>NC_140941.1:55156618-55756618 GCF_014529385.1 Adiantum capillus-veneris | reverse complement strand
TCTGTGCTTCATCAAAAGATAGAGGTTCCTCAACATCGTGTAAGCTAGACACAGCCAAAGCATAACAATCTGATGCATGGCTAGAGCGTGAACGAGTACGAATAGACAAAGGTGCATTCAATTTACTATCACGCAATGTATGCACCAGCCATTTTTGCATAGATCTAGCCTACTCATTCTTAGCCCTTTCCTCATCAAGTATATCATGTACATCTGCATCAGTAAAACAGGCTGATCTGCAACATTTTCAGAAACCCCCATAAGCTGTACATTTGCCTCATTGGAATTTACATTTGTACTTCCACAACTGAAAAGAGGCAACAAAGCGTCATAAGTTTCCTTTGAGCTGACATTACTGTCTCTAGTACATGACAACAAGCGCTGAACAATCTTCCACAAACACATCCCGTGAGACCAAGATACGCTTTGTTTGTGAATGATACAACCTGTAACCTTTGCTTTCAGCACTACAACCAACAAAAATACATGCCTTATCATCCAATTTTTTGCGCTGTGTTTGTGGCACCAAAGCATATGCCAAACAACCAAAAACATGCACGTGCTCAATAGAAGGCTTTCTATCATGCCATGCTTCATATGGAGTGAAGACTGCAAAGCTTTCGTAGGACACTTGTTTAGTACATAAGTGGTACACATGATGGCCTCAAGCCAAAACAAATGCGGCAAAGCTCGACTTTTGACTATACATCGTGCCATTTTTGTAAGTGATCTATTTTTCCTCTCAGCAACACCATTTTCGTGAGGCAATAAAGCACTGTACATTAGTGTTTTATCCCACGACTAGCCAGAAATGCATTAAATTTATGAGACATATACTCTCCCCCTCAATCGGAACGGAGGGTGCCCATAGTACATTTCGAGATATTTTTAGCCTTAGCCAGAAATTGTTTGAAGCACATAAAAACTTCGGACTTCGCTTTAAGAGGATACAGCCATGCATGCCTGGAGTAATCATCAATGAAAGTCATGAAGTAAAGGTAATTGCCCAAAGATGGAGTTTGCATGGCTCCACAAACATCACTATGCATGAGCTGCAACCTGCATGTGGTCCTAACGGAACTATCCTTTGGAAACTTCTAACGCTGCGTCTTACCCAAAATACAGCCTTCACAAACATGTTTAACAGGTGTTTCAAGAGGCGGCAAAGAAGCAACCATATCAGATTTCTACAAACGCAACAAACTGACAAAATTCAAATGTCCAAAAGGTGCGTGCCAAAGTTTTGTATCTGAAATAGCCTTTGAGTCCACAATTGCATTTGCAAGATTTTGCCCACACTTGTCATACAAAGTGAGCTTATACAGCCCACAACATAAAATGCCAGATGCAATAATTTCATCACCGAAACTGAGATCATGTACTGTAAATCTATCATCCACAAATTTGACTACAAGTCCAAGTCTAGCAAGTGCAAATACAGACAAAAGATTCTTCTTGGTCTGGGTACATAAAGTGCATCAACAAGTGTGAAAGAACTGCCATTTGCAGCAGTAAGCACTATCTTTCCAACTCCCTGAACTGGATAAGAGGCATTGTTGGCACAAGTAACTGAATTCTCAAGAGGGACAGGTGAACAAATCACGAGTGTGGTAATGTGCTTTGTAGCACCACTGTCAAAATACCACACATGTGAATCTGCAGCAATTGACATGCATGCATCATGGACAACAAGATTATATGTACACTCTACACTAAAAGCCCATTCTGCATCAACATTAGCATCACAGTCTCCTTTCACAGGAGACTCAACAATAGCTGCATTTGTAGTGGCATGCATCATGGACAACAAGATTATATGTACACTCTACACTAAAAGCCCATTCTGCATCAACATTAGCATCACAGTCTCCTTTCACAGGAGACTCAACAATAGCTGCATTTGTAGTGGAACCAGCATTTGTAGTGGAACCACCCTCTTTCTTCTTAGCCTCTTTGGCCTTCAACTTAGGACACTGCTTGATCAAGCGATCATTAGCTTTACAATGGCAACGCATCTTCTTTTTGCCTTGATCATGAGAATTTCCAAACAAATTGCTGCTAGCAGAAGCATTAAGAACATGTAATTTTCCACTCGTAGAAGAACCATGAGAAGTGGCTGCATTACTATTACCACCTTTTCTTTGAGCGGCAATAAAGGCCTGTTCAACTGCACGCTGTCTAGTTCTGTTTATTCTGGAAAGCGACTCTTACAACAACAATGTGCATAATGCATCAAACTTTACAACTTCAGGATTTCCTTGGGTCATAAGTCTCCAAGTACTAGCAAAAGTCTGGTAAGAATCTGACAAGGCATCAAGAACAGTCTGCATAAGGGAATTGTTTGAAATGACTTCACCCGCATAAATAAGTTGCTCATTGATATCCTTGACACCAGCAAAGAAAGTGTCCTTATCATCTTTCTCATGCATAATCTTCAACTCCAGCTCTTTACACAGCAATGCAATTTTTGCCTTATTGCGACTTGCATAAAGACTAGCCAGAATATCCCAAGCCTGTTTTGCAGATTTCGCTGAACGAATGTGAGGAGTGATGGTGCGCTTCACAGACAACGCAATCAATGCATGAGCCTGCGAATCTTTTACATCCCAATGAGCTTGTTTTGTCGTAGGCAAAACAACTCTAACAGCAACAATCCTTGCAGCAAGACCTGCAACATCCTCAACATCGCCTACATCCTCAGAACTAGGACGCACATCAATGTCCTGCACAATATTCCAGACACCCTTTGACACAAGAACAGTTGCATCATGTAAGCCCACATAGGGTAACTGTCCCCATCCAATGTGTCCTCAGCAACAAACATCTTGAACACATCTGTGTTGTTTTCGGCCATGGCAAATGCCTGCACCTGATGTGAAAACTGCCCGAAAAGAGGAGAAATGAAGCGGGAATAGTACATGCTATATAGCACAAACCATAGAAGACTGTAAGGGACCTATTAAGCAGAAAACCCCATTGACAGAAATTCTGCACAAAATGACGAAATAGCGTGCGTAGTAGTCTCTGTAGTGGAATCGTAGGCCGAATTGAGCCTGAATCAGAAATCTGAGCAGACTAAGCTTCGCGAGCACTCCTAAAATTCTTGTTGACCTACGAACGCTCGCCAAAGCTCACAGAAATCGGAGAAAGTGTGCAGAGAAAGTGTGCAGGCGTGTACTGGAGCTGTTGGCGACTAAGCCCGGGAGGACGCAACCTGCTTTGATACCAATTGTTGAAACTAGGGTTGCAAGAAAACACACACAACTTGGAGAAGACGAAGGAAGCTCAAGGCACACAATAGAGAGTGAATTACTTAGTGTGCAATGGAAAGATAAGTTAGCCCTAGAGTGATGAACGTATATACGATGCATGGGGGAAAAACCGCCTAGTGAGGGAAAAAATACCCCGGCGGTCCTAAGTGTGTTCACACACATCACTACCACATGTATATGGTAACAAGGGTGAGGGTTTGGATTATCTAGGAGAGGATGGGAAGGATACCCACCTTCCCCCCGAATGAAGCTTGTAAGTTGTGCCATATTGATGGCGCTTGAGGGTTGAGCCATATTGATGGTTGCCCGTTCCGCTTGAGCCATATTAATAGCTTTTAAAGAGAAAAGGACCCCCTCCCCCTCCCCCCTTCCCCTTGTGTGAGTCTTCACAGGTTTGAAACCTCCCCCAAACGGCCACCTCTCTCACTCTCTCTCACGCTCGGAAACTGTTGAAAATTCAAAATAGAAAATTGGCTATTTTTTTTGAATTTTGCTGCCCATTCCGCCCGGCCGTTGCAGCTGCCTATTCTGGCCGTTCCACTGTTATGTTCCGGTTTTGGAACATTTTTCCATTCCTGAAACCGTTTCGACGCCCAGAACCAGTTGGAACGCTGTTTCGATACGCTTACCCCCCCACTCCCTTTTACTTGGGTTGCTGATGTCTTGCATGCTCGAGCAATTCTAGCGCACATCCTCGCACAAAAAGGGGTTGCGATTTTTATCCATGGATAAGTTATGCACACCTAAACGATTCGGAGGGATTCATATTTTGGATCTACGTCGACATGTACTAGCAGGAAAACTATGCCCTTGCATGTCTTGGTAGAACAGCAGGCTTGGACGCCTACGGTTTCACATTTATGTTGTGGTATTGTCACATCTTCTTTTGGTCATTGGCACCTATTGTATTGGGATGTCATCTTTGGGCAGCTTGATGGCCATATCCCGGGATGTCCATTCACTTCGTCCCTTGTTGCTGATTGGAAGATGTTACCTTGTATTTGTCGTGGCATGGTCGCGATTCCCCTCAAGTTAACTCCCTTTGCTTGAAGAGCATTCACTACAGCAAAGCATTCTCTCTCACTTTGGTTCAGCGTTCTCCTCGACAAGCATACTTTCTTTCGCAAAAAGGGGTACGCCAGGTTGATCAGGTGGTGAATGATGCAGGACAAGTTCTCTCCTTTGCTGCTGTCGCTATTCGTCATGAGTTGGGACCTCATTATCAACATTTGTGGCAACAAATTCAGCAATTGCTTGCTGATGTTTCCCCAGTGCCTCCATTACTTGTGGATTCTCGGAATCTCGCCCTTACTAGGTTGGACTGCACATCAGTTTGATCAGTTTATACTTTGCTACAGTTTGATGCATGGATTGTGTCTCATGGAAATCGACTGTGGTCACTTGTCTCAGTTGTGGTGGCAAAGAACGCTGCCCTGCATTTGGAAGAAACGTCTACCTCTCAAAGAGCGCATTTCCTTATGGCGATGCATGGTGAGTGCTCTACCGGTTGGTAATATGCTACATGTGCGGCGCTTGGCCCCCGCTCGTTGTGTCCGATGTCATGGGGCAGACAAGACTGTGAGGCATTTGTTTTGGGATTTTTGCTGCTCTTGGAATTTCATCAGACAAGTGTCCTCTACTCTGCGCCTTTGTTTCCCCTCCGGAGTCTTTCACAGACGGTTTTGGATTTTTGGAGTCCTCCAACCGCCACAGTCCCCATTTGAGGTCTTCTTCAATTGGGTCAGATTCTGGGTTATGTGGACCATATGGCACCAACGTTACTCTCAAATGTTTCATGCTCTGTAAATTAACCTTTTCCCTTCAAATTTTCGCTTGGACAAGCATTACACTTTGCTTATGATGTGATGATGTGGGAGACATCTCTCCTCAAGCTTATAGGATTTAATTTGATTGTTTCGAGTGTTTGCAGCATTCTGGTGCTTCGTCTTTTGTACCTCTTATTTACTGTGGGTTCTCCTCACTTTGAGGTTTCCACTTGTAAATTCAATCAAGATTTACAAAAAAAAAAACTGTTTGTTTGTTTGTTTTTTTTTTTTGGGGGGGGGGGGGGGGGGGGGGGGGGGTGTTTCGATGTCCTTGTGCATGTGGCTTGCACGCAAATGTTTGAGCATGCTCGTTCTCTTGCTCTGTGTATCTGTACCAAAGTGTCTCCAAGCATGTATTTATGTGTTGAATAGTTTATCTACCTTAGCTTCTGTTAAACAATCATATTAACTTTTGATGATCTTTTGCAGTGCAATGTGGCATATGCATCCTTTATTCTTGCTGTGAATCTTGAGGTAGCTTCTTGCCTACGTGGATAACAGTTACACCTCAAACCTACATAGTTGTGTTAAATCAAATAAAGAGTGCAGTCTTTTTGCACTTATTCCCACGAAGTATACTTCTCACTTTAAACCTCATGGGTAATGTGTGCGCACTATTGCACTAGCTTTGTGTTTTGCTAGTCCCTGCTAGATTTATGTGGTTCATTTCTCACGTAGAGTTTTCTAACAAGAAGAACATATTTACAAAACGTTAAGCAAATCTTACTGTTTCATGTGGATGCCATGTTTGAGCCTGGTTCTTGGAGGATTTTTGTGTCTGATATTGGATTTTATTGCATACAGTTGACGATTTATTAACATGATTTGAAACTAGTTTGCATTATTAAGATATTATATAGGTCAAAACATGAGGACTGCTCCAACATAAATACATATCATTGGTAGTAACTGCTGGAAAGTGAGAAAAAGCGTACGTAGAAGGTGTCATGATGTTTGCCTGGAAAAGAAAGAGTTTACCCCCTTTTCCAACCTTTGGAGATGGCAGAATAATCAGGCTGCAATCCTCTACATTTCACCTTCCCATTACCTGGCTTTATTTAGACGTGTGGTATGATTGCTAAATTGAGAATATATGACAAATGTACTGCAACATCAAGACCAAGCGATTGTAATTTTGGCAACTTTGGGGCATTAGTATTCTTTATTTAACGGTCAGGAAACAATCATGATGGCCTCCTGTGTAGGATGAACCCCATATGCAACTCGATTTCCTTTTAATGCCGACCTCTGTGGGTGTTGACAATATGCATGCTTTTGCACAATGATGTATACATGTGTATAGCAGAATTTGATGGGTTTCGCGTCTTGTCTCTTGCAGGGGCTTGGAGTATTAGCATCATTAGAAGTCTTTCCAAATATTCAGCTGCTTCTATTAGAGAAGATCATCACTGAAAATTTGCTCGCAACTTTCCTCTTAGTAAGTTGCCTTGTAAACTACATAATTGACTACACCTCATACTTAAGCTCAGATTTGTGTATACATTTCCTTTATAAATTATGTTAGAAGGGCTCATATGCAAGAGAGTACCACCAGAGGAGAGGATTTGTCAGGTATGCCAACATGAGCCAGAGGTAGAGGAAGAGGTAGAGGAGATTAGAGGACACTTCCACTGCCTGTTCAAAGTCTTTGGACCATTGGTCAGGGTCATGTTTACTGTGGTCAGGTCCTCCGTAGTCAGGTTGTAACAAACTTGGACGCTCCAAGTCAAGATTCTACCGCGACACAGCAGAGATTCACTTCAAAACAGTTCACAAATTCACAATTGATGCGACACGGCCTGGCGGAGTTCCGTGCCAAGAGGTATTGGCCCCAAAGACTGGCGCCCCTTTCGGTATTTCTTTTTATATTTATCTTTGAGCAAAGTACAACTCCTGCGGGTGCTCACTCTCAGACTTTGCCTCGAGATGCTGTGTAGTGGGAGCCCCCTTGGGTTCTTAATAAAGGTTACAAGGGTTGCCAAAAGCAGAGCCCCAAAAGCAGTCAATTTTAAAAGCTTTTAAAATAAAGCAAATAGCCCCAAAAGCTTCAAAAACTGCCAATTTTCAGCTTGCGTAAATTCTGCCCTGCTTTTGTGTAGAATTGCCGTACAGGCAGCGCAAAAAAGCGGACGTCCGTACACTCAGTCACGTCAGCAGATCAGCGCCGCAATTCACGGGTCCGTACAGGCCATGCCACGTCAGCAATACAGCATGAAACTCGGAAATTTGCCACGTCAGCCTGCAATTTCACGGGTGTGTGTGTGTGTCGGGGTCTGTTGCCACATGCCCAGGGCCATACCACGTCACTTAATTTGTGACATAGGTCATATGTCCAGGTGAATGGTGTGTGGGTAGTCATCGTGACACCTGGAGCAGGTGTGGCAGCCGCTTTGGAGCAGGAACTGACCAAGGGGAACAATTGAATAAGTCTCAGTCTCTCTCTCTCTCTCTCTCTCTCTCTCTCTCTCTCTCTCTCTCTCTCTCATAGATACGCACATCCTCACGTCAGATACGCACATCCAGCTGATGTAAGGATGTGCGTATTCTCTCCAGTGGTATACCATGAGATACGAGGCCGCTTCGATTGTCTATTCAAAGAGGGCTTTGGACCACTGGCTAGAGTCGTGAGATATCAGGATTAGAGAGATGCCTCGGGTTGTTTCTGCTAGAGCTGCGTAGACACAGGGAGAATCTCTTGAGGAGATCGGACAATGGGAGACAATTCACAGAGGGAGATCATTGACTTCTTTAGAAGAGAGACTCAACATTCAGATGAGCAAGCTTCACAGCAGACTTTAGAGCCCACCTATACCAGAGGTATATTAGTTGACAGAGCCATTGAGCTCGGGAGAGCTAGACGTCCAAGTCTACGAGGGCGCCCACGACATCGACGGAGGCTCCATCAGAGGATCATGACTATTCTAGCACGATATGGGAGACATCTAGTACGACTATTTACGGAGGCGACATTGACGATGCTCTTCAGCGACCGATGTAATACATTCTCGGACGATGCCCTATGCTGGGCATCCTCGGCCATTGATGATGATAATGATTTTATTTTTTACTTTATTTTAATTTGGACCCGGACATTGTATTAGATCCACGACGATTGTATCAGTTTGGTCTCATAGGTCATTTTGGCCTTTTAAAGACGTTAAATATAACATTTCATTTCATCTCTCTCTCTCTCTCTCTCTCTCTCTCTCTCTCTCTCTCTCTCTCTCTCTCTCTCTCAAGCTCAGCTGTCACAAACCGGTGACGTGGCCAATGGCCAATGGGCAGCAGACGCACACACACATACCTTGGCTGGCGGCATATGTTGCTAAATTGGCTTTATCTTACAGAAAAATAATTCTGAATGAATTATTGGATTTATAAGTGAGAGGATTTTCTCGCTTGGAACACCAAGAAAATAATTATAAATGAATTATTGGAATTTTAAGTGAGAGGGTTTTTCTCACTAGAGACATCCGAGTACAGAGTATCCCTAGTGCGTCATTCAAAGTAATGACAGGAGCACTGTGAAAGGGAATATCTGTAAGGCCACAAGGAACGGGTACTTCTGATGCGTCACAATGGATGGGTGATAGGGAGCATCAGTAAGAAGTATCCGACCATCCGGGAACGGACATCTATGATGCGTCCTAGGATGGGTGACATAGAGCATCGTGAAGGGGATTGTACCGTAAGTTCGGTAGGAAAGGACTAGGTGATGGGTATTCCTGATGCATCACAAGGTGGGTGACGGGTGCATCGGAAAGGGGATATCCATAGTCGAGAGGAAATCCAAACTGGAAAGAGGAATATGCGTAAAGACGCAAGCACAAGAATAAAGATGGGTTCCGAGAAGCTTTTCTTAAAAAGCGGAATATTTTAACGAGTTTTCTGGGAAGAGCAGACGCTTTCCCACGAGGAATTTATGTCTGCATTGCATTTGTGCATGTAGTTGCATCCAGGGACGCCCGAGAAGTGTTGTGAAAAGCATTGTTTTTAACTTATAAGGTTTTATTGAGTTTTTGGGCAGGTTCAGACCAATTTTAAAATATACCGGCCGCCCACTTAATAAGTGGGCAGCCACTTAGAAAATAAAGCAACAAAACCAGCCAGCGAATTCTCTCTCCCTATTTTCGGATAGAGCGGTGTAAAAATAAAAAATAAAAAAAAATGGTCGCGATCTCTACGCGAGCAACTATTCGTGCAGTGGCCAAGGAGCTATAAAAGCACAACATGCCCTCATTGAAAAGAGGTTACCAACGTCGGCAAGAGAAGACTGTGCCGCCAGATAACGCAAGGATCGCGAGACTACGAAGCACGGAAGTCGCTGGGGATTCGCCATACGAATTGTTGTCACGTGTTTGCGTGTGTTTGCAGGTATTTCATCGCGAAGGAGAAGCGAGAAGGCTTCCGCCTACGCTTGGGAATTCCGGGAACGGAATACGAAAATTGTCTTCGGAGTCTCGACTCCGAGTACAGACGGAAAAAGGATTGAGAGCTCGTCTCTCGGATTTCCCTTACGGGAAGAAACGATCATCGAGTCAGAGAATTAGAACGGAGGGGTTTTCTCCGGTTCTTGTGCTTGTAAAAAGATTCTCCCTAATAAAGGATTCTCTTTAAGGGGGGGGACCAGCCCATCTTCTGGTCCCCAGTGCTGTGTCGATCTTCTCTCTCTCTCTCTCTCTCTCTCTCTCTCTCTCTCTCTCTCTCTCTCTCTCTCTCTCTCTCTCTCTCTCTCTCTCTCTCTCTCTCTCTATTTATTTCTCTCTATATCCTTTGGCTTCAGTATTAAGTGATAAATTCTATTTATCTGAGAATATTTTATATTGTTATGCGCTCCCGTTTGTGACAGTGGTATCAGAGCATGGTCTCCTCTCTTTCTCTGTAAAGGAGGACGACTCTGGGAAGTGCAACAGATTAATACAAAAAGAAATACCGAAAGGGGCGCCAGTCTTTGTGGCCAATATCTCTACGCACGGAACTCCACCGGGCTAGTGTCGAATCAAATTGTGAACTGTTTTGAAGTGAATTCCTGTCTTGTCGTGGTAGATTCTTGACTTGGAGTGTCTAAGTCTGTTATAGTGATATCAGAGCGCGACCGATTTCTCTACTATCGGGAAATCCAATCCTTTTTACGCGGCACTTATGGATTCAAGCAAAGGACAGTCGACTTCCCCTGGATCCGGAGATGCGGGAAGAGATTACGACGAAGATTCCAGCGAGGAGTATGGCGCGCCTAGGCCTACTGAGGCGGCGGAGCTTGAAGAGATGGAGCGTCGACGATTGACTGACGATGCAACAAAGATGATGCTAAATTTTGCTCTAAGGACCCGAAATTTGCAAAATTTATGACCCAGACTTCCTTTGACGAGGTGCACTCACAGTGGCGGCAAACCACGGAACCACCCCTCAAACCGGCACCCAAGAAACCTCCTACTCCAAGGATGTTTACAGAGCAAGAATTAGTAGTGGTGGTTGATACACGGATTTCTCAGCTTTTTGACGCGCAGGACAAAGCCGAAAAGCACGACAAAAAACAGAAGAAAGACACTAACTTCCCGGGTTATTTGGGTCGTCAGTCTACATTTGCCTCGGCAAGAAAGCAAAAGAAGCATGTGCGATTTGAAGGAGTACCCAGTTCTTCTTCTTCTTCTTCTGACAATTCTTCTAGCTCCTCTGACTCGAGCGAAGAAGACAGAGAAGGGAAAAAGCAAAGCAAAAAACAAAGCTTCGGAAAGGGCAAGAAAAGGGCAAAGAAGTCTAAATCTCACCCAGTTGTTGACAGTTCTACAGAGGACTTGTCTTCAAATAGTTTGGACTATGAGGACAGCTGCTTTTGTGCAAAGAAGAAGAATTTCTATAAAGCAAACCAGTATGACTTTCTGGAGGATAAAAGCAAGAAAATCTGAGAGTTTAAAGTTGGACAGTCAATTAAGTTTGACACGTTTTGTAAATATCGAGATGCTTCGAAGGCTTTGGCCTTCATACAACAGTTTGACATAGCTTCTTAGGAGGGCGTTACTCAGAGCACTCCAAGATTCGGAGGGCTGCCTCTTACTTCAAGGAAAATGCTCGAACTTGGTGGTCCATGCTTCTATTGAACAAGACAGCGCCAATTAAATGGCTGAAATTTAAAAGGCTTTTTATTTCTTCTTGGTTGACTCGGGAGTACGAACGCGACATACAAACTGCTTGGAACCATCTTCGGATGACCAAGAAAGATACATTGGACGCTTATTGCGAGAGATTTCAGAGCTCTTTTCTACCAGCCTCTTCGTTTAAGAAGATCTCGTTCAAAGAACAGATTGAGCGGCTTACCTTGGGTCTTCCTATTGAGATCCGAGATCACTACTTAGAGCAAAAGTCAGATTCCATTCAGGAACTGATGAGTCATGCGAAACGGGGATTTGGCATTCATTCAAGCAGTTTGACCTACCCTTCAGATGAAATCATGATGCAAAGTACTGAACAAACTTCGAACAATGAAAGTAGAAAAAATAAGAGCAACCCAGAAAAGAAAGAAAAGAATGCACGACCCAAGCTCACTCTTCTAGAGAGAGCTCTTTACATCAAAGAAGGGAAGTGCTTTGGATGCGGGGAAATTGGGCGTATCTCCGCGAAGTGCCCTAAAAAGGCACCGAAAGATCAGAACGACAAAGATGAAGACAGGCTTGAGGGTTCGAAAGTAGCTGAGGAACGTGGACGAAAAGGCAGGATGAAAGCAGGACTGATTCCAGATTGCATGGATACTAACCCAAGCACGATTGACGAGAGTACAGAACTTTATCGAGCTTGGGGCAAAGTGAAAGACCAAGAAGCCCTGATTTTCTTTGATGGAGGAGCCAAGGCCAACTTCATTTCACCTGAATTGGCGGTGCGGCTAAAGATCACACCCAATCGGATGGGATCACTAGCAGAGGCTGTTCTAGCGGCACCCGACAGGGACATAGCCATTACACCTGTCAATGGCAAACTTCGGTTGCATTGTCAGGGGTATTTGGGGCATGAGGACTTCTACATAATGCCCTTGGAAGGTTGTGATGTCCTCTTGGGAATTCCCTAGTACCATAAGAACAACGTCGTGGTCGACTATCGGACGAGAAAAGCGACTTTGATTACAGAAAAGGGCCGAACCATTGTACTTGATGTGAAACTAAGGGTGAGTCTGTCTCTATTGTATCGGCTTCGGCTGTTTCGAAATAAATGAAATCCAGTCTGTTTTTTTACTCGATCTTTTTAAAGGAGTTGATAGGATAAATATGTCTAAACTTGATAACGAACGCAAAGATTTTCTCCACACTCATGCCGATTGCTTTTTAGAGGGCCTGCTAGGCGAGGATCATACCATTGATCTGATACCGGGAAGCACATCACCGAACCGGCCACCTTACCGTGTGAGCCGAGCCTCGAATGAAGAAATTAGGAACCACGTGAAAGACCTCTTGGAAAAGGGTCTTGTCCAGCCAAGTACTTCACCGTACTGCTCTCCAGTATTGTTGGTTTTGAAGAAAGACGGATCTTAGAGAATGTGCATTGATTATAGAGCTCTCAATAAAATCACCATCAAGAAGAGATTTTCGATTCATAGGATTGATGATATTCTTGACCGACTACAGGGATCCTCGTGTTTCAGCAGGATTGATTTGAAGAGCGTATATCATCAGATCCGAATCGCGTTGGGAGATGTCTATAAGACAGCTTTCCGGACGACTTTTGGTTTATTTGAGTTTTTGGTGATGCCTTTTGGCCTAACCAATGCTCCAGCGACATTTAACCGAATGATGGACATGATTTTTTTGAGAGTACAGATTATTTGTTGGCACTTTCTTTGACGATATTATTGTCTTCTCCAAGGATAGAGAATATCTGCTACAGGTCTTTCAGTCATTACGAGATCACAAGTTGGTGATTAATGCAAAGAAAAGTGAATTTTTCCTACCTGAGATACACTTTTTGAGACACATTGTCTCAGCAACAACAGGAGTGCAGATGGACACGGCCAAGATAGAGACTATCCGTGATTGGCCCGATTTGAAGAATGTCTTGGGCTTATGTTCTTACTACAGGCGGTTCATTCGAAAATTTGCAAAGGTTGCTTCCCCTTTGCATATGTTGACACAGAAAGGAGTCCCTTTCTCGTGGGGACCCACAGAGGTGACTGCCTTTGAGACATTGAAAGAGAAATTGACTAGGGGACCAGTTTTGACTTTGTCGGATTTGTAGAAGTCTTTTGAAGTATCTTGTGATGCTTGTGGTCGTAGTCTAGGTGCAGTCTTAATGCAAGAAGGCCATGTCATTGCCTATGAGAGCCGATTGTTTTCAAGGCCGGAACTGACAGCAGATATTTATGAGAAAGAGCTTTTGGCAGTTATCCATGCTCTTGCTCAGTAGCGACATTACCTACTCGAAGCGGATATTATGGTCTTCACAGATCATTAGAGTTTACGCTAGTTCTTGTCACAAAAGCAGCTATCGGAAAAGCAGATGCGGTGGGCGAACATCTTGTCACAATTTCACTTCCAGATTGTCCATGTGCAGGGACATAAGAATTTGGTGGCAGATGCTTTGTCCTGGAAGCCGTTGGTTCTGGCTATTTCCGTGATACATCATAGGAGCTTCGAGGATATGGTCGATCAGTATGCCACAGATACAGATTTTGCAGATATTTTAACTCGGATACGGGATGGGGCCATTCGGGATGGCTACTTGAAAGTTGATGAAGAAAACCATGTTGTGCGTTACACAGTCGTTGAAGGAAAAGGTTATGACCGAATGCCACTGTCCACCTTTTACGGGTCACCGCGGCATTGCTACCACCTTGAAAGGGGTAGAGAGATACTTCTTTTGGCCGAGACTCAAGAAGGACGTGGACAAGTTTGTGCACAGTTGCTTGGTATGCCAGAAGGTCAAGTTTGACAGGCATTAAGCACAGGGATTGTTACAGCCTTTGCCCATACCCACCCGCCCCTGGGAAAGTATTGCAATGGATTTCATTTTTGATCTCCCGAGAACACAGAGTGATCACGATGGTATCTGGATTGTTATTGACAAATTTAGCAAGCAAGCTCATTTCATTCCAGTGAAGAAAACAGTCAAGTCGGATTACTTAGCGAGACTGTTTGTGGCCTAGATCTTCAGATTACATGGCATGCATGAGACGATTGTCTCCGACAGAGACCCCAGATTCACGAGTTTGTTTTGGAAGGCTATTTGGGAGAACATTGGCACGCGGTTGCAATTCTCGTCATCTTGCCACCCGCCGACAGATGGCAATCTGAGATTGCAAATTCGGTGGTACTGGATTTATTGAAGTCTTATATTTTCTGATCAGAAGACTCAATGGGAAAAGTATTTGCCTTTGGTGGAATTTGCCTACTACAACACGATACACTCTTCGACAGGGAAGGCACCACTTGAGATTATTGAAGGTGCTACGAAGGTTTCACCCTTTCTAAGCACGAAAAATAAGATTTTTGAAGCCGACGAGTACACGCGGGACTTGGACACGGCTTTTGCCAGGGTCCGGGAGGCTTTAGAGAAATCTCAAGGAAGACACAAAAAGGCAGCAGATCGACACTGCGCGATTTGAAATTAAAGGAGGACGAAAGGCATGCCTGAGAAAGAAAAAGGGAAAGGAGCGGCTTTTTCCAAAGCTTTGCATGAGATACTATGGACCTTTCCACATTTCTGAAAAGATAATTGATGTCTCCTTTAAACTGAAACTGCCCAATACTTGCAGAATTCACAATGCTTTTTATGTGAGTCTCTTGAAGCCTTTTAAAGGCAATGTGCCTGATGAGCAACCCGAAGTGCAAGAAAACGAGGAGATACTCGTTCCAGAACAGATATTGGCACATAAAGATAGAAAGATAAAAGGTAAAGCGATAAGAGGAGGAGGACCTTGAAGCATTTGGTTTAGCATAGTCTATATTCCAAATCGAACCCTGAACTCAGCTTGGGCGGAATTTGGTGCAGCGGGTATGCACGAGAGGGGAGTCGCTCCGCTCCTTTGTCAACAGATTGCCTTGATTTTTGATACTAAAGTCACTGATGTCTCTTTTGAGTTTCAGGGATACTATGGGTTGACAGTATTCTGCTGTAATGACTTTATGAAGTGGAATTCTCGATAATATGATACTAATTTGTTCTTGACTTGTTTAAGTGCAGGAATTGATAGACGAAATGACTGCAGCATTTCGGTCTGAAAGATCTCGGTAGACGTCATTGCAATAAGGATTAGTTAATCGGGCATCTATGAGGTCCCGAGTGGATCTAGATGCGATTGCTAAATACGTTGCCGGTAAATCATGGTCTGAGATCCGAATTAATTTTGAATGTGATTTGTCATGTGATGTCGTGTGATGTCGTGTGTCGATTGGTACATGTGCTAGATGTGTGTTCCTAGTGCATCGATACTAACAGTTAGTGTCTGCTAAGATAGTTTATGGCTTTTGTCTGTTTTTCAGGCGTAATCGAGGGCGATTACAATGCTTTCAAGAGGGGGGTATGTCACAAACCGGTGACGTGGTCAGTGGCCAGTGGGCAGCAGAGGCACACACACATACCCTGGCTCGTGGTAGAGCACGAAAAATGCAGGGAGATGCTGACGTGGCATTGTCGTACGGACAGCTCTAAATTCATGGCGCGTTTTGCGGAATGCTGACGCGGCGGCAGCGTACGGAAATTTCCTGCTTTTCTCTACGCAAGGGTTGGAAACTTTCTACGCTGGAGGTTTGTGGGAGTTGCTTTAATTCCCCAACAGGGCTTGTGAGAGGAAATTGATTTATTTTTTAAGGCTCTTGATATTCAGCTTTTGGGGCTCTGCTTTTGGCATCCCTTGTAACTCTTTATAAGAGTAGTTGGGCTCCCACTTCTCAGAGCATCTGGACGCAGAGTCTGAGAGTGAGACCCAACCACTCCTGTGTCCTTGGTGCAACAGATTAATACAAAAGGAAATACCGAAAGGGGCGCCAGTCTTTGGGGCCAATATCTCTAGGCACGGAACTCCACCGGGCTAGTGTCGAATCAAATTGTGAACTGTTTTGAAGTGAATTCTTGTCGTGTCACAGTAGATTCTTGACTTGGAGTGTCCAAGTCTGTTATGTCAGCTCATACTCACACCCGCAGTACTCTCATTGACCGAGCATTGGAGCTAGGGAGATCGAGACGCCCACTACTAAGAAGAGGAGCTTCAGAGCATTGACGAAGACTACAACAAAGGTTCGAGCCATACTATCTCGACATCTACAGTACAGATGATGATGGATTCATCACCCATCATATCACCGTCTTATATTGGCCACCCATTGTATCAGTGGTCAAACATACCCTACACAGTTCCAGCTAGTAGCACTTCTAGATTCATATTAGTATCTCTTTTTTTATAAAACCCAGACATGGTATCAGATTCACTAGTATGTAACAAATTGGTCTTATATGTCATTTCGGCCTTTTGAAGACGTTAATATGTCATTTCACTTCTCTCTGTCTCCAACAAAGGAAGATGATTTCTATTACTTGAAAATTCTCTCAGAATGCCCAAATGGTGTTGATTTTTGAGGGCAATTATTCACTGATTACAAGGTGGTCCTCAGGCAATAATCTGGAAATTTAAACTGGAAATAACTAGCCACATGGCAATTGTAAAAATTGAAAGCTAGGGTGAAAATTTCCCCTAAAGAGAGTAAAAAGTGCCCTGGCATGCTAAGTGGACAGAAGATGACAACAGTCTCTAAAAGATGGGCACTTCCACCAAGAGCAAACTCCTCTAATGCAAATAAAAAACCGGAACCTTCAGAAGCCACCAGTGGTGAAAGAACAAGGAACATCTGCAATGTCAAGCGTCGGGCATTGCCCGCCAACGGGTAGAATCCGATAGCAACAGGCAATGAAAAGACAAAAGGAAGAGAGTTGTCGATGACGAAGATGAGAGAGAGGAGGAAACTGATAGCACCAAGAAACTACAAGAGGATGCCCCAAGATGCGTAATAGAGCACTGCATTGGAGCTGACAAGGAGCTATATAGAAACTAGTCCACTTGCTGAAGGTGGTTCTTGAAAGCGAGAGCGGGAAGGGAACTCCAAGAAGATAGTGGAGGAGGCTCGGGGACAACAACTTTGGAAACCTGATGTAGAAAGCGGCAAGCCAACAAATATAAACCCAATCCGAAGAACACAAGGAAACAAGGAAGGCAAGAACACAAGGAAAATAATAGCAAACAAGAAACTGAGGAAATCAAACGAAAGAAACATACTCTAAAGACAAACTTTACTCACACCTATGCACCAACCCACACACACACATCTATACGCACTCACTCACCCAAAAGTTGGTTGATAAGAGTATGAAGAAAACAGAGCATGCAAAACCAACTCTACACACACAACACCCAACTCACACATACTCACACACACACAGAGCAGAGTAGGAATTGCAAGCTAAAAGAAAAGAAAACAAAAAACAACAAAGAAAGGAGACCTGGCTAGCAGCTGTAACGGGACAGGCACCACATGCCAACAGAAAAGATCAGAAAAAACAACTTTAAGAACTTCAAATAACAACTGAATTGAAAGAGATACACAACACACAGTGGTGGAGTTCCACCCCAAGAGAGCACTGCCCCCAAACCCTGGTGCCCCTTTCGGTATTTCTTTATATTGCATCAACAAGGTACAACTCCCATGGCTCTGCTCTACATCTCCAAAGGGTAGATTGCCAGAGTGAGTGCCCATGGGTCATATTTAAAGGCCCTTGGTCTCTAAAAGCGGTTACATGAAAAGCTTCAAGTCCTAAAAGAATCTGGCCTTCCAAAAGCATGGAACAGCTGAAAATGCGGAAATCCGTACACGCGCCACGTCACCAGCAACAACATAAAACGTGGAAGTCCGTACAGGCTGCCATGTCATGAGCAATTTACGCATTGTGTGTGTGTGTGTGTGTGTAAGTGGGTCCTCGGGATTAATTACAAGTGGAAAATCTCAATGCGAGGAAAACCCACAGAAAAGATCATATGCCAAAACAAGAACACAAAGTGTTCATCAGCAAAAGCTAGAAGCATTCATAGGAAAGCTGATGCATGTCTGAAGTGATATCACCAACCTCCCATGCAAAACGCAAAGATTGCCCGAGGGAAAGCTTGAAAAACTGAAAAGGATCTGCATCAGCCTGAGAACATGCAACGATTGCGATGACGCCATAAGAGTCCAAAAAGCCCGAAATCTGACCCACATAAGGAAAATCGCAAATTGTTGTAAGAAAGGCGAGAGAATGCCAAAAGCCTAGAACCTTTTGTGGAAAACCACAGTGGGGAATCAGAGGTCCTGCTTTATTTTTTGTCTTGAGGTCCCCTGGGCCCATCGGATGGGGTCCCATAAGTTGGTAAGACTTCTTCTTCTTCTGCTGCTTCTTAGGGTTTAGGCCCCTCGGCCGGGATCTTCAAGATGGCTTGGGTCTTCAGTGTCTTGACATGTCAGCAGTTTGTGACAACAGCTTTTACCATGGTTCTTCTGCCAGGGCAAGAAATTGCCACTCCTTCACAGATACTAACCACCGCGACTTGATGTAGGGCCCTGTGCTTGCAGAGTTCGTTGTAGGCCTAGCTGAAGCAAGACCAGGGAGCCCCTCCAAGCGGTTTCCTCTACATTGCACGAGGGAGGCTGACGCTCACATGTTTGGGCAGCAAACAGGAGCATGTGTTGTGGGGTGAAGGTTTCTGACCAAGACGGAAGACATCTGGTGAAGGTGGCCAAGTAGATTTCTGTAAACCTTAAGCAGCCACCGTGTAAGTACGGTGGTTGCTTAAGGTGGGGAGTTGTTTGACACACTGGTAATCAATCCACTGCACCCAAGGCCCACCATGTGGAGGTCTCTCTCTCTCTCTCTCTCTCTCTCTCTCTCTCTCTGGAAACATCTTCTATTAATAGCATCTTGAGACATATACCCCAAGATAGAAATTACAGAAAAAAATACCAGAGGAATAACAAATCATTGACAATGGTCTAGTCATAATCTACAGTCTGCAGTAGACCATCTTCTTGCACTGTGGTCTTCAAGTCTTGTCTCCATATCACTGTGCTGATTCTAAAGCTGAGATTGCTGTACAGAGTATGGAGGTTCAACCACTTGCTCTCCTGCTACTTTCTACGGGATTATGCTATGTTTTTGTAGTTTGTTTTCATTGCATTCTATTGTTACACTATTGTCTTCTGTAGTCTGTTTTTATTGAACTCTATTGTTACCCCTATTTTCCCTTTGGGGGGGGGAGAGGGGGTTGGTAACTACAACGAAAAATTCCTGTCACGTGGGTTCAATAGTAAAGATTATTGCCTTCGTCTTGTGACGATTGACGCCATACTGCATAGACCATATTTCTGCCACAAATCTCAGTGGCTATTTCTTTGCTTTTGTATGTTAGTGAAGAGCATGTGTTATGTTAGCCACTTGAACATTAAAGTGGGGACTAGTGGGCCTCTTTTAAGTGTTTCATGATAGCAAAAACTCCTTTATTAACAATAACATGGATGGTGGTCTTTTTTGTAGGCAAATGTGCTAACAGGCTTGGTAAATCTCAGTGTGAACACCATCTTTGTTTCTGCAAGTGCTGCATATGGTATACTAGTACTCTATTCAGTGACTTTGGTGGTTGGTATGGCTCTCATAAGGATCCTTCACCTAAAGATCAAGCTTTGATGGCATTCACATTTGATTCCAAACGTCCTCTTCTACTCGGAAAGCAATTTAAGCTTTCAACAGCATTCTCTTCATGATTTCTCGGCTACTGGAAATGATCCCAGCATGATTATATATCACATGCATCATTTGTTCATGGGCGAGATTTTGATGGCAAAGAATTCCAGCTGTCTCATTGTGTGCATCATGCCACAGAAGATTGAACTGCCATTCTTTTTACTGTGTCTATTCTTTGTGCAACTACAATGTCAAAGAATGTGTTGTAACCTTCAGATTTTCGCAAATTCTGCTAAATCTCGACTAAGATTTAAGAAGTTGATGGGCGCTGGGCTTGCCTCAAAAATTATGATTGTTTGGGTGCTTCAAATTTTTCGTTTTGTTGTTGTGAGATTTACAGAATTGTGTCTGCATTCACATTGGAGGTGTCTGCATGAACTGCTCATGCATGTGCAGGGTTATGTTTACACTTGCATGTGAATGGCTTTTTGCTCATCCTCGTCGTGATTGTACTTTTGGCATGCGCTTATTTTGGTGTTTCTACGCAGGGTTATAGCATCTATGGCATCGTAAGGTTGAAAGCTATTGTTGCATCTGTTGGATGCTAGAGTTCTGGAAAATGTTACAGTATAGACATTGTTGTGAAAAAATTGCTCATTTAAATAGGGTAGCCAGGCAAATGTAAAGCAAGTCTATGTTTTGAGCTGCAGATAGCTAAAGCTTTCAAGAGGCGCATTTTTGTAATTGAATTTGACCAATGGCTTCTGCACAATGCTTTCATCTAGTGCAATAATCAGACAAGAAGTAAAGAAATTTTAGGAGGTACAAATGCTTGATATGGTTGTAGAGAGTTGTTTTGTAGAGATTGAAGCAATTGTGTGGTCAAAACTTGCTTCTTGCTTTTGACCTTGAATTTTGAAAGTATACAAGAGAGATGCTGTTATTGTAAACCATTGATTCTTCATCACTTTCCACAAATTCTTTTTAGGTAGTGGTAGTGTGTGCACATCAGCAAACTTTGATGTCAAATAAATTAAGCTCACATAGGTGCCACATCACATGTGCCTCACACCAATGTTTCATCTAGCAAATACCTACCCAGTGTTCCCGAGGAGCATTTCTGTAAACAGATTGATAGTATGGTCTTTTGAAAATTTATAGGTTTATTCAGAAAATTCTCAACACACCCAACCAATGTGAACGTTGTATCCTTTGGATTGAAGAAGTCGATGGACCTGATCTACATTGTTGTATAGCAGTATTTGGTATGTGATAATTTCAAGATATCACAGGAAGACAACCCAATACACCAAGAGGACCATGCACTCATTTCCTCTACAGACAAAGGTCCCTCACTCGTCTAATTCTACACCTTTTGCTCTTTCTCAAGATGCCTCGTTTGTTGAGTTTAAACAAAGTCACAAACTAGGCACGGCAATAGGCAAAGTAAACAGATTATCCAAGAGGGTTTAGCTCAAGTAAAGGTGTAATATACAAGTCAAACACATAAAAGCACAAAAACACCACCAACTCTATTTGCACACTTTCCCCTTTTGAGAGCAAACAAATCAGCCCCTCATCTAGCAAAAAACCACGTTATAATATTTCCATCAATGCAAGCGCGCAGAAAATATATTGAATGGACTTATCTCCTCAAGAGTTAAACATGCAATGGTACTAGTCACAAACTTATCATTTTGAACCCATCAACGCAACTTTTAAAGTGCAATTCCCTAGGCTAGTTCCCCATTGATGGCTCTCCAGGCTGTTCAATCTTGACCGTCGTATGCCAAGACAGTTTAGTTAAATTAGACCAGGAATTTTCAGAAAAGCCCGAGCCTGTAGCACAATCCACTCTGAGCTCTCCTTGACCTGCACTAGCCACACCATGACCATTGTCTCCACCTCATCACTCATGAATATTGAATACTAACCTTCATCAGCACCAAAAAGCTTTGGCCAATGCTAAAAGTGACTGAACCGCAGATAAATTTACTTTCTTTCATTGCTCAATAAAATGTTTTGATGACAGTAATTTCAACTTAAAATCATTATAAGGGGCCCAAATCTTTTGAGAAAGAGTCAATAGAGATCACTTTCCTTTCATCACCATTTTATCTTGATTCTAGAAGTTGGAAAAGCTCTGCATCAATCTCGTAACCCAAAATTCATAACATGTCATACACCTTGGTATCAGGCTTTGCCACTCTAAGGTCTGTAGCCATGGATATACGATAAACAATTTGCTCATTACAAGGAGTTCCAGTGCTTTTGGATTGAATGCCAGGCCCTCTCTCTCCTCTTCATTTGCAATAAAATCACAATATACACTTTCCAAAATTGACTTCCACTTAGTGTAAGTAAGTTTTAAATTGCAAATGAGCCTCTTTGCCACTGTGGGCATCAAGAAATGGGTGATAAGGACAACCTCATGTGGCACCAACATGGCAATATATCGGGCTAGTTCACCAGCTCTCCAATCCAATACAACTGGGAGCCATGGGTACATAGCATCTAGGAGAACAAACCACAACCTTACATCTGGCATTTTCGATAGCTCACGCATATCATCCCATTCGTAATTAATCACAAATCCCACCATTTGACGAAGTAACTCTTTCGGATATTGTAGGGTTTATCACCTGCAAGTCAGTGGCATACCTGCAATGAGAACCAAAAAGAGACGCAATCCTACACCCTAAAAACAATTGTCTGCACTTCACAAAAAGTTCTTGAAAACCCATTAAATAAAACAGCATTCATCACAGATGTCACCTTTTCGATGTGCATAGCCACTCAGCATTGAATGAGCGGGGTGATAAGTCGAATGCAAAAGAATGCACTTTCCTTTGTTACCGTAATTCAAAAGCAACTTGACATATGTATTGAGGCTTATAAAGAGCATGGAAAGCACCTTCATAGTTTCAAAAAGCAATATCGTGACAACAAAATGATGCAAAGTAATGCTATGGCCCAACATGCACTCAATCAAGTTTGCAGCTTCACAAAGAAAAATTTCAAGCTACAAGATAGGAAGGTGTTGTATTCAGCTAGTTCCAATGACTAACATTTATGAGACAAGACCGCCAAGGGGAAGTCCGCAGTGGGGGTCACATAAACAACTGCATGTTTGTTGGCACTGCTTGCTTGCATAAGCAAGTAGTGATAAAGGTGTGGTGCCTATCAAATCTTGTTCACATTTTTTAGGCTTAATTTTAGGTTTTATAAGGCTATTTTTTAAGCTTAGTAATAAAAATAGCTTCTCTCTCTCTCTCTCTCTCTCTCTCTCTCTCTCTCTCTCTCTCTCTCTGTGACGTAAGTGTCGGCCTTGTTAAAAGAAAAGTTAAAGAGCGTTGAATTCTTTTGGATAGCTTTTCCCATTGCTTTGCCCAACTTTTTTCAGCTTTATCTAGGTGTTGTTTTGTTCACATGATTTTCTGACTCTTGGTTGTGTATTTGGGTAGCACATATAAGAACAATAATGATGCTCTTTACATCCTCTCTTGATAAGCCTGACTTCTCCACAAAGTTGACTTTGGATTGGTTCACCAGCAATCATAATGGAAATCTCAATCCCCAGCTACAATAGGAGTTATGCAAGTGGACATAAGATAGTATAGACTACAAATCTGCCAAGTTGTCCTAGTTTTTCCTCGCAACCATTTTTGTTTTACATCATTACCACAACTATCACCAATTAAAACTTAACCTGTTTGATAATTTTTTTAAACATTCCCCTCCCACTTAACTTCTTGTAAGCACTCCTCAACACCATTGACTCCTCTCTAGGCATCCTTAGTCTTCTACTCACCTACCAATTTTCTTTCATTCGACTCCCTATGTGTGTCAACTATGCCATCTAACTGTGATCAATTGTTATTTATACATTTCACTTTCTTTGCTTAGCAAAGGAAAGTTCAAAGTTTTCCTTGGCATGACTTGTAAGTTCCTTGGAAACCTACCTTGTTTCTCATTTCTCATGATCAAAGAATGAAAGTTAGGTTTATTCTCAAGCATACTTGTGGTATACCTATTCAATACCATCACATTGAAATCGTCTCACATTTGCAACCTATGAAAAATGAGCAAAAAGAAATGAATAACCAAAACAAAAGCACCAACTCATTTTATATTTGCAAGCCATATAAAATGAGCCTATGCAAATTGAGCAAAAAGAAATGAATAACCAAAACAAAAGCACCAACTCTTTTTATATTTGCAAGCCATGTGAAAGGAGAAAAAAGAGAGAGGGGGGCTCAAACCTTAACAAAAAGACTGTTGAGGTGCTTCAAAGTGTTCTACTCCTAGGCACAACTTTCTTCACCATGTAGCTAAGCAAATTAATAGGGGTATAGAATCACTGAAACAAATTCAAAAACTTCTTTCAAAGGGCTTTCTACTTGAGAAGGGATGAAAACACATAGGCTCATATACATCATAGTAGGAGGAGGAAAGTAAAAATTTGGAAGACTAGCTACTCAATCAGATGTACCTTGTTGCTTGCCCATATGGGTGCACCTCATGTTGCCTATGTTGTATCAAACATATGGCTACTCTCTTGCCTGGCTGCACTCACTCATGGTTTACACTACAAATTGTGACTGGTTTGCACTCGTCATTTGGCTCCACCACAACTGCATGTGCTTGACCTTGAGCTACTTACCCTTGATGTCAACCCCTGCCATAGATGAGGTGAGGAAAGGTCAAAGGGGAGGCATGAGGATGAAAAGGGGAGGCTTCAATTTTCCTAAATCTATTCATGAACATGTGAAACTTAGTGCAAATGCAATATCCATATTTAACAAAAGATTAAATTTTTTTAGCAACTATCCTTCCTACATTCTACATTCTTGAATTCAAGATGGACAAAAATTGTATTCTTTGAATAGGATTTGAGGATAATGGCAGATTTTTGTGCTTCGTTGGCTCTTGAGCTACTCTTCTTCTTTTCTTTCACCTCATGCTCTTTTGTCCTCCATGTGACTTGCTTTAAGACAACAATACTTCCTTCTTTGAATAGCTTCTCATCAATAATTTGAATAGTTTAGAGCATGTAGATATCATTCTAGGCATGTCATGGTTCTATACAAGGATAGCTTCCCTATCCTAGATTATGCATCTCATTCTATTTTTGAACTTGATGGTGTGTATCATGTGGTCAACGGTTTTCCATCCTTCGGAACCACTAATGTTGAAGTAAATTTTATTTCAGCAAAAGCGTTTGATACATGCTGTCATGATCCTAATGTTGAAGTCTTAATTTGTATTATCAAGGATTCCAATGTTGATTTTTCTTTCTCTTGTCATTAAATAAGTTCAATGTTGATGTGCTTTTGTCGAAGCATGATGTTTCTTTGTCTCATGATGATACTACTATGAAGGATACATGGATTCTATTTTGAAAGAGTTTGTTGACGTGTTTCTGTCATATTTACCCAATGGATTTCCATCATCTCATGGGCCCACCCTTGATCCTTGAGGCAATCACTTTTCAAAATGTGTGCCATATCATGTGAATAAATTGGAGAGTATTATTAATAGTTTAAGATGTACTTTTATGTATGCATAGAGGGGGGTTAGGGTTGGGAGGCATGGGCAGACACTTTTCAAAATGTACACCATATCATGTGACTTAACTTGAGAGGATTATTAATAGTCCAAAATATACTTTTATGTATGCATAGAGGGGGTTGGGGTTTTTTAAATAGGCCCACAAGGTAAGTATAGCATGTATATTGGCGGATGATTAATAATCTCTTGAATGCACATGATATAAGGAGGTTCTGATGAGTGACTGTCTTGGGCCTTGATTATAAGATAAAGCTTTTACCTAACAGCCATCCCATGTCTCATCAATTTTATAAGTTTACCCCCTAAAAGGAAGACGAGATTGATAGGCAGCTCCAAGCCTATCTTGGCAAGGGTTTTATTGAGCCTAGTAAGTCTCCCTTGGGCCCTCCTATTCTTCTTGCACTAAAAAGAAGGATAGAGCGATGCATTTCTACATAGATTATAAGGATCTCAATAAAGTCACCATCAAGAATACGTTTTTGTTGCCTAGGATAGATGACCTTATGCATCAACTCTCAGGTGCAAATATTTCACCAGTATTGATCTTTGGTCTAGCTACCATCAAATACAGATACAAAATGGATACACCTAACTGATGTCCTAGAAACCATGTTTCATACACTGAATGGACATTACCAATTTTTGATCCTATCTTTTGGATTGACCACTGCTCGCAACTTTCCAGTAGATGATTAAGATCTATTTTGTATGTATCTGGGAAAGTTTTTTGTAGTTTTTCTTGATGATGTACTTATTTATAGTTGGGGAGCATTTGCAAAACACCTTTGTCCAATGACTTTCATGACGAGAAAAGGTGTATGTAAAGCAATTCAAATGCTTTTTTTTTTTACATAGTTGTTGTACCTCAACCATGTCATCTCACTTGATGGCATCCACATTGATCCCAAAAAGGTATGAGTAGTCCTATAGTGGCCCGTTTTACAAACCTTATAGCAAGTAAAATCTTTTCTAGGTTTCTAGATCTTTCAAGAAATTCGTCAAAGAATACACCAAGACTGCCAAACCCTTGCACATTTTCTAAAGAGATTTAAAATAAATAATCATAGTGTTAGTCCATCTATCACGCAAAGATTGATGAACTCAGTCATTATTTACAAGCATTGAAGCAATTAGTTATATCTACATCAATATTGTAGAAAGTGGATCCGAGAAACCCCTTTGTGGTGGAAACCGATGCCAACGATTATGCCATGGGTGTTTTTCTCTATCAAGACAACCAACCTAAAGCATTTGAAAGTTGTAAGCTCATGGACATGCAAGACCATTCTTCCACATAGGAGAAAGAATTGTTGGCAGTCATCCATGCTATGAAAATTTGGCATCATTAGCTCTATGGTGCTTGATTTGTAATATGGAATGCCCAATATTCATTGAAATATCTCTGTGATTAGCCTTACCTTTGAGATTGGATGGCAAGATGGGTCGAGTTCATGGAGAAGTTTGACTTTGAGATACACTATCATAAGGGCACTACCAATGCGGTGGTCAATTCCCTTAGTAGGATCTCAAAGGTAAATGTTATTTTGTTCACTGAAGTCTTGATTGGTTTCTATCTTTGTCCTACCAATGTGGTGGTCAATTCCCTTAGTAGGATCTCAAAGGTAAATGTTCTTTTGTTCACTAAAGTCTCGATTGATTTCTATCTTTGTCTCAAAGGGCATTGCTAGATAGATCGTCACTTTAATGAGATTTGGTGGCGAGTCCAAGGAGATTATGTAGCATGAAGAGCAATGAAAATCTGGATGCCCGTTAGCTGGCTACTATGAAGAGAAAGGTAATGGAGTGTTCCAGTCGTGGTGGTGGGTTCCTTTTCAAGAAAGGAAAATTTATGTGCTCTTTGATGAGGATATTGACAAAAAGATTTTGTTTGAGTGTCACAATGCTCCAAGCACAAGACACACTGACATACACTGTGGTTTGGCCATAGTAAGCTGATATTTCTTTTCAAGGCTGCACATGAAAGTTTTCATTGAGTTGTATGTGAAAAAAGGTGCATAGTGTCATCTCAATAAAGCTAAATATCAAAAGCGTGTTGGGATCCTACTTCCTCCGCAATTTCTTGAGAAGAAATGGACTAGCATTTCTATGGATTTTGTACTTGATTGCCCCAAACCAATATGATTCCATTTGGGTCATCGTTGACCAACTCACAAAAATGGCACATTTTATACCTATGCATACCACCATAAAGAGCCATAAGTTAACTCAGCCCTTTGCAGAGCACTTGTATAAGTTGTATGGTTTGCCTAAGGAGCTTGTTGTGACTATGATCCTAAGTTTAGTGACAATTTTTGGCAATTTTTTTTCCAAATACTAGACACCTGCTTGTGCATGTCATCCTCAAATCATGTTAAATTTGATGACAATGGAGGACATATTTCGCACATATGTCTCCCACCATCACTTTGATTGTGAACATTATCTCCCACAAATTGGATTTTTGTATGAGATTACTAGGCACTCGTCTACAGGTTATAGCCTATTCATGCTCATGTCTGGTTATGAGCCGAAACCACCGATTGCTATTGGACTGAAGGGGGTTAAGATCCAATCCATATCCTATTTCTTATGCGACATACAAGAAATGCTCATGATCGCTAAGGAAAACATAAAGATTGCTCAAGATGGAGATAATGCTGGCCATTGACAACCTCATGACCTCGTGAGGGGATGTGGGTGTACCACCAGGTACCAAAGGATTCTAGCATGATCCGTACTAGTCAATTCTTGAAATTATCTTCCCAATATTGTGGGACATTCCGAATCATCAAGAAGATTAATGATGTGTTCTCCAAATTGGATCTAACCTCTGACACTACTATCCATCCCATGTTCCATGAACTTAGTCACTTAGAGCTTTTGGGATAGGAAGAACAATTTGTTCCTTTATCCTGAGTTTGGAGGATACCACTTGTTACATTCCATTTCAACCCAAATCGGTCCTTGATCAAAGGGTCAAACGGTCTCAAAAGACTTTTTACCCAGAGTATTTGATCAAGTGGAACCATAGAAATGAGCCATTGTTACTTGGGAATCGGTGCAATCATTGAAGAATTATTTCCCCAACTTCATAACCAAAGATATTTGTGAGGACAACAATTGAAAATAAGGGGGGAAATGTTATGTTCCCATACATAAGGATGGGTGCATGAGCCCGGCCAAGTGTGAAGATAGCCCTATGGTCAGGGCAATTAAGGAATCCTATAAATAGGACCTTGGGCGTTGTGAGCCATTTGGTGTGATCACCACACTTGGACTCCATGCCCTTGGCATATCTACTAGCACACCCACATTGGTGTGGGCTTGGTGGTATGGAACACCAATCCTTTTGATAAAGGCTAGCCCATTGGTTGTAGGCTTCTAGGCTTAGGGGTGAGCCTGTATTATCTCTACGACTTAGAGGTGATGGAATGAGATGGTCACTTGACAGTTATTCCAAGTTAGAACTTTCGAGTCAGATGTCAAATTAGATGAAATTAGATAAGATGAAAATAATTAAGGCTCTACCCAATTCTAGCATTGAACTACGGGACATGGCACTCTCACGCAATCTACGAGAGAGGACTACCCCCCTTGAACTATGGGAGGGGGATAATTTTACACCCCACGTTTCCACCTCCCATATGCCTGCTACTCCCTCCATCTCGCCATCTTGCTACTCGTAGCTCCCACCCATCCTCTATTGATGGTGCACGATGTGGAAGGGATGCAAGGGCTGAGAGATTAGGGTTTTTAGAGAGAGAGAGAGAGAGAGAGAGAGAGAGAGAGAGAGAGATTTTGGTGAAGCTTCTTCTCACACTATGTGTGATCTCCTTATTGTTTTATATTATTAATAACAAAGCATGGGATTAAGGTTAGTGAGCGGTTAGTCTGTGATGATATTGGCTTAATGGCATTTATCCCCAAAATCCTCCCACTTAAAAAGCCAATGTGCCAATAAGAAAAGAAGAGGGTAAGTAGAGTATATGGCTCTACCCAATGCCCATCAAGTCACGACAATATGCAAAACACTCAGGAGATAAACCCTTTTGTGAGAAGGTCAACAGGGCTATCATGTGTGCACCTTGACAAGTTGGATGCAGTTTTCCTCAAGCATCTCTTGAATGAAATGATACTTGGTCTTAATGTGCTTTGGCTTCACATGAAACACAAAATTTTCTGCTAGGTGAATAGAACTTTGATTGTCATAATGCAATATCGAAATCTCAGCATTAACGCCCAAATCTCCCACTAGACGAGCAAGCAAATTAGCTTCTTTGCAATCTTCAAAGGCGGCCACATATTATGCCTTAGTGGTTGATTGAGAAATGCAATCTTGCAAACAAGATCTTCATGATATTGCACCTCCACCAAATGTGAAAACATAGCCACTAGTAAACCATAATCAACATCCATTTATCCTTTATTGTCCTTGTAACCCTCAAGTATCTCATCACTCCTTTCATTGCCTCCCAATGCTTCTTACCAACATTAAACATGTATCTACTAGTTACTTCCACTACAAATGCAATGTTTGGACGTGTAGCAATTGTGGCATACATCAAGCTACCAACAACAGATGCATAAGGAAACTTAGCCAATTCAGCCTTTTCCTTCTCTGATATAGGACAATCAACTTGTTTAAGTTTTACATAGGGAGGTAACGAGCTATTGGATATATTCTCCCTCTCCATATTGAAACGTTGAAGTACCTTGTAAATGTACTCAGTCTGAGATAAGTAAGGCAATCCTCATACCAAGCAAGTGATTGGCTTCTCCTAAATCCTTCATATCAAAATTCTTATGCAACTTTGATTGCAATGCATCTATCTCATTAGTACTTTTTCCAGCAATAAGCATGGCATCTACATATAAGAACAACATCAAAAGACTACCATTGATAGGATTTGTGTAGAGACAATAATCTTTGTTGCTCCTTTTGAAACCTTAAGACCTCATAGAAGCAATAAACTTATGATACCATTGACTAACTTATGATACCATTGACTGGATCCTTGTTTTGTTGCATAGAGAGCCTTTCTAAGTTTGTAGACCTTCTTTTCCTTGCCTTCAATAAAAACCCTTGTGGTTGTTGTATATAAACGACTTCATGAAGATCCCCATGTAAGAATGACATTTTGACATCCATGTGAATAAGTTCAATATCCCCATTGGCTACCAATGCAAGCACTAAGTGAAGAGTAGTCATCTTCACAAGTGGTGAAAAGATTTCATCAAAATCAACACCCTTTTGCTACTTAAAACACTTAGCAACTAGTTTAGCCTTGTACTTTGGCTTATCATCAATGGAAGTGATCTTCATTTTGTAGACCCATTTGCAAGGAAGACCATTCATGCCCTCTTTTAGAGATACCAACTCCCAAGTGTCATTCTTCTTCAAAGAATTTATCTCAATTTGCATAGCCAGCTGCCACATAAGCTTATCATCTACAGAGGTAGCTTCTTCATAGCATGAAAGCTCACTGCAATCTGTCAACTTTACATAGTCAAGAGATGGAACAAAATGTCCAAGAGGATGAGAAACCCGATTAGATCTCTTTAACTCGGGAACATTAGGTTGTTCCATTCTTTATTCTAACATAGGAGGGTTTTCCACATGCTATAGTTGTTGTTTAGGTACATTATGTACTCTATTATACACTATCCCATCCTCTTGAATCACCACACGTCGAATCTCAACAGTAGGTATAAGTCTTGTATGCATCTTGTGCTCATTGAAGTACACATCATTACTTCAAACAATCATTTTGGATTTGGGATCCCAAAGATGATATCCCGTTTTGCCAAACTTGCCATAACCTAAGAATATACATTTCCTTGAGTTGGGATCAAGTTTGTTACACTTATTCTTAGGAATGTTACAGAATGCTTCACTACCAAAAACTCAAACATGTTCAAACGAATGAACCTTTTTAGACCAAGAATATACATTTCCTTTCTTGGGGTCAAGCTTGCTACACTTATTCTTAGGAACATGATAAAATGAATCACAACCAAAAACTCAAAGATTTTCATAAGAATGAACCTTTTTAGACCAAAGCGTCTCTGAAACTTGCTTTAGGTAGCCCATTGATGAGATCAATTGCGATAGCCATAGTTACGAGGAACGGGAACGGGAGGGTCCGGAACGAGACGGGAACGGGAAAGGGGGGGGGGGGGGGGGGGGGGACGGTCCACTAAAGTAAGGCTTGAATTACCTCCATTCAGTTTAGTCCCAAATAAACTCCTAAACAACCCCAAATCTGCCCTCAAAGTGCACCAAATATAATCCCCAAATAGCCCCAAATCTACCCCTAAAAGCCTACTTTTTTGCCGCCAAATGCCTACTTTTGTCCGTTCTGCCCTCCGTTTCGTCGTTCCGCCTCATGTTTCGCCTCGTTTCCCCCATTCTGGAACACCGTTCCGGTAACACCCCGTTCCAGAACGGCGTTCCGTTCCCATCTCCGTTTTGGAAACAGGTGGAACACCGTTTCGGAACGTTTGAGCTGTATTCCCCCCGTTCCCTGTTACACTGGCGAAAGCAACTTCTTCTACCCAAAACCCTTCGAGTAGATTGGCATTAGACAACATACATCTGACTTTATCTAGTATTGTTGTGTTCATCCTCTTTGTAATACCATTTTGTAAAGGATTGTATGGTGCAGTCAACTTGCATTTGATTTGCTTTGAATTACAAAAGTCTTGAAAAGACTTTGAAACATACTCCCCTCCATTGTTAGTGCATAAGAACTTGACCTTCTTTCCACTTTGGTTCTCAACTAATGAGACAATTTTTTTGAATGCATCAAGCACTTGATCCTTGTGTTAAAAAGGATAAACCCAAACTCTGCAAGAATAGTGATCTATGAATGTGGAAAAAATTAAGCACCCCCTAATTAGACAATAATCATAGGACCACAAATGTCACTATGTATCAACTCTAAGCGTTCACTTCTTCTATAGCCACTTGCTTTCAAATGACTGTGTTTGTTTACCATACAAGCAATGCTCATAGACCTTAAAGGTAGAATAATCAAGACTCTATAAATAACGCAAATGGGACAATGCTTTCATTCGCTTTTCACTCATATGACCTAGCTAGCAATGCCTCAAAGAGGTATTTGGCTACTCGGGTGTATATATAACATTGTTCTAGACACTAGCAACATGTAGAGTGTAAAGGATTCTTTGCCACAATCAAAGAACCCTTTGAAAATTTACAGGAAGCATCTCCAAAAGAGGTATGATAACCCTCATCATCAAGTTTCTCAGTGCTAATCAAATTTTTTGCCAACTACCCACCCCCTAGCTCACCCCTAACCAACCTCCCTCGGCCCTACCCAACCCCCTCACTCCTTATCCCTACCCACCCCCTAGCTTTCCCCTACTCAACCCCCCTCACCCCTTGTTCCTACCCACCCTCTCTCACCCCTTGCCCCTACATACCCTCTGTCACCCTTCAACGCTATCTAGCCTCCTCCTCCTCTTGCTCCTGTTCTATTGGTTTAGCATAAGAAGGTAAGGGAGTTTGATCTTTAAATTACGTCTGGTTAAGAATTTGGCTCAGCCTCGCAGATACTCCTCAGGAACTGGAACTTTACCTTGAGGCTTTTGGTTTAGCTTCAACTATTCCGAGAGATCCTGGAGATCAACAGGTTGAATCTCGTGCAGACGGGATTGCACCAAAGGGGAGCTACTCCGCTTCTTTGTCACAGAGTACCTAGATGGACTAAAGTCACTAACTTCCTTTGAATTTCAAGGATATTGATGGGGCTGACAATAATATTCTTCTGTATGACTTTATGAAAAAAGTACTTCAAATAGGGAATTCCCAAAATGAATCTGTTACATGTGCTCTCTCATGTGAGTAGTGATTGCGTGCATGTTTGAAAGATGAAATAACTGCAACATTTTGGTCTTGTTCTTCGAAGAGATGAGATGGACAAGATAGTAACAAGATCTAGTCAATCAAGACATCTACGAGACAGATGAGTGACAGACCTCGATGTGATTGCTAAATATGTTATCATAGATCATGATTCTCGTCCAAGATCTTGACGGAGGTAGTGATGTGAATGTGATTTGAATGTTCACTGACTATCATCTTTGTGCAAATGCAAGATATGTATTGTCTAGTGCATCAGTACTTAGAGTCAGTGTCTACTGAACTGGTTTTCTGGGTTATGTTGGTTTTTGGAGGTGTAATCGAGGGCCATTTCAATTATTTCAAGAGGGGGGTATGTCACAAAGTGATGACATGGCATGTCCGTCTGGACCAACCGTACAAAAACTGACAATATTTTATAAGTGTTCCAACTTATGGGGTCCTGTTCGATCGGGCCCAAGGGACACTAGAAATTAAAAGGAAGACCAAATTGCTATTGTGGCCCCATTGTATGGATTTTCGTGATTTGCGACGACTTGTTGACGTGAAAGCGTTTTGTACGGACCCCCGCGATTTGCGATTCGTTTCACATTAGGCAGCACTGGTAGCTTTTGAAGACCAGTAGCTTTTAGAACCTGAAGTTTTTCATGTATTACTTTTGGGCCAGAGGCCTTTAAAGAATTGCCAAGGTCTCTCTCCCTCATATTGTCTTGGGAGCACTGCAGAGAGAGGGGACCCTCAAACATTGTACTTTGCCAAGCATTAATATAAAAAGAAATACCGAAAGGGGCGCAAGACTTTGGGGCCAATCTCTCTGGTGACAGAGCTACGCCGGGCTGTGTCGTCTCTCTCAATTGTGATTAAGTTTATTAAGGCTTTTTTGGTTTCTCTCACGTGTGCTGCGTCAGATTCTCGACTTGGGGTGTCCAAGTATGTTACACACACACACACACACACACACACACACACACACACACACACACACACACACACACACACACACACACACACACACACATACACACACACACACGTGAGAGAAACCGAAAGATGTCACGTCCGAGTGCAAAGAAAGATGTCACGTGCACATCTAACCCTATGTGTACGTGGACAAGCTACTTCATTACATGGATTCAGTTCAGTTAGATTAGGAATTGGTATGGCACTTTTGTGATCTGTTTGCAGACCGTGCATGTCCAGACACTTAAGAGTAGATGCATATCCTCTGGTTGCACACAGCATGATTATCATATTTCCATCATAACCCATCAGGAGCATTTTTACAATGCATAGACCTATTTATCCTATTTTTGACATTTTTCACTTATTATTTTTAAGTGACTTTTGTTGGGAACTGGGTAGGGCAATTTTCACAAGCTTGTATATAAGAAACCTAGCGCTAGCATTCCACAGTAGAAGAGGCAGCAAGAGCACTTGCTCAACAGGCAACTTCTCAGCAGGATCCCCAAGATGCTCTAGCGTTTTCGCATCACAGCAGAGAAGCTAGCACTTTTGGATCAAGACCAGCCCTGGCGTTTTTGTTCAGCAAATCAGCCTTGGCGACAACAACACAACAGGTTTCCTAGCGTTAGCAGATTCCCACCGCAGCAAACGATTTTCAGCCCTAGCGTTTTTGCATCAGCATAACACGTCAGCGTTTTGCAGATTCACCGCGACGGAATCCCAAGAACCACCAGCGTTTTCAGTTTTCAGCACTTAGACATAGCAGAACAAGTCTCGAACCTCGCAGATCTCACCTTCCCGTAGCAGATCCTCGCCGCACGGTCAGATCCTGCGAAGTTTGCAGTTTCAGCCCGGAAAACGCAGATTTCAGCATCTGGTTTTCAGCGCGTCGTCGTTGCATCATCGCCATCGACATCGTCACCGACATAGAGTCAGAATTCAGCAGATAAAGATTTGCAGATTTCAGCCCTTAGCATTTTCAGATTTCAGCCCGTCTCGTCGTCATTCTCATCGTCGTCGACATCGTCGGCAAGTCCAAGCATTGTAGAGATTTGTGCAATCAATAGTAGACCGCTCTCGCCATAGAGAGTGGGGCCTTCGGAGGAGGGTTTGACAACATTCTAGTGTCGCATTCTTCTCTCTCTATCTCTTAGTCTCAGCACCTTCATTCACAGTGTTTACCACTTTGTTTGTGATCATTTACACTCTCTCACTAAAGGAACGGAAGGCTCTCCCTTCCGTAAGTAAAAGGAACCTTGAGCACAGTTCGGAGCACTCATCTTGAGCAAAGTTCAACATTCACTTCTGCTGCACCTTACATTGGTATCAGAGCTTTGGTAGTGTTCTGTATCACTCTAGGAAAGAACCATAAGAATTTTTTTGCTTGTTGCTGTCGCACGTAGCCCAAGTCCTCTTGGGCGTGTCGATTTCTAGTCGTGTTTTTGAAGAGTGACAGGAAACCCATGAAAGAAGGGCTTGTCCAGCCTCCCCTTGTTTCTCTTTCCACTCATTGAGAGCGGGCCGTGCACTTAGCGGCCAGCCAATCGACGTGAGGTGGGAAAAAGCAACCTTGGTATGAGCGCAAGGCCGCCAAGGGATGCGCCCGCAGAAAAGAGAAGAACTCGGGTGAAGAGAAGATCCTTCTCTAACACAGATTGCAAGCGAAAAAAGAACGTCAAGAACCGCATTACTCAAGAACCCAAGAACCCAAGACCCACAAGAACCCAAGTTCCTTGTGAACTTAAGAACACAAGACTTCAGTGGATGGTCATCACCCAAAGCGGAATGGATACTTCCCATGGAGGTGGTGAGCATGAAAGTGACGAAGAAGAATTTTCCCCACCAAGAGGTTTTTCCGACCCTCCCCCTTTCCCATCTACGCCAAGGATTGCACTAACTCCTTTGGAGCTTTTCAACAAGATGATGATGAACAGGAAGTTAGAACGCGAAGAAAGAACAACAGAAAGAATGCCAGAAATTGATCGTAAGTACCAAGAAAGAATGGCAACCATAGCGCGTGAGCGCGAGCAAGCACGCTTGGAAGCCAAAGTAAGACTAGCCGAATTGGATCGTGAGCGCGAAGAAAGAGAAGCAGAATTTGATCGCGAGAACAAAGCAAGAAAAGCAATAAACGACCGGCACATGAAAGAGATGTTGCGACTCTTTTCTCAAGTGCAGGCACAGATGCAAGAGATTCGGGAAAAGGAGACTCTTTCCGTCTCTTCTTCTCCCAAGCATGACACACAGGAATTGCACGATAATGATCACCATGATGATTTGCATGATAATGATAAGCATGATGATTTGCATGATCAAGATGTGATTTATTTATTTTTTTCCGAGAAAAAGATCCTTCTATTAGTTAATGAAAACTGCCCATAGGGCTACATCCACCTCTGCTAGAGAGGGCTACAACAAGCATGATGGGGAGACTCTCCCAATGAAAAAACAGCATATATACAATGGGGCTAAATCAAGAGATGGGAGGAGGGAAGAGCCACACAGGTGGACAGTAGTGCCATCTGAGCACCCCCTGGACCATGGTGTAGAAAGGCCCAGGGCGCCAGAGTCGAAGGAAAGCCTCGCGGCGCTCCTGCATGCGGTCGGAGCTGCCCTGTAGTCCCTCAAGCTGTCCTCTGAGAGTATGGATCAGCTCTAGCCAAAAGTCACGAACAGTCTGTGCTGGTGGCACAGGGCGAGCCTCAAAGATGCGGAAACAACGGGCCCGCCAGATGAACCAGAGAGCTAGGCCGCTGATGAGCTCCCAGCACTCCTCTCTCTCACTGCACCACTCCTGTGGAGTAAGGTCTGTAGCAGGCTGGAGTGTAGGTCGCCCCCCTTGTATCACTATCATCCTGCTGGCGGAAGATAGCTCAAACTGTAGTGCCGGGCCCGTGAGGGTGGACCAAGCCGCTGCCCCCCAAGTGTACTGTCGAGCCGTGGAGAGGGCACGCATCAGCCGAAGAACTCGTAGCCACACCTGCTGGGCCGAGGGACAGTCCCAAAGACAGTGTCGTTGACTCTCCACCAACTGGTCACAGGCTGTACATGCGGCCGAGAGACCACTATGCACAAGCCAACTCCCTAATGCTGTGGCTCTGTGTGCAACCAACCACTGGAACAAAGTGACGCGCCTCGGCTGTCTGGAGTCCCACAGCCTCTGCCAAAAAGCTGCCAAGAACTCAACTGTGAGACCCTCCTGCCAATGCCGTGCTGCAGCGGGGCGGGCCTCTCTCTGCGCTGCAAGTATATGACGTCCAAGCCGAACAGTGTACTGAAAGAAAGGGACTCCTGGGCGGTCTGCAGAAGAGAAGGGGTCCCTCCAAAGCCACTCACCAGGATCCCACTGTACTCGTGCCAGTGGACAGCACTCCCAAGCCCATAGCCTCCAGTGTCCTGTCTCGAGAGCTGCTGGGTCAGGGTCTATGACGCAAGTCCTCCCACAGATGCCCACAACTCGGATCCTCTGGAAACGGCACTCTGCTACCTGCGGGGCCTCTACTGTAACTCGCTGTAATCGTCCCCCACCCTTAAGCTTGAAGAACAGGGCTGGGACAGTCTCTGAACAAGCCCTGACTGAGATGAGAACCTCCAGTCGTGTGAAGGCTCCCATCCATCGGGGTGCTACTGGCTCGAGAGGCGTGAGCCACTCAGCTGGAACTGACTCTGAGATGTCCTGACACATGCTCTGAACCCCTCTCATGCCCTGTAGCTGGACACCCTGCACCTCCTCTGACAAACCTGTGAACTCTAGCCAGTCACCTAGAGAGCGCGCTGGACCTGCTGCCATGGGCCAAGAAACATGAGGCCTACTCCCAACCAAGTGGCCTCTCTGAGGTCACATCTCCATAGGAAGACCCTTTGTTTTAATGGCAGCTTGCTGGTCCATACTTTTGAGAGCCTACTTTTCCATATGGTGACATAATATGTACAATGTCAAATCGAATTTGCATGTGCTTCAAGCCGAGCCTCAAGTTGCAACAATAAATACATGCGTTTGGCTATCATATCAACATAGAATGGTTTTTATGCCGATGTTAGATGCGCTAGTCTCCCAATCTTTTTTCAGTTTGCAACGAAGGAAATGGTTGAAGAGGCTGTACATTTTTTGGATTCTATGCCATAGATGCCAATAATGATGGCCCATTCCATAGTTTCTTTAGGCAAGAGGGAATGATATCACATTATCCTCAAGATCCAGAACATCATCCACTCTAGATGTACCTCTGGCCATAGTTACCAAGAACGGCAAATCGGAACGGGGAACGGGGAACGACAACTGTATAAAATGCCATTCCCTGTTTTGGACACTCACATCTGAAACACGGAACGGGGTTTCGGAACGGAAAGCTAGATTGGGAACAGGGAACGACAACCTGAAAAGGGCCATTCCCTGTTACTATGCCTCTAGCAGCTAGAAAGTGATCTTTATGAGGCTCTAGAATAGCTAAAGGCAAGTCAAATACCTTGCTCTAATGTATATTTTCAGCTCGAAGACAATTACCACCTGGTTCTTCTCTACTATTCCATCTAGATTAAACTAAAGCTGTCTTCCAATTTTTACTAGTCTAGTGGTGAAAGGGCAATCTACGACTAAACCTGAAAATGACCCAAAATCCAATCCTTAGTAAGAATAAGACAATTTCCAAATGCATTGGTGCGAGGATTTGTTCCCAAATGTAGCATTTTAGTCCATAGCACGCACGAGCACACACACACACACACACACACACTTTTTTTTTTTTTGAAATACAACACGAATTCAAGGAAATTTCACTTAACTATGACACTTTTGAGGCCCTTTGACTGCTAACTAACTTTTTCACATAGAGCTCCTAACTAACTTGGATTTGTAAGCAAATGCTTTCATAATGTTGCCTACAGGGCATAAGAGCCTTTTAAGATAGCTGTCTATTAGCCCAGAACCTTGTATTATTTTCAAAAAAACCCTGCTGCCACCACATCATGAAAATAGCTTCTACTGCTGGTCCGGCACGAATGCAAAACTCACCTGCTTTCCTAAGGCATCAATCTTCGATGAGAATATAATCGCTGGCTTGAGAATACGATAGCCATTAATTGCATGTTCCGTCAACATGAAGCATCTGTCTTGCAAATCCACGCCGAGCAGCAGCGCCTCTTGAAAAACTATATCAAACTGGCCATCCTTGTACCACTTCTCCCTATTCTTCATGAAGGTTGCTTGCCATTTTGCTGCGTCCTCTGGTAGCTCTGGTAGCCCGCAAGTTAGAGACGTCGGAATTGCTTCAAGAGTTGGCCTGTACACTCTCCACCCCTTACAGCTACCCTCCAAGATTTGTATGTCTTCTCCTGGGTACTTCTCGTCACTCTTTTTTATTCCTTTTCGTAGAAGTCGTCTTTTTCTTTGCGGGTTCTTTTGTTTTGGAAGAAGATTCTTATGTTTCTATGAAATTCATGCATTTGCATCAATTCGCCAGAATCAAACATACCTGGTGGTTGAGCGACGAGAGGACTTGTTAGCTGCCATAGCTTTCTCCTCTACCCTTCCAATTCGCTCTGTGCAGAAGTGGCGCCATTGTTGAGTTCGCCGGGAGGCTCGCGTCAGTCTGGTGATAGAGGCCATTACTGCCTGTCTCGCTTACGTGCCTGACCTTCAACAGGCTCTCCCCTCTTACCTTGCTTGGTAAATAATGCTAAAGCTTAGTTTTTATATAGGGACAATTACCAAAATACCCCTCTAATTTGTGGAAATTCCCAAAATACCCCTCAAATTTCAAAAATTCCCAAAATACCCCCGATATTTTGTCATAATTTCCCAAAATACCCCTCAATTTTTCCAAAATTCCCGAAATACCCCTGGTGGTGAGATTAATTTTTTCCAGAGATTAAAAAATTTGTACCTTTCATAAGAAGACTGATTGTTTATCAATACAAGATACTAAAACTAGAATTTGAGTAGGTTATGTAGGCTTTGGAGATGAATTGCTTCATTATTTTTAGATATAATTGCCCTTTTTTGCGAGGTAATTTGTGACAAATTACATGCTAAGCACTCAAAAACGGATCTTGATTGTCGGAAAAGAATAAAGGAATGATAAGCTTGAATAATTCAACCAAATTAGATACAAGGGTATTTTGGGAATTTCCACAAATTAGAGGGGTATTTTGGTAATTTTCCCTTAAAAATTTCTACCCTATTGGGATTCATATTGTCTATCATTGATTCCGTTCTATATAACATCCCAAATATACTCATGCCGATACGATGGCATGCCCTCTGAGCATCCTACCAAGGTCTATAGAGTCTTGGCACTTGCATACTGAGCCTGAGCGTCGATTTTGTAGCTGGCTAGTTGGATCTCTATGCGAATATCAATAACACTTGAAGATGCCATCCTGATCGAATCCTCTCACACTATGCTACCTATATAAATGGTTAAGGATCCTTGTTTCCCTCACTTAGCCTTGCATTACTGACTTTTTTTTTTAAGTGTTAGTGAGGGTCCTTGTGCCTTCTTGCCAGTATGCAACTCTGTCAGCATGGATATTGTAGAAAAACTGGTACTTATGTGGTTCTTTTTTCACTAATTTTCACTTTTGCAATTCATCATGATAACCTACTACTATATTTCAATAATTTTGATTGCTTCTTGACTGTATAAAAACTCTCGCCTTTTTGGAAATTGTCGTACCACTGGTTTTTAAATTGTTTATGCTTGCATATCGGAATTAAATGTAGGCTAGTTGATCACTATACAAGACATGGGTAATGTACTGGTTGTATGGATTAAATAGACTGCTGTTTCTTTCAATATGAGTGTATTTAAAAAGAACACAAGAAGTTGTGGTTACTACTTGGCCTTTCTAGTTTACAATAATTGTAACTTAATGAAAGTTGTCATAATCCGACCTTCATTGGTCCCCATATCCGAGATTTGGTCCTCTTGGTGCAGAGAAATGTTGAATTCTAGCTTTGAGTATTTTCTACCCAGTTGGTCTTTTACTTGACGATACTTTGCCGATTGTGAAAAAGATGGTATCTTTGTAAAAATGTGATTGCTGAAATTACAGTGAAATGGTGATTTTTAACCTAGTATTTACCCCTATTCTTATGTGGAATTGAGGTCAACTCTTGATAAACCTTGTCATTGACAAAAAATAGGGGCTCTGCTTGGAGTTTGCATGGGTTGTGTACTCTATTTGAGCTTTAGCAATCTTTAGGCCTGGTGTATGGCTCTAGGCATAAAAAACTGAAGCTGTGTTTAAGAATAACTTCTAAAAAACACTTGTTAAAAATAATTAAAAGTTGAATAGAACAGATAAAAAATTGGATTGCTTAGTTTAAACAAATGGATACTTTTTTATAAAAATGGACAAAGATCCTATAGAGAATGGGATTCTAAATGTGGTAACTTGTCTAACGTGCTTAATCTGATATGATACATGATCAGGGATTTGTTAGGCTTACTAATTTTATGACTAGGTTATTATATGTGCCTTCACTGATTTGGCTTCAAAAATGGTTGAGCCTCGGCCTTTAGAAAATTGTTGCTAAAGGGTTAAAGCACATCCCGATTTTTCCAAAAAACCACATCTTGCCCTTTCAACCTTACTTGGCTATTTGATTGACTTTGTCAATACTCTCCGATTGGAGATGACAATCCACCAATAGGACTTAGCCAATTTGGTAAAAGATTGCTTCTTACAAAAACTACTCTATTATCACCGAAGTGGTTATCCACCATAAATTACTGGATTGCCCTAGAATTTGGTAGCTATTTTCAAATGCTTTCACAAAGATGGTTTATTGTGAGGCTTGATAAAGCCTCTTACAATCTTGCTATTTTGTGTAAACAACTAGCTTGGATTGCCGCCCACATTCAACATATTGTAGTTGAATTCATCCCCCTCAACATATCTCCTAATGCTATCTCCACCAGTAATTTAGACCATTACTATAATATTGGCTATTCTATGGATTTAAGTAAACTACTGGTTTTGTTCCCAACCTATAAATTTCACAAGCATAAGTTTAGATGGATCTCTGATACCTCCAACGGTAGTTGCACAAATATTGCAAAAAATATTACCTCTTGTCTTGATCTTATCCTCCAATGGTATTTACACAAATATTACAAAAGATATTACCGCTTATCATCACTGAGTTTGAACTCATTTGTGCTAAAAAAACAAAAGGTGTGCAAAGACTTTCTAAAAATATGCTACAACCCATTTTGCTTATCTAGAAATTCATAGAAATTTCTCTTAATCTCCCATATCAAATTTACTACCTTTTTTTAGCTGATATCACTCAATGCTATGAAAATATCCCTCTTGACAGAGATATTGATCTTATAAACATCTTAGGATAAATTGTGAAATTAATGTCTGATAATGCTAGGTTGCATGGGTTCTCAAAAATTTCATTATTCCAAAAACCCAGATGGATTAAAAATCTAATCTAAAACCACATTCATTCTTTGATGAGCAAGAACTTTGTAATATCATTTCTTGGGTACTTAAAAACTGTTGCATACAATTTGGTGAACATTGTTTAAAACAATGTCAAGGCATTTCAGTGGGCTTCTCCTGTTCACCTATAATGTGCAATCTGTATCTTGCGTATTTTGAATACAAATGGTTTTTTAAGTACCATGGCAAACAAACAGACTCTTCACAAGCTTGCTCTCTTTTCACATGTTTACAGATACATGGATGATCTATTTAGCATCAATAATAGATCCTTTCAATCAAAAATTCATTCAATCTAATGCAACTGTTTAAATATAGAGCCCATCCTTGGTTCTGGGTTTGATCCTCTCTCTGGTTTCTTTTCTACCTCTTTACGGTTTCTAAATTTTTCTATTACCCTGCATAGTCCTAACACTAGAAATTTTGACCTAAGGTTTGTTTGAAAAAGAGACAATAAAAAATTATCCTTGCTGAGTTTATTAAAAAGAAGAGTAATAGGCTTGCTAAAGCTACTATTAACACTTGTCTAGGCTTACTCTACATGATCCTATACTCTTCATCCAACACTTTTATTGTGTGGGAAGTAATCAAATGCCTTGTTCATAAATTTTTCCCAAATGGTTTTAAAAGGTGTGAAATATTAAACACCATCACTCGGTCCATTGCACACAATAAATGGACTCGACTTAAACTAAATCACACTAATCTCATTGACTTGATGAGGCAGTAGGTCCATACTCAATGGACCTCCTGCCGTCTCATTGTGTATGGTTCCAAGGATTGGGTGGAAGTGCACGTGCACATGCACACACACATATGTCATTAACATTGCTTGACACTCATTCCCCTTCTGTTCCCATTTCTCCCCCTCTTGCCTTGCTTGGTAAATGCTAAAGCTTAATTTTTATATATCCTATGTGCTTTCCCCAAAAATCACCCATTTGTAGTGGGAACCTACCTTTATAACTTTGGATGATAGCTTTTGGATCATTTGGTGGAAACTCCCTCACCAAACCGCCTCATTTATGTGGGTGTACTAATTAAGGGTTTTATTGCATCCCATCCACTGCAATAACTCTCTCTCCCCCCTATGATGAATCGCAGTTGAGCTCCTCTAAGTCCATTGCTTAACTTTCATGGCTTACCATTAAACTATGTATCCTATTGGCATCCATATTGTATATTGTTGATTTTGCTCTATGTACCATCCCAAATAGACTCCTGCCGACTGATATGGGTTTTGCCCTTGTGCCAATACGATGGCATGCCCTCTTAGCATCCTAGCTACCAAGGCCTATAAACTCTTGGCACTTGCATATTGAGCATGGGCATGGATTCTGTAGCTAGCTAGCTGGATTTCTTGGTGAATATCCATGACACTTGAAGATGTCGCCCTGCTGGAATCCTCTCACACTGCATTGCCTACAGAAATGGTGAGGGATCCTTGTTTCCCTCACTTAGCCTTGGATTAGTGAATTTTTAAAAAAGTGTGAGTGAGGCTCGCTACGCTTTCTTGTTGGTGTGAAACTTTGTCGGCATGGATATCATAGAAAATTGATGCTTCTCATGTTATTTTTTCATTAGCTTTCACCTTTGTAATCAATCATGATAACATGATGCTGTGTTTTCATAATTTTGATCGCGTCTTGAATGTATGAAAACCCTCACTGTTTTGGAAATTGCCAAATAACACCATATCAATGAATTTGGGAATATCCCAATTCCCAATTTCAAAACAAGCTTTAAAATTTGACCACATGGCCAAATCTTAGCCAAAGTTTTGAGAGCATGGCTCGGAAGAGCTTTTCAATATGTACTACCTTGTGGTACAGCACTCTTAAAAGGCCTTAAAAAAATGTTTGGGATTTGTCCATATGGCCAAATCTTCAAGAAATAGGTTATACCCAAATTGGTTGTAAAGTCTCAAACTCTCTAATATAGTGTTAAATCACTGATTTTTAAACTTTTTATGCTTGCATATCAAAATTGAACTTAGGCTAGTTGATCAGTATACAAGACATAGGTAATGTAGTGGTTGTATGGAGTAAATGGATTGTTATTTTTCTCAATATTGGTGTATTTAAAAAAAGTACAGAAGCAATTGTGGTTACTACTGGCCTTTCTAGTTTACAATAATTGTAACTTAATGATAGTTGGCATAGTCCGACCTTCATCGGCCCCCATAGTCAAGATTTGGTCCTCTTGTTGCAGAAAAATGATGAATTCTAGCTTTGAGTATGTCCTACTCAGTCTTGCTTTAAGAAGGGCATGCCATAGCATATGAGAGCCGAAGGCTCAATACGGATGAACAAGTTTTGGGCATATACAAAAAAGAGCTTTTAGCTATTCTACATGCCCTAGACACATGGAAGCACTATCTATTGGGAACTCCATTTATTTTGTGAACTGACCACCAAAGTCTCAAGTACTTCCTGATGCAACAAAGATTTTCGACAAACAAATGAGGTGGATAAATTTTCTTTCAAAATTTTATTTTCATATTTCTCATGTTGCTGGTAAGCACAATCAAGTGGCTGATGCACTTTCACGATGACCAAAAGTTAATGTAGTGTCTATAGCAACTCACAATGATCTATCTTCTATGATAGGTGAGTATGCTACTGATCCTGACTTTAAAGACATAATGTCAGCCCTTGCTTTGGGGAAGAAAGAAGAACCATTCACCTTGCATGATGGTTATCTTGTCCATGGCAATAGGCTATCTGTTACCCACTCCCTTTGTGAGAAAATAATGTATGAATCCCATCCTCCTCCCTATGCAGGGCATAGAGGCATTCAACCTACTCTTCAAGGAATAGAGACGTATTTCTATTGGCCTACCATGAAAGTGAACATACAAGAGTATGTTTTAAAACGTGTGGTATGCCAAAAGACTAAGTACGATAGAGGGAAGCAACGTGGATTACTCCAGCCATTACCAATCCCTAATTCACCATGGGAGAGTATATACATTCATGGATTTTATCTTTGGATTACCCAAGTCTATCTATGGGAATACGAGAATATGGAGAATAGTCGACAGGTTTAGCAAGCAAGCACACTATTAAGGCACACCAAATGGCAACTCTCTTCGTATCCCAGATTTTCAAACACATGGATTTCCAACATCCATCGTGTCAGATAGAGATCTTAGAATGACCAGTAATTTTTGGAAAGGTCTCTTTGAAAATCTAGGTACAAGATTGAATTTCTCTTCGGCCTATCACCCACAAACGGATGGCCAAAGTGAGATAGTTAATCTTACAATTCTTCATCTACCAAACACTTATGTTATAGAAGTAGATCAATGCTCTCAATGGGAAAAGTATTTACCTCTTATAGAGTATGCCTACAATAATACTGTCCATACTTCTACGGAAAAATCACCTTTTGAAATCATAGAGGGAAGACCTAAAAGTCCCTTTCTACTTAAAGTACATGGGAAGATCTTTGTTGCCGATGAGTATAGCCGTGACCTACAAGAATCTTTTCAAAAGATCAAGGAGGCTATATCCATCTCTCAACAAAGGCAAAAAGTTGTTGCTGTGACAAGCACAGAAGGGCCTTAACATTCAAAGAAAATGGTTGGGTCTTACTTAAGTTTCTCAAGGCTCAATTGAGGCAAACGACGGAAAAAATCCTATGGGCCATCAAAAGTATTATGCTAAACTAGAAAAAATATATCATGGTCCGTAGCAAAAATACTACGGGCCATCAAAAATCCTACAGGCCATCAAAAGTATTATGATAAAGTAGAAAAAAGACCAAGAAGAGGTGCTACAACCCGGAGCTATCCTTCGGCATGAAGATAAGGTACTACGACATGGTAAGATTATCCGACGGTATCTTATTAAGTTCAAAAGTTATCCTTTGGAAGATGCTAGATGGATGTAAGGAATACATCTTAAGGATAGTATCAACCTTGTCAATGCTTAGAATGCTACATTAGAGTAAGCAAATGTCCATTTTTCTTTGAAATGACCAATGATTTTGTCTTATAAGACTAATTCTCTTTTTATTGAAGATGCTAGATGGATGCAAGGAATACATCTTTAGGATAGTATAAACCTTGTCAATGCTTACAATGCTACATCAGAGTAAGCAAATGTATATTTTTCTTTTAAATGATCAATGATTTTGTCTTATAAGACTAATTCTCTTTTTATTGTGCATAAATTTAAGTAGTACGCATGCTTACAATCATGTTTGTGATGACGAAGTCTTTCAAACACCAAGTAGAATTTGTCACTCTACTTGGGAGAATGAAATGGACTAAAGAGCAGACATGCTTGCGGCAGCTACGTCTCCCAAGCACCAAATGGATTAGTCATCCATCTTGGAATGATGTCGTAGGGTAAAAAGGGATCCTCTACACGCTAAGAAACATTGACTAATGACTAAGGCTTTATTTCTACCTCATAGTCGAGGATGACTATGATTTCAAGAGCGAGGTAATGTCATAAAATCTAATACCTAGCCAGCCTAAATGATTTTGTCATATTAAGCTGATCATTTAATGTGGGATAATAAACGGGAACATGGGCTAGAATATAGACATGTGCTTATGGGTCTAGCTCAACACGGGGCCAATGGTAAAAGGGTTCAAATGAAATATGATCTGTCAAAGAGCAAGGCTAGCTAATGGAGCTTAAATACCTTAGGGTTAGCTTCATTAAATACTCCAATGGTTAGTGTAAAAAGTCTTTTGACCTTAGGCAAGCTAGGGTTGTGCTTGAGGTGGGAACCCGGCCCAAGCTTGAGATGCTTGTCGTGCTTGATGATTGAGATGCTTGAGGTGCTTGATGAATGAGATGCTTGAGGTTCTCGTCATGCTTGAGATGCTATGGTTGTACTTGAGGTGGGAACCCGGCCCAAGCTTAAGGGGCTTAAGGGCCAATCTTATGGTGGGAGCCGGGCCCAAGGTTGAGGGGCTTGAGGTGTCACAAAAGTCAACAAGGATCTCTATAAGGAGGAGGTGATCCCTACAAGTAGGGACATGAGAGAGAACTCACACACTCTCACACAAGTCCAAGCCTAGACCAAGGAGGCAACAAGGACACATGTCAAGCTCCCCTTCATGTTGCCCTCATGTTGTGCCTAAGCCGATTGATTGGCCCCCCAAGGGGTCCAATGATAATTGAATTTATTTAATTAATTGTTTATGCATTTATCAAGTACTATCTCTCAAAGGGAAAAGTGGGACACTTGCTACCCCTTGTTGCTTGATATGCACTAAGCATGTGATTGGCCAGGGTTGAGGAGATCCAATCAAGTGCCAGCTATGCTAGAAGAGGGGGTTGACCAAAGCAAGGAGGGGGCTAGCTTGGGGGGTATACTCCCCCCCCCCCCCCCCCCCCCCCACCACACACACACACACTCTCTCATTGTGTGAAGTGCAAAGGACAAGAGCTCCATCTCCTTCTCCAAGCTAGTAGAGAAATTGAGAGCCTACACCAACACTCTTGGCTATGGAATGCAAATCCAACCAAGAGCCATGCTTCAATGCTTAAGCTTTCCATCTTCATTACTATGCTATTATGTATGCTAGCAAGAAGAGTGATGATAAGTGAGGAACTATTTCTTTCTCCTATGAATGTTTTTTCTTCCTCTTCCCTACCCTCATTCCCCCGCTAGCTCTCTCCACCTTTGAAGGTGTTTAAGGCCTTGGGAATGAGGCTGGGGATGGTTAATTCTTTTTACAAAGCCTATGTTATGCTCATGATGCATAAAGCTTTCCATCTTCATTGTATCACCTAGGTCACAAGGAACACAAAGATTGTATTGTACCAAGTCTCTCTCTTGATGGGAGAATATATAATACAAAAGCCTATTGGAGGGGGGACTGGGTCCACATGAATCCGGTCCTCAACTTTTGTCAAGTTCTCTAAACTCTCTCTCTTGCAAAATTATCGTTCATGACAAGTTAATTAAGTATAAACAAGTTCACCCTCTATGTTCTCAAAGTAGTCTCACAAAAATGCTCTCTCTAATTCTCCTAATTATGCTACTCTCAAAGTTCACACGTCATTTTCATTACACGTGCTTAAGTCTTGCGGTGCATTGATGGGTATACCACTCACCCAAGGGAGCTACCTTGTCATTGATGTTGCTCCCATTCAAGATGAAGAACCAGAAGTTAGCACTTATCACTTGTAGAGAAAATTCATCGGAGGACATGGAAATCAACAACAATGGAAAGGCCCAACTTGCAGTGCAAAAGGATCCAAATGGAGAAAAAAAAACAAGACAAAGATTCTAGATATCTTTGGAAACTAGTTTTTGTTCTTTGCTTTGCATGTGCACGCATGCACAAAATTATTCTCGTAGTGCATGCATTTGTTTTTGTATAGCAAGTACGTTTGTAGGTTGGGTAGTTTGAGGGCAAGTGGCCACTTTGTGATAGGAAAGTTGTCCATAAAGTAAAGCTTATGCTACATGCAAAAAGGGGAGAGGATCCACATTCTAGGGGTTGAAGAAGGAGGAAAGAGCAAGAGAGATGTCAAAATTAAGCTTTTTGGGTGCAAAATCAATGCTTTCTCATAACTCTCTCATCCTATGTCGAGATTGTACAATCTATGAGTCTGTTTGGGGTTTTCCATGTTTTGGACACTCTCATGCTTTGGACACTCTCACAACCATTCAACAACAAATGGATGGGTTTTCTACAACGTTTTGTGCATTGATTGTGTATTGGTGCTTTCTTATGGTTTTTGAATCATGATAAGGTGAATTTGTTGTCGAACATCAATTAATTCACCTTTCAATTCTTGATCTTGTGTGTTGTGTGTACTAGCTTGTCTATACAAGTATTACGATATGGAGACTCAAGACAAAAAGAGTTTGAATATGTCTTTGGATTGATTTTGTATCTTGGTGTCTTTTGAAAGTGTGTGAGGGGAAGCTATAGAGGCAATGGGGTTGTTTCTTGTTCTTCCTCATAGCTTTTTGGTTCCCCTACCAAGGGGAAGTCATTAGATACCTTCAATTTGGATTTGTGTGGCCCAAAAATTCCATGGTAGCACTAATGAGGATCTGTTGGAGTTCCTAGAGCAATCGGAGCACGCATTCATATGTTAGGAAATATGATGTAGCTAAGAAGATAATTGAGTAGCTTACTGAATGGAGAGAGATATTTTCACACATGAGAGACTAGAGAGAGAGAGAGAGAGAGAGAGAGAGAGAGAGAGAGAGAGAGATAACACACACAATATACGTGGTTCCCCCAATGTGGGTTACGTCCACGAGAAAGCAGCCACTCGATGGCTTTAGTACTTCAAAACAAGAAGTAGATTACAAAGGGATTATACCCTTTTGGAGCTCCTGCTTTGCTTCACTCTCACCACCTCAATCAACTTCACAATGCACCAGAATGCTTCACAATCCGTTTTTGTGTGTAGAAGAAACCTCCTTTTATAGGCCAAAAGGGCTGCCCTCTCTCATGAGAGGCAACCGTGTGTAGCCGCCCTTGTATTGACAAGTCCAAATTGGACCCTCCAATCTTCCCATGTGTGTCTGCCCTTGAGAAGACAAGTACACCTTTCAATTCGGCCATCGGCCACCGGCCATTGACTTTCGCCCACCGGCGTTTGGCCAACCGGCCAAAACGATCGGTCATTTTTTGTTTTCGGCCGCCGTCCGGCCATAATATTTCGGCGGACTGGCCGTGAAAATTTGGTTTCCGGCAAGAGACTTTCTTCAAGCAAGGTGGCTTGTCCTCATAATGAGGGCCTTACAAATGTGTGTTTTTTATACAAAAAATTACAAAGGGTAAATCACGCTCCATACTTAACAATTTCCCACTTGGAGACTGATCTCCAAACCAAATTTGTGACTGCTTTCCATCCTAGTTTCTTATCCTTGAATACCGATTGAAGATGAGAAAAAGCTCAACTTGTCCTTGTTGACCACCTTTGTAAACATGTCTGTAGGATTTCACTGGTATGCACATTTTCTAGCTTTAGTTGTCCCTCTTCCAAAAGAGTACGTATGAAATGACATCTCACCTCAATGTGCTTTGTCCTTGAATGAAAGGCTGAGTTCTTGGCAAGATGGATAGCACTTTGGCTAACACTGTACAAGATATAATTGTCTTGTTTGAATCCAACCTCTTCTAAGAATCTGTGAAGCCACATAATTTTTTTTGTTTGCCTCTGTCATTGCTACATACTTTGATTCCGTGGTAGAAAGTGAGACCACTTTTTGCAGCTTTGAAGCCCAACTTACTATTGTGCCTCCAACCATGAGGACATAGCAAGTAGTGCTCCTTTGAGTACCTTTGTCACCTGCCATATCTGCATACCCTTGAAGAAAAATATCATTTCCTCCAAAATACAAAGCATTTGTTGTTGTCCCTTTCAGATACCTAAGTATCCACTTCACAGCTTGCCAGTGCTCTTTACCTGGGTTTTCCATGAACCTACTTACAACTCCCACTACATGTGCAATGCCTCGCCTTGTACAAACCATAGCATACATAAGACAACCTACCGCTATAGCATAAGGAACTTTCAACATATAGGCTATCTCCTCTTGTGTCTTTGGACTCATATCCTTGGTTAGTTTAAAGTGACTGGCCAAAGGTGTAGAAATCGTTTTTGCATTTTTCATTGCAAACCTTTCTAGTACCTTCTTGATGTAATCCTCTTAAGATAGATTTACTATCTTTTTTGTCTTGTCCCTTGATATCTTCATACCAAGTATCCTCTTTGCAACACCTAAATATTTTATTGAAAAAGATTTAGACAGCTCCTCTTTTAGGTCTTTGATGTGTTGCATGTTAGCACTTGCAATCAACATGCCATCAACAAACAACATTAGGATGATGAACTTCCCATCTCCCAAATTCTTTGTGTAGACGCAATGATCTGAGTTGCATCTTGTGAATCCATGATCCAACATCCATCGATCAAACTTCAAGTACCACTGTCTTGATGCTTGCTTCAAACAATACGAGCTCTTCTTTAATCTGAAAACTCTCCTTACCTTTTACTTCATACCCCTTTGGTTGAAGCATGTAAATTTCCTCCTCTAAGTCACCATGAGATAATGCCATACCTATATCCGTTTGCTCAAGATTATCATAAGTAGCCACAAGGCTTAAGACAACCCTACTTGAGTTCATTTTTACGACATGAGAAAATATTTCATTCAAGTCAATATCTCCTTGGTCTTGTAGATCTTTGTGGAATAGGTTGAGGCTACTCATTTGGTTGATGTTGTTGCACATTGTCACCATTTTCACTCCTTGAGTCTTCACCATGCTCAAGCTCCATGTACTAATCACCTATTTCTTTTGTTTGTTTTCTTTCCAAGTAGTCTTTGTACATAGTTTGTTTGTTGAAAATTACATCCCTACTCCTAAAGATTTTACCATCTTCAGGATTCCATAGACGATACCCAAGTCACCTTCTCCATAGCCAATGAAACACTTTTTTGACGTTGCATCTAGCTTTGACCTTAGGCTTCTATCTATGTGCATGAAAGCCTCCATATTCAACTTCAACGTAGACAAAAGGGGACAGTTTGCACAGTCGGGCCGGAAACCACGATTCGCTATCAACTCAAAGTTGTAGAGTGTCTTGTGATCTTTCCAATGCTACTTCGGCACTCTTTGCTGCACTTCTTGCAGAACTTGCGTACGGCGCACCCAAACACTTTGAGAAATGAATAATTCACAGGTTTACCTGTCCATTCCTCCTCTGGAACTCCCCCATCCAATGCCGTTGAGGGTGATCGGTTGATCAAATACACAAATTTCCTTATTGCTTCCGCCCAAAGCTCAAGCGGTACGCCTGCATGTAGCCGCATACTTCGTGCTCGCTCCATGATTGTTCTGTTCATCCTTTCAGAAATGCCATTTGTTGAGGTGTCCTTGGGGTTGTCCTTTGCCTCCGAATGCCATTGCTAGCACAAAAGCTTGGCTGCAATATTTGCCTCTATTGTCAGATCTGAGGCATTTAACTTTTGCACCTACTTCATTCTCCACAAAGGCTTTCCACCTTTGAAATATGGAAAACACATCGGATTTATTCTTCATGACATAAACCCATGTTTTTCTAGTGCATCGTCTATGAATGTTACATTGTACAATGAGCCACCAAGGGATGGTGTACTTGTAGGACCCCAAACATCAAAATGAACCAATTTAATTTTTTTATTTTTTCTTTCATTTCTTGTTTTTAGAAATTTTACCCTCTTTTGTTTACCATAAACACAATCTTCACAAAACTCTAAGTCCACTTCTTTCAAACCTGGTAGAAGATTCTTTGATTGAAGGATTTGCATTCCTTTGGCACTCATGTGCCCGAGCCGATAGTGCCACAACGCATTGTCGACTTCTGCAGCTATTGCAGCACAAGTTGAAGATTGCGTACTGATACTACACAAGTAAAGTGTACCAAACTTTTCTCCCTTAGCAACCACCAAAGATCCCTCTGAGATCTTCCACCGTTTGTTTTCGAATGCAATGTTGTGACCTTCATCGTCCAATTGTCCTGTAGAGATCAAATTTTTGCAAAGAGAAGGAACATGTCTAACATCTTTAAGCTTCCATTTATTTATGTTGCCAATTTTGACACAAATTGTACCTTTGCCGACAATTTCACAAGTTTCATCATCTCCCAAGTATACATACCCAAAATTACCTTTTGTGTAATCTTGGAAATGCTGCTTGTGTGGTGTCGCATGAAATGAAGCCCCGTAATCTACTATCTAGGAATTAGACACATTGTCTAATGAGAGAATTAGAGCATCTTTCTCTACTTTACCTGCCACATTGGCCTCCGATGTTGGCTTGTTGTCTTGAGACTCCGACTCCTTCTTCTTCTTGGACCAACAATCCTTTGTGACGTGGCCCTTCTTTCCATAGTTTCAACATTCAAGAGCTGGCGCTGTGCGTGACTTGCTCCGCCTTGAGCGATCACGATTCGTTCGGTTTTGAACCTCTCTTTAGGCCTTCCCCTTGTTTCCACCGACAGTACAACACTTGATGATTCTCGTGTGCTTCTCCTTTGCATTTACTAGCTTAGGAGAACACCCACAACATCATCAAACTTAAGAGTATTTGTGCTAGAGATAGAGTTACTCACAACCATCACAAGGCTGTCCCAACTATCCGATAAAGACGATAGTATAAGGAGAGCTTGCACTTCGTCATCAAAATTAATTTTCACCGATCGAAGTTGACTTATGTTGTCATTTAGGTGTTTTGCAACTGAACCATTCTCTGCCATCTTTAGATTGAGCAAGCACTTCATGAGAAATACCTTATTAGATGCAGATGGTTTCTCATAGAGGCCGTCAAGTGATTTCATCAAGTCCTCCACAATCTTCATCTCCGAAATGTTGAAGGCCACCATTGATGCCAAGCTTAGCCGGATTGTTCCTAATGCTTTTCGATCAAGGACAATCTATGCTTCATCTGCCCTTGTTGCGGGCTTCTTCGCAAGATCGCCTAGTGGCAAATAAATGTCCTTCTGGTAGAGATAGTCTTCAATCTGCATCTTCTAATGTTGGCAGTTTTTGCCGTTGAACTTCTCAATCTTTAGCTTCCCTTCCTCCGTCATGACTCCGACTCAATTCAAGGAATCCTTTCGTTGATATAATTTTAGCTACAAGCAAACCTTGCTCTGATACCAGTTGTTAGGAAATATGATGCAGCTAAGTAGATAATTAAGTAGTTTACTTAATGGAGAGAGATATTTTCACACATGAGAGATTACAAAGTAGAGAGAGAGAGAGAGAGAGCACATTTGTTTGCAAAAAATTATCCATGCGTCCATTTTGGTAGAGAGAGGTAAAGTCAAACTCCTTAAAGGGCCCCTTTGTGAGTCCAAATTTCACCTAATGAACCACAACTGCTGGCAGAGCTGAAATCCTCCAACAAACCAAGGCACCGAGTAACATTTAATGCACTGGTAACTTGTGTGTAGCAGACATTGATAACATAGTGAGAATTTCATAAGAACAAGTTCCTAATGAGCATAGAGAGAGCACCTGATTTGAGAAAGCAGCATAACAATTTACACCTAGCTAATTTGGCATTGACAATACTTGAAAAGAGAGAGAAATAGAACAATTGACAACAGTTGAGGACCGGATTTACATGGAGCCCGTCCCCCTTTCATAAAGGCTTTGTATTATAGCTTCTCCCATCAAAGGAGACTTTTGTAGAATACAATTCTTGTGTTCCTTGACAAATATCGTTGGTGCAATGAATATGGAAGCTTCATGCACCAAATTATGCTTGAAAAACACACATGGTGTCCCTAGCCTCAATCACAAGACCTCACACACCTTCAAAAATGGTGAGAGCTAGCAGGGAACGAGGATATATTGAGAGGAAGAAGATGTATCTTACGAGAAAGAAGTATTATCCTCACATAATCACTCTAATAGCATAGCTTAGCTTAGTAATTTGCATGGTAGAGGAGATGAGTATGCCATTGAAGATTGGCTCTTGGTTGGATTTGCATTCCATAGCCAAGAGTTGTTGTTGTAGGCCTCCACTTCTCAATGCTTGGAGAAGGAGATGGAGTTCTTATTGCACATATGACTTGTGTGTGTGTGTGTGTGTGTGTGTGTGTAGAGCAATGTGTTAGAGTAAAATGCAACCTAATCTCTCATATTGGTCGACCCCTCTTGCTATTTGCTCATGCTGGCATCCCATTGGCTCCTATAAAGCTTAGCCAATCACAAATTAGTAGCATAGTTAATATCCTTGAGACAGTTAGGTAATTAAATATTTCAATTAAACTCTCTAGTGGACCTCTTAGTCTTATGGCCAATAGGAATCAGGCAAGCTATTGGGCTGTTGGATGCTCATTGGACCCCTTGGTAGACTGTCCAATAGTCTTCTAGGGAGCTTAATTTCTATTGGTTCTTTTATAAAGAATTTTTAAATTGATTAGACTAAATTTACTCTAGCCTAATTCTCATTGGTCCACCTCTATGGCCATCCAATAGGATTTGAGGGAAGGTTGGGAGCAACTGGCCTAGGACCCTGACGTGTGTCTAGTATTCCCTTTGTGTAAAGGGGGAGCCTTGCACAGTGTGTGTGTGTGTGTGTGTTTCTCTCTCATCCCCTATAATAAGGGCTCACCCCCTCCTTTCTAGGGATGTGGGAAGACTTTTTAGTCTTCCCATGACCATCCAATTTTCCCCTTGCTTTGGCCATTAGAAAAATGATTTGATTTTTGTAACCTTAGCCTATGGAAGTCTTAATGGAGCTGAACCTTAGGTCTTTTAAGCCCCATTGAAACACATTGCTCTTTTGCAGATTGTCCCCCTTTGGATCCCTATTTTTCCTCCTTTGGATCCCTGACAAAGATTGGTTTGGCAGTCTTACCAATATTCTAGCTTTTACTCCCCTGGTACTTCCCCCATATTAAATGATCAATTTAACATCAGAAAATCATTTGGGAATATTAGATATTAGTTTTTATGACATAACCTCTCTCTTGAAATCATAGTCGTCCTTAACTATGAGGTAGAGAAGAGAAAGCCTAGTCATTAGCCCGTTTGCTAGCGGATAGAGGATCCCTATTTTACCCTATGACACCGTTCCAGAATGGATGACTAGTCCATTTGGTGCTTGAGAGCGTTAAGTGCCGCAAGCATGTCTGCACATTAGTTCGTATCAATCTTCCATAGTAGAGTGACAAGCTCTACTTGGTGTTTGAAAGACGTCGTCTCCACAAACATGATCCTAAGCATGCATACTCATTAACATGTGCGCACAATAAAGAAAAAGAGAGTATTATAAGACAAAAACTTTGTTTATGAAAACATATTTACATTTGCTTACTCTAGGGAATCATTGTAAGCATTGACAAGGTTTAGGTTATCCTTTAATTATATGCCTTGCATCCATTCAACATCTTCAAAAGGATAATTTTTAAACTTGATAAGATATGGTCGGATAGTCTTACCGCCTCGTAATACCTTGTCTTGGTGTCGGAGAATGGACTCGGGCTGCAATACCTCTTCTTGGTCCTCGATCTCTGGTGGGTCTTCAATAATTGCTTCTTGAGGTGGCTCTTCTTTATAGGGCTTTAGTAGGCTCACGTGGAAAGCATTGTGTATGACCCAATGGTTTAGCAACTTGAGTTGATAGGACATCTCATTGATTGGCCTAAAAATTTGAAAGTGACCATAGTACCTATTTTCTAACTTAGCATAGTACTTTTGGTGTCCCGTAGGATTCTTGCCCGTTGTGTGCCTTAATTGAGCCTTGGGAAACTTGAGCAAGACCCTATCATTTTGTTTTAAGGCTTGGGCTCTTCTGTGCTTATCAGTAGCAACCTTTTTCTTTTGCTGAGAGATGGATATAGCATCCTTAATCTTTTGAAAAGATTCATCTGCAAACGAAGATCTTCCCTTGTACCTTGAGTAGCAAGGGACTTTTTTATCTTCCCTCTATCACCTCAAAAGGTGATGTTTCCGTGGAAGTATGTACAGTGTTAGTGTAAGCATACTCCACTAAAGGCAAGTACTTCTCCCATTGGGACTTTTGATCTACTTCTGTGACGTAAGATTTTAGTAGATCAAGAATTGTTAGGTTAGCTATTTCACTTTGGCCATCCATTTGGGAATGATAGGCCGAAGAGAAGTTTAGCCTTATACCTAAATTCTCAAAGAGACCCTTTTAGAAATTACTGGTCATTCTAGGATCTATATTCGACACTATAGACATTGGCAAGCCATGGTACTTGAAGATTTGTGATATAAAGAGGGTTGCCATTTGATGGGCCTTAATAGTCTTTTTAATCGATATGAAATGTGCTTGTTTCTAACCTGTCTACTATCATCCATATTCATATATTCCCATGGATAGACTTGGGAAATCCAAAGAGAAAATCCATGGATATGCTCTCCTATGGTGAATTAGGGATTGGCAAAGGTTGAAGCAATCCAGGTTGCTTCCCTCTATCAAACTTTGTCTTTTGGCATACCACACATTTTGGAGCATACTCCTGTATGTTTGCTTTCATGGCAAGCCAATAGAAATATGTTTCTATCCCTTTTAGGGTAGACTGAATCCCTCTATGCCCTGCATAAGGAGGAGCATGAGATTCATACATTACTTTCTCACATAGTGATTTCATAATGCATAGTCTATTGCCATAGAGAAGATAAACATCTTGTAGAGTAAATGGTTCTTCCTTCTTCCCTAGTGCAAGGGCTGAAATCACATCTTTGAAATCGGGATCGATAGCGTACTCATGTATCATACAAGATAGATCATTGTGAGTTGCTATGGATACCGCATTCACTCTCGTTTGTCTTGAGAGTGCATCATCTACTTGATTGTGCTTGCCAGTAATGTGAGCAATATGAAAATGAAATTGCAAAAGGAAATTTTTCCACCTCATTTGTTTGTCGGAGAGCTTGGTCTGCGTCATGAAGTACTTAAGGCTTTGGTGATCTGTTCGCAGAATGAAAGGAGTCCCCAATAAATAGTGCTTCCACGAGTCTAGAGCATGTAGAACTGCTAAGAGTTCCTTCTCATATATCCCTAGAGCTTGCTCAACAGGGTCGAGCCTTCGACTTTTGTAGGCTATGGCGTGCCCTTCTTGAAACAAAACAGCTCCAAGGCAATCACCACAAGCGTCACATTGGACCTCAAATGGCTTGGAGAGATCTGGTAGTATAAGCACAGGTTGAGAGATAAGCTTCACTTTAAGCTTTTCGAAAGCATTGTTCTCCTTGGTAGACCATGTATACCTAATGTTTTTCTTTGTTAGGTCATGTAATGGTCCTGCAATTTGTGAGAACTTTTCTATGAAGTGTCTATAGTATGCACACATACCTATAAAGCTTCTTAGTTGATGCAGATTCCTTGGATTAGGCCATTCTTTTATTACCTCTAGCTTTGATAAATCCATTTGGATGCCATCTTGAGAGATAATGTGACCTAAATATTGAATCTCTTGAAAGAAAAATTCACTTTTCTTTTGATTAATATAAAGTTTTATTCTCTCGTAAAACTTTAAATATCACCTGGAGATGTTGCTTGTGTTTGTCTAATGAATTAAAGTAGATGATTATATCATCAAAGAACACTCCAATAAAGGTTAAGTGAGGCCTGAATAGCTTCTCCATCATATGATTAAATGTGGATGGTGCATTGGTCAAGCCAAAAGGCATGACAATGTACTCATAAAGACCAAACGTAGTACGAAATGCGGTCTTTACAATGTCTTGATCAACTATCCTTGTTTGATGGTAGCCACTTTTTAGGTCAATTCTACTGAAGTAGGTGACCCCTGTAGCTTATCAAATAGGTCTTCTACTTGTGGAATGGGAAACCTATTCTTGATAGTGATCCTATTACATGCTCTATAGTCGACATACATACGATATGTGCCATTTTTCTTTCGCACTAATAATACTGGTGAACAAAATGGAGATGAGCTAGGCCTAACCATGCCTTTCTCAACCAACTCATGCATTGCCGCATAATCTCCTCTTGTTGAGCTTGAGAAACTCGGTAAGGAAGTCTATTAGGCGGCAAGCTTCCTGGAAGAAGTTCAATTGCATGGTCGTCATCCCCTCATTTAGGAGGTAGTTCACAAGGGATGTCGTCAATAAAAACATCTTGAAATCCCTTGAGAAAATTGGATAACTCTAATTCCTGGTGATTGTTTATATTTTCTTTTGCTAAAACATTAGGTTCATTTTGAGAATCTTTAACAAAAATCATGTACACGGAAATAGAGCTCTTTATTGACTTATTAAAAGCTTGCTTATGTACAATGGGTATGGTGTTACCCAACTCCTTAGCATCTATGTACATATCTTTTTCCTTGAACCTAAAGTAGATTTTCCTTTCAAGGAATTTAAAAGTGGCAGCTATGCGATCAAACCATGGTGCCCCTAGGATTACATCCTCATGCTTGAGAGGAGAGATGAAGAAGAGAGATAAAGAAATCCTCCTTGTCCACATAGCTTTGGACATGGAGCCTCAATTTCCCAATTAAGGGAGTGATCGAGGCTTCTTGCCCCTTGAAAGCACCATCGGTAGGTAGAACATCTCCCATCTCATAAGCTTGGATTCCTAGCTTGGTGGCCAGCTATGTGGATATGGAATCATGAGTAGAACCAGGGTCAAAGAGAATGAAAGCATCATGTTCTCTTAACTTTCCCCAAGCATGGCATATAGGAGATCCTTTGTGATGAGCATCCTCTTCTTGAATTTTGACCAAGGTAGCTCTAGGAGGATCATTTCATGTATTCTTGTGGGGACAAGCACGATAGGTATACCCTTGCTCCCCGCACTTGAAATAGTGGTTATCTTTACGATAACGCTCTAGCTCTTCAGGAGAGATTTTTTTTCCCCTTTATAAACTCCCTTCTCCTTAGGTTTTTTGTTGTTGGAGTTGCCTTTAGGAGACTATTGGACGTTGTCCTTCCCCTTAGGCACGTTGCAGTCCTTGTTTTCCGTGGGCTTAAGATTTCTCTTAGCCCCTTGTTGAAAGTTGATTCTTGAAGCCACCATGGTATGGTGTATGACCGCAGATATGGTGCACGGCCTTTGGGAGTTAACACTAGAATGGTAACAGGACACTTTTATGTCCTTGGACACTTTTGTGTCCTGTTAAGTGACCATTTTGCTTGAATTATTTGAAGAGTATGAAAATGAATTTTTAGGTGCTATATATCCACAAAGTTGCCTTATGAGCTGAAAAAAACTTAGCATTTTTTTTTGGAGTATCGATATCACCATTAACCTTACTCTTGCACAACATTTTTGAACCTAAACTGTGTGGAAAAACGGGTCCTGTTTTTGGTTTTTTTTCAATTTTTGGCAACTATACCACTCTAAACATCATGTTTGTGAGGTTTAGATGGCTAGAGGTTAGGCCTTCATAGTTCTCAACATGTTTTGATGCTTGTAGGGAGAGCTAAGTGTTAAAATTGAAAGTTATGACCAATTTACAAGAATTGCATAATCCTGTTTTTGGGCCAAAATTAGCACTTTTATGATTTTTTTGGTGGCTTTCTTGATATCCAAATTCAATTTTGATTGTGTAAGTGTAATGTATAACATAAAGCTAATCTTCCTTCAGTTTTGGGGGACCTAATATGCTATATAGCATAGTATATGATGATGGTTGAGTTTTTTGATTGCTGAGGAATACAATACATTTTAGAGTAGCAAGTATAACTTTCTCAATATTGCTAGTTCTTAGGCCAATTGTGTGTATTTTGTAGGTAGTAACCATATCTAATCATAGACTACAAACTTGGCTAGATATTGAGTAGTTTCTATGGGTTTCTAGAGGTCATAATGCTAAACCCAGTTTTTTCATGTTTGCTGTATTTAGCACTTTATCATTGCCCCCAAGGTTCCAATTGTAAGAGACCTATTATCCTTTTGACATGCTCCATGGCTCCTTTTGAATCCAAAGTCTCAAAGGGAACTAAGAAAACATGTATATAGTATCTGTATTGAGCGTGACTATAGAAACTTTGATGATAGGTCCGCAGAATGGCAAAAATGCAACTTTTTTGTACCTATTTTTTTTGCCCAAAAAAAAATAGTGAGGTAAAAGCAACCATATGTTTTGGTCACCAACCCATTGAAGTTAACGGGGCATTTTATCTCATGTCCTACAAAAATCCCCATTCTTATTTATATGCAATCAATCGTAAGAAATTGCTGTTTTGGGCAAAATGCACTGGTCCATCAACTTTGGAGGCTTGTAGTGACCAAGGGATGAGAAAAATTACAAGTTTCTTATTTTTTCCATATGTAGTAGTTATTGAACTATAAGCTCATGAAAGGATTTTTCAAAATGAGTGGATCTACTATGGTTTTGGAATTTTTTCCCAAAACCCTGAAAGGACACTTTTATGTCCTGTTAGGTTACCATTCTAGTGTTAACATACTCTGCCATATCCTCGGTTAAACCCGCACAAAATTGTTGTTTTTTCTCTCCAAAATCCATCTTTTTGAAGACAGTAGCCTTGAGGTGTAAATCCCAAAACTTGTCTACATATTTGTGAATAGATTCCTAAAGAGAGAGCTTCAGCTTTGCCATTCAGTAAGTACTTTGTCTTTGGCATTGGTAGCCCAAAACTGCTTCATGATGGAAGCTCTTAAATCTTTCCATGTTTGTGGAGCTTCACCATTTGCTCATAGACTTGTCTAGCGGACTTTTGAAAATGCATGGCTACATGACGTAGCTTAGAGGACTCTGTGAAGCCCTCATCTCCAAACGCCGTGTCGAATTGTTGGATAAAGGCCAAGACTTTGTTCGTAGCACCAAAAGTGCCATCGTAGGTAAGGAAAGAGATGTTCTTTCCTCCCTCTTTAAAATTTTTGAGCTTGGACGACCTCTTCTAGGTGGCATAGGATCTCCTATGGCCTCTTCTTTTAGGTGGTTCAAGAGCTGCACCATCACTTTTCTTCAGAAGAGGGAGAGTATGAGGAGGATGGAGAAGAAGGTGACCTCTTTCTCGCCTTTTTCTTCCCTTGTTCCTCCTTGTCTACACCATCACTTTCTTTAGAAGAGGAAGAGGATGAAGAAGATGGAGAAGAGGGTGACCTCTTTCTCGCCTTTTTCTTCTCTTGTTTTCTCTCTTTGAATTATGGTGTAGAGAAGTATGCGACGGTCTTCTCCATTTAGGGGGTGTTGGAGAGCGTTTTGCCCGCCATCTTCATGGAGCCATCTCTGCCAAGGTGGCAGGAGACTCACTTCTTTCTCGTTCTTTAGGTGGGGGCTCTATCGTTGAAACTTGCGTTCTCCTTTGAGAGAGAGATGCATCATCAAGTAGTAAACTTTTGAGCCCTTCATATGGATCCTCCTCCTCTTCCCTTATCAAAGAGAGTCCTCTTTTGGAAGTCTCACAAGGAGGCTTCCTAGGTACTCTCTCTTCTTGGTGGGGAGTTTGGAGAATACCATGGGTGCCCAATTGTTGTAGCACTTCACCTTAGAGGGATGTATTTCCCAGGGCTTGTTGAAGCCTAGAAACAAGATAATTTACAAGCATAGGGGCATCATTAGTTGCTCTTTCATTAACAAAATCAAAGCTATCAACATTCGTTTCAATTTCTTTTCCTTTGTCATCCATACTAGCAAATTTTAGGTGTAAATTTTACTTGTACTTTGGCACTTCAAGCCCTAGTTGCTACTCCTCTTTACCTTCAAAGATTAGCATTCAAGCATCTATACCCGTGGCTCAAATATTTTTAACTACAAGGAATAGAAGAGAGGGTTCAACAGAGACAAGACATCACCGGCTCCTATCAAGCTTCTAATAGCTTAATAATGGTTAAGCCATAGGCAAGCCCTGAAGGACTCCATTGTTAAACCATAGCTCTCGACGGTATCCCCATTAACTGCATAAAGCAGGCGTGCTTCAAGGATGAAAAATCCCTATTCTACTTACTCTTTTGCAATAAATGACACCAACCATTTGTAGCAAGCTTGAGGACCTCTCTTCTTGAGCAAGAAAACAGAAACCAATAGCTCTGATACTAATGTTACATTTAATGCACTAGTAACTTGTGTGTAGCAAAAATTGATAACAAGTTCCTAATGAGCATAGAGAGAGTACTTAATTTGAGAAAGAAACATAACAGATTACATTTAGCTAATTTGGCGTTAGAAATACTCAAAAAGAGAGAGAAATAGAACAATTGACAACATTTAAGGACCGGATTTACATAGAGCCGGTCCCCCCTCCATAAAGGCTTTGTATTGTAGCTTCTTCCATCAAACGAGACTTTTGTACAATACAATTCTTGTGTTCCTTGACAAATCTCGTTAGTGCAATGAAGATGGAAGCTTCATGCACCAAATTATGCTTGAAAAAGTCCCTAGCCTCAGTCCCAAGACCTCACACACCTTCAAAAATGGTAAGAGCTAGATGTATCTTACGAGAAAGAATTATTCTCCTCACATAATCACTCTAATAGCATAGATTAGCTTAGTAATTAGCATGGTAGAGGAGATGAGCATGCCATTGAATCTTGGCTCTTGGTTGGATTTGCATAGCCAAGAGTTGTTGGTGTAGGCCTCCGCTTCTCAATGTTGGAGAAGGAGATGGAGTTCTTATTGCACACATGAGTTGTATGTATGTCCAATATTCCCTTTGTGTAAAGGAGGGGGAGCCTTGGAGTGTGTGTGTGTTTCTCTCTCATCCCCTACAATAAGGGCTCATCCCCTCCTTTCTAGGGATGTGGGAAGACTTTTTAGTCTTCCTAAGACCATCCAATTTTCCCCTTGCTTTGGCCATTGGATAAAGGATTTAATTTTTGGAACCTTAGCCTATGGAACTCTTAATGGAGCTGAACCTTAGGTCTTTTAAGCCCCATTGAAGCACATTGCTCTTTTGGAGATTCTCCCCCTTTGGATCCCTATTTTCCCTCCTTTGGATCCCTGACAGGGACCGGTCTGGTAGTCTTACCAATATTCTAGCTTTTACTCCCCTCGCACTTCCCCCATATTAAATGATTAGTTTAACATGAGAAAATCATTTGGGAGTATTAGATATTAGTTTTTATGACACACCGTAGGCCATGAGGGAGGCCAAGCCCCATCGAACGGAGGTCTCGTTGCCAGTAGCTCAAGGCGTCTGTCACTCGTCGCGCAGAGTGGTCGAAACTAGCCGAGAAGAAGCGTGTGTCCATTTCCTCCCATGGAGTAGGTGGGATAGAAGCAACTCCCACTTCAAAAATAAGGGTGGCATGGGAGCAACCGGAGCAGCAGTGTGTGGTGGCCGAGTGCCCGCTCGAGGCAGACCCCCACCACGCAAGACAAAGCCTCCCCGTCATCTTTAAATCTCCAACCCCGACCAGTCCTCCTATCGCAGACAACCCCTGTGAGCCTCCTTGCTCCGGGCTCCTCGTAGGCAAGGCGACGACCGCTTCCCCCTTCCCCTTGTAGGTGACGACAGCGACAAGATGGGCACATGCACTATTGATGGTTTGGGAGAAAGATCATAGCTTTGACCCAAACGTTGAAACATTGATGCATCTCACAAAGAGAATGAAAATTACTTTTATGTAGAAGCTAAATTGATTTTATTTGAAGGTTTTGCACTCAAAAGCAATACAAAAGCGGACATCCTTTAAACTTACAAAATGCCGGGGTCGAGAAGAATTCTTTGTTGCAGTAGTCCAACATAGAGCCACGGGCATTGTAGAAACTTCTCAAATCTAAAAAATACTCAAAATATCCCTCGTATTCTTTCGAAATTCTCAAAATGCCCTTTGAATATTTCCAAACTTCCAAACTACCGGTGAGGGGTTATCTCTATTGAAATACAAATTCTTTCATTGGTGAACGGTGTAAGCCAACATTTATATAAAAAACAAGGCATCCAAGGAATGATGAAATTTTAACTTGGGAAAATTACCAAAATATCCCTCTAATTTGTGAAAATTCCCAAAATACCCCTCAGATTTCCCAAAACACCACCAATATTTTGTCATAAATTCCCCAAATGCCCTTCAAATTTTCCGAAATTCCCAAAATACCCCTGGTTGTGAGATTGAATTTTGCCAAAGATAAAAGAATTTGTAGCTTTTCATAAGAAGACCGATTGTCTATCAATAAAAGATAAGATGCTAAATCTAGAAGTTGAGTTGGTTATGTAGGCTTTGGAGATGAATTGCTTCATTATCTTTAGAATAATTACTTTTTTTTGGTCGAAAAATTACATGCTAAGCACGCAAAAACGGATGTCAATCGTTATAAAGGAATAAAGGTTAGAAAATCTTGAACAATCCAACCAAAATAGATACAAGGGTATTTTGGGAGTTTTTGAAATTTGAGGGGTATTTTGGGAATTTCCACAAATTAGAGGGGTAATTCAGTAATTTCCCTTTTAACTTTTAGGTTGGCGCTGAATCATGCTATGGTGAGCCCCTTCTACATCATTAGCAAGACGAGTCCTCTATAGTTGCTATGATGTGCATGTAATAATGGTGATGATGGCCGTTCAAGCCAATAATACTAACAGGCCTCTTGATCTCCTCGGACAAGTGTAGATGCAGCCCGGGACGTGTCTAGACAACGGTGGGGAACAAGTGTGCAGGAAAGTACTACTCATTAGTTTATGTATTTTTTTAAAATATGTGTAACCATTGTTTCAATTTGAACCCTTTAGGCAGGCCTCGTGATTCTGTCACTTGTTTAATCTCAGAAGCCTCTTCCAAGACTTCGTTTTTGCATTTCTCCATAAGAAGATTGGGTCTCCCTCAACAAGGGTGGTACTCAAGTTTTTTCAAGGGGAATCACAATAGATGCTAACGAGAAAGAAAACGATTTGAAAGGAAAAGTGAAGAGGTCTCGTTCAAATCAATCTCTCTCTCTTCGGATAGATCTTTGAGGCCTCTTGGCTATTAAAGTCTCTGCATGTGGACAGATGACGTAGTGGAGAGAGAGGAAGAAAAACAGAGTGGTAGATGTTTTCATGTCCCTTGCGTACATGCCGTGCCGAGGGTGGAGCAGCACCATCTCCGCCTGTCTGCACGAGAGAGCCTACATTGAACAAGACCATCTCTCTCTCTCTCTCTCTCGCTTTCTCTCTCTCTCTCTCTCTCTTTTCTCTATGTTTGAAAGTAAAGGGGAATTTTGGGTAGAAATTATTGCTTGTTTAATTTTCAAGAAGCTTGAAAATGTTGATTAGGACTCGACAACAAACTGCAACAAGTCGGAGGTGATCTCTCTCTCTCTCTCTCTCTCTCTCTCTCTCTCTCTCTCTCTCTCTCTCTCTCTCCATCTTGACTATTGCAGAGAAAATCTTGTCAAAATCCATGCTTTTCTTTTGCTTGAAACCCTTGCGTACAGGCCGTGCCGAGGGTGGAGCAGCACCATCTCCGCCTGTCTGCACGAGAGAGCCTGCATTGAACAAGACCATCTCTCTCTCTCTCTCTCTCTCTCTCTCTCTCTCTCCATCTTGACTATTGTAGAGAAAATCTTGTCAAAATCCATGCTTTTCTTTTGCTTGAAACCCTTGCGTACAGGCCGTGCCGAGGGTGGAGCAGCACCATCTCCGCCTGTCTGCACGAGAGATCCTACATTGAACAAGACCATCTCTCTCTCTCTCTCTCTCTCTCTCTCTCTCTCTCTCTCTCTCTCTCGTTTCTCTATGTTTGAAAGTAAAGGGGAATTTTGGGTAGAAATTATTGCTTGTTTAATTTTCAAGAAGCTTGAAAATGTTGATTAGGACTCGACAACAAACTGCAACAAGTCGGAGGTGATCTCTCTCTCTCTCTCTCTCTCTCTCTCTCTCTCTCTCTCTCTCTCTCCATCTTGACTATTGCAGAGAAAATCTTGTCAAAATCCATGCTTTTCTTTTGCTTGAAACCCTTAGCAACCAATTTAGCGAAAAGATCCCTTATGGCGTGAAACTCTTGTCAAAATCCATGCTTTTCTTTTGCTTGAAACCCTTAGCAACCAATTTAGTGACAAGATCCCTTGTGGCGTGCTGTAAACAAGGAGTTCGAGGCTGAAATCTAGGACACTTGTTGGACCAACCTGTGCGGTAAAATGTTGTATAACTGGGATGGCAACCATAGGCTCGCCGCCTGGACGGGAGTACTAAAAGAGAGTAAGCTATGTTGTTAATGGTGTTAATTTGCAAGCATGTTTAGAAATGCATTGAACAATCGTCCTTTCTTATGATGTTAGGTGTTGTGTACAAAAAAATGTAGATCTGCACCCTTGAATTCAAGTGGAACTACTGAAAGTGGATTCGTCAAATGAGGCCGACATGTTGAGCATAGTGATGCATATAAACAAGTAACATCTCGTTGGTGTATTTGAGTGTGCAATTGCTTGGAATTAGTGTAAGATTGACTAATGAGTAACATTGCATCAATTTCTTGTAGATTGAACGAGATAGGATACATGTCCACATCATACACATACATGCTATGGATGGGGCTGGCAATGGGTCTTTGCTTCAAAGGAAGCAATCGTGGAGAAACTGTGATGTGTAGTATACAACTCGATGCACGTAAACATAGATAAAAGGGTGAGGAAGGAGTTCTAGTACAATGTGTCCGTCGCACTAATGTCTCACCTTCTAATCCAATACGTGTTCTTAGATTGTTTGATTGTTGAGTGTCAAAAAGTATTGGGATCATAAATTTGTTTGATCATTAGTGTCATGTCAATAGGAAAAATATATGCTTGCCTTGAAAAAAATTGTAGCAAAGCAAAATAGTATGCTTCCGATCGAGTTTCAAGCTCGATACAAAACAACATTCTTTGAGGCACACACACAGTCTAAAAAAAATGACAAGATATGCATTGGTGATTGTTGACCCTGCATTGGAAGATGAATGGTGGAGGTGGGTTGGTCTTGGATATCTTTCAAAGATAGAAAAAATATTCAGATTGCATGTTTCCATTGACCCCTTTTGACTTTTGTGTAGGACATTACGTGCCACGAGTGGACCAGTCGACCAAAGTGGATAACGAAGGAAAGATTAAATGGGTTGGCATGTGCAGCTCTTCCCTCAGACAAAAAAGCATGCATCCTGTGTGCGATGGCCTCTGGTAATCCGAGAGATGTTAAGATTTTGAACATTCCTCAGATTGGTGGGTACATTTGATTGCCTTGTTGTTGGATTATCGAGTCATGGAGATAGATTGTGTCATTTTGACATGTTCATTGTTTTTGTTGTAACAGGAGAGTCTATTGTTTTTTGAGAATGGTTGAGGATGAAATTTTTTTCATCTTCCATTTTTAGAGAGGCGGAAAATGTATACAATTGTACCCTCAATATACATTTGCAATCGATGCTTGGGTTGGACCTAGAGTTGTTCATCGAAGACGCTAAATTGATGCATAAGGGCAAGACCTTTGCTTATGAGCTAAATGTGATGAAAAAGGGAACACAGTCTAAGGTGAGCAAGGCATCAACGGATGCAAGAAAAAGGTATCTTTGCAGGTATGCAAAGTAAACAATTGCAATGCATCAGAGAACTAAAATATGATGCTAACATTATTATTGCTTGTATTAGATGGTTGTGGATTCGCAAGTTTAACAGAAAAGGGGTCAAGAGCTTGTAGGCAATGCTTGAAATTGAGAAATTGGAGCATATTTTTAACCCAATGCAAATAGCATGCAACTTTAGAGTATAGTCTACTAGGATTTTCCCTGCTTCCTGGAGTATGGTGAAGGATACTTCCCTCCAAACGAGGAGAAGGCACACAATGATGTTGTGAAGGATAGAGTGTGTGGAGGCACTCAAATGTCTACAGTAGCAGAGTCCAGTGTCCAAACGCCTCAATTGGAGGGGTTTGATACAACATCTCAGGTGTCAAAGTTAATGCCTTCATAATTACATAGTACCTACCCCCATCATTAGGGTTAACCTTAAATAACCTATACGATATTGCTTTGCAGATGGAGCATTCTGGGGAGGCATCAGGTTCACAGGGGGTGGCTCTTATAAAAGAGAAACGTGAGTATGTTTGACTTACATTCAAACATCAAACATTTTTCAGTCACTTTAAAATTTGTGCATTTCTTGGTGATCAGTGAGAGAAGTGGAATGTCAGCAAAGGAGGTGGTAGACTTTTCAACAAGTTTGGAAACACAAATATTGCATGTCTCGAACCTGCCAATGGTTACATACCCGTCAACCGGTACGTGGAAACATTGATTTGGAGTTGCATTGTGTTTCAAAATCTAACTTGTTTTGATTGAGGGTATTTGCAGAGAGCGAGGCGACCATATTCATATTGTGCATTTTGGTTTGGACAAGATAGAGAATGATTTGAAGAAGGCCTTCCTAAGCTTTGTGAGGCCACAAGTCGTGGAGAAATGTCTTCATCCATTGCGTGATGGATCGACCGTAGATTTTGTAGTGAACATTTCCATTGTTTTTTTACCTTGCAATGCATGTGTATATGGCCTATCAAATTTTGAATTTCCAGATTGGAATAGAATGGAGGTGTGCAAGTTTGGATAGCTTGCCTGTCAATCATTATCAACATCAAATGATAGAGGTGTGTTCGTAGTCATCTGCCTATTAGATAACTATGGAATGGTGCATGATATTGTTGTTGTTGCTGCTAGATGGTGTGAAGACCAATAGGTACATGGAAAATCCTAGAAAAAAGCATTGAGAAGCAGTGACAGGTATTACGAGGTACTATTACAAGGTACCTCAAGGGAACAAAGGATTTGTGCATCTGTTTTGGCAAGTAGAAGGAATCTGTGGAGAGCTTTACGGATGCAAACTATGTTGGTCATGTGGACTACATGTTTCTACTTCAAGGTATGTTTTCACGTTCACAGGGGGAGCACTCTCTTGGATATCTAGGATACAAAAGTGTGTTGCATTGTCTACAACAGAGGCAAATTATGTTGCTACTACTAAGTAGCAACATATTTCTACTTCAAGGTATGTTTTCACGTTCACAGGGGGAGCACTCTCTTGGATATCTAGGATACAAAAGTGTGTTGCATTGTCTACAACAGAGGCAAAGTATGTTGCTACTACTACTAAGGCATGCAAGGAGGTGTTATGTCTTTCATGCTTGGTGGGAGAGCTTGGCATTTTAGAGATTGTGATTCTCCATTGTGACAGTCAGAGTGCTATCATGCTAGCTTGGAATTTTTTCATGCAAAGGCAAATCACATATAGTTGAAGTATCATCTTATCGACAACAAGTGCATTGATCTTGCCAAGGTACATACGATGATAATCCTACAAACCTTCTCACAACGGGTCTTCTAGCTGAGAGTTTTTCTCATTGCCGACAGATGATGGGGGTTGGATAGATATAGGTGTTTTTTTGCTTTGTACATAGTTGATTCTTTCCTCCACTTTAGGCACATTGCCTTTTGGTGGGAGGTTGTTGGTAGAAAGGGCCACGTGCTTGTCGACACCCTTATTGGTCGGTTGTATATTTGCACCCTTATTGGATGGTTGTATAATCCTATACTATAACTATAGAGAAAAACATAAGAGGGTACAAATTTTTTGCACCCACAAACACTGTGTCAAAGCTATCCTGTCCATCTCTAACTTCTGCACATCTTCTATGTGTGCAACTCCATCACTTTACTATATTGTTTTGATTTTGCAATTCAATTATATACTATGTTTGACTATGTAGTTTGAGCATGTACTGCTGAGTCTGAATTTGCAAATTGAACAGAGTGCTGAGTATGAATCTGCAGTTTGAGCTTCACTCGATCCTTACATGCATGGTATTGATATGATTTTGGGAAGGCCTTTCCAACACAAGTTTTTCAACCCACTGATCAACTATAAAACACACAAATTCACTGTCATACATGGAACTATATTTTTTTCTATCCAAGAGACACTTGAACATCAATAGTTTCCCCTTCTTTCTCATACACAAGCCAAATGAGCCATCAGAAAGCAAGGAAAACCTACCTAGTTCTTGTAAATGACTTCTTTGCTTAGTATAAAACTCCACCTCATTCTTCACACGATGTCTTTCTCTCACATTTTAAGGACTACTTTATGCATGATTTGCCTCTTGAAATTTCACCTTCATGCCTTGAAGAACATAAAATTGACATTATCACGAGTAGTGAACCTCCTTGTAGAGCATCTTATTGTGTACACCCAACTGTCCATAGCGAAATACAAAACCAAATCAACGACTTACTTAACCGAGGACTTATAATACCTAGTAGTTCACCATGTTAAGAAAAAAATGGAGCGTTTCATATGTGTATCGGCTACATGGATTTAAACAAGATCATGATTAAGAATAGGTTTCCTATTTCCAAAGTCAATATGGATTTAAACAAGATCACGATTAAGTATAGGTTTCCTATTTCCAAAGTCGATGATCTACTAGACACTTTGAAAGAGCCAAACATTTTTAGCAAAGTTGACAAGTCGATGATCTACTGGACACTTTGAAAGAGGCAAACATTTTTAGCAAAGTTGACCTTAAATCTGGGTAACATTAAGTCAAAATGTTTGAAGAGGATGTTTACAAAACTTAATTTAGACCTTAAATTTGGGTAACATTAAGTCAAAATGTTTGAAGAGGATGTTTACAAAACTTCATTTAGGATACAAAGCAAGCACTACAAGTTTCTTGTCATGCTGTTTGGTCTGGCAGGTGCACCAGCTACTTTTACACGTATGATTAATAGGACTTTTATTGACCATTAGGATTTTGTCATTGTCTTCTTTTATGATGTTATGGTGTTTAGTAAATCTAAACAAGAGCAACATTTAACATCCGTATTTGATCTGCGTACACAAAACCACTCCTATTTAAACCTAAAAAAAGTTCCTTTTTCCAACCCAAAATTGAATGTTTGGAACACATTGTATCATGTTGATCTATAGAAAATTGTAAGAAATGTAGAACAAAATAGGATCTTGTAGCAAGAAGAGTAGAGAAAGAGATACAATGCAAAGTAGCTTAGTGAAAAATAAAAAATTAGATTAACACTATCACAAAGTGATGGAATCATCCACCCATGCACTCTCAAGGTAGAGCTTAGATGGTGATATAGACAACTAGAGCTAGTAGGTAGGAGTACAAGGGTTTATTTACCCTTTAATATGGATGTGGTTCATGGATGGCCTCCTCATATATTTCTATGGGTGAGTGGTAGATTAGTTGTGTGTGTGTGTGTGTGTGTGTGTGTGTGTGCACATGTGTGTGGGGCATGTGCGGTATCGATGATGCCAACCCACCATCCACGACCACCACACATCGTCCATCAATCACCAGCCATAGTTCCCACGATCCTTGCTTTTAGTATACTTATGAGTGCGGTCCCTCTGTCCTTTGTCACTAGCAACATACCTATCACCTTGTTTGGGAGGCTCCATAGATTTTCTACAAATATCTTCATTGAGTAAACTAGCAACCACGTCATTGTAAACCAATATTCCCTCAGGTGTAGAGTTGCTTATGGCTCTGTGCAAAAAATGTGGAGCATATATATGTATATGTGTGTGTAAACATCTCTCTCTCTCTCTCTCTCATGCACACACACGTGCAAATGCGTGTGCCACAATTGCAATAGCTATGTACGTGTGTGTGTGTGTATAGAGAGAGAGAGAGAGAGAGAGAGAGAGAGAGAGAGAGAGAGAGAGAGAGAGAGAGAGAGAGAGAGAGAGAGAGAGCTCACTAGTCTTTCTAGTGCACTACCTGCTTCTCCTTTGATTGTCTCTCTTACACACTGACACACACTCAAACTCATGCCCACTTCAATCTTTCTCTCTTTGCAAGGCAGGCCTAAAACTTCTTTTTTGTGTCTATGTTTTGAGGCCAACAACGATAGTCTACCAACGAGGTCTCCCTCTCTCTCTCTCTCTCTCTCTCTCTCTCTCTCTCTCTCTCTTCTCTCTCTCTCTCTCTCTCTCTTCTTACACATGGTGCTCCACATGAGGGTGCAACAGTCTACCATCATGATTTTGACAAGCCTCTTCTATTTGAAGTTTGACATGTTGTAAGAATCACCATGACCCATGAGTCGTCTAAAAATCTCCTTTCTTTGTGGAGCACGTTTGGTAAGTAGCGTGTGGATGTGGAGGGAAGTGAAACTATTTAATATCAATCTATAAGAGGCATTTCATGCATTGGTTGCTAGTGTGTGCCATGATGTAATATTTTTTTTGTTGCTAGCTACTTCTTCACAGGTGTTGCTTACAAAAACAATTTTCAAAAGGTGCAGACAAGAGATAACTCTTTCAATTTTGGCAAAGGTATAGGGTAAGAAGCATGTAGAAAAGGGAGAGTGCCATGGTGCCAGGGGTAAACCCCAAGCCTCTAGGAAGCACTTAACCTTGTTTAGAGATACAAAAAAATGCTCAATGCTCAGTCCATGCACGTGTCCTCCTATCATGGTATCCTAGGAGTTTTGAATGCTCATTATCACTAGAAGTCATCTTGTCCTCCTATCATGGGGTGAAGAAGATTAGGATGAGGCTGAGTGACATTGAGCAAAAAAAAAATTGGGGCCAATCTATTCATGTGAGTGAATTGGCATGACTGATGAAATTAGAGAGATAGAAAGACAAAGAGGGAGCTTGCTAGAAGGCCCTACATGAGTAGCCAAGTGTTTTGAGAAATAGCCACTCTCTGAGCGTAAGATATAAGGATGAAATCTACTTAAGGGCTGAATGCTACCAAGGAAATGGTGATCTTGTAAGGAGGTGACTACCGTGAGGAGGCCATGGGTAAGGAACTACTTCATGTATGATGGGTGGTCATCTAAGATGAGGGGCTACAGATAAGGGCATAGGAAGAGGTCACAAGATATAGTGGACTCAATTGGTAGCTTGACTTAATAGTGGATGGTGGCTTGGTGTGGATGAGAAGAGGAGGACTTGGTTGATTAGCGTTTATTACTGAACAAGGTTGTCATTGGCTATAAGTGGCCATTTTTATTTTGTAAGAATTTTGTTTCTTCTCTTGCCAAGGGATGGAGAGAGAGAGAGAGAGAGAGAGAGAGAGAGAAGAAGAAGAAGAAGAAGAAGAAGGAGACCAATACATAGGAACAATCATAAGAGACCTCAAAATAATAGCCTCGAGGGGTCCATCTTCTAGAAGTACCTATATCGCATGAGTTCAAGAGGTATTTTAAAAATCTCTACACACACTTCACCACAAATAAAACCTACCCTTTTCTTCATAAACCTGTAACTTTTTCTCAAATTTTGATTTAAAAACCCCTCTTGTACATGTAAATTTTTAACTCGTTGAAATTTACAAAACTCCTCTGGGTGAGCTCACATGCTACAATTACCTTTTTCAACGTGGACCCCCAAGGAATATAGCTGACAAGTCTTGTTTCTTGAAATTTGGAGAGCTTGCACATGCATACATACACAGGGAGGCATATAAACAATGGAAATAGACCTTAAAGATCAACATTAGAGAGAGAGAGAGAGAGAGAGAGAGAGAGAGAGAGAGAGAGAGAGAGAGAGAGAGAGAGAGAGAGAGAGAGAGAGAGAGAGAGAGAGAGAGAGAGTATTATCATTCTTAGACATCAAATTGACTTATGGGACCAAATGAAATAGGTTGCATGCTCTATGTAGATTTGTTTAATGACTCTTGATGCTTAAACTATGGATAGAAGGTATGGCAACTAGCAATCCACGAAGGCTGGGAGAGAAAGGTACATTGGCAGTATTTTAGGCTCAAATGTGAGCAGAGAAAACTTGATGTGATGATAAACTGAGCATGCACAAAGGGTATGATCCTTAGACTCTCAAATTTTCAAGGGATATAATGTGCATACATGAAGAGACCTTTCCACAATGTCTCAACAATATCTCGTCCCATTGAGGGGAGTGGGAGGTACATTGGATGGATAATATGGCACGGTGTGGGTAAGAGAATAGGCTCAATCATGTAAAGCAAGATTGATGCGATGATAAGTTGACCACTCATGTAGGGTATGGTCTCCTTGCCCAAGGAAAAACATAATTTGTAACTAGAGAGAGAGAGAGAGAGAGAGAGAGAGAGAGAGAGAGAGAGAGAGAGAGAGAGAGAGAGAGAGAGAGAGACCTTGAGAGGGCCATGCCACAGACCACCGACTGCACCACCTCCAAATGGATACACCACGATTCTTCACATCCCTCCTGCTTGAGACTGACACCATGGCCAATCTCTCTCCTTGTACTTAGATAAGCCTTATACCTAGGATCAAGACCTTTTGTTGTCTAATGTTTCTCATACACTCATTTGCAAGGCAAGGATTTTTTTCTCTCCAAAAAAATTTTCAATTCCCAAGTTCCATTTTCCATAATTGAGTGATACTCAAATTGCATTGCATGCTCCCACTTCACACTATCTTCCATCTCAATAGCCTCTTGGTAGTAGGTAGACTCTTTGCAGTCAAGAACAACAATTAGTCTAACCCTGGCTGAAAATTCTCAGGGTCATGAGATACACGTGTATGATCTCCTCACTACCTAACTGCTGACTCTGCTCTCTCAGGAGCATCCCTAGCTCTCTCTAGAGCTCTACTAGTGGTAGGTAAATCCCTAGTAGACTGAGATGTTTGTATAGCTTGACTTGAGACTACATCTGTGAATCATACTTTGCAGTACGTAACCTCTTTCATAGGTTTTCTATGCATCATTGACTCATTAAAGATCACTTGTGAGCTACAAAAAACTCTTCAATATTTTGGTGTTAGAGACGATAACCCATCTCTCCATCTGCACTATAGTCAATGAAAGATTCATTTGTGTGACTTGGGGTCCAGATTGTCTCTAAGCTCTTTAGGCACATGTGAGAATTCCTCACACCCAAACGCACGTAATCTATCACAATTCGGCTTCTTACATGTCCACATCTGTTGCGGAATCTTGTAGTTCTATGGTGTACTAACCAACCTATTGATTATATGCACCGCTATCATAACAACCTCTGCCCAAAACTCTTGAGGTAAATTTTCCATAGATAGGATGGAAGTGTTGGAGCTATATATGGCTCACTCTACTCAACTTGGTCTCACCTATATATTTGTATTTGTTAGAAGCTGGACACACCCCACGGCAGTAACTACTCGGAGGACTATTATTTTTTGTAATTATTCATTCATAGAGGAAAACCTGATTTTTCACCTTGTAATTATTGGGACTTACAGAAGTTTCCAGATTGTATCCCAGTTTTGATAGTTAGATTGAGTAGATGGTTGATTTTGGAACTTTAGGGTTTGAGAAATTGTAAGGTATATATACCACTTTTTGACCTTAATGAAAAACCTTTTGTCATTTTTAAAACAAGTTTTGAAGTCTGTGAGCGTACTGTGTATGAGAGAGAGAGAGAGAGAGAGAGAGAGAGAGAGAGAGAGAGAGAGAGAGAGAGAGAGAGAGAGAGAGAGAGAGAGAGAGTGTGAGCTTCATCTTGACGCTACGTGTGCTCCAGTGGTCGGAATCAAGTGCGGAGGAGTGCAGCGTGTTGCCCCCGATGAGAGCTACGCGCCGATATCTACATTGCGTGCGTACGATCCGGTTTTGCGAGCTCCTTCTACGCGCTTCATTGGGTGTTTGGGTGAGCATACGTTATCCGATTTTCCATTGCAGCATATCCACGCGTTCACATTGAGTAGAACTACACATTAGGCACTTTAGATTTTGGAAACGAAGACCTGCAGATTTCGGCCAGGGAGAGCAACCTATTGGTATTAGTAGGGTCTCCTTCAAGTTCTATGGTGTGTCGAGATTGTTTGATGGATGTTCGACTCTAGAAAGCGTCGTAGGAAGTTCCCTCTTGTGCACTCTTGAAGGCTCTGACTTAGACAATTGGTAGAGACCTCTGTAGGAATTAGTTAGGAGTCGGTCGAGTGTAGGTTGACACCTTATACTTGCTTCCACGCGCCTACGGGTTGAGCTTCGTCCTTAGCTGAAATTACATGTTAGGTGAGTTCTCGCTGTGCTGATGTCCGTCGCGGCGTATCCTTCCAACATTGGCGCCGCTGCCGGGGACGAAAACCTTAGGTAGGTGACCGAGACTAATCCTTGAGGATTGGGATTTTTGGCTTGCCAAGAGTCTTGCTTTACATTTAGGTAGGATCAGAGGGTGGAGGACTCTCTAGGTCTTAGAGGGAGTCTAGGAAGCGTGTGTCTGGCCTAGATCCTTCGACTTAGGTAGTTTTAAGTAGTAGTCGAGTTCTAGAGTAGGAGTTGGAGTGGTAGAAGTAGTGAGAAGAGAGCTTGAGAGCCCGGAGAGGCCAAAAAGAAACCAAAAGCACTATCATCACCATTTCACATGATAGGTACGAGTATAGTAAGTAGGACATCATGATTCAGGATCTAGAGCATTTCATGCATGAACACTTGCTTGGTAAAGTCATTACAAGTTTGTAAAAGACGCAAAAATGTGTTTGAAAGACTAATTGAAGTCCAAAAGTTACTGTGAGTGTTTCTGATAGACCTACAGAGCATCGGGAGCATTCCTGTCAGAAAATTTTTTAATTTTAAGCCAGGAGACATCCTACGCGTAGGATGTCTACAGGCTAATCTAGGAGGAATTTGGTATTTTGAGTTGACCAGTGTGTTCAGAAGGTAGGGTTTACCCTAATTTCAACTGGAAAGTGGAAATTTGGCCATATCTTGACAGGATAAGGCCAGATAGACTGAAATTGCCAGACATCCTACCCAAATAGTGCCAAAACATTATTTTGAGACCAAAACCATAAGAGGGCTACATGAGCATGTCTTGCATGATATATTGAGTGACTGAATGGGGTTTCACCTCATTTGGGTGAGAAAATTGGGTTCAAAGCGGACTTTAGCACTTTTGACTGAAAAAGGCAAGAACAGCTGAAATTTGGGACTTTTGACATCCAAACCAAAATCTAAGCATACCATTGGGTTACTGACATCAAGGGGAAGCTGTGGGACAAATCTGGGGTCAAACAGGCCAAAAAAACATCCTACGCGTAGGATGTCTTCTGAGTGATTGGGGACTCCAAACTGAATTCTGAGTATACCAAAGTGATTAGCAACTCAAGGGGAGCCTGAGCTTTGAGTTTGAAGCCATTCTGATGAAAAAGACATCCTACACGTAGGATGTCTAATGCAAGAAAATGAAGCCAGACTTTGACTTTGAGCATAGTAAGGTGTTATATAGCCTAAGAGAAGCCTCCTAGTCAATTTTGGTCCAATTTGGAGTTGATTAGACTGATCAATATCAGCAACAACAGGCTGTCGGAACAGATTTCTGACTCATTGACTAGCTAATAGGTGTCCAAACCAAAAAGTAAAAGCAGCTGTAGGCTCAACACAACAAGGGGAAACAACAGTGCAAAAATCCAGGCAAAACACAACAGGAGACATCGTACACGTAGGATGTCTATTAGGGCCTACTGCAAGGAAAATTTGACCTGGCATAGACAACGAGATTCCATTTGGCTAAAGGGTTCCAGAACTTCCTTCAGAAGTGAATTTGGACCTTGTTTACCCATTTGATGAAGCAAAGACTGAATTCAGACTATTTCGCGTAAATTGACCAACATCTGAGGGTAGTACTATTTCAGATTAGCAAACCTAATCCAGAACATCATCAGTATATAAAATACAGTAGTGGTTGAGATTAACTCTCCAGTTATACCAATCATTACTAAGATAACCTCTAGCAGATAAATGCTTTGATTCGATTGCCGAAATTAAAACGCTTGTGTACAGGTATATTCAGCAACAAAGCAAGAAGTTGTGCAGAAACTGACCCTTTGCCAGGTGAGTGGTTGAATTTGTGATAAATTGCATTGATAAGTTTGATGAATTTAAGATCAGGAAGATACATTGTTAGAGACCAGAAGGTGGCAGGTGACCAAGGTAGCTTAGTATCCACCGAAGAGAGTGTAACTCAGGCAAGGCTAGATCCGCTAGCACCGATTATTCAAGAAGGTAGTGATACTGACACTTCGAATCTTTCTTCATGATGGGTAGTCAACAGCCAAGAGGTTTCACCTATGATGGAACTATGCGAGGAGGAAGCACCTCCCAAAATCCTTTGAGTGATTCCAAGCTCACGGTGATCTTCTTGGAGGGAACAAACTCGAGAGGAGCCCTAGTATATTCTGACTATCGAGGATGCAAGTGCATTTGTATCGAAGAGAGTCCAGCTCAAAGATTGGAGATAATCCGAGTGTATGATGATGGAGGTAGATTCCGAGATGAAAAGGGGAACCACTATTTAATAGTTAGTAACCCTGAAGATTACAACAGATATGGAGATAACGTGGTGAAAGGGAAAATGGTTTCAGAAACTCAAGAACCGCCACCAAACATTGATCCACCCGGAGCTATTTTTATGTATGATAAGAAAACAAATAGGGTTCCAACTTATAATGAGAACGTGGGAATCTACAAACATGAGAGCGAGGGTATAGTCTCTTACTTTCGCAGCAAAGAACCATACGTAAACGAATTAAGCAAAGACAAGGTTCTTTATTTATTCTCTTATGAAACTGCTACGGGGAAGGGCATACTTTTTGTTCATAGATACGGGCGAGAATACCAACGTATTCTCCCAGAGGAGGTAGAGGGAGCAACAAGTCCAGGAGCATCAACATATGCCCCCTGAGGAAGTGCCAAGAGCCACCTACACCCCAAGCAAGTCTACGAATCCTTTTTCAGATGAGTATGATGCAACCTCACATTCCACCCGACCACAAGCATTCAACGACTAAGACCAACCGGCAAACCAGCCATCATTGCAGGCATGGATTCGACAGAAATGGAATCAAACCAAAATCGAGATGGTTATCAAGCCGCACGAGGGCTCAGGGAGTTGCAAGAACCACCACTCTATTCAAGGTATGAGGCAAAGAGTAAGACAAAGACACAAGGGTGGACAGAGCCTGGAGGACCACCCATAGAACGAGTTCGAAGAGAAGAACCACCTCCAGCAAGAACCGTTAGAAATTATGGTTTAGGAGCACCATTGGGAGAGGAACCAGCCTATTACAGAAGGCTTGAGGAGCTATATCGACTAGGACGGGGAGATCCCATGATGAGGTTTGTAGACCATCGAATAATTAGACCTTCTCAAGTGCAAAAATGGGTAAACAAGAAATACACAGGAAGTAGAGACCCAAGAGATCATGTAGTAGCCTTTGTGCGTGTAATTAGAGCGGAAGAGGTGTTAGATTTTCCTACCCAATTTGCAGGGTTTGGACTAACCCTAGAGGATGATGCTGCCACATGGTTTGACTCTGTGGAGCGTAGAGACTTTGAGTCGATGGAGAAAGTGTTTGACGAGTTTATCGAGGAATTCTCTCAAAGGGGAATAGCTCATAATACCGTCTCACAAATCCATAAATTCAAACAGAAAGATGGAGAATCTGTACGAAAGGCAGCCCTAAGACTAAAAAGATATGTTAAGTTCTGTCCTGTTGAAGAACTGTCAACTCAGTCCAGACTTATGCTGATATTCATCCAAGGACTAAGGAATGCAGATCTCCAGAAAGACTTACATATGAAGAGGAGCACGATGTTGAGTGAGTTGACCAAGGAGGCTCTATACCTTGTGGACAATTGTGCGGTCTACAAAGAAGGGGAGTTCAAGGACCTAGATGACGATTCGTCTTCACAGCAAAGTGGAAGCAAGTCTTCACAGACAACACCGAAAGGAGAAGTAGCGGTAAACCAGGAGCAGCTCGTAGATGAAGTGCTAAAAAAGATCAACTTGTACGCCAAACCTCAGGCTAAACAGCCCAAGTGGTGTGCCATTGAACAAAAATGGACAAACCATGGGACCGAGGAATGTTATTATAACAAGGGATATATGAGAGAGAGACCTTACGCTCCCCAAGCTCCCGTGGCTTCCCCTCAAGTTCCACCGATGCTTAGATATCAAGCAGGCAACTTACCAGGACCTGTAGGTGTAGAAAGACCACAACCGGTGTTGGGGCAACAACCACCCCTGCCAGGATTACGACCAGTTGGTATCAGATACACACCAACAGTAACTAAATCAGAGGATAAGGCTTGGGTGCCTATGCATGCATATTATAAAGATCCCAATGGATATGCGGTAAACCCTGTCTATTATCCACCGGAAGAACCCTCGACGCCAGAACCATGGAGCATGATAGGGAATACAGGACCACCAAGTGCTACACAGGCAGCAGGAGAAGGAAGATATAGCCTAGATGAACGAACACTGATGTTCATAGACAATGGAGGCATGGGCGGACAGAGACATGCTTACCAACAAAGAGGAGCTCAAGGAGCACCTCAACAACCCAAGGGACCCTAACCAAGTGTGGAGGAGACCATTGGCTGAGAGACTGTCCTCATGATGAAATCATTAGAGTCAATGCGTATTGCCAAGAATGTGGAATTACTCATTTGATTCCCGATTGCCCTAAAAACCCGAGCAAAGGAACAAAAACCACCTTGAACATGTTAGAAACAGTACCTTCCAGTGGAGGATCGAAAAATGAAACAATCATACCTATTCAGGTGGTAACACGGGCCCAAGCTCAAAGAAGGACGAAAGAACCCATAGTTGAAGAACCAAAAACCGATGCCCAAAGTTCAGAAACGAAAAATCAGAGAAGCACTTGGAAAGCTAGAAAGGCGCGTAGGAAAGCAAGGAAGGAACGAGAGCAAACAGCCCTATCTGAGGAGTTGAAACATACCAAGGACAGATTGGAGCGGTTGGAGGATCTAGCTAGCTTAAGCTCACACACCACTATAGCCATAGCACCCAAGGAAATAGCAGAGCCCAAAAGTGCAGGATCAGGAGGATCTGTACTGGCAGACAAGGTAAACGAGCAGTTGGATGCGCTTCTAAAAGCTTATTGTTAAGGCGGTTACGCCGCTAGCGGAAGCTAAATAGCGAGAACTCAACCAACAACAGAATTTGTCAGACGAGGACGGAGCTTGACCCGCAGGCGCATGGAAACAACTAGGTGGGTGTCAAATCACCTACTCGACCTTCTAATGACAATCACTACTAAGGAAATCAAATCCAAGTTCGAAAACACGCAAGTGACTGAAATCCGTACTACGAACGAATGCTATACGAAACAGGATCTCGAATCATTGAATCGATCTCAAACTCAAGGGGAAGTCTATACACTAGGTAAGAACAACACCCTAAAGACTTGAACTGCAAAATCAACCTATAACCACTCCGTGCGGCAAACGCGTATGAAGACAGGCCAAAAATTACAGGTGACCGAAACTTGACCCCGATGGTACTAATGCGTAGCTCTACTCGTTGTGGTTCTATTGATATGCTGCACGCTCTATTCCGACACACGAGTTGGAAGAAAACTCACATCGAAGCTCGTAGGAACTTACCACACGTAGAAGTCGATAGCACGCACTCTTGGTATCTGTGCGTAGCTCTCACCGTTGCTAACACAATGCGGGTGTGATCCCGCGTATGATGTCTTTTGTCCCAGATTTTGACTATTTTTGGTTTTAAGCCTTCTCCAATGTTTATAATTGAGTTTCAAGTGTTTTTGTCAGGTTTGAATGTAAAAACAAGATTTGAATCCAAAATTTCCTATTCTTTGCGTTTCTTGGACTCCGACTTGTCTTTTTGGGTTCTTTGAGTGTTAATGTTCCTGTTTTAAGTTGATCTCAGGGTAAAACCCCCCTTCTAAACACTCTGGCAATGTCAAATTTTCAATTTTAGGCTCTGTTTAGGTCCTAAGACATCATACGCGTATGATGTCTAAAGTTGCAGATTTCCAGCTTTTCAGCACAGAACTCTTCCAATAGCTCTTCTAAGTGCTCAGCAACAATCAGTTACACAGAAAATTTTTCTGAACTTTGTTTATTGCATATTTCACTACCAAAGCGACTTTTTCAGTGATCTAACATGCAATCAAACACATCAAGCAAATAGAACACCAATTGATAGCTCTAGATCAGGATCAAATGAGGCCCTACCTAAGCTACTTCTAATCATAAAATGGATTTTTTGCAATTGAAAATATAAAGAGATTTACTACCACACAAGGAGTAGCAAATGCTTTTTATGTCAACAACCACTTAAACACCATCAAAAACAATCTAATCTAAGCTAAACTAAAACTACTGTCAACACGGAAGACCCAGGAATACCCCACTTCCTAGTATCTCTCGAGAGCTTCAGAGTCCACCACTCCTAGATCTTTTCTAACTAAAGTATACAAAGTAGTTTATACGACTCACCTCGTAGGATTAGTCTAAGGTCACCTACTTAGGGCTCTCGTCCCCGGCAGCGGCGCCAAATGTTAAGGCGGTTACGCCGCTAGCGGAAGCTAAATAGCGAGAACTCAACCAACAACAGAATTTGTCAGACGAGGACGGAGCTTGACCCGCAGGCGCATGGAAACAACTAGGTGGGTGTCAAATCACCTACTCGACCTTCTAATGACAATCACTAATAAGGAAATCAAATCCAAGTTCGAAAACACGCAAGTGACTGAAATCCGTACTACGAACGAATGCTATACGAAACAGGATCTCGAATCATTGAATCGATCTCAAACTCAAGGGGAAGTCTATACACTAGGTAAGAACAACACCCTAAAGACTTGAACTGCAAAATCAACCTATAACCACTCCGTGCGGCAAACGCGTATGAAGACAGGCCGAAAATTACAGGTGACCGAAACTTGACCCCGATGGTACTAATGCGTAGCTCTACTCGTTGTGGTTCTATTGATATGCTGCACGCTCTATTCCGACACACGAGTTGGAAGAAAACTCACATCGAAGCTCGTAGGAACTTACCACACGTAGAAGTCGATAGCACGCACTCTTGGTATCTGTGCGTAGCTCTCACCGTTGCTAACACAATGCGGGTGTGATCCCGCGTATGATGTCTTTTGTCCCAGATTTTGACTATTTTTGGTTTTAAGCCTTCTCCAATGTTTATAATTGAGTTTCAAGTGTTTTTGTCAGGTTTGAATGTAAAAACAAGATTTGAATCCAAAATTTCCTATTCTTTGCGTTTCTTGGACTCCGACTTGTCTTTTTGGGTTCTTTGAGTGTTAATGTTCCTGTTTTAAGTTGATCTCAGGGTAAAACCCCCCTTCTAAACACTCTGGCAATGTCAAATTTTCAATTTTAGGCTCTGTTTAGGTCCTAAGACATCATACGCGTATGATGTCTAAAGTTGCAGATTTCCAGCTTTTCAGCACAGAACTCTTCCAATAGCTCTTCTAAGTGCTCAGCAACAATCAGTTACACAGAAAATTTTTCTGAACTTTGTTTATTGCATATTTCACTACCAAAGCGACTTTTTCAGTGATCTAACATGCAATCAAACACATCAAGCAAATAGAACACCAATTGATAGCTCTAGATCAGGATCAAATCAGGCCCTACCTAAGCTACTTCTAATCATAAAATGGATTTTTTGCAATTGAAAATATAAAGAGATTTACTACCACACAAGGAGTAGCAAATGCTTTTTATGTCAACAACCACTTAAACACCATCAAAAACAATCTAATCTAAGCTAAACTAAAACTACTGTCAACACGGAAGACCCAGGAATACCCCACTTCCTAGTATCTCTCGAGAGCTTCAGAGTCCACCACTCCTAGATCTTTTCTAACTAAAGTATACAAAGTAGTTTATACGACTCACCTCGTAGGATTAGTCTAAGGTCACCTACTTAGGGCTCTCGTCCCCGGCAGCGGCGCCAAATGTTAAGGCGGTTACGCCGCTAGCGGAAGCTAAATAGCGAGAACTCAACCAACAACAGAATTTGTCAGACGAGGACGGAGCTTGACCCGCAGGCGCATGGAAACAACTAGGTGGGTGTCAAATCACCTACTCGACCTTCTAATGACAATCACTACTAAGGAAATCAAATCCAAGTTCGAAAACACGCAAGTGACTGAAATCCGTACTACGAACGAATGCTATACGAAACAGGATCTCGAATCATTGAATCGATCTCAAACTCAAGGGGAAGTCTATACACTAGGTAAGAACAACACCCTAAAGACTTGAACTGCAAAATCAACCTATAACCACTCCGTGCGGCAAACGCGTATGAAGACAGGCCGAAAATTACAGGTGACCGAAACTTGACCCCGATGGTACTAATGCGTAGCTCTACTCGTTGTGGTTCTATTGATATGCTGCACGCTCTATTCCGACACACGAGTTGGAAGAAAACTCACATCGAAGCTCGTAGGAACTTACCACACGTAGAAGTCGATAGCACGCACTCTTGGTATCTGTGCGTAGCTCTCACCGTTGCTAACACAATGCGGGTGTGATCCCGCGTATGATGTCTTTTGTCCCAGATTTTGACTATTTTTGGTTTTAAGCCTTCTCCAATGTTTATAATTGAGTTTCAAGTGTTTTTGTCAGGTTTGAATGTAAAAACAAGATTTGAATCCAAAATTTCCTATTCTTTGCGTTTCTTGGACTCCGACTTGTCTTTTTGGGTTCTTTGAGTGTTAATGTTCCTGTTTTAAGTTGATCTCAGGGTAAAACCCCCCTTCTAAACACTCTGGCAATGTCAAATTTTCAATTTTAGGCTCTGTTTAGGTCCTAAGACATCATACGCGTATGATGTCTAAAGTTGCAGATTTCCAGCTTTTCAGCACAGAACTCTTCCAATAGCTCTTCTAAGTGCTCAGCAACAATCAGTTACACAGAAAATTTTTCTGAACTTTGTTTATTGCATATTTCACTACCAAAGCGACTTTTTCAGTGATCTAACATGCAATCAAACACATCAAGCAAATAGAACACCAATTGATAGCTCTAGATCAGGATCAAATGAGGCCCTACCTAAGCTACTTCTAATCATAAAATGGATTTTTTGCAATTGAAAATATAAAGAGATTTACTACCACACAAGGAGTAGCAAATGCTTTTTATGTCAACAATCACTTAAACACCATCAAAAACAATCTAATCTAAGCTAAACTAAAACTACTGTCAACACGGAAGACCCAGGAATACCCCACTTCCTAGTATCTCTCGAGAGCTTCAGAGTCCACCACTCCTAGATCTTTTCTAACTAAAGTATACAAAGTAGTTTATACGACTCACCTCGTAGGATTAGTCTAAGGTCACCTACTTAGGGCTCTCGTCCCCGGCAGCGGCGCCAAATGTTAAGGCGGTTACGCCGCTAGCGGAAGCTAAATAGCGAGAACTCAACCAACAACAGAATTTGTCAGACGAGGACGGAGCTTGACCCGCAGGCGCATGGAAACAACTAGGTGGGTGTCAAATCACCTACTCGACCTTCTAATGACAATCACTACTAAGGAAATCAAATCCAAGTTCGAAAACACGCAAGTGACTGAAATCCGTACTACGAACGAATGCTATACGAAACAGGATCTCGAATCATTGAATCGATCTCAAACTCAAGGGGAAGTCTATACACTAGGTAAGAACAACACCCTAAAGACTTGAACTGCAAAATCAACCTATAACCACTCCGTGCGGCAAACGCGTATGAAGACAGGCCGAAAATTACAGGTGACCGAAACTTGACCCCGATGGTACTAATGCGTAGCTCTACTCGTTGTGGTTCTATTGATATGCTGCACGCTCTATTCCGACACACGAGTTGGAAGAAAACTCACACCGAAGCTCGTAGGAACTTACCACACGTAGAAGTCGATAGCACGCACTCTTGGTATCTGTGCGTAGCTCTCACCGTTGCTAACACAATGGCGGTGTCGCTTCTCCAATGGCGGCCCCGTAGCTCGCGTAGCAAGGAGATAAGACTCTCTCTCTCTCTCTCTCTCTCTCAGACACAGTCACGGCGCTCAAAACTCACTTTGATTAATTATTGAATCCCCCTTCAGGTTACAAAACTTTGGCTTATATACCTCAGCCTTGGAGGTGAGAACATTTCTAATTATTTACATCAGCAGGTGAAATTACGTCGAGATTACAGGCTGGAAACTCAATTGAGTCCCGTTACTTAATGAATGGCTCAAATCAAAATTAATGTCGGAAAGACATTTATTACAATCAATGGTTACAAAATGATGGGTGTGAGCAAAAATGCGGGTGTGATCCTCTGCTGGCTCAACACTTATGAAGCTCGACTTAAAAAGAACCAAACCCAGGAGCAAAGGTGGATGACTTATCCATATGCAAAAATAGAAAAACAGAGGTTGGATATGTGTAAAAAGATGATCGAGATGGCTCAATCATTGATGGAAGACCCGCTGGGTAAACCAGCAAATTGGCATGAAGCACCAGCTCCAACCCCTATCCAACCAACTTTAGAGAAACATGTGGAAACAAAAGAAAAATTCACTAATGCCTATGAGTCCAGAGGAGAGCCTATCATAGTGCCAAATACCACCGATGGGGCAAGTGACGGGTTCCAGCCTAAAATATTGGCAGAAATGGGTAAGGACTGTAACGGTGTAGATGATCTGTGGAAGCAAATCTGTGAGGCCAATGAGGCTAATAGGATGAGTAACCATAGGAGAGCCTATCATAGTGCCAAATACCACCGATGGGGCAAGTAACGGGTTCCAGCCTAAAATATTGGCAGAAATGGGTAAGGACTGTAATGGTGTAGATGATCTGTGGAAGCAAATCCGTGAGGCCAATGAGGCTAATAGGATGAGTAACCACATGAATAGCACAAGAAAAGAAAAGAATGTGATCTTACCTCCTATTGAAGAATTTGAGGCAACGTCGCAAATGAACTTTGAGATGCCACTCACATTTGGATACCAAAGCAAAAGCAAAAGGAACTCCCTTCAGTACAAGCAACAACGAAAAGCAGACAACTGCATTTCAAAAAGGAAAACCAACATATGAGGATGCCAATGGAAGACAAACCAGTGGCAAACAAGAAAGTCCAAAAACATCTACAAAATTCAACAGCAACAAAATACCAATGGAAAGCCAAGGCCATACGGCCCATAGCCATTACATCCCAGCCCATTCTATCCTTAGAAACAACTACGACTCTATCATCAGTTTCGGCAAAGCAACTCCCGTTTGCAAAAAAGACAATTAAACAGAGAGAAGTAGAGTTATAGCTGTTACTTGCAAAGAAAGCAGGAAACCTCGACGGCGAATGCCAATAAGCAACTTGCTTATTCCCTTCTCTTGCACAACATTAATTTTTCTATGCATTGACAGAGTATGCATAAAGTAGGGCCACATTAATCGGCCAGGCATTAGCACAAATTTTTCAACCTATGCACGGCACATACTCCGAGGCGAAACCTTCTCGTCCGGGAGGACTCTGGCTAGGAGGGGGGGAGGCATTTTAGAGGCACTCTCAAATGCGGAACCAATAACAGAAACAACAAAAAAGGGCATGATTTTTGACTATTTTAAGGGTTGTTGTTTGATTGCGAAATTTTTTGGAGTAACCCAAGTACATATGCCCTTATACAGCATGAAGCTACAGGTATATGGGGCCAAACGCCAAATCAAGCCCCTAGGTGTGTGTATATAAGTAGAAATAGTCATTTTTCAGGTAAAAAATTGATAAAACGGAGAAATCCGACCATAAAAATTTCATGTGAGTGTATATAATGTGTTGCGGTGATGTTTGTGATTTATTATGATTTTTGGGGATTTTCTGGGTTTGATTTGCTATTATCCTTTTAATTTTGCTAATTTTCGGCAAAAAAACTTCAAAAATACAAAAAGCAGGTGAAAAACAGTCGTAATGAAAAACGAAAAATATAGGGATGACCAGTGACTATAGGGATGACCAGTGACTATAGTACAATGGGGGTGCAATTATGAGACTGGACCGGAAAGCGTGTTTTGGCTAGGTTTGGACCGAAATGCCAAATTTCTGGTAAACAGAGCAAATGGAGTCTAAATCAAGAAATTTTTGAGCCTAAACCGTATCTCGCAAGAAGATAGGAGCACATGTCAAATTTCATGTAAAGAGGTTCGGGGACCTCCATTATAAGAATTTTTCACCCCATTTTTAGCTCATTCTCACTATTGACTTTGTGGAGAAAGCTTCTGCCACCTAGAGCGGATCGACCTTCCAGTAGCTTCTACGACGCGCACGACTACCCGATGAGCTCCAGACATGAGAGGTAGGCTCACCACCTTGAGCTTTTCACGCATGTTTGTCATTATGTCGCGAAAACTAGCGTAGGGACATAAAGCGGGCGGTAGAGACCTACAAGTAGAGACGGCGGCCTAACGGCTAACCCGAAAGCAACAAGACTTCATCGGCAGCTTACCCTAGTCTAGGAGACCAGTCCTAGATAGCCAAAGGCAGTAGGAAACCATCGGAAAAAACCCTAATTCCCAGAAACCCGCAAGAGGCCACCAAATGGGAAATCGGCGAAACGACGACCAAATGCTACCAAAATTCATGGGTAGGAGCATCTTGACATGCTCGACGAGTCTATATGATCCGCATGACCAAAAAGTGACCTGAAGCGGCACTAAACTTCAGAAACGGCATGAGACACACAAAGCGTTAAATTGCACTTACGGCGAAACCGCAAGTCCGTTTGCCACCAAACTTCACGAGTGGCTTTCCTAGACCATCAACAACCAAGTCCTATGGTGGTAGACCACCACAAATCATCAAAGGTATGTACACGCAACCACGGGTGCTTCTAAAGCGACAAATTGCCAAATGGAGCTCCGGTGAAACCAAAGTCGACAAAAACCATACGGCAAGGATCCCCAAGGGATCGGGAAGCTATGGAGACCAACATCAAGAAATTTCATCGCCAAAAAGCACGCCAAAAGTCAGAAAATGGCTCGGAGGCTCTGAAGTCCACACAGGGAATTATACTCTATCCATTTGACTTTTTTGTTGAAATTAGGCTCAAAAGAGACTTAGGGGGGCAAAGGGCAAGCATTGGGAGCACCAATACTGAAAAAATCACCAGGAGACATCCTACGCGTAGGATGTCTCAAGGGCACTTTTTGGCACAAACTCCAACATTTTTTATCATGCGCATGTTCTGAATTACATTTACAAGCCATACACCAAGTTTCATCACAATTGGACCAAGTTTGACCTCATATGCATGGAAAAACGCAAAGTTACGGCATAGAGGCAATAAGGGGCCAACGACCAACCAAATCTTGTCCAAATCCCATGAAACTTGCACAACACATTCACCAACACATCAGCAAACAATCTGTGTGGTCAGGTAGAAAAAATGATGAAATAGACATCCTACGTGTAGGATGTCTGATTGACCTTTTTGACATGCAATGGATGTTTTATCATTCCAGATCAAATCACCTCATCATCAGGAGCCCATATATCAAGTTTGAAGCCATTCTAATCACTTTTGACCCCCAACACCCTCAGGATACACTTTTTGAGCCCAAAAAACACCTCACAGAGCCTTACAAGCATCAAATCCTGTCTACATTCAAATCCAAGAACATGACCATGTTCCATAGGCCAAGGACAACCCACAGAACAAGTTTCATGTCATTTTGATGAAAAAGACATCCTACGCGTAGGATGTCTCCAACATAAATTTAGCCTTCTGTGCAAAGAATGACATCATGGGAGCCAATACCATGGTACAATGAGCCCATATACCAATTTTTAACCCATTTGGACATCAATTGCTACCTATGATGGACATTCTACCCAAATTGCGACCTAAAGCCTGAATCAGCCCAAAAATCCACTTTTTTGATATCCAAATCCAAATCAAAACATATAGCCATGTTCCATGAGCCTTACACTACCTGCATGTCAAGTATGAACCAATTCTGATGAAAAAGACATCCTATGCGTAGGATGTCTAGATGGAAATTTTTGGCTAGATTTGCACTGTGAGCACATGCACAGCTTCACAAGTTCCTTTTAAGCTTTATTTTCAATTTTCAAGTCATTTGGATAAGTAAAACTCAGTTTCGCAGCTAATATGGAAAAAACGCTAACTTCGGACTACTGAGTGCAACAGGATCTATAGCGGCCTCGAAGTCACTGGAAAAGAGGAAAAGAATGACCATCAAAGACTATCTGGACGAAGTGAAACCCTTTGTCATTCTAGAAGGAACATTAAAGCCCACCAACACCTGGATACAAGAGGATATGTTAGAGTCGAATGACCTAAAGATCTACCATGGAGTGTTCAAAGACAATGAAGGCAATGTCATAGAGCTACCAATGCTGCCAAGATAACTCAACGAGTTTGTACGAAGCAAGATGGCCGGCTACTTGGATCTCCACAACTACTTCGAAGCAATACTGGCAGGAGTGGACATCAAAAGAGTCTGGGAGTTTGTAACAAGCATCAAAGAGGATGGAGTAGCCAAGGTAACAGATTTATAAGGCAGACCACATACAGAGATAATAATCACTAAGCGGGTTGTAGCCCATGCACTAGACCTCTCTAATGAGGGAGACAATGTAACAAAAAGAAGGGATGAAGTCAAGGTGTACAAAGAGAAAAAGACAAATTACACCTTTGAAGACATTTCCAACCCAAAGGTGGAAATCATGAGCCAGTTATACAACCGGTACTTCCACATGTGCACGAAGAGGCCACTAAAGTATAGGATGCCGCCAGGTGCAATTGCCACAACGTTTACTTGGGCAATGACAAAAGGCACCCCAAAGATAATCAACTATGCGGCATACATACATGACAGCTTAGTAAAGATGGGCAACAAAAAGCCAACTTACATAGTGCCAGGAGAACTGATCACCAAGGTGGTATATGGGGCACTACACGCTAAAGGAAGGTGGCCTGACCCCCCATCTCAGAATGATTGGCTGAGAGTAAAAGAAGATAAGGAAGATGAGCCTCAAAGGGAACCAAGGGTGGCTACGAGGTTGAAAAGACGTCTAGAGCTAGTTGAAGAGGAGCAACCCGAGCAGAAGAAAGGAAAGAAAGAGTTTGCTCAAGTGCCGGCCAAAGAGACAAGGTCACAAAAAGTGGCAAGACTAGAGAGGCTGATGGAGAGTTTCCGAGTAGAGAGAGCCCTCAAGGGTGATTTAAACGAACTCTGGAAGCCATCTCTCGAGTCTATGTCCGAATCATCCAGAAGAGTGCAAAGGGACCGCTTTGAAGATTATATCAAAAATTTTGAGATTCTTGATGCTGCACCAGAAAACATCCCCCATGTCCCTTTCACAGAGGAGGAAGTAGAGCAGATAAGGTAGAAACTGCTAGATGAATAAGAAAGCCAAGAAAGAGAAAGAAAAACAAAAGCAGATAGGGACTTACAGGGAAAACCTGCAACTTTACCACCCAGTCCTAAACCCAGCCCACCGCCCTCACCACCTCCTAGCAGCCCTCCACAGGAAGACAAGGAGGCTGAGGACAAACAAGAAGAAAGGCAAGCAGAGGAGCAAGAGCAAAGGCAGGAACCTGAGCCAAAAGAAGAGGCCAAGCCTGAATCTCGGCAAAAAGGATTAGATGAGGCCTATTATGCATTTTTGGACCTGCTAGATGCAGGCTATATGAAGGAAGAAGCCGCCACAGTTGCATTCGACTTGGTGAGGACAGGGCCTAAAGAACAGATGAAAGGCATCAGGCTAGTTGAGCTAAAAGAAATTGCTACCGACACGGTAGACATGCACCCGCCCTTCAATGACTGGGACGTGGTGATGACAAAGCTAGACGGATTAAGGGCACAATCCATGGCTTCAGAGAAAGAACTGACAACTCTCAAAACCACTTAAGAACAGATAAAAAAGGAAGTAGATTCTCTGCAAGCACAAAGCCAAAGGCAAAAGGAGAGAGAAGATGACCTGCAGGCCAGCTTGGCAAGGGATCTGCAAAACTGCCAAGCAATGGAAGACGCAAATGAGGCAGCAACAAAAAGAATACAAGAGGCTGAAGAAGAGTGTTAGCAGCTCAGCAAGTCATTGTGAGATGTCGAAAAAGAACGAGATAATTTGACGCTACAGTTGGCAGAAGAAACGAAAGAAGTAGAGGCTATGAGGAATGCCAAGGAGAGAGCAGAGATAGAACAAGAAGCAAGCTGGATGAAGTCCTTGAGCTCAAGGACCAACTAAAATTCAAAGATCAAACAATCGGCCAGAGGCTGCGAGCATCACCTACTAGAGTCAGAGCTACGAGCTCGACTCAAATCATTTCCGAGAGTCAACTATATGAAGAGCAAGTGCAGGAACTTCAAAAGGAGCTGACTCTCGAGAAAAAGCAGAGATTGATGATGACTGAAGGTTCTATAGTAATGCAAACAAGAATGGAGGAGGGCCAAAAAGCCCTACAAGAAGAAGTGGAAAGCATAAAGATAAAGCTCGAGGAGGCCGAAAGAGTAAACGCTGAACTTAATGACCTCCTCGTGAATATGGGCGGAGAAGCTGAAGTGGAAAAGCAAAGACTCCTCAGGCAAATTGAGAAGTTGAAAGGCCAGCAAGGATGAGAGGCAGAAAGCTCAGGGCCAGCTGCCAATGAGGGCATCGACCTTGAAAATGTGGCAGATCCTGTGGACACACCTATGCAAGAGGAAATCATAGCAGGATCCTCTCAAGAGCCACACGATCTAACACAAGAAGAGGAGGAGAAATTGCGTAAGGCAATAGAGGAAGAACTCATAGAAACCACGAAGGAAGCCTTGGAGTGGGAGCAGAGGGTCTTCAAATCTATGACCATTCAGAAGATCAACGCCAGCAATCTCAGGCGCGAGTGGCTTCAACCCTCTCTCCCATATCCATTGCTAAAATATGAGGCAGCTACAATAAACAAGCGGATCAGAGAAGAGCCAACTGTACCTCTCTACAATGCAGACACCTCAAAGCCTGAAGGAGTTAAACTTATTGTGGATTCTCAGCTAAAGTGGAGGAAGGATTGGCTTACAAAGTACCCACAATACCTAATCCACTTGGTAGAGGCACCTAAACATATCAGAGACAACCTCAGCTTCTGTCCTCTACCAAGGGTTAGAACGTGGAAGGCACAGGAAATTTTGCAAAGAAGCCAACCCACTTGGCTGAACTACCCAAAGCTGCCGGGCGTGAAGGCAGGTGAGAGATAAAGTGTCCAATACATGGTGAAAACCCTAACAGGTGCCATAAAGTTGTTCACTGGCTCACATGACCTTACATGCATTATGATGAGGAAAATCTGCAGAACCATCTTAGCAGTGTTCGAGACCTTCAAGCCAGGCCAGGTGACCGACAACATATTCTTCTTCCAAGATACATACAGATGTGCTTATGATCTGTCAGGTCAGCCTTCCAAGGAGGTGATACATGCGCTGTATCAAAGAATCATGTTTCTACCATCCTATCACCTCCAGGCTTTTGAAGAAGCATTCTATACATGGTTCTTCACCATGAATACAGACATCTTTGGCCCAACAATGATGAACCTACATCCTAGGTACGAATCACTGCTAAAGATGCGAGAAACGATAAGATGAAGCAGCAGATCAAGGCCATGTCAGGGAAGACATGAGCAAGGAAGGGGGGAGTGTTAGAAGCTGGACACACCCCACGGCAGTAACTACTCGGAGGACTATTATTTTTTGTAATTATTCATTCATTGAGGAAAACCTGATTTTTCACCTTGTAATTATTGGGACTTACAGAAGTTTCCAGATTGTATCCTAGTTTTGATAGTTAGATTGAGTAGATGGTTGATTTTGGAACTTTAGGGTTTGAGAAATTGTAAGGTATATATACCACTTTTTGACCTTAATGAAAAACCTTTTGTCATTTAAAAAAAAAGTTTTGAAGTCTGTGAGTGAGCGTACTGTGTACGAGAGAGAGAGAGAGAGAGAGAGAGAGAGAGAGAGAGAGAGAGAGAGAGAGAGAGAGAGAGAGAGCTTCATCTTGACGCTATGTGTGCTCCGGTGGTGGTCGGAATCGAGTGCGGAGGAGTGCAGCGTGTTGCTCCCGACGAGAGCTACGCGTCGATATCTACATTGCGCGCGTACGATCCGGTTTTGCGAGCTCCTTCTACGCGCTTCATTGGGTGTTTGGGTGAGCATACGTTATCCGATTTTTCATTGCAGCATATCCACGTGTTCACATTGAGTAGAACTACACATTAGGCACTTTAGATTTTGGAAATGAAGACCTGCAGATTTCGGCCATACATCCTACGTGTTTCTGCACCAGGTGTTTTGGGTCGTGATTTTGGTTCATAGACCTTAGGGAGAGCAACTTATTGGTATTAGTAGGGTCCCCTTCAAGTTCTATGGTGTTTCAAGATTGTTTGATGGATGTTCGACTCTAGAAAGCGTCATAGGAAGTTCCCTCTTGTGCACTCTTGAAGGCTGTGACTTAGACAATTGGTAGAGACCCCTGTAGGAATTAGTTAGGAGTCGGTAGAGTGTAGGTTGACACCTTATACTTGCTTCCACGCGCCTGCGGGTCGAGCTTCGTCCTTAGCTGACATTACATGTTAGGTGAGTTCTCGCTGTGCTGACGTCCGTCGCGACGTATCCGTCCAACAGTATCTTGTCCTCAATATGAATCAGTCTTTGGGAGCGCTTCTTCTTGTGAATATTGTGGATGATCTGATCATCCCACTCATATGTGTTATAAGCGTCGATTTGACACAGACCATAATAGAGCATATGCTACTGAACATCGAAACAACATTGTACCAGAAACAAGCTGCGTCCTATGTTCAGTTGCTCCAGACATAATACTTTATGTACGTGATGGATCACTTTTTATTGTCGATTCTGGTGCTACAGGAAATATGACATATCAGTCTAAGTGGCTCCATAACTATCATCCACTACCAGTTCAATGTGTTGTTTATCTTGTTGATTATACTACTTGTCAAGTAAAGGGTATTGGAGACTTATATCTTGGTACCTTATCTTCTTTCACTCGAATTTTGCAAGGAGTATTACATGTACCACATCTTCAACGTAATCTTCTTTCAGTTGCTAGACTTGTTGATCTTGGTCTGTTTGTTGGATTTGATCATACCAAATGCCGGATTGAGAAAGATGGATAGACTATAGCCACTGCTCCTCGAAACGGTAATTTGTTTGAACTCTCTCTCAACGATGCTGTAGCAAATTTTGTCACTGCTCCAGGTGATCATGATTGCAAAGTATGGCAACACCGTTTTGTTCATACTGATTTTCCAAAACTCCTTGATCTTCAACGTTGTGATCTTGTTCATGGCATGGATCTTAAAGCCCATCCCCATATGGGAATTTGTGAATTTTGTGCTCTTGGAAAACACAATCGTAAACCCTTTCCTCTTTCAAATACAACTCATTCTCATGACATATTGGATCTTGTTCATACTGATATATGTGGACCTCTACCTTCTTCGAGATCACAATATCGCTACTTCATTACTTTCATTGATGATTTCTCAAGGTATACGACTGTATTTCTACTTAGACAAAAATCTGAAGCCTTATCTGTTTTCAAATAATTCCACAAGGCTGTGGAACTTCAAACTGGTCGTCGCCTTAAGAAGCTTCGTAGTGACAATGGAGGCGAATATGTTTCTCGAGAGTTTGTGATTTACTGTGCTGACAGTGGAATTCATCATGACACACTATTCCATATTCGCCTCAACAGAACGGGGTTGCTGAACGAAAGAATCACACTATTCTCAATGATGTAAGATGTATGCTGATTCATTTTGTCTTATCTCGTGTTTTCTGGGCTGAAGCTACTTTGACAGCAATATTTATTCAGAATCATCTTCCTACTACTGCACCCTTTGGTAGGATACCCATCACAGCATGGACATGTAACATTCCTTCTGTATCTCATTTTCGAACCTTTGGATGTATTGCTTATATTCATGTTCCCAAAGAAACACAAACAAACTTGATGAAGGAACCATTGCCAAAGCCTATAGTATAGCCCAAATCATCAAGCTATCCTATGGAGACCAACCTCTTACTTAGCTTTGGCACATGTTTACCACCTCAAAGCATGAACTCAGTACTATTACACATACACAAATTCACATCTCCAATGCCACAAGTCTCAAAATGATGAGAATCACCTAGCTTAATCAAACCATGTGTATAAGCATAAATGGAGAACCACTCCTTATGAGGAGTAACATGAAAACTAACACATGAGTCAATAATCCAAATTTGCACATAGCATTTATCAAGAGCTAGCAATGCCTCTGGAATCAAATCAAAAGTGGAGACTAGTACATATGACGGCTCAATATTTGGAGACTCAACAACATCAACATTTGGAGACTCAAAAACATTGAACTCCTCCATCTTCACAATGCTTTTAGGAGGTGCAGGACTTAAAAACAATGGATTTACCTTTTCTCTTGGAAATAAATTACAATCTTTCATAATGTGTCCTTTCTTGTGACAAGTGTAGCATTCGATGCTCCTCGTGTCATGTCCACAACTTTCCCTTTGCGTATTCTTGAAATCCTGAGAACAATCACAAATGCGACTATGACCTCTTTGCCATTGATGGTTTTCTTGGATACTTACCCTAGCCATATATGCATCACCATGCCCACTAGTGTCAAGAGACTAACATTAAATATCTTCCATGATCAAAGCACTAGTAAAATCACTAAAAACAAGCTAGCATTGAGGGACATAGTTACTTTTGGCAGTGTTGAACGTAACCCACAAGGTAGAAAAGAGCATAGCAAGAAAGTGTTTTTCATTTCATCTCATCAAAATTCAGCCCTTTGAAAGTCGACTGTGTGAAAACACTATTGAACTCATTCAAATTCAAATTGACACTGCTACCTTCATTCATGTTCAACTGCATGAGCTTCTTCATGAGAAAAACTTTGCTCAATGTACTCTTACCATCCCAAGATGAGCATAATGACTCCCATAATTTATTTGCAATAGTATTGTCCATAATGGTAAAGAAAATGGACTCACCAAGGTGTAGATCAATGGTTGCCATAGCACAAGTATCAATCTCCTTCCACCCATCATCAGTGTAAACACCCTCTTTATGCTCTTTCAATGGTGTTTCAAGGCCATTATTGACCAAGACATCAAGCATATACTGCTTCCATATTGTGAAGTTTGTGTCATCAAATTTCTTAATATAATAATCTTCTTTATCATCATCCAAGAGTGCGAATAGAAATCTATGTCTACAAAAATTTTGGCAGAGTCTTCTCTATTCAAATATCAAAATTTTAATCAGAAACTAAGCAAAATCACTACAATGTCAATGCAAACAAGTGTGGTAAGAAACTAGAAGACTTGTGAGAAAACTATGATAGAGTCTTCTTTGTATGGGAGCAAAATTTCCACCCAAATCAAGACAAAATCAACACATAAAATATCAAGAGTGTTCTTTGAGCATAAATCGGCATATACTGCTCAAAGAAATTGTCAAGTGATTGCCAACCATTAGAAAGTACTACAAACGGATGTGCAGAGGGCCCTACAAAATATCAAAATAATACGCTACAAGTCGTAAAAAAACAAATCTATGAAGGGGATCGGGGAGCACCACAGACGGAGAGTGAGAGAGAGAGAAGGAGACACACACACGATGTGGGTGGGGAGACTGTGAAGTGGCAGCTCCCCCTATACAGTATACTCACTATAAGTATAGGGTAACAGTGGGCGGGCAACCGGTCAAGGCACATAGGCCTTAACCCCAACAACCTCCCACTTAAAGGCCAATGTGTCTTTAAGCAAGATCTACTAATGTACAACTAATAGAAGGTGAGAGATTCTCTCAACCTATGCCCACTGACTCTCGATGAGCTAGTGCATCCGGCTCTACTGATAGACAAACATCCTGCTGCGGAAGCCACACAGAGCTAGCTCCAAGCTCTGCAAATAGTCTACAAGAGCTCATGCACTCCTGCAAGTATCGGTCCAATACCTGCAAACCTCCCCTATGCTCTATGCCGAGATCAGTCATCGAACAACTAATCAACCCTGCTGCAAATGCTCCCACTGCAGCTGCTATGTCGGGCCTCGAGATCAGCATCTCGTACATAAGGACACCGAACGTTGATGCAACCCTGGCAACCTTTGCCACCTCCAACTCAGAACTCAAGTCATGGCAATCCTGTCCCCTATCATAGAGACCATGGCACTCTGACTCCGAGCTCTGGAGTGACTCCTCGTGCCCACCACATATCACATGTGTACCAAGAGTATCCATTTGTCCTGAATCTGCATCAAGCTCTGTCATAAGCATATCAAGAAATGACTCCACAATAGTCGACATCTCAGCATCCATGCGAGTCATCTCTGTCATCACCTCTGATGACTCATCCTGCTGTGACTCACTAGAGCTGTCCCGCTCTACCTGTGCATCCGTAGACGCAACCTGCACAACAAGGTCACTGCTCTGCACTCCCTGCAAAGCATCCTGCAACCCACAAGCAAAAGAGACTCGCCTGCTCTCTCGCTCTCTACCTGGCTTCATGATCACAGAGACAACACCGTCTCTCCCGTGATCCACATGCAATGGGTAACCTGTACCACTCCTGGCACCTCTCGCAATCACTAGCGAACCCAAATGCATCACAAAATCTCGCTCTCGTAGCGAAATCTGACATCCACTATCCCGTAACTGTCTCACTGAGATCAAATCCCGTCTCAGATCTGGCACATAACGCACATGACGCAGGGTAAATCTCATACCGCTGGGCAAGGACAAACATACATCTCCTGCACCCTCAATGTCATACACAACACCATCAGCCATGTGCACACAACCAAGTCTCCCACTAGAAAACGTGCTAAACCACTCACGATGCGACGTGACATGGAAAGTAGCATCTGAATCTAGTAACCAATGTGAAGACAATGTGCAATCCGATATGTAATCCATAGACATAAGATCGTCTGAAGACAAGCTAGATGTAAATGTGACATCGTCGTCACAAGCATACTCAGTAACCACCGTACTGATCTCACTAGCATCTATCATGCCCAAATTTGCATCACGCATCTGTCGCCTCCGGTGTCTCAAACGCTGAAACATCGACACCTAATGTGCCCTCTATGTCCACAATGCCAACATGTCAAGTCTCTATGCCTTCGAGACTTGCGTGTGGGATCAATCTCTCCCATGGACATAGAAGTGGGACTAGACTTCCCTGTAGACATGGATGTCGCGTACATAGCATGTAAACTCTGCCATAAAGCATGAGTCGTAGTCTCCCTCGAGACCTGCCAGTCAACAGACTCAACCAGATGCAAACGAATCGTAGACATGGCTAACTCATCAAGATCCTGCCAATCATCATCACGCATAGACTTGGGCTTCGCCGATAAACCACGCAAGGGTTTATCCTGCCCCAAATCCGTCAATGCAACAAGCATATGCTCCTTCCAAGCAACAAAATCTGCACCATCAAACTGTGTCAGACCATAACGCTGGAAGTCAAATGAAAAATCAACCATAATGCTCGCAAAAGAGCAACCAACAATGTGTAGCAAATGTCAACCAAATCAGCCCTAAACTGGCTCGAATCGCATCAACAAAAGTTTGCAAATATGGCTGTAAATCAGCCCCAAAACAGCCCCAAAATTCAGCTCTTAAACAGCTGCATAAACAAGTTACAAACGTGTCCCAGATCAGCCTACAACTGAGCCATACATGGACACCTGCAAAGAGGAAACAATAGCTGAAAATTCAGCGCCCAAATAAGCCCTCAAACCTGCTTGTAAACTTGTAAACCTGTAGCTGAAACCTGCTGAAAAACCTCAAGCCATTAGTGCTCGAATCCGGCTACCTAGCTTGTAGCCACACAAGCATACATCACAATACTCACTCCTGTGAGTGTGCCAAGATAACTGTATGCCTGTCAAACCGTGAGCTAATCACCAAGCCCACACTGTGCGGTATCGATACATACACACGCACAAATCTCCCACCTGCAGAGAACACCGCACGCAAATGCTGAGTGCAACCCACAATCTCTACCTAGATCGCATAAATGATGCGCATAAAACTCCTGGGAAAATTTCACCAGAGTTTCGTCAGTAAAACAACCACAAAACCAGTAACCAAACTGATAGCACGCTCAAAACCATGAGCAACCAAAGCGCATCAAACCGCACTCCAAATGCATGCACCAATCTCCACACTTTGCATACATCATTGCAAACACCTGCAAATCTAGTACACAAATATCTGCTCTACCTGTGACTGCCAAAAAACATGCTCGAGGCATACATTGCCGAGCTCAAAATGCAATCACATTAGTCTCCCTGAGCATCAAACCAGATAAGGCATATATCGTATCCTCCCACCTGTGAGAAAACTTGCAGCAAATATCACTCTCACATTTGAGAGCAAACCATGTGTGGAATCCTCGACACACAATAAACAACTGCTGCTACAAAAAATTCAGCGTTCAGAATTTTAAAATTCTGATATGACGAGCGCGTCCGGAGCATGCCAAAACCCCAAGGTAGACTCCTGGATCACATGTATCCGAGTCCGGGTGTGAAAGCTATGCCAAAAACCTCCGTTTCGACCCAAAAACGCAGCATAAACTGTCAAAAGAGGGCTGAAAAATGCAGCTTCTCAATCATAGCTCGAATGAAGTTTTTGATGGCTCGAATGACTTCGAAAGGGGGGTAAAACACCAGGACGCCTACTGGAAACGCTCTCGGAAAGCTGAATTTTCCGATGCCGAAGTCGAAACCCTGTTTGCACTCTTGAAAGTGCACGCGCGGACGTGATTTCGGGAATGAAACTGGCTCTCCGCTGTCGTCATGACTGTGCACACACGCGCTCCCTCCGCACCTACGCTCTGATACCAATTGAAGGGGATCGGGGAGCACCACAGACGGAGAGTGAGAGAGAGAGAAGGAGACACACACACCAGATATGGGTGGGGAGACTGTGAAGTGGCAGCTCCCCCTATACAGTATACTCACTATAAGTATAGGGTAACAGTGGGCGGGTGCCCATGACCTGGGCGACCGGTCAAGGCACATAGGCCTTAACCCCAACAATCTACACGCCTGAGGACTCGCAAAATTCCATAGTCAAGCTAAACACGAGCAGAGAGAGAGAGAGAGAGAGAGAGAGAGAGAGAGAGAGAGAGAGAGAGAGAGAGAGAGAGAGAGAGAGAGAGAGAGTGCAAATGCACCTCGTAGAGCGGAGTGCTACATCGGCACGGCAAGAGAGAAGAGAGGAGAAGAGAGAAGAAGACACAAACATTGGGTGCAATCTCCCCCTATGCAAGAGAGTGAGCATTTCCCTCTTGCACGTGTATTATTTATAGATTCTTCCATGCTCAAAATGAATACACATTGGCCGACTGGCACAAATGACCACTTGAGTAATAAGTGTACATATCCCTTATCCATAACATACTCCGAGGTTGAAAAAGCAACTACCCTTAATTACAAGGTACATAAGTGGTGGAGTCGAGAGCGAGGTATAAGACGCTAGGTACATGCCTGCATAGCACAATGAGTAACTAAAAACCAACTGCTTCCTATTTTGATGATTTTTTAACACAAGGTTCCAATATGAATTGGAAAAAGTATATAAAATAGGGGTCGTAGCTTATGAGCTAATTTTTTGCCCCTATTTTTATTTCTTTATTTGGAGCCACTGTTGAGGAGATATGATCAAAATGGTGGATCCTAGTCTGCCCACGTCATGCAGGGACAACTCATTTCAAACTTTGCCAGTTTCTATTCACACTGGCTCTTCTCTTCTTGCATAAACCCTTGAGGGTTTCTTTCACCTATAAAAGGGGACCTCCCTCTTGCACGTGTATTATTTATAGATTCTTCAATGCTCAAAATGAATACACATTGATCGACTGGCACAAATGACCACTTGAGTAATAAATGTACATATCCCTTATCCATAACATACTCCGAGGTTGAAAAAGCAACTACCCTTAATTACAACTACTTAGCCATTAACATAAGCCTAAGCCTACACTTGCTCCTAGAGGAAGACTAGCCATTCTTGTAAGCTATCCTTGGAAGATCAACTCTAATCAAAGAAGGTCTTGAACTTGGTGCATCAATCAAACTTTGAAGTCTTTCCTTTTCTTCTCTCTCCATTATAATGATGAATAACGCCCGAAGAGTTTGTCAAGTAAAATGTGTTTTACTTTGATATTTTTTTAGTTTCTTGTTGTTTTCTTTCTCATCTCTAATTCAACATACATCTCTAATTTCATCTGCCTCCCTAACCAAATCTATCTCTCTCACTCTTAGAAAGTCATTCTCCCTATAAATTCTAGGTTCTCCTTGCTACATGTACATCTCTCCTCGCAATATCCTTATTGGCTACGGGCAAGAATAGGTATTGGGAGGGAAACTTCTCTTCTCTTCACTCCTCTCATATCTACATTTTGCACATACTAGAGTTATCTAGATGAATAATCCCCATGATGTGAATTTCTATCGCTTTCACTCTGTGCGATCTATTGCAATTAACATATGGATTAGCCGTAAAATACACTTTCAACAACGTAAAGTGTTTCTCTTTGGCCTAGAAAGGCTCACCGAAATAATTCTTTCATCGGATCCTATCATACTACCCCTTATAGACTATAACTTTTCTTTTGACATAAGTGTAGTTATCTTGCTATGAACCAAGAGGATTTGTACACATAGTTAATCCCAATCACTAGACAAAACATATACATATGGTAAGCACAAAATTACAATTCTGAAGGACAACTTGTAGCTTATTTGGTCGGCAAAGATTGAACGCCATTAAGTGATCTATTAACCCTTTCATATTACCCATGATACGATACAACCATAGTCTTGATGTTTTCATCTTTGTGTTGTTTTGATATTCTCTTTTGTGTTCTTTCTTTGTGTGTGTAAGTGCAAGAGAGAAAGAGTGGGGCTTCTTTGATTTATCTTTCTTACAAACTGTAGACTTCATGGAATTTATGGTAAAACTCTTTCAATTAGTTTTTGGAGTTCTCTCACAGACTCTTACAATGAAAATCCCGGTGCTTTCTTGGCAAGACTGCAAACTTCTCGACATGTTTTTGGTGAACCCGACGCGAATCTGCGAGGGTGAGAGTTTGTGGGTAACCATGGGTGATCATGTAGAGCAACATGGTATGCATTTTGACCCAGCAACAATGAAAATGTTTCAAGCATTTGCAATGTTCATGCAGCAACAACATGCCACTAAAAGAAGGGAGATTTCAACAACCAAAGCCATACAAGCGGTTGTCAACAGAATGGATCAATTCAATGGCAAAGATGTAACCAAGTACTTGCACGAGTATGGGAAGGAGTCGAAGCTGCATCGCGTGTCAGAAGGTGAGATGATTCAAAGCTTTGAGCTAGTTGTTGCTCTAGAAATTAGGAAACATGTTAGGGAAATTAAAGATGGACATGTGACAAAATGGGAAGAACTCAAAGTAGCTTTACAGGAGGAATATTTCATGGAGGACTCTGAAAGAGTGACCAAAAGGACATTCTTAGAATGGGTAGTCACGCCAAAGCAAGGACTATCAATAACAGAGCTACTTAGGGAATTTGAACGGCACTATGTAAACTCACCTGAGATAGAAAAGGCCACACTAGATGAAGAGAAGATGGATCTTTTCTTGCAAGCTATAGGTAAAGAGTTTCAAGAAAATTTGGAGCTTCTTCTTGAAGATAAAGATGATGAGCAAGGACTAAAGACCAACTCAAATGAGGTAGAAGGTGTTGTCTTACTGCTTGCCAAACGACAAAGAAGAAGGGACAAGATGGTAGTAAACGAGTAGTAAACACTGCAAGTCCCTCAACCTCAACTTATGACAAAATGGTAAAGCTTACTTTTATAGCTCCTAAGTTTGATGAGTCCATGCTAGATGAGCTTGTAAAGGGAATGCGTGACTTGAAGGTGAAGCTTGCAAAGCTTGAAGAAAAAGGCCAACCATCAGGGCCACTTCCTAGACAAAGACAACAACCCAAAGAAGGTTTTGATAATAGATGTATTTGGTGTGATAGTACAGACCATGTAAGAAGGGATTGTGATAGTTTCAATGATGCTTTGACAAAATATGTTGTCTTTTTTAGTAATGGTAAAATCCACTTAAGAGAGACAGGTCTACCTTTGCGAGCTAACTTTGGGAAGGGGGGAATTCAAACCTTAGTTGAAGGTATGGAAACCAACTATGCCACATCTTCAGCTGAGGCTGCTACTTATGGAGCAAAGATCAAGCACTCCAGGGATTTCATGAGTACCGATGATGGTAAGATGTGGCCCTGGGGGATTCACTCTATATAAGAAACCGGATGCCACCTACGAGCGGACAACTTTGATAAAACCCCTATATACGACTCATATTAGGAAATATGACCCCCCTTTCTATGCTTATACAATAGTCAATGAAGAAAACTATCATACCCCTATCTTACATATAAAATTTAGGTCTCACATGATCTAATTGAGTAAAACTAGTCAAAGAGTGTATAGCATAGTGGCTAGCAATGTAGTAAGGAACCACTTCTGTTGATAACTAAATGTATCCTCAGAGTGTCTTAGTTTACCTTTCAAACTATGTGCCCGATCAGCCTGCACTCTGGCTACTCGTCCAATTCTAATCCATCCAAAGCTAGTGTAAACCAACCCTTGACATGCTCCAAATCTGATCTATGACTAGCTTGATGCAAAATTTGATGTGTGACATGATAAAACACTTCCCATAAATTCTTTTGAGTTCTAGTGCACATCGATGACCTAATCGCTACAAGTAATAACCCAATCAGTCCCCCCCTCCCCTCCCAAATATGATATCCCCCTTCCTTATTTTTAGTCTTGGAGGGTAAATTATTAAGGGTCTACCCCTAACTTGTACGCTTATGTAACTTGTTAAAAAACCCCCCTCCCCTGCACTTACGTGGTGCAGTAAGTTTTCCATGGTGAATCCCCCGGGGATGTGGCCCAATGTTGTGGAACTTTGTAGGAAAGGAATGCTTACAAAAGCGATCCTACATGATCCAGTGGACTTGTTGTCAGTGCATGCCTACATTACAAAATGCCAGCAAAATGAAGCTATTGTAGAAGAGAAGTGAAAATGTGAGAATGCTGAGATGAAGTACCATCAGAAAGAGCTTCTAGAAGTGGGGGAAGAAGCGACTCATTTTCTTTCCAAACACCCCAACACAAGGAGCATCCCCACTTGAAGTACTCATGGAGGAGTCTACAATAGGAAAGAAGAAAGAGCCAACAAAAGGCCCAACTTATAAACTACAATTTGATACTGAGGTTGCTACAAATTTAAAGAAAGTATTGGAGGATAGGATTTTGAATAGCAAGATTGAGTTTACTCTGTGACAATTCCTTGGCATTGCAAAGCGTGAATTCCATCAGGAGATCATTGACATCATCAAGAGAAAGAGGAAAACTCTAGCTGAGGTTGCTCATCCGCAGGTTGAAGGTGAAACCTTGAAGACACAAGGGATGTAGTTGCGAGATAAGGAGGATGATGGAGGTGTGGTAGGATGCTACCAATGTAGTGGGAGAGTGAAGCAATCTAGTGGTAGGATGCTACCAATCTACTGGTAGGATGCTACCAATCTAGTGGGAGAGTGAAGCAAGTGCATTTCTCAAATGACGATGAAGAAGTTGAAGCTATTCCTAGGAGCTACTATTCACAAAGTCACTGGGCAATGGATACTATAGAAACTTTGGTCAAGGTAGGTGATCTTGAAGATCCATTTGTTGCCTTGATTGACCATGGTTCAAAGATAGACATAATTCATTTGGTGAATTGTATGCAGCATGTCCAAGTGTGAAGATGACAATAGGTGATGTAAAAATTGACCAAAACTTCTTTGTACATGATACATCTTCATATCATCTTATCCTTGGACAACCCTACATTGTGGGAGTTAGAATGGAAACAAAGGTAATGGATGATGGTTCAGGTTATGCCATGATACAAAGAAAAGATGGTAAATGTGCTGTACAATTTCTCACAGTTTGTGTAAACCATGAAAGAAATTATGACAACCTCAAAGATCATCCTCTTCCAAAGGTGAGCAAAGAGTTTCATGATCATAGAAAAATGTTGGATTTTGGCCAAGTACCATTGTAATGCGGGATTGCAATGGTACAGAAAGAAAAAGGGTCTTGCTTGCTCCAAAAATAGGTAAAACTTTCTCAATGGGCTCCTTGGTAACAAGAAATGGATCAGTATGTTTTACAAAAGTTGAAGATTTGAAGATATGTGAGAGGCAATATAAACATAATGTACAAATAGGCATGAAAGAGAGTGGGTTGCTAGAGCCTACTAAATTTTTTTGGGGTTGCTAGAGCCTACTAAAAATGTTTTGGGTTTGTGTGAGCAATTTTCTTTTGTAGACACTATGGGTGAGCTTGATGCTATAATGGTGTCATGTTTGCATCTTGAAAGTGAAGTTGTGGAAGTATGCTCTATGGAAATGTATCAAGTCATAGATCCTTTAAAGAAAACCAATGTTTCAAGCAAACAGTTGGCCTAGAAGTCCATGTTGAAACTAATTACAAGAGTGTAGCAAAGAGGTGAAACGAGTAGCTTCACCCTTACCACCCAACAACAGGGAAAAGATTGAACGAGCTGCTTTGCAACCAAGTTTGAGGAATCCTAAAAAGATTAAACACACTTTCGCAAAGGAGTATTTTCAACAGTTGCAGATTGGTTGCGAGGAGTTTCTAACACAGGAGGAGACAAAATGCTTTAACGAAATTCTTTCAAAGCATGGTAAGCTTTTGCATTTGAGCCACATGAGATAGGATGTGTTGATCCTTCTATTGTAGCTCCTATGGTAATTTTTGCAATACCTCATGCGCCTTGAAATTTGTGGCCTATTCCGGTTCCAAAGCCTCATTTGCCAAAGTTAGTAGAGCTACTGAATGAAAAAATCAAAATGGGGATTTTGGAGCCTTCTTGTGATCCATATTCAAATAGGTGGTTCACAGTTCCAAAGAATAATGGTTCTCTACACTTCATCCAAGATATGCAACCAGTGAACAAGGTGACAATTAGAAATGTATGTACATGACCGATTGTGGATGAGTTTGCAGAGGTGTTTGCAGGGAGGTAAAACTAGTCAATAGGGGACCTCTACTCAAGGTATGATCAATTTCAACTTGCAATAGAAAGTAGAGACTTGAAAACTATGAGGACACCTTTGGGTTTGGTAAGGATGTGTACCTTGCCGCAGGGAGCAACTACCGCATTCACTCGCGGTCCTCTTGAGAGTGCATCGGCTACTTGATTATGCTTGCCAGCAATGTGAGCAATATGAAAATGGAATTGCGAAAGTAAATTTTCCGACCTCATTTGTTTGTCGAAGATCTTGGTCTGCGTCATGAAGTACTTAATGCTTTGGTTATCTGTTCGCAGAATAAAAGGGGCTCCCAATAAATAGTGCTTCCACGAGTCTAGAGCATGTAGAATTGCTAAGATTTCCTTCTCATATATACCTAGCGCTCACTCAACAGGGTCAAGCCTTCGAAGGCTATGGCGTGCCTTTCTTGGAGCAAAACAGCTCTAAGGAAATCCATTGGACCTCAAATGGCTTTGAGAGATATGGTAGTATAAGCACGGGTTGAGAGATAAAATTCTCTTTAAGCTTTTTAAAAGCATTGTTCTCCTTGGTGGACCATATACCTAACATTTTTCTTTGTTAGGTCATGTAATAGTCCCACGATTTGTGAGAACTTTTCTATGAAGCGTCTATAGTATGCATACATACCTATAAAGCTTCTTAGTTCATGCAGATTTCTTAGATTAGGCCATTCTTTTATTACCTCTAGTTTTGATGGATCCATTTGGATGCATCTTGAGAGATAATGTGACCTAAATATTGTTCTCTTCTTGCAAGAAATATTCACTTCTTTTTTATGTATATAAAGATTATTTTCTCATAAAACTCTAAATATTACCTGGAGGTGTTGCTTGTGTTCCTCTAATGAATTAGAGTAGATGATTATATCATCAAAGAACACTCCAGTAAAGCTTCAGTGAGGCTTGAATAGCTTCTCCATAAGACGGGTGAATGTGGCTGGTGCATTGGTCAAGCCAAAAGGCATGACAATATACTCGTAAAGACCAAACGTAGTGCAAAATGGGGTCTTTACAATGTCTTGGTGGTCAAATATCCTTACTTGATGATATCCACTTTTTAGGTCAATCCTACTGAGAAGGTCGACCCTTGTAGCTTATTGAATAGGTTTTCTACTCATGGAATGGGAAACCTATCTTGATATTGATCCTATTTAGTGCTCTATAGTCGACACACATATAATATGTGCCATCTTTCTTTTGCACTAGTAAAACTGGTGAACAAAATGGAGATGAGCTAGGCCCAACCATGCCTTTCTCAACCAACTAATGCACTTGCCACATAATCTCCTCTTGTTGAGATTGAGAAACTTGATAAGGAGGTTTATTAGGCGGTGAGATTCCTGGAAGAAGATCAATTGCATGGTCGTCATCCCCTCGTTTGGGAGGTAGCTAACCACTGATGTCATCAATAAAAACATCTTGGAATCTATTTAGGAAATTAGATAACTCTAATTCCTTTTGATTCCCTATATATTCTTTTGCTAAAACATTAGGTTCATTTTGAGAGTCTTTAACAAAAATCATGTACACGGAAATAGAGCTCTTTATTGACTTATCAAAAGCTTGCTTATGTACTATGGGTATGGTGCTAACCAACTCCTTAGTGTTTATGTACATATCTTTTTCCTTGTACTTAAAGTAGATTTGTCTTTCAGTGAATTTAACATTGGCAGCCATGCGATCAAACCATGGTGCCCCTAGGATTACATCCTCATGCTTGAGAGGAGAGATGAAGAAATCCTCTTTGTCCACATAGCTTTGGACATGGAGCCACAATTTCCCAATTAAGAGATTGATTGAGACTTCTTCTTCCTTGAAAGCACCATCGGCAGGTAGGACATCTACCATCTCATAGGCTTGGATGCCTAGCTTGGTGGCCAACTCCATGGATATGAAAGTGTGAGTAGAAATAGGGTTGAAGAGAATGAAATCATCATGTTCTCTTACTTTTCCCCAAGCATAACATAGAGGAGATCCTTTGTGATGAGCATCCTCTTCTTGAATTTTGACTAGATAAGCTCTAGGAGAATCATTACGTATATTCTTTTGGGGGCAAGCACAATATGCGTGCCCTTGCTCCCCACACTTGTAACAACGGTTATCTTTTTGATAACGCTCTAGCTCTTCAGGAGAGAGTTTATTTATGCCTTTATAAACTCCCTTCTCCTTGGCTTTGTTGTTGTTGGAGTTGCCTTTGGGAGACTTTTGGACGTTGTCCTTCTCCTTAGGTTCACTACAATCCTTGCTTTCCATGGGCTTAAGATTTCTCTTAGGACCTTGTTGGGAGTTAATTCTTGAAGCCACCATGGTATGGTGTATGATCGCAGATATGGTGTGAGGCGTTTGGGAGCTAGCATACTCCACCATATCCTCAGATAAACCCGCACAAAATTGTTGTTTTTGCTCTCTTAAATCTATCTTTTTGTAGATAGTGGCTTTAAGATGTAAATCCCAAAACATGTCTATATATTTGTGAATAGATTCATAGAAAGAGAGCTTCAAGCTTCACTATTCGGTGAGTATCTGTGTCTTTGGCATCGCTAGCCAAAAACTTCTGCATGATGGAAGCTCTTAAATATTTCCATGTTTGTGGAGCTTTGTCGTTTGCTTGTAGGCTAGACCAACATTGCCTGGCGGACTTTTGAAAGTGCATAACTACATGGTGTAGCTTAGAGGACTCTATGAATCCCTCATCTCCAAACGCCACATCAAATTATTAAAGCCACCATGGTATGGTGTATGATCGCAGATATGGTGTGAGGCGTTTGGGAGCTAGCATACTCCACCATATCCTCAGATAAACCCGCACAAAATTTTAGTTTTTGCTCTCTTAAATCTATCTTTTGGTAGATAGTGGCTTTAAGATGTAAATCCCAAAACTTGTCTATATATTTGTGAATAGATTCATAGAAAGAGAGCTTCAAGCTTCACTATTCGGTGAGTATCTGTGTCTTTGGCATCGCTAGCCAAAAACTTCTGCATGATGGAAGCTCTTAAATATTTCCATGTTTGTGGAGCTTTGTCGTTTGCTTGTAGGCTAGACCAACATTGCCTGGCGGACTTTTGAAAGTGCATAACTACATGGTGTAGCTTAGAGGACTCTATGAATCCCTCATCTCCAAACGCCACATCAAATTATTGGATAAAGGCCAAGACTTTGTCCGTAGCACGAAAGGTGCCATCGTAGTTAAGGAAAGATATGTTCTTTCCTCCCTCTTTGAAATTTTTGAGCTTGGACGACCTCTTCTAGGCGGCATATGATCTCCTATGGCCTCTTGTTTTAGGTGGTTCAAGAGCTGCACCATCACTTTTCTTCAGAAGAGGGAGAGTATGAGGAGGATGGAGAAGAGGGTGACCTCTTTCTCGCCTTTTTATTCCCTTGTTCCTCCTCTTTTGGAACATTACTTTCTTCAAAAGAGGAAGAGGATGAGGAAGATGAAGAAGAGGGTGACCTCTTTCTCGTCTTTTTCTTCCCTTGTTTCTCCCTCTTTGAATTATGGTGAGGAGGAGTATGCAATGGTCTTCTTTGTTCACGGGGTGTTGGAGAGTGTTTTGCTTGCCATCTTTGTGGAGCCATACCTACCAAGGTAGTAGGAGACTCCTTTCTTTCTCATTCTTTTAGTGGGGGCTCTACCGTCTAAACTTGGGCTCTCCTTTAAGAGGGAGATGCCCCATTGAGTTGTAATTTTTTGAGCACTTCGTACAAATGAGCTTTATATAGTGAAATGTGTTTAGTGTTAATCCCTTGCTTTTGCCCCCCCCCCCCCCCCCCCCCCCCCCCCCCCCCCCAAGAATTTTTATCTCTTTGCACTTTCTTCTTTTCTTGGTAATTTTCCCTCTCTTAAAGTTCATAAAATTTTTGATTTCCTATATATTCTTTTGCTAAAACATTAGGTTCATTTTGAGAGTCTTTAACAAAAATCATGTACACGGAAATAGAGCTCTTTATTGACTTATCAAAAGCTTGCTTATGTACAATGGGTATGGTGCTACCCAACTCCTTAGTGTTTATGTACATATCCTTTTCCTTGTACTTAAAGTAGGTTTGTCTTTCAGTGAATTTAACATTGGCAGCCATGCGATCAAACCATGGTGCCCCTAGGATTACATCCTCATGCTTGAGAGGAGAGATGAAGAAATCCTCTTTGTCCACATAGCTTTGGACATGGAGCCACAATTTCCCAATTAAGAGATTGATTGAGACTTCTTCTTCCTTGAAAGCACCATCGGCAGGTAGGACATCTACCATCTCATAGGCTTGGATGCCTAGCTTGGTGGCCAACTCCATGGATATGAAAGTGTGAGTAGAAACAGGGTTGAAGAGAATGAAATCATCATGTTCTCTTACCTTTCCCCTAGCATAACATAGAGGAGATCCTTTGTGATGAGCATCCTCTTCTTGAATTTTGACTAGATAAGCTCTAGGAGAATCATTACATATATTCTTTTGGGGGCAAGCACAATATGTGTGCCCTCACTCCCCACACTTGTAACAACGGTTATCTTTTTGATAACGCTCTAGCTCTTCAGGAGAGAGTTTATTTATGCCTTTATAAACTCCCTTCTCCTTGGTTTGTTGTCGTTGGAGTTGCCTTTGGGAGACTTTTGGACGTTGTCCTTCCCCTTAGGTTCACTACAATCCTTGCTTTCCATGGGCTTAAGATTTCTCTTAGGACCTTGTTGGGAGTTAATTCTTGAAGCCACCATGGTATGGTGTGAGGCCTTTGGGAGCTAGCATAGTGCGCCATATCCTCAGATAAACCCGCACAAAATTGTTGTTTTTGCTCTCTTAAATCTATCTTTTTGTAGATAGTGGCTTTAAGATGTAAATCCCAAAACTTTTCTATATATTTGTGAATAGATTCATAGAAAGAGAGCTTCAAGCTTCACTATTCGGTGAGTATCTGTGCCTTTGGCATCGCTAGCCAAAAACTTCTGCATGATGGAAGCTCTTAAAGATTTCCATGTTTGTGGAGCTTTGCCGTTTGCTTGTAGGCTAGACCAACATTGCCTGACGGACTTTTGAAAGTGCATAACTACATGGTGTAGCTTAGAGGACTCTATGAATCCCTCATCTCCAAACGCCACATCAAATTATTGGATAAAGGCCAAGACTTTGTCTGTAGCACCAAAGGTGCCATCATAGGTAAGGAAAGATAGGTTCTTTCCTCCCTCTTTGAAATTTTTGAGCTTGGACAACTGTGCGCTCCTTGCCGCACTGTCGAAGCAAGGGACTTGCCAATACACCGTATGCGAGCCACAAATGGCTCCAAGCACACAACAAGCCTAAACTAGCAAGCTCAAGAGAAAAAAGGGTGTGTCACTCACCGCTCTACGCTCGCCTTCGTGGTGGATTCCTTGCCGCGATGAAGAAGAAGCTGCAGTCGTGCCGCGCTCAACCGCCTCGCCGCCGCCGTGCCTTCGTAATGCTCGATCGCACACACACTCTCCCTCTCTCTCTGTCTCTCACACACACACACACAAGGAGGTGAAGAAGAAGAAGAAGATGGAAATGGAGCAAGAGCACTCTTCAATTGCACAAATGAGAGAATGAGTAAAAATTAGGTTTAGTTGGCTTTTATAGGAGCTCACCCCATTCACACTTGGGCGCCCATGCTTATCCAACTAATCCCTTGAATGTCCAAGTTAAAGTGCGCCTCTCATCGGCGATCACTCTACCTTTCCCTATTGGACCGACAAGCCCGGTACCTGACTCTACCAAATACCTAATACGCGTCCATCGTAGGTGATGGGGTGTCCGTGAGCCGTGAGGGTTAACATGCCCCCCTTCCTGATGTAGATTCCGTCCTCGGAAGCTATTGAGTTGAAGCTGGGTCGTCGAGGTGGAAGAGCATTTGAGATGAATGTCCTTAGCCATCTTCAGTCACTGCAAAATCAAACAACATTGGCACAGTAATGGCATTCTCTTAAAAAGCATATGCAGTTTTAGGTAGACAAATTGATTGGTCAAAGAATTTCAAACAATTTGGTAGCAATGACCATTAAATTGCAATGTAATCAAATGCATAAACAGATGTAAAGGTAGAAAATTAAACAAGTCTGGGGTCGCTAATTTGACGGTCGAAAAGCACTAGAGATCGAATATTAATACCATGGGTAAGCTTCTTAATTTTCTGTGGTCAATTAAGTTGTTTAATCGCGAGAGCCAAGTATTCATGTTCGAGGGCTGACTAGAGGCTATACCTAGAAAACCTTGTAGTTAAGCTACCATAAAAGGAATTTCTCATGAAATCATCGCCTGACTGATTACTTTTTCTTTGACCCCTCAAAGTCTTTTCACATTGATTCAATTTTGAAGTGGGTGCTTATTTTGTATGCCTTGGGTTTTTTGCTTTTCAAGGAAAAGCGCCCACGCTGGGAACCTCTAGGGCTCTAGTACCATAGGCAATACATGTGAGTGAAGTACCAAATCAAGCCGAGATTTCTTTTCCAGCTTAAAATTTTACATTGTGGCACTTTGATTTTTTGTTTGTTCATTTTCATCATTTAAATTTGTAACTTTGGGGGGTCATATAACACTGTTACCCTCCCCAGGCTCATCACATTAGTAAACTCCCTTTATAATACTTAAGCTAAAGGTCACTAGGGTTAAGCCCACTAGAAAGCCCTAGTACATTTCATACAATGCTGCCTAAATCGGATTAAGAACCTAAGTAACCATTGTTTATTAGGAAGGCATTCCCCATGGTATTAAGAGAAGATTTCTAATACCTAGCTTGGTCAAACTAGCTTAGTCTGACTGCTTGATTTTTACACCTAAACAAGTGATTATGAAAAAACATTACATTGAATTAAATGTTTGATACTAAGCAAATGCGTTGAATATTATGCTACCAATCACAATCAAAGCAGACAAACATGGATGCAAAAAAATAAGGGCAATGCTAATGGACAAGAAACACCTGTTTGTGTTGATGGTCGCACTTGATTTGAAGTGTGAACGAGAGAAAGGTTCCATGAAGGTCCAAACCCTATCAATAGCAACACGCTCCTGTACACACTAGGAAACAAAAGGAATACCTCCAGGAGGCACATCAGTGGGAAAAATTAAAACTCCTAAAAAACAAACTCAAAACACAATCTAGACCCCTAACCTACCTATCTGTTACCCCTTTTAGAATCAAGGAAAGAGGATATTATATAAACCGGGTGGCCACCCTAAGGCTAGGCCTCTATCCTCATCATCTAGATAAATAAAATCGTTGTCCGTGAGGCCATAGTCTTCCTCGGTCTCTATTAGTTCCTCTTCATCATCCTCTTGTGCAAGCATGCTAATCAAGAACCTCGTGATGCGTGGATACTCATCTTGTGCAAAAGAATAAGCATGTGCCATTGGAGACACATTCGCTACTGGGTAGGGATCACTAGTTAGCCATAGACGTATCAGCCATTCTAACTCCTCAAAATTTCTCTCACATGCAAGGCTCTCTATCAAATCCCATTCGCAAGAAAGTATAGGGTAGCATACGTAGAACACTTGTTGAAAAGACAAGGGGTACCTTTCATCAAAAATAGAAGTGCATGCCTCTGGTGAAGTAGCCATTTCTGACAAGACAGATAGATTTGGTTAGGCCTTTAAAACATAAGAGTTGTTTTTGTGTGTTGCTTGAATTGACACGGTGAATTTGGACTTATATGTAAGATCTGATAGGGTGCTCTCTCATTGCTAGGCGCTCTTGCTCTTTACTATTTTTGTTTTTTTGTGAGTATAAGGCTATATATATACATTCCCTAAGATCGGAGATTGAGAGGTCAGGGAAAAAGGTTGAGAGGGAAACAAATGAATGATGACTGTCAGCAAACACTCCCCCCTTCCTTGGGTAGATCATACCGTTTGAAATGAGCTTGTCACCCTTTGAAACCAATTGTTCCAGTTGGTAATAGGTGAGGATTTTTGCCAGTAGTTTTCTATTACCCTAGGTGCCTCGTCAAGTTGCAAGGGTGGTAAGGTACTCTCCCATGATTTTATTTGCAACGTTGTTGTAGGTGGTGAACTTACCCCGGAAGGTGCAAACTCTTTCGTGCTTGGATGGATATGTACAGTGGTAGGTGGAGGTTGTGTCGAAGCTTCTATTTGCGTATAGGAACTACATGAAGAGCAAGAAGCTTCATTTGATTTCCCTGCTCCTGAGCTAGGTGGAACAAATCGTTCTTTCTTTGGTACCCAAACTAGCTCGGGAGCGGGTGTATAGCATTCTGTGATCTTTTTCTTTGCACGATCATTGATTCGTTTTGGAGATACGGGATTGGGCTCACTTGGGTCAGGTGATAGGTAAGAGTAAAATCTACGTTTTGGCACCCAGATTTGATCATTTCCTTGATAGTAGCCTTGGGCTTCCAATAGTCGTTTAGGAATCCAACGCAGCGTTTCTTTACATTTCTTGGAGTGAGTGGTACGGTTCTTACTAGGTTTCCATTTTTTTGCATCAACCATGCTCACTACAGAGGTTTTAGGGACCCACTTGTATGTTTTCTCTGTTATATTAGGATGGTTCTTGTGTGTCTCAAGCTTTCTTTCAACTACATCAGTTGAAGCTCTAGAGAGTTGGGCTATGGGGACGTATGGTTCAACCTCCTGGACATGCAATGTCTTGGGTTTTATTTCCTTGGGCAATATCTCAGGGACTATGGCTTGAGTGGTAGGGCTAAGAGTTGGTTTGCGTTGTAACACCCCTTGTCCCCCAATCAATAGTGCATTTGGTGGCTATCATCCACGTGCGGCCTAGGTTTATATTACCCTCAATAGTTCCAGTAGGCATGACCAAAAAGTCTTGAGCTACCACCCCATTGTCATAACTGACAGAAGTGTGCCAGATTCCAAAAACCGTAGTTTTTTTCTTGTTGACACCCTTGACTTGGATAATACTCTCAGATAGAGGTGGCTTCCCTAACTGACACCACACCCCATAGGATAGCAGATTGTATTTAGCACCCGTGTCCAATAAGGCGTTATATAGCACTTTTCCATAGGCACTATTTAACTCAATGGGGTATCGTAGAGGTGTGTCAGAGTCCAACCCATCCTCTTCGATTTCCACGTGGAATGCATTTGTGACCCCAAGGTTAGCCTCTCGTTTTTGTCTTATACATTGTTGTCGCTCCTTAGCCTCAGCTTGAGCTTGTATCTTGTTTAACTCGGTTTGTGCTTTGGCGGCCTTCTTTTGATGAATGGCCCGTAGTTCTTCTTGGCTTAAAGGATCATAATATCTTTTGAATTTACTCCCATTGAGGAATCCAATGGTTTCAACTCCATCAAGAGTTTCCACACGAAGGGTACCTTGTGGGGTAATTTCACATACTCTATATGGTCCTTTACCAGCATATTTCAACTTTTTCTTCTCTTTACGTACTCCATACATAAGGACTTTATCACCAACTTTGATATCCTTGTCCTTCACATGGCGATCAAACCACTTCTTTCTCCTATCCTTTTCCACAAGAGCATTTTGCACAGCCAACTGTCTCTCTTCGTCTAGTTTTTCTAAGATAAACAAACGCTCGGTTAAGGGGTTACCATTCCATCCTTCTTGCGAAGCTACCCTAAGACTAGGAATGACAAACTCCCAAGGCATAACCGCTTCTTGGCCGTATACCATTTTGAATGGCGTACAATTAATAGCCACTTTATAAGCAGTACGATAAGCCCATAGAGCAGATGTCAACTTCAAATCCCAATCAGTGCGATGAGCTTCTACCGTCTTGGTTAAAATAGAGATTAGAGTCTTGTTGGTGCTCTCGGCTTGTCCATTAGCTTGCGGGTAATAAGGTGTAGACTTATGGTGGGATATCATAAAGGTCGTGGTAAGCTCTCTTATTACCTCATTTATAAAATGGGTACCATTATCACTAACAATTTCAAAAGGGCAACCAAATCTTGTGATAATGTTCTCAAAAAGAAACTTAGCTGTTGTCCTCGCGTCAGCTTTTTGTGAAGCCTTAGCTTCAGCCCACTTTGTTACATAGTCCGTAGCAACTAGAATATATCGAGATTGAGTGTTGCGAGCTGCGGGACTAATTGGACCTACAAAGTCTAAGCCCCATTTTTCAAATGGTTGGGTTACTTTAATAGGATGTAAGGGCATTCTGTCCTTGCGCTGTGTGGTCTTGTAACGTTGGCACTCATCACACCCTTTTGTAAAAAGTGATGCATCCTTAAATAAAGTTGGCCACCAATAGCCTGATTGCAGCACCTTTCTAGCAGTCAGGTCCCCTGAAAAATGTCCTCTTGCTATGCCCATATGTGCTTCTTGCAAGATATACAAATATTCATCCTCGTGGGCACAACGCCTAAGAATATCGTCCTTGCCTAATCTATACAGGGTTCCGGCAATCAAACAATAGGGTTCACATTCTTTTACTAGCCTTCGAGCGATATCCTTACGAAGTTCCTTGGGTGGAAAACCATTAACTAAAAAGTTAACAATGTTCTCACTCCATTCAGGCATAGTCTCAACTATGAATAGGGAAGTATCGGGTAATTCATCATCAACTCCTGTAGGGGCTTCACCATTGGGTATGCGAGACAAATGATCATCCATGACGTGCCTTTTACCGGGTCTCACTACAATCGTGAAATCAAACTCAAGAAGAATTAACAACCATCGTGTGATTCTTCCTGTGGAGCATGGCTTGTTTACCAGATACAGCAACGCTTGATGATCCACATAAAATACAAACTTGTTTGCCAGAAGGTAGTAGCGAAATTTCTTTACTGCATAAACCATTGCCAAACCTTCTCGCTCTGTAGTGGTGTAGTTCCTTTCAGCATCGTTCAATTGACGGCTTGCAAAGCTAATGGGATAGTCCAATTTATGTTCTCCTGGTTGAGTGAGAACACACCCAATAGCAAAGTTTGATGCATCAATATGCACATGGAAAATGACATCCCAGTTAGGTGTCCTTAAAATCGGAGCACTTGCTAGTGTTTTCTTCAATTGTTCATAGGCCTGGTCACACTCTTCAGTCCATTTAAATTCAATGAGAAGCTTGTACAAAGGACGTGCTATCTCAGCGAAAAATAAAATAAACCGTCGATAATAACCCACGTGTCCCATGAACCTTTGAACTCCCTTGTAATTGGTTGGTGGTGGTAACTCTAGAATCACTTTAATTTTGCTCTCATCGGTTGAGATACCATTCTTGGATACTATATGCCCTAAAATAACTCCATGCTTGACCCAAAATTGGCATTTGAACGGGTTCAATGAGATACGATATAACCTACATTTTTCAAACACCTTCCGCAAACATGATAGATGTTCTTTCCAAGAAGAGTAAACACAAAGGTCGTCTAAGAAAGCTTCACAAAACTCTCTCAAATATTCTTTAAAAGCAGTGTTTATTAATCGTTGGAATGTAGCAGGGGCATTTGTTAAGCCAAAAGCCATCACACGAAATGCAAACACGCCAAATTCTGTGATGAAGGCAGTTTTAGCTTGGTCCTCTAGCGCTATCGTGATTTGGTTGTAGCCGAGTACCCATCTAGAAAGCTATAAGCTTCCTTGCCTGCAACTCTTTCGAGTACATGTTCGGAATATGGTAGGGGGTAATGGTCTCTTCTAGTAGCTGCATTAACTTTTTTGAGGTCCACGCACACCCTGAGTTTCCCATTCTTTTTTGGCACGATAACTATTGGCGACACCCATTCAGAGTGTTCAATAGGATATATGAACCCACATTTGATAAGCTTTTCTAGTTCTTCTTGAATGATCTTTGCGTACTTAGGATTCATCGGGTAGGGTCTTTGTTGTACGGGCTTCGCAGTGCTAATCATAGGGATTGTATGTTGGACCACAGAAGGCGGAACACCTTTCATATCATGGTATGTCCAAGCGAATACGTCCTTGAATTCCTTGAGAAGCTCTTTGAGGACCGCCTCTTCAACTTCTGTGAGGTCTTGGGCAATAAAAACAGGTTTTGATTCTTCACCGGGGTCAGCTAATTCTATTTCTTTAACTATTGCCGGACCATCATAGATTCCATTATTCCCATCGATAGGTATTCTTTGGGCTTTTGTGTACACAACCTTTGCTTCCCCTGTGGTGTAAGATTTGAAATGTTCTGGTGCAGGATGCAAGTCTGTGGATTCTGGTTGTGCGTTGGTTTGTGCTTCCATTTTTGCTTTCTTGTGTTGTCGAGCTAACTCTTGGTTTTGACGCCTCCTTGCAGTGCGGCTCAACTTTGGCTTGTCTATGATCTCTAATTGGGCTATGTCATGGGGTCGTGGTCTACACCACATAACATTTTGGAGATATTCACCCCAATTGTCTACCAATTTTCGATGAGCATCACATGCTCCTATATAACTGAGCCATTTTGCTGAGGATCTCTTCTTGTTTATCCTAGCACGTACATTGGCTCGATATCGACGCCTCTTAAGGTTTTTCTTTTTCTTATTTGAGACCTGCTTTTGATTTGCATTTAGATCTGGCTCACTAAAGGAGTCCTCGTTGGTGTCCTCTTCACTCTCGGAGGAGCTATCATCGGTTGATGTGCTCGGTCCTTCCGAATGTTTTGACGGTGAACTTGCTCCACTCTCTAATTCATGAGATTCAGAATCCGTTTCACTCTGGGAGTCAGTGTCCAAGTCGTGTTGGTCAAAGTCTTCTATTGAGCTATCGGTGTCACTGTCAGATTGGTCCACAATTGCCTTGCCCTTAGAAGATGCATGTATGGCACTTATCATGTTCAGAGGTGCAATTTGTGGTACCTCTTCCCCCTCTGGTGTGACCCAAGTGGTTCCTCTATTTCCCCAGGTATCTATGGTTGCAGCTAGGTGTACCCAATCCACATTGTCCGACTCAGTCATCCCAGGTAGGATATCCATATAAGGAGAATCTTGGCCAATGTCTGTATCCTTCTTACAAGTGTAACAATATTGTAGTGGGGCCGAGTGAACTGTGGTGTCAGAGCGATGATCAATAATGGTTTTACTCCCTAAGGGGTGTACCTTACCAGTCACCAAATCCACTCTAAGGACAGAGTCTTGGAATTGCAAATAGACATGATTTTTAGACCAATCATGAACCATTTGTGCTTCCCTCATGAATGGTCGTCCTAAAATCATTTCATATGACATAAGGTGTTTAGAGAAATCCATTACAATGAACGTATGTCGTACCTTGTGTCCTAGAACTTGATCTTAAGATCCTTGAGCATCCCAATAGGTTTGGCTATGGTACCATTTGCCATCTTTACCACAATGTTAGTAACACTGAGGCGGGGTTTTCCCATGGATTCCCAACAATCTTTTGTAACGATGCTAACTCCCGCACCACCATCAAGAATTCCCTTTATAGTTAATCCCTTGGTAGTGATGGGTAGGGTCGCATTAGACTCGTCGCCTTCAAAATACTGCCCTAATTCGTTAATGGGTACCTCGATCACAGACTCGTGTCCATCTAAGTCAAGTGATTGCACATGATTTTCCTCATCAATCATAATCGAGTCAGGCCTATTTGGTTGCGCAAACTGCGGTAATCCCGTTTGTAGCTCTCCGTTAAGGAATGCTCGAAGTGCAAGGAATAACTCAGGATCTCCATACAGCTTTGCTATGATCGTGGTTCGGACCTCAGAAGACATGAAGTCCACTAGTTTGGCAACATTCATTGGTGTTTTGCAGGGTGTAGGTCCTTGACTAGGAACTGGTGAGGATGGAATCTCATATTCCTCAATGGGATCAGGTATTCCTTCGTTAAACATCCTTTCCAACAAGAAAGGTGTATGCTCACTTTCTGATGTCCTGTCCTCACTCCCTTCTTAGATGATACTAGATATGGCTAACGGTCTATGGTTCATGTGGGGTGGATGAACTTGCGTGGGAAACACTGTGTCATGAATTTTGATATGCATGGGTTCTGGTTCTAGTTTCCTTTGAGTCTCCTCCACTAAACCTCTTAGATGTTTCACCTGCTTAATCTCGTCTACAGGGTTTGGGTACGTCCCAATCTTCTTTTTACGATTTTTCCCTTTTTGCCCCTGCGATTTATCTTGGGGGTCTTGGATTGGATTTGGAAACACTTGTGGTGTTTTCAGAGGCTCTTTATGGTTTTCTCTTATTCGGTTTTCATTTGGTCCCATGTTACGGTTTCCCTTGTCGGTCTTTCCCTTTGTGGTATTGGTTCTAGTCTCCATTGTCTCGACTGAATCTGAATCATCCTCGAGGTCATTCATATACACGGGGTCATCTCCTGTTCCTATGTTTGTTTTGGAACTTGGCTTTGAATTTTCCGTATTCTGCGACTTCTTCCTTCGTGTCTTCTTTTTCTTTGCTTGGATAACTGACGCGGTATCTCTCTCTTCGAGGATATGGCCTGGCCCTTGAAGCATGGACCGTGTAATCGCATAAGCGGGTGCAACGGGTAGTATTGGCGATGTCACACTAGCAATTTCGACCAAATTCAGGGGTGTGATTTTAGGCGCATTTGGGTTATAGGGGCATTGGGCAATCAAGTGATCTATGCCACAACGATTACATGTGAGTATTGGCATTGCAGACGTGCTCCCTTGATTCACTTGCATCTGTGCAGCATTCTTTTGCAGGCTAATAGGGCACTCCGCTACTCGATGTGGTCCACCACACTCGTACCATTGAAGAGGTGGCCCCCTAGCCTGGGTGTTGATATTTTGACCTCTGGATGCGAGAGCAGCAGCTTGATAAACCGGCTTGACTTGTCCCCAACAATCTTCCATGTAGTATATAGGACACTCTTCCAATGTATCAAGTCCGTAGGCAATACTAGTGTCTATTTCCTCCTCACAGCCATCTGCATAAGCATTTGATGGCTCGCAACCCACTTGGTTCATAGGGGCGACTCTTGGATGCGGGGGCTGCGGTCCTAGCACAGGAGGTGGTAGCGGTGTAGCTTGTACAACATTTTGAGATCTAGGGACCATGTGTTGCGGTAGTTGCTCAACAGGTGGAGTAGGCATCAATACAGGAGCTCGAGGCGCATCCGTCCAGGCTACAGGTGGTCTATTTGCCATCATACGTTTGATCATTAAACAATCCTTAGCTTGGTGACCATACCTACCACATGCGTTGCAAGTTCCATTAAATTTTACTCTAAACGTAGGGCACTCACTAGTGCTATGTGGACCTAAGCAAATGGAACACCATTGTTGCTCCCTTCTTGGATACATGTGACTATTTTGAGGGGGTCGATTATCCTTAAGAGACTCTTGGATTGCCTTGGTGAGGTCTGTCAAGAATGTCTCAAATACCTTTGGCTCATTGGCAATGGGCTTTGCAGTCATGGGTTCATACTCAATGGCTTGTGAGCTAGTGGATCTCGTGTCGGTAGACACCCTCATGCCTGCTATCATCAAGTTGTCCTCTAATTGGATTGCATTGGCAGTGACATCTTCCCAGGTTGTGATACCTCTAATCACTAGTCCATTATAGATTCCTTCATTCCTCAACCCTCGAATGAATCGATCAAGCAGTTGGTTATTGTTGAAGCGCTCATTTACAGGGCAACGAGAGTTTAAGTGCTTTAGACGACTAATGAAGTCCCTTACTGACTCTCCTTCCTTACGTTCGGCCTTCTGTAGCTGAGATGCTACACCCCAAAGCACACCTTCTCGTATGTACTCCTTTAGAAACAACCTTCGAAGGGTAGGGTAGATTGTTTTCTCATCCACCCTTAGGGTCCTATACCAATCTCCAGCCTTCCCACTTAATGTCAAGCTTAAGGCATTGCACTTATGTAGTTCGTTGCGTTCCCCTAAGGAATCACATACTTGTTCAAACACTTCAATGTGTTTTCTAGCATCTTCGTCCCCATTGAATTTTTGCGTGAGTTTGGCAATTTGTACTGCCTTACTTCTAGGCTCTCTATCAGATGCGTGACGCATATTTTCCGCGATAGATCGACCTATGGTTTGAGCAAACGCTGCCAAGTCACCTATGTGAGGAGGCAGGGCCGGTGGAGGTACTCTTGGAATCATATGTGGGAGAGGAACGGGTACCGGTCTTGGCATATGTGTGGATGATGCAGGATATGGAACATAACCGGGCATAGGTCCACTCGGATAAGAGCTAGGGAGCGGCACTCGAGGAGCATAAGCAAGTGGTACAATTGGAGGTGTGGGGGCCATGTGTGCATAAGGGGCTAGAGGCACATATGGTCTAGGCCCCATATTAGGTACTACGACACTAGGTAGTGGCACTGCGCTAACCGTAGATATCATCGGTACATTCTCTGTCAGGCTTATCCCTGGAGTGAGCACTGGGTTTTCCTTAATAGAGGGTTGAGCCAAGTTAGGGAAGCTAAAGTTGTCGCTCGGAGGCTCAGATTGCATAGAGACCCCAGGTGAAACGACGTAAGATGGGTCCATGGGACTCATTAGAGGAGTCTCCATTTGTGATAGAGTAGGCTGTTGAGCCTTGCTCGTATCCAGAAATCTCATGGGGCCAGTTGAGAGTATATTTACCCCTCGGTTTTGCCTTTCTGATTGAATAATGCCATGGATAACATTACAGATCATTTTCTGTTGATCTTCGATGCTCGTGGCACTAGAGGTGGATTGTACAATCTCTATCCATCCTACATGGTAGGCGTGGCCAGAGTGTAGATCCGTCAACACCTCAGTGTGGAGGTCATATGTCCAATGATCATTAATGAACAATCCTTCTAGAGTCGACGTGTTAATGGTTTCTTGTGAGGTAGAAGCAATGTTGCTCCCCGTGGTTTTACTTGTCACCAACGCTACTCTAGAGGGAACTTCTGAAGGAGGCAGCTCAACAGGGCCTTCTTGGTAAGAAGTTGGCAGGATATCCACATGGACACTCTTTGGGGGTGTGGGGTCCACGTGCGATGTGAAAGGAGAGTCCACTTCCCCACCCCCTTCGTGTGCTTCATTTGCATCAGGTTCCGAGCGAGTAGCTCTACCTAATGTTTCCATGAAACGGCTAAACATACTAGTACTAGGCTGTGGAGCTTCGGGAGGTGCATGGCCTTCTCTCTCAGTGTTTTGGGTAGGGTATGCTTCCATGATTTCTGAGTCGGAGGAGGAATCACTAGCGGCTATTTTAGGGTCTTGGGTGGTGCTACCTTGTGTCCCCGCTGAGGGTCTAGAGCTTATCGTGGATGGGTAATGGGTGTCCGTATGAACAGAGGCACCCTCAATATGCTCGTGTTCTAACACTCGTCCAGAGCGTAAGTGCATGTGCTTTTGATACCCTAAGGTGTCAAAAAGCTGCTCTAGGAGGCCTTGTGACTAGTTTTTAGCGTGTTTTTTGTTTGTTTTTTTGCTAGATTTTTTAGAGCGTGTCGTGGAATGGGCCGTGTGATAGCTCGAAACGAGCGTATCGGTCAGAGGGTCGTGCCGTGCTTTACAGCCCTCCGTTTGGTCACTCTATGCCCTCGGAATCCCTAAAATTGTCAATTTCCAGTAGGGAACTAGGCCCAAACTAGAAAGTCTAAGGGTGCAAGTGGGAAGAGAAAGGAGGAGAGTGGAGGACTTGTCCCACATGCTCTCATTCTCTCTTGAGGGAGTAGGGTATATATATAAGAGTGAGTCTAGTATATATCATAAGACTGAGGCCTGAGGCCTGGGCCTGGGCTTGGGCTTGGGAAAATGATCTCGATCCCAATCTATCTTTTATACAAACCAACCCGTCCGTTTTAAGAGTCACGTTTTTTATTTTCGAGAAATTTCGCCGCCCGCTCACTCGCGTTTTTTTATTTCCGAATTTTTATTTATTTATTTTTTTTTTGGGAGAAAAAATAAAAACTTTTTTTTTTGTGTGCAGAAAATACAGAAATTGAAAACGCAGGTATGTAAAAAATGCAGAAATTGCAGGAAAAAACGCAGAAATTGCAGAAAAAAACGCAAAAATTGCAGAAAATTAAAAAAACGCAGAAATGCAGAAAATTGCAGAAATTAAAAACGCCGAACTTGAAAATGCAGAACTTGCGGAAATTGAAAAAACGTAGACAATAGCAGAAATTGAAACTTGACAGCAATTGCAAAAAACGCAAAAAACAGAAATCTCCACACACTCCTTCCCTGCCTTTCCTATGATAGAAATTGCACCACAAGGAAGCGTAAAGTGCTAACCGAGCTTAGTGTAGGGCATATCCCCGGTAGCGGCGCCAAAAATGTGCGCTCCTTGCCGCACTGTCGAAGCAAGGGACTTGCCAATACACCGTATGCGAGCCACAAACGGCTCCAAGCACACAACAAGCCTAAACTAGCAAGCTCAAGAGAACAAAGGGTGTGTCACTCACCGCTCTACGCTCGCCTTCGTGGTGGATTCCTCGCCGCGATGAAGAAGAAGCTGCAGTCGTGCCGCGCTCAACCGCCTCGCCGCCGCCGTGCCTTCGTAATGCTCGATCGCACACACACTCTCCCTCTCTCTCTCTCTCTCTCACACACACACACACAAGGAGGTGAAGAAGAAGAAGAAGATGGAAATGGAGCAAGAGCACTCTTCAATTGCACAAATGAGAGAATGAGTAAAAATTAGGTTTAGTTGGCTTTTATAGGAGCTCACCCCATTCACACTTGGGCGCCCATGCTTAACCAACTAATCCCTTGAATGTCCAAGTTAAAGTGCGCCTCTCATCGGCGATCACTCTACCTTTCCCTATTGGACCGACAAGCCCGGTACCTGACTCTGCCAAATACCTAATATGCGTCCATCGTAGGTGATGGGGTGTCCGTGAGCCGTGAGGGTTAACAACGACCTCTTCTAGGCGGCATATGATCTCCTATGGCCTCTTGTTTTAGGTGGTTCAAGAGCTGCACCATCACTTTTCTTCAGAAGAGGGAGAGTATGAGGAGGATGGAGAAGAGGGTGACCTCTTTCTCGCCTTTTTCTTCCCTTGTTCCTCCTCTTTTGCAACATTACTTTCTTCAAAAGAGGAAGAGGATGAGGAAGATGAAGAAGAGGGTGACCTCTTTCTCGTCTTTTTCTTCCCTTGTTTCTCCCTCTTTGAATTATGGTGAGGAGGAGTATGCAATGGTCTTCTTTGTTCACGGGGTGTTGGAGAGCGTTTTGCTTGCCATCTTTGTGGAGCCATACCCACCAAGGTACTAGGAGACTCCTTTCTTTCTCATTCTTTTGGTGGGGGCTCTACCGTCTAAACTTGGGCTCTCCTTTAAGAGGGAGATGCCCCATTGAGTTGTAATTTTTTGAGCCCTTCGTACAGATGAGCTTTATATAGTGAAATGTGTTTAGTGTTAATTCCTTGTTTTTGCCCCCCTCCCCTATACCCCCCCCCCCCCCCCCCCCCCCCCCCCAACAAAGGATTTTTATGTCTTTGCACTTTCTTCTGTTGTTGGTAATTTTGCCTCTCTTAAAGTTCATGAAATTTTTGATTTCCTATATATTCTTTTGTTAAAACATTAGGTTCATTTTGAGAGTCTTTAACAAAAATCATGTGCACGGCAATAGAGCTCTTTATTGACTTATGAAAAGCTTGCTTATGTACAATGGGTATGGTGCTACCCAACTCCTTAGTGTTTATGTACATATCTTTTTCCTTGCACTTAAAGTAGATTTGTCTTTCAGTGAATTTAACATTGGCAGCCATGCGATCAAACCATGGTGCCCCTAGGATTACATCCTAATGCTTGAAAGGAGAGATGAAGAAATCCTCTTTGTCCACATAGATTTGGACATGGAGCAACAATTTCCCAATTAAGAGATTGATTGAGACTTCTTCTCCCTTGAAAGCACCATCGGCAGGTAGGACATCTACCATCTCATAGGCTTGGATCCCTAGCTTGGTGGCCAACTCCATGGATATGAAAGTGTGAGTAGAAACAGGGTTGAAGAGAATGAAATCATCATGTTCTCTTACCTTTCCCCAAGCATAACATAGAGGAGATCCTTTGTGATGAGCATCCTCTTCTTGAATTTTGACTAGATAAGCTCTAGGAGAATCATTACGTATATTCTTTCGGGGGCAAGCACAATATGCGTGCCCTTGCTCCCCACACTTGTAACAACGGTTATCTTTTTAATAACGCCCTAGCTCTTCAGAAGAGAGTTTATTTATGCCTTTTGCTTGGAGACTAGACCAACATTGCCTGGCGGACTTTTGAAAGTGCATAACTACATGGTGTAGCTTAGAGGACTCTATGAATCCCTCATCTCCAAACACCACATCAAATTATTGGATAAAGGCCAAGACTTTGTCCGTAGCACCAAAGGTGCCATTGTAGGTAAGGAAAGATATGTTCTTTCCTCCCTCTTTGAAATTTTTTAGCTTGGACGACCTCTTTTAGGCGGCATATGATCTCCTATGGCCTCTTGTTTTAGGTGGTTCAAGAGCTGCACCATCACTTTTCTTCGGAAGAGGGAGAGTATGAGGAGGATGGAGAAGAGGGTGACCTCTTTCTTGCCTTTTTCTTCCCTTGTTCCTCCTCTTTTGCAACATTACTTTCTTCAAAAGAGGAAGAGGATGAGGAAGATGAAGAAGAGGGTGAAATCTTTCTCGTCTTTTTCTTCCCTTGTTTCTCCCTCTTTGAATTATGGTGAGGAGGAGTATGCAATGGTCTTCTTTGTTCACGGGGTGTTGGAGAGTGTTTTGCTAGCAATCTTTGTGGATCCATACCCACCAAGGTAGTAGGAGACTCCTTTCTTTCTCATTCTTTTGGTGGGGGTTCTACCGTCTAAACTTGGGCTCTCCTTTAAGAGGGAGATGCCCCATTGAGTTGTAATTTTTTGAGCCCTTCGTACAGATGAGCTTTATATAGTGAAATGTGTTTAGTGTTAATTCCTTGTTTTTGCCCCCCTCCCCTTACCCCCCCCCCCCCCCCCCAACACCAAAAGAAGTTTTATCTCTTTGCACTTTCTTCTTTTCTTGGTTATTTCCCCTCTCTTAAAGTTCATGAAATTTTTGATTTCCTATATATTCTTTTGCTAAAACATTAGGTTCATTTTGAGAGTCTTTAACAAAAATCATGTACACGGAAATAGAGCTCTTTATTGACTTATCAAAAGCTTGCTTATGTACAATGGGTATGGTGCTACCCAACTCCTTAGTGTTTATGTACATATCTTTTTCCTTGTACTTAAAGTAAATTTGTCTTTGAGTGAATTTAACATTGGCAGCCATGCGATCAAACCATGGTGCCCCTAGGATTACATCCTCATGCTTGAAAGGAGAGATGAAGAAATCCTCTTTGTCCACATAGCTTTGGACATGGAGCCGAAATTTCCCAATTAAGAGATTGATTGAGACTTCTTCTTCCTTGAAAGCACCATCGGCAGGTAGGACATCTACCATCTCATAGGCTTGGATGCCTAGCTTGGTGGCCAACTCCATGGATATGAAAGTGTGAGTAGAAACAGGGTTGAAGAGAATGAAATCATCATGTTCTCTTACCTTTCCCCAAGCATAACATAGAGGAGATCCTTTGTGATGAGCATCCTCTTCTTGAATTTTGACTAGATAAGCTCTAGGAGAATCATTACATATATTCTTTTGGGGGCAAGCACAATATGTGTGCCCTCACTCCCCACACTTGTAACAACGGTTATCTTTTTGATAACGCTCTAGCTCTTCAGGAGAGAGTTTATTTATGCCTTTATAAACTCCCTTCTCCTTGGCTTTGTTGTCGTTGGAGTTGCCTTTGGGAGACTTTTGGACGTTGTCCTTCCACTTAGGTTCACTACAATCCTTGCTTTCCATGGGCTTAAGATTTCTCTTAGGACCTTGTTGGGAGTTAATTCTTGAAGCCACCATGGTATGGTGTGAGGCCTTTGGGAGCTAGCATCCTCCGCCATATCCTCAGATAAACCCGCACAAAATTGTTGTTTTTGCTCTCTAAAATCTATCGTTTTGTAGATAGTGGCTTTAAGATGTAAATCCCAAAACGTGTCTATATATTCATGAATATATTCATAGGAAGAGAGATTCAAGCTTTGCCATTCGGTGAGTACTGTGTCTTTGGCATCGCTAGCGAAAAACTTATGCATGATGGAAGCTCTTAAAGATTTCTATGTTTGTGGAGCTTCGCCATCTACTCATAGGCTAGACCACCATTGCGTGGCGGACTTGTGAAAGTGCATAGCTACATGGTGTAGCTTAGAGGACTCTATGAATCCCTCATCTCCAAACGCCACATCAAATTATTGGATAAAGGCGAAGACTTTGTCCGTAGAACCAAAGGTGCCATCGTAGGTAAGGAAAGAGATGTGCTTTCCTCCCTCTTTGAACTTTTTAAGCTTGGACGACCTTTTTAGGGCGGCATAGAATTTCCTATGGCCTCTTCTCATGGGCGGTTTGAGAGTTGCACCCATCACTTTCTTCAGAAGGGGAAGAGGATGAGGAGGATGGAGAAGAGGATGACCTCTTTCTCGCATTTTTCTTCCCTTGTTCCTCCTCTTTTTCACCATTACTTTCTTCAGAAGAGGAAAAGGATGAAGGAAGATGAAGAAGAGGGTAACCTCTTTCTCGTCTTTTTCTTCCCTTGTTTCTCCCTCTTTGAATTATGGTGAGGAGGAGTATGCAATGGTCTTCTCTGTTTACACGGCATTGGAGAGAATTTTGCTTGCCGTCTTCATGGAGCCATATCCACCATGGTAGTAGGAGACTCCCTTCTTTCTCGTTCTTTCGGTGGGGGCTCTACCGTTGAAACTTGGGATCTCCTTTGAGAGGTAGATGCCCCATTGAGTTGTAATTTTTTGAGCCCTTCGTACGGATCCTTCTCTTCTTCCCTTATCGGAAAGAGTCCTCTTTTGGAAGTCTCACCTGGAGATTTTGTAGATACTCTCTCTTCTTGGTGGGGAGTTTAACAATACCATGGGTGCACAATTACTGTAGCACTTCACCTTGGAGGGATGGATTGCCCAGGGCTTGTTGAAGCCTAGAAACAAGATAGTTTACAAGCTTAGAGGCATCATTAGTTGCTCTATCATTAGCAAAATCAAATCTATCAACATTTATTTCAATATTTTTACCCTTGTCAGCCATACTAGAAAATGTTAGGTGTAAATTTTCACTTATACTTTGGCACTTCAAGCCCTAGTTTCTACTCCTCTTTACCTTCAAAGATAAGCACTCAAGAATCTATAGCAGTGACCACCAACAAGCTCAACCTTTAGATGTCTACAAGGCTTGGATGCACAAGGTATTGAGCAGGTTCAAGAGAAGTTGGAGGAAAAAATTATTGTCATGGTACGAGAAGCCCATTCCAAATACATAGATATACACCAATGTGCAAGAATGATTAAAGAGAACATGGCACTCCAAGAAGAGCTCCTACAGTTCTTTAAGAAAGAGTATGCTTTAAGATAAATTCTCCAATTGGGATGAGTGCAGCAAATATTTTGAAATCTGTGACACCGTTTATAAATAACTCCAAGATATTTGCAGAGAATGGCTCCAGGATAAGCTACGACATGGGACAAAGACTCCAAACTTTCCAAGATTTTCTTTGGAAACACTTTATTAGCTTAATGGTTGAAAACGAGAAGGCTCTTCTGTGTCAAGTGCACTTCCATGGAGCATTTACAATGCAAGATAGAATACGACAAGTGTTCAGTATATGTATGAGTCACTAAAGCAGAATGTATCAATTGGCATTTTCTTTTTAGACCTGTTCTTTGTTTTTGCTAGAGACATGAAATGGGATTTACAATCATTCAAGAATATTCTTCAATCGCTTGTTGACATGTCTACAGACCCCACAGAGGTAGTGTTGATTGAATTTATCAATGAAGAGCACATTAATATGTTGAAGGAAGCAGTGGAATCTATTGATAAATGGAGTCATATTACTGTGGGATCTATTGATTATAGCTCACACAAGATAGATTCTCAATTGCTGATTGTCAAAATTTATGCGTTGATAGCTTTGTACACGACTGTCAAGGAGTTTTGTAACTTAGATCGCTATTCATCATTGATAAGTGGAGAGACAATAAGAGAGAAATTGGTGAACATTTACAGTCAACAATCTACTTCAATAGTGAGGACACAAAGAAAGATGTTGAAAAAGATCAAGTGACCATAAGGACAACCAAGATGAAGTGATTTGTGGACTTGAATCTATCTACGTTTTGTAGAGAAAATAAATTTTTCATTGATCTTTTCTCCAAGCTTATTGTCAGTAAGCAAGCACTACTAATGAAGAGAAAGCTAATAAATGTTGTTTGTCCACCGCTCCAAGTGACCGAGGTGGCCACAGAGCTAGAGAGTATTGTGAAGTAGTCAAAGTGACTTATGGCATGGTTGAGCTCTAGACAGAGCTCAAAAGGAAAGGAGAAGATTGTGCGGATAACCAAACTAGCAAGGAATCACCAGAGGAACTCATGATTGAGGGTAGATCTTCATGTATCCCAATACCCAAAGAGACTTTGGAAAAATCTAAAGATGTTGTTTTAGCCAAAATAAGAGAGTTGGTTTAAGTGGCCTTTTGTAAAGAAATGGTAATACTTCTATAGTCCTTTGTATGTTAGCAAGAAAATTATGCTTTGCTCACATTTAGAGTGAAAGTTTAAGTAAGATTTTGTTGCAATTTTTTGTGTAAAGACAGATTTGTTAAAATTAAGTCTTTTTAATCATGTTCAATGGGGTCTCTCTCTCTCTCTCTCTCTCTCTCTCTCTTCTTTACCACATGTGTAAATTCACCTTTGTGCTCCATGTCTATCTTGGGTTAATCATTTTCTATTTTTCTAATTTCATCTTGTGTAACGACTCAGCTAACTAGAAAACAAAGGGTCAAAAATTTCTTGACATTAGCTATCTAAATGTCCAACCTAATGGAGAACAAGCTATCTAATTAAATGTATACTATCGGGAGAATGTTACATGCTGAGAGTGATCACTCTATTAAGGTGTGTGCTTGTGATGGTCAAAGCTTTCAAGAGAAAAGGAGTTGTACGAAGGTTTTACTAGAGATTTGGACGATCGTCCAAAACTTATGTGACAGACATTGACACTCTTGAACACATGCTTATTTTAATCAATATACATTATTCTCTTGGTAAAGCTTAATTGTATCTCTAATGTTTGCTCCCCATCCCCCCTTACCCCCCCCCTCTCTCTCTCTCTCTCCCTCTCCAACCCCTACCTCATCTTTTCATTTATGGTTCTATTTCATAAATATATTATATTATATGTGTTCTATCTATAATATTTTCATGTGTTTCATCAATTTAAAATACACATACAATACCTCTACTCATCATCATTGATGAAAATTTTTATTTGTGTGTGACAGAAATCCCAAATGAATTACATATGCACATTGGATCAAATACTTGCAACAGGGGAGAAAAGTTGAATATTATCTTAGATCATAATGGGTTACTTCTTGAGCAATGTGCTATAAGATCAAACAAGCATACATGTAACATTCAATGGCCTAGTAACTTGTGTGTAGTGGAAAATAGCATATAGTGAGCATTTCATTAGAATAGATTCCTAATGAGCATAGCAAGAGTACTTGGATGGAGAGAGCAACAATAATCATAAGAGCTAGTTAGATAGGCATGAACAATACTTCAAAAGAGAGAGAAATTAAGCTATTGACAACAATTGAGGACCGGATTTGTATGGAGCCGGTCCCCACTCCAAAAGGCTTTGTATAATAGGTTTCCCCCATCAAGGGAGATATTTTACAATACAATACTTTGTGTTCCTTCAATATCTAGCTAGTGCAATGAAGATGGAAACTTCAAGCACTAAGCAAACACTTTAAAACACAACATCAATTCCCCCACGATCTCAGACCCAAGACCTCACACACCTTCAAAGATGGTGAGAGCTAACGGGGTATGAGAATAGATTGCGAGGAAGAAGGAGTAGTCTTACGAGAAAGAAGTATATCTCCTCACCTAATCACTCATAATAGCTTAGCATAGCTTAATAAATAGAATGGTAGAGGAGATGAGCATGCACTGAAGCTTGGATCTGCATCACAAAACGAAGAGTTTTTGGTGTAGGTCTCCCTTCTCCAAGCTTGGAGTAGATGATGAGCTTTCCATTAAATCTTGAGAAGGAGAGAGAGAGTCTTCTTGCTTCACACATGAGATTGTGTGAGTGTGTGTGTGTTTATGCCTTGTCGGATTCAAACCCCTCTCTCTCTCTCTCTTAGTTGACCCCTTTTGCAAAATACTCATGCTGACACCCCATTGGACCCTGCAAAGCTTAGCCAATGAACAGTGAGAAGCATAAGTGATAGCCTCATGACATGTGTCCCCCGTTTCCCTTTTGTAAGATCTTTAGGTAATTAATTAATGCAATTAAACTCTTATTGGAACCCTTTGTCTTTTGGCCAATAGGAATTAGTGAAGCCATTGGGCTGCTAAATGCTCATTGGACCCCTTGGGAGACTGGCCAATAGTCTTCTAGAGAGCTTAATGCTTATTGGTTCTTTTATTAAGTGTTTTTAAATTAATTAAACTAGATTTACTCTAGCCTTATTCTCACTGGTCCACCTCTATGGCCATCAAATAGGATTTGAGTGCACCTTGAGGGCAACTGGGCTAGGGAGCTGACATGTGTCCCCTATTCCTTTGTGTAAAGGGAGCTTGTGAGTGTGTGTGTGTGTTTCTATATCATCCCCTACTTACACGGCTCGCTCCCTCCTATGTAGGAGTCTTGAAGACTTTTGTGTACACTCACAAAGCATCCAATTTCACTAAGCTTGACCATTTGGACATAACCTTTGAATTTTGGAAGTCTTAATGGGTTGAAGCTTAGGGTATTTGAAACCCACTATTTCACATTGCTCTTTTGCAGATGGTCCCCCCTTTGGATCTCTGTTTTCCCTCCTTTGGATCCCTATTGTGGCCAGTCTCCAAGCTTAACCAATATTCTAGCATTTTCTCCCCTTGTACTGCCCATATTAAATGATCAGTTTAACATGAGAAAATCATTTAGGAGAATTAGATATTCATTATTATGACATCACCTCTTTAGTAGGCTCACATGGAAAGCATTGTGTATGAGCCAATGACTGGGAAACTTGAGTTGATAGGCCATGTCAATGATTGGTCTAAGAATCCGGAAGGGACCGTAGTACCTTTTTGCTAACTTAGCATAGTACTTTTGGTGTCCCGTAGGATTCTTGCCCGTCGTGTGACTTAATTGAGCCTTGGGAAATTTAAGCAAGACCCAATCATTTTATTTAAAGGCTGGGGCTCTTCTATGATTATGAGCAACAACCTTTTTCCTTTGCTGTGAGATAGAGATAACATCCTTAATCTTTTGGAAAGATTCTTGTAGGTCTCGGCTATACTCATATGCAGCGAAGATCTTCCCGTGTACCTTAAGTAGCAGGGGTCTTTTAAATCTTCCCTCAATTGCCTTGAAAGGTGCTTTTCCCTTGGAATTATGTACAATATTATTGTAGGCATACTCCACTAAGGGTAAGTACTTCTCCCATTGGGACCTTTGATCTACTTCTGGATCAAGAATTGCTAGGTTAGATATTTCACTTTGGCCATCTGTTTGTGGGTGATAGGCCAAAGAGAAGTTTAGCCTCGTCTCTAAATTCTCTAAGAGACCCTTCCAAAAATTACTGGTCGGAAGCCTTCATCTCCAAATGCCGCATCGAGCTGTTGGATGAAAGCCAAGACTTTGTCCGTAGCACCAAAGGTGACATCGTAGGTAAGGAAAGAGATGCTCTTTCCTCCCTCTTTGAACTTCTTGAGCTTGGATGATCTCTTCCATGCGGCATAGGATTTCCTATGGCCTTTTCTTTTTGATGGTTCAAAAGTTGCACCATCGCTTTATTCAGAAGATGAAGAATTTGAGGAAGATGGAGAAGAGGGTGAACTCTTTCTTGCCTTGATTCTCCCTCCTTGTCTGCACTATCGCTTTCTTTATAAGAGGAAGAGGATGAAGAAGATGGAGAAGAGGGTGACATGTTTCTCACCTTTTTCTTCTCTTGTTTTCTATCATCCCTGTTTGAATTATGATGTGGAGAAGTGTGCCATGGTCTTTTCCATTTAAAAGGTGATGGAGAGCGTTTTGCCCGCCGTCTTCGTGGAGCCATCTCCCTAAGGTGGCACAAGACTCACTTATTTCTCATTCTTTTGGTGGGGGCTCTTGAATTCTCCTTTGGGAAGGATATGTGTCATCAAGTAGAATATTTTTGAGCCCTTCGTACAGATCCTCTTCTTCTTTCGGAATCTAAGAGAGGCCTCTTTTGGAAGTCTTGCAAGGAGGCTTCCTAGGTACTCTCTCGTCATGGTGGGCAGTTCGGAGAATCCCATGAGCACAAAGCTACCGTTGCACTTCACTTTGGAGGGATGGATTGCCTATGGATTGTTGGAGCCTAGAAACAAGGTAGTTAACAAGCATAGGGGCATCATTAGTAGCCTGCTCATTAGCAAAATGAAAGCTATCAACATTAACTTCACTCTCTTTACTATTGTCAGCCATTCTAACAACTTTTAGGTGTACTTTTGCACTTCAAGCCCTAGTTGCTACTCCTCTTTACCCCTTTAGAAAAGCACTCAAGCTACTATACTCATAGATCGAATATCATTAATTGCAAGGAATAGAGGAGAGGGTCTTTCAACACCAAAATAGTACCGGCTCCTATCAAGCTTCTAATAACTCAATAGTGGTTAAGCCGTAGGCAAGCCTGTAGGTCTCCACTATTAAGACCATAGCTCTCGACGATGATGCCCCATTATCTGCACAAAGGCAAGCACACTGCAACGCTAAAAAATCCCTATTCTACTTACTCAATTGCAATCAATAATATCAACCATTTATAACTAGATTGAGGACCTCCCTTCTTGAGCAAGAAAAGAGAAACCTTGTGCTCTGATACCAATGTAACATTTAATGGCCTAGTAACTTGTGTGTAGTGGAAAATAGCATAGACATAATGAAAATTTCATTAGAATAGATTCCTAATGAGCATAGCAAGAGTGCTTGGATGGAGAGAGCAACAATAATCATAAGAGCTAGTTAGATAGGCATGAACAATAGGCATAAGAGCTAGTTAGATAGGCATGAACAATAATCATAAGAGCTAGTTAGATAGTTAGATAGGCATGAACAATACTTCAAGAGAGAGAGACATTAAGCTATTGACAACAATTGAGGACTGGATTTATATGGGGCCGGTCCCCCCTCCAAAGGATTTGTATTATAGGTTTCCCCCATCAAGGGAGACATTTTACAATATAATACTTTGTGTTCCTTCAATATCTAGCTAGTGCAATGAAGATGGAAACTTCAAGCACTAAGCAAACACTTTAAAACACAACATCAATTCCCTCACGATCTCAGACCCAATACCTCACACACCTTCAAAGATGGTGAGATCTAGAGGGGTATGAGAATAGATTGAGAGGAAGAAGGAGTAGTCTTCGAGAAAGAAGTATAGCTCCTCACCTAATCACTCATAATAGCTTAGCATAGCTTAATAATTAGCATGGTAGAGGAGATGAGCATGCACTGAAGCTTGGATCTTGGTTGGATCTGCATCACAAAGCCAAGTGTTTTTGGTGTAGGTCTCCCTTCTCCAAGATTGGAGTAGATGATGAGCTTTCCATTAAAGCTTGAGAAGGAGAGAGAGAGTCTTCTTGCTTCACACATGAGATTGTGTGAGTGTGTGTGTGTTTATGCATTGTTGGATTCAAACCCCTCTCTCTTAGTTGACCCCTTTTGCAAAATACTCATGCTGACACCCCATTGGACCTTGCAAAGCTTAGCCAATGAACATTGACAAGCTAAGTGATAGCCTCATGACATGTGTCCCCCGTTCCCCTTTTGTAATATCTTTAGGTAATTAATTAATGCAATTAAACTCTCAATGGACCCCTTTGTCTTTTGGCCAATAGGAATCAGTGAAGCCATTGGGCTGCTAAATGCTCATTGGACCCCTTGGGAGACTGGCCAATAGTCTTCTAGAGAGCTTAATTCTTATTGGTTCTTTTATTAAGTGTTTTTAAATTAATTAAACTAGATTTACTCTAGCCTTATTCTCATTGGTCCACCTCTATGGCCATCCAATAGGGTTTGAGTGCACCTTGAGGGCAATTGGGCTAGGGAGCTGACATGTGTCCCCTATTCCCTTAGTGTAAAGGGAGCTTGTCAGTGTGTGTTTCTCTCTCATCCCCTACTTACAGGCCTTGCCCCCTCCTATGTAGGAGTCTTGAAGAATTTTGTGTACACTCAGAAAGCATCCAATTTCACTAAGCTTGATCATTTGGACATAACCTTTGAATTTCAGAACCTTAGCATTTTGGAAGTCTTAATGGGTTGAACCTTAGGTTCTTTAAAGCCCATTGTTGCACATTCCTCTTTCGCAGATGGCCCCCCTTTGGATCCTTATTGTCCCTCCTTTGGATCCCTACTGTGGCCAGTCTACCAACTTAACCAATATTCTAGCTTTTTCTCCCCTGGTACTTCCCCATATTAGATGAAAAGTTTAACATGAGAAAATCATTTAGGACAATTAGATATTAGTTTTTATGACAATATAAGAATTAAGTATGAGAAAGGTTGGATAGCATTGAGACCAGGATGCTTGGAGTTTTTGTCAAAACTATGGGAAAGAATCAATATTGGAATATGGTCAACAATTATGAAACGTAATGTGGATCTAATTATGAAAGCCTTGTAGTATCATTAAAGGGATGTAAAAATGAGTTTTTTTTATGATTTGGGGACAGGAGGAGTGTGAGACACATTCTCACAACAAAATACACCGCCCAGACAAGCTTGGAGTTGAGGTCATGTTTAAGCCCCTTTCAAAATTTGGAAGAGCATTCCACTTGGACCCTCGGTGTACATTGCTCATTGATGACACACCTTACAAGAGTTGTGTGAACCCTCAAGAGAACTGTATATATCTGTCAACCTTTTAGTTGTTGCAAAGATAATATTTTATTACAAGAATTGCTTCCTTATTTAATATCGTCAGACCTTGAGATTGATATACAGCCATTTATAATGAACAAACGTTATGAAAAAAGTGTGCTTGATGCTAGGGATCCATGGTATGTGCAAATAAAGGATCTAGTCAAGGAGAGATCTATGAAAATTAATGCATGGCTGACATAGATACATGCTAGTAACTATACTTATGAAGACACTGTAGAGAACTCCACAATTATCATAGAGGACATAATCCATACAAAAAATCTGATTGTGCCCTATGAGAGAAAGCCATTATTTGAGTTAAATAAAGAGAAAACAGAACTTCTAAGTCAAATCCCACCAAACTCTAAACTAAATGGCCCTACCGCAGTACAGTATGCCACAGAACTTGGATATAGAGGAAGAACACTTCAACCTCATGTTGCAAATAATTACTTGATACATCTTAGGAGGTGATATAATATCTCATAGCTCAAAGGCCTTGTGTCTGCTATATTGTATGCAATGTTCATTGTTCTCAATCACATTGCTTTATTTGTAGCTAGATGTTTGGGTAAAAACAAATTAAAGTGTAAAATTGTGTATGAGAACACTTCCAGTGATTTGTATGCTCTCACCGTCTTGAACCTAAGGTTCTAGACCAGTTAATTTTTACCTTTTGTTTTGGTTGGTTCATATCTCCATTATGGACCCAAGGATCTGGTTTCATGGTTTAATAAATTTGTGCTTTCTCTTTTTTTTGGTGCGTATCTCCATTCCAAACCCAAAGATCTAGACCAAAAGATTTTGTAATTTGAAATTCTTGATCACATTGGAAAGTCTTTTATCTATAATGTCTACTCAAAAGGGTTCAAAAAAGAGAAGAGAAAATGTAAGGATCTTGTGTGTCAAGAAGCAAGGAAAGGTTGATTTGAGAAAATATAAAAACATTCATCCGGACCTAGATTTGGACAATTGTCCAAATCCCAACCCCAAATTTCATTGATTATCTTTCCAACAGGTATGTTATATCCACTCTAAAAGTTTGCAACGCCGAAGGCAAAAGTTAAATTGCATGTCAGATAGTTCTGTTGATTCTTACGCTGGCATTGTAAATGACAAAGTCTCATGGCTGACTCCATATGTGCTCTCTTCCTTGTTTGGTTCTCATATCAATGTTTACCAACATGTTGGGTATGTAATGCACACAAAACTCATAGCCTTAGGGGATATCTTTTTTCTCAACATGAAAATACCATAGAATTTTGGGTTAGACAAAGGTAGTCATGTTTTTATGGTTCAAGATCTTTATGCTTGTCTCCTTACTTGGAATACATCTTGGTGTTTATCAAAACCATCAATCATATATCTATACTAAGGATAAAGGGGGAGGGAATTCCGGTTCCCCCCCCCCCCCCCCCCCCCCTTTGCCACGCATCACAACCTCCTTCAAGCGATGGGTGTGGCCTGCAGCTCCGGGAGCACAGTGACGGAGGGAGAGAGGGAGAGAGAGAGAGAGAGAGAGAGAGAGAGAGAGAGAGGCGGCGAAGCGGCCGGATGTACTAGTGAGAATAATAATCTCTTTGGTTGTTGAGATTGAAATGTGCATAGCAACTATGCACCCACCTCAAAGGTTAGAACATAGACACTAAACATAGAAGATATTTTTCTCAACTTATAAAAAATAGATATTTTTTTATTATGGAAATCACATATTCTAAAGTGGGAATTGGGATTTTCCCATTTTATCTAATATTATGTTAAGAGAAAAGAGAGAGGAACACAGTGAAAGTTTCGGAATCAAAAAAAGATTACCCAATCAATAGAAAAGCTCATTACAAGTTGGAGCTTCATAGTTGCTTGAGTGTACATATAGCAAAGCTCTTTCTTCTCTTCAAAGATAAGTCCCCTTTCACATTAAAGTTATTGTCCTTTATACCTAGGGCTTTCTGAATGGCCAGTGGCCAATTCACATGGACTTCTACAAATATCATGACATAATCACAACTCAAAGAATCACCTTGCTACTCTAGAATCAAGATTTACACAGAGTATCGATACACTAGCTCGAAAAAATAATAGAGTACAAATGTGGTATCCGGCTACGTGTCTATTCAGGTGGACGGCCATTCGGCCAATCCGCTAACAACTATCTAGAGAAAAAAATGATAAACTCTACATTCTAGTGTCTATAGACTATATGACTAGGTGGGCAAAAGCACAAAGTGTGGCAAAGATAAATGAGAGGATGGTGAGCAAGTTTGTCTACACTCACATTTGTTGCAAATTTGGCACACCTTTGGAGATTGTCTTTGATAACGGTCCAAGGTCTAGGAAGGGTTTTCTCATAGAAATTTGTGAAGACATAGCACACCCCATAGTGAAATGGTTTGGTAGAGAAAGCTAATGGTGTCATTGTAGGCATCATCACAAAGATGGTGAAAAACATGACAAAATTGTCAGATGAGTTATTGGATGGGGCATTGTGGGCGCATTAAACCACACACAAAGAGGCCACATAGTTTACACAATTTCAGTTTGTCTATGGTCAAGACGTTTCTTGGTCATGTGTCCTCACTCCATGCCTTCAAGATTTCAAATAAAAAATAAGGTCCAACCAGTATACAAAAATAAAATCCTTTAAAGCTCTTAAATGAAAAGAATCTTCTGCAAACCAAAATATCAAAGAGAATTTCAATTTGTTGATCCTTCATATCAAATGTATTCCTAACTTCCTCAACACAATATAATAAGTCAACCGAGCAATCTTTTTGCAACCTCTCCTTTAAAACCTAGTCTTATCCCTTAGAAATTTATGTGCACATCCCAAATTACCTACAAAAATTCTACTTTAATAGCATGATGGAATGGTCTTGATGACATGCATCAATCCAAACTTACTTCCACATCGTGGGTCGTGTCCTTGAATTTACTTAATTAGGCGCTCAATTATATGCTTAGATGGCAAGGAGTGCCACTGGTAAATGTAAGCTTTACTACATAAAAATAAACATGGTCGTCTTGCTTAATTTGAAGTCCCATGATGGATTGGACACATTTATCAAGGAAAAGGTAATTTTCATGGTGAACAATAGTATGTAACATCCACAAATTGAAGAGAGGGGGTGGGGACCTTAATGCATGGTGGAGATTTGGACTATCTAAGCACCGATTTCATGGGACTAAGGGCCTTTTGCACAAATGTAGGATGGGGAAATGTGAGACAACTTTAGTTCTAGCATGCCCCTCTCCACCCAACTAATATCCATAAATAGTTCATAACCATCTACGGACCCTTGAACCATTTGTTGCATAAGCGACAAGGATTTTTCCCTAGGCCCCTTTTCCACACGAACATTGAGATGGTTATGAGATGAAGTAAGTATGATTAGGAGATGAAAAATAGATGTTATTGCTATTGATTTTTCAAACTTCATGTTAATAAGTTGCGATTGTATGCCATTATGATGAAGCAAGAGCCTACATTGAGGAGACGATGGATTTTATACTCATAGGTGAGTATCGCAAAGCTACCACTATGAAAATTTGAAAAAATTTACAAAAACCTTTTATTGTGTTTTGTAGAGAGAGAGTCCAAAATAGGCTAGCCAAAGAAGACAGAGGGGGGCGGTGTCAAGAAGTGTGCAGTGTAGCTAGGAAAGTGTCGGGCCTCTGACTATGAGAGGTCATAACAAAATCAAGTGTGTTGCAAAATATTCGAAGCAAAAGACACACCAAACATGAACAAAACTCCATCCATGAAAGCTTCACTTTGAAAAAGAACCAAAATCAACTCAAAAATCTTGTGTGTGTAATGATTTGGTGTAGCCTCATTCCCAATTGCACAGACGTAGTGCTCTTTCACCCTGGCATAGCTCTTCGATCCCATTAGATTTATCTTGTGTAACCTTGATTGATCTTTTTGCTTAATAGACTCCACCTTCAACCCATAGGCGGCTGCCTCAACCATTGAGATGGCATGGCTAGTAGTCGTGTCCTCAATTATCTTCTTCATCCCGCCTTTTCCAAAGTTTGTCCCAAGAATTTACCCATTTCACTTAAGTGAACATCTTTAAAGAAAACAAGCTCTTTCATCAAAGAATCTTTGAAACTTTCACAATCCCTCCTTTCGTGGTCAGTAATTTCACACTATATGTATCTATTTACAAATCCTTCTCTGGTTTGAGGTCTTTGCCCTATAGATTGGCCTAACGATTTCCCCTTTTCTTCTAGGCTTGTAAGCTTTAATTTCAATTCTTTCATTCCTTTGACAATATCATCTAGGATGGATTTATCACTCTTTGGAACCACAATAACAGGCTTTATGGGACTCTCAAGAACACTCGGATCGGGGCTTGAGTAGGGTTGAATATCATCTTGTCTCTCCGTCATTGTCGCTTAGCTAGCACTGAAACATCATCTTTGACCTCATTTCGATTGGTCTTTGAAACATATTCAACATCTTTGTCCTCCAATAGTAACTCCAAATTTCCTTGAATCTCTTTGCTTGCAACCTATAGAAAAAGTTATGTCTTCTTTGAGTTTAGGGTTTTCTTCTTAGTCCTTGACGATTGATCATAACATCGCTCGCATTCCCTTAGTAGTTTGGTAGGTGAAAGTCCCTCTTTTGGTCTAACTACCCACTCTAGAAACATTAGCTTTATCACCCTTTCGGAGTCCTCCATGAATTACTCTTCCTTCAAGGCTAAAGTTGAATGGTTCCCAAGTTCCCCCATGATCATTTCTAATCCCCCTTACATGCTCTCTGATCTTAGGAATCACGGCTAGCTCAAAACTATGTACCATCTCTGCTTTGGACACTCGATGAAACACCATCTCCTTTACATACCCATACAATTACTTTGTTACATATTTACCATTAAATTGGTCCAATTTCTTCATTATTGGTTGAATTTTTTTGGTTGAGGAAAGCTCCTTCCTTTCAACAGAATGTTGCTACTGCATAAACACAGCGGAGGCTTGAAACTTGCAATGTGACAGGATGAGATTGTACCCCCTGTTGCTCTTACTATTCCATAACTTTAAATATTTGAATTGAAACCTTAAAAGAATCTTTTGAACTCTCACCCTAGCCTATTTTGCATCGAGATCATCAAAATGTGTCAAGAAGTGTGGAGTGTGGCTAGGAAAGCATCGAGTCTCTGACTTTTAGAGTTCGCAACAAAATCAAGCGAGACAGAATATTCAAAGAAAAATATAGATAAAAAATGAATGAAATCCCATCCATGAAAGCTTCATTTTGAAAAAGAACCAAGACCAACTCAAAACTCTTGTGTGTGTAATGATTCGGTGTAGCCTCGCTTCCAATTACAAAGACGCAATGCTCTTTTGCCTTGATAAAGGCCCTAAATTGATGCTTCAATTCTTAGTTGTGATCATTTCATGGAAAATTTAGAAATTCATTAGAGAATCCATAGTGGTTATTTGAGTAGGGGAAACCCTAATTGCTAGCCTCACAGCCTCGGTAGTGGAAGCAACATGGGACTGCACTAGAATCCTCAGTTGGAATGGTTGTATCTCCTTTCTTAGATGCCCAAATGAGCTCATTCTTGGCTCTATAACTTCCCTCTCAGCTTGACAAACAATGTAACCTTCATTGATGTGGCATTTTGCGCCCTTGTTTGCTCTTTTTGGGATATTTTTGACGTTTTTTAGCCCTCTTTAGCCCAAAAATGCTTCTTTTGCCTTGATAAAGACCCTGAATTGATGCTTCAATTCTTAGTTGTGATCATTTTATGGAAAATTAAGAAATTCATTAGAGAATCCGTAGTGGTTATTTGAGGAGGGGAAACCCTAATTGCTAGCCTCACAGCCTCGAACATGTAGTGGAAGCAACATGGGACTGCACTAGAATCCTTAATTGGAATGGTTGTTACTCCTTTCTTAGATGCCCAAATGAGCTCCTTATTGGCTCTAACTTCCCTCTCAGCTTGACAAACAATGTAACCTACATTGATGTGGCATTTTGAGCCCTTGTTTGCTATTTTTGGGATATTTTTGACCATTTTTAGCCCTCTTTAGCCCAAAAATGCTTCCTTTTTTCATAAAGTTCCCAAACAGGTTGGAAAAAATACTTTAATTTGTGGAAAATTCCCATTAGTCTCAAATTTCATGTTGAACCAGCACTTTGGACACATCATTTATGGATGCGTACGAACCTTGCTATTTTTTGCCAAAATCGTATGCATATAATTTTTTGTCAAAATCGTCTACATAGAATTTTCTAGGCAAAACAAGTGTGCCACTTCAAAACACTTGACGCTTGTACATTACTACCCCAAATTAGGCATGTTTTAAAGTGATAGAGCATGCAAAAGTGCCACATCCTAGGCCTCGCCTGCCCGACAAGGTATGTACATGACTGTAACTGTGGCACCTTTTTTTCCCACACATCAAAAGAGTTAATAGTGAGGTAGAAATTTTTAGTTTCACACTATACACGTGTCATTGCATGACAACAAGATGACATTTTTTGCACTTTAAATATTTTTGTGGATAGTATCACGTTTATTATCGCCAAAATTACCACGATTATTACCTCTTCGGCTGCCCCGCTTATTACCGACCCATGCTTTGGCGCTTAAACAAAAAATGATATTAAATCATGAAATAACGCCTATGTGGATAAACAAGAAACTGCAAAGAGGAAGCTCCACCCCAAAGTAAGCACCATCACAGTTGAGAAGCCAATCATGGAAGACATCTTTTGTCGAGGCATGGACACTGCTTTCTTGGGCTTCGTATATGCCCACAAGAGAGACCGCCGTGACATCCATCATGTTGTGGATTGGCACTCACAAGCTGAGGGAGCCGCTTCATCCCATTATAGAAAAATATAGACAATATTGTTTTAGAGTGGGAGAGAGAAAGAGGGAGAGAGAAAAAGAAGGAGATAAATATCCTAGACATTTTCCCCGCACTCTTGCTCAGCACTTGGACCTTTCCATGTCCTAGAACAATGTGTCTCAAAATTGAAAAAAAACCTCCACATCTCCTTTTGTTGCTTTTTCCCTCCAACTTCAACCTACTGACACTAGGTTCTCAAAACTCTGATTGATGTGTCGTCACTTCCTCAATCTGCAAAAAAAAAGATGAAAAAATGATGGAAAAGATCTTAAATAGAAGATAGCCCAAAACCACTCAAATTGACCCATGAACTCACTTTTGGTTGACCACAACTAAAACAAATCCAAAGAGATTTTGGGGGTAGGCTCCATACATTATAGTCTGTCGAATGATCAAATTTCAAGTCAAGAAGTCATGAAACATGGATCATGATCCATGTCCCCCATCTAAAATTTTTGGTAAAGACTTCTTTACTCTATAGGCGGAGACACTTTCCAAAGAAATGATGAAAAAAAAATCCAAAAAGTACACCAAAAGGCGCAAATACATTTCAAGGTAAAAAATCACAAAGTCTAACCTAAGGTTTGACTTTTAGCTAACCTAAACAAGTCCAAAACACACAAAAAACATATATCTGGTATCAGGGTACCAAGGGCAAGGGTTCTATAAGGTTTCATAACATTTTGTAACTAAGATACATGAATTGTGATCCATGTTACCCTATCATAGATTGAGATTAGAATTGTACCATAGCTAGTTATAGTCATAAGAAGCATAGTAGTTTTCTTGAAACTGAATTTAGACATCATTCAAGGATTCCACAAGCTAAGATATTTTTTGTACCAAAATTGCAATTGTTTTGTCAACTCAAAAATTTCAAGTAGCAAAGTACTTGTAAGCTCACAGTCAACGAGTGTTTGCTGTGTAGATTGCAAGGCAAGGGCATTGTGGCTTGAAGTGATTCCTAGTGACTGAAGAGGTATAGGTTAGGGTTTTACAAGCATGATCATTTGTTGATGTATTTGAGTTCAAGTATGTTTTATGAGATTATAAATCCTACTGTAGGAGACCAATTGAGCAACATTTCCATAGAACAGTGTGTGCATCATCGACCATTGAACACATCTTTAGGAATTTTGGAAAAATTTCACAAATTTGGGACAATTCAAGAAAATCCTCTTCCCATGTACGTGCAAGTCGACCCCTTCTTTACTCATGGTAGTGGCTCCCTCTATTTCTCTTGCGTCTAGTGCATGCCACTTTGTTTTGGAAATCAATACATCAAGACAGATAAGGGTATTACCACTATGTTGAACCATTATTAAGTGCTATCATTACAATAAAGAAACATTGGGCACAATCATCTCATGAGATGAAACTCCTATTCAACAATATGATCAGGTGTCAGATGATGATGGTGTGATGCCTATCAAAAGCATATATCTACTCCACATACTCAACAATGACACAAGTAACCAACAATATGATCATCTGACAAATGAAATGCATACAAGACATTAAGTAATCCGCTTGTATTTTAAAACTGATATACGTAACCAGAATTATGACCATACGCTAAGTAAAATGCAAGCCGATATCATGTGTATGTATATGTTTTCATACATAGATACATATAGAGCTACACACACACACACACATACACACACACATATGTATATATGTATATATATATATGTATATATATATATATATATATATATATATATATATATATATTGAGAGAGAGAGAGAGAGAGAGAGAGAGAGAGAGAGAGAGAGAGAGAGCAACATGCTTGTTCATCAAGAGTGAGACTTTAAAATTTCATGACTCTCAAAATTAGTTTGCAGGAGATAACCCTCCAAGATAGCATCAGGAGAGCTTCCCATATCCAAATATGTGGCATCAAACAAAGCTCTAAGAAGGATTAAGGCTATGAGAGGCTTATCACATGTTCATGAGACAAAGGAGCAAGAGATGCAGAAACCAGTGTCAAAAGATACCTCTCTTGATACTAATGAGGTAGAGGAAATCAGCCATGGACATGTCTCTCTTATATAGGATGTATACTTTGAGGGTGATTGTGCTTTTAAACGGGATTATGACAGACCTATAGACACAAGCTTTGAGATTCAAGTGGATAATATAGCATGCATCCACATCTTGTCTGCACTCTCATGTTTTTCTTCTAGACCTTTGCATTCAAGATACAAGCTAGAAGAGAATAATTTGTTTGTTTGGGATCCAAGAGAGTAATGCTCTTCAAGTCAGAAGTCTTTGAGCTTTCCCTTTAATCAAGGCAAAGCTCTTTTTTGAGTATCTAGCAGGTGGAGGTAGCAAAGGCAATGATTTTAGAGCCATTTAAAATGATTATATGGTCTTTTGTTCTTGGTTTTTAGATCTTTCAACATATTGTATAGGTTTCTTGGCGGCACGTGTGCATAGTTCTCCAACATAGCTTGGGTTGAGCTCAACTAGAGGGTGAGGCAAAGATGATGGATTCCATATGTTTTTCAACCAATGCATTAGGAAGGCAGATGAATCTATCATGAAGCACTTATGGTATATCTATGCCCGCACTATAGTGGATTCAAGATGCCTCTATGTGTAAGCTTCAAAGGTTGAACTCGCTTGGGATGGACAATGGTTAAGCATCAGGGTGCTTTCCCCTATGTAGGTGCAGGTGACTGGCACAACTAGTCATGATGGTTTTTTGGGAACGCAACACCTCATTCAAGATTATCTTTTGCTAGGCTTGCCCCTTGAGGGCATTAGCATGCATGTAGATGAGGCGGTAGAGCTTTGGAGATTGAGCATGTAAGCACTGGGTTCAATGCTGCGTAAGCTTTGGTTGACCACCATTTTGGTCAATAAGAAATAGTCCATTAGGGGTGAGTGGAGATTGCCTTGCGCGTGCTTGCCCCGATTGCAAGCACCTCAAAATTTAACCAACACCCTCGGGATGGGTCTTTGAATGTTAAAGATGATAGTTGGGTGGATGGTTTTTGGTCAGCAGTCTAGCTAACATGGAGAGATTTTGCTATATCACAAGGTAACGAATGGCAAGTTTCAAGAGAGATAAAGACCCAAGTAACAATCTTCATGAATACCTTGAATTGTGAAGCCAACAAATCTCCAATCTAGGGCTTTCGTCTCATCAACGAGATCAAATCTCAAAAGCCAAGAGGAGGAAATAAGGACGTCACTATTTTTGGAAGGTGATCAAGGTGAGCTAGGATTGTCATAGATTGATGTCTTCCACAAGGAATTTGACACTAGCTTGGGGGTATCATGTGAAGGGAATGGGTAGCAGTGTGGGTAACATGGGAGATTTATTCAAAGGTCAAACATCATAGCTCCATCCGGCCATATGATTCGCCAAGAGTCATACCGTAAAAGGGAAACCTCTAGAACATTACTAAAAGTGGGCTTTCAAATCTTTGATCCTTGGAAGTTTTCTAGGTTGGAATTCACCCTTGATTGTCATGAAGAATCAACTCAAAAAAATGTAATTTGCCACAATGACTGAGGTGTGCATAGGCTAGCCTCTTGCTTCACGAGTGGTAGCGTTAACATTTCATGGCCAAAGTTCTTTATCTATTTGTCTAGTTTGATCATAAACAAGGCTACAGATTCCATAAATTTAAGCTCATACAACATGTTTTTCTTTGTTATTTCCTCAAGCATGTCTGCAAACCACTGTTTGAGCTTGTCTTGAGCATCAACTTCTATATCTTACATTCCTTCCATGGTTGAAGTTCCGGGTAGGTCCATTGAGAGTAGTTGGTCCACACTTTCATACACAATGTATTGTGTTTGGTTGAGTGGTACATGTGTAGGTGTCTGTGAAGCATCACTCAAATCCACAACTTTAGCCTTTTTTTCTTTAGCATGCACTTCATCTTGGGCTATCAGATCTATTTTGGCCTTGGCTAGCTATTCTTGCAATTCCTTGATTTGATGTTCTTTCAATGTATTTGGTTGTGAGAATCCCTCAACAATTGCCTTTGAAACTTTTCTTGCTCTAGCTCTGCTTTTAGGGATTTCGCTTCATCAGAAGTGGTTGTTGAGGATGGAGAAGTTGGGACGGGTGGTACAACATCTTGATTGGCCACGAGACAAGATAGTTTTCTTGACCATGTCAAAGAAATCACAAAGCTTTGAGTATTTTTTCTTCTATGTTTTGAGACCCTCTTTTAGTGCTATTGCTGCTCCATTTGTAGGTTGCTATTTGCCTTGATCTCCTTTTCTAGATCCTTGTAGATGGGTTTCACATCTCTTTTCTCTTTTTGTAGAGCACTTTGTAGCTTCTCCTTGTCCTTATGTAAACTTTCAACTTGCAGTTTAATAACATGTTGTATCTATTGTTTTGATCTTTCCATGTCAACTTTAGATTCTTCTATTGCTTCAAACAGTATATTAGTCAACATCTTGTGACAATTGAATTGGATCTCTAACATTAATATGTGTTTCTTTGAGATTAAACTTTTCTATAATTTGCACAGCCACTGTTTTATCCGTTGGTTGCAAAGAGGGAGCCTCTCTTCTTACTTGGTCCTCTTATCTTTGTGATGTATCTATAAGCTTTTTAGCACGTGTATTTTGTAAGTGTTGGTAGCTTCTTCTTGTGTTTGGTGTTGTTCATTTGGACCATCTTGCTCTAAATCAAGGTGGTCTTGAGATTCTTGTTCACCTTGCTTCCCATTTCTATTTTTTAGAGAGGATTTCAATCTGATAGAGAGGAAATGTAGATCCTTGTCCTTCGGGCACATTGGCAAGAGGTGGAGAAGGTGTCCTTGGAGAGGTCTTCTCCCTCGTTCCATCTACTGGATTGATTGTGGTTGCCTTGTCTAGTAATTCCTCGTTATGCTGTGTTTGCTAACTATAAGGAGAATCCAATTCTATTTTCCTATGTCTCTTGGACTGCTCCTCTACGTTTTGATATGCTTTACGCTTCAAGTCACTACGAGTTCTCTTTCTTGTAGAATTAGCTAAATTGAGGATGACTTTAACGAGCTCTCTTCTCTCTTCCTTGTGTTGCTCGTGTTATAGCTAACTTTGCATCATCAAAGTTAGAGGAGGAGGACACTTGATGGTGGGCTTCTACAACTTTCTTTTGCTCCTTTGCTTGCTTCTTGATTCATTCTTCCCTTAACCTCTAAGCTTCTTCCATAGATCTTTGCACTTGTGTCTTAGGGATGTGCTCCACTTGTTGCGTTTTTCTCTCATAAGAGGGGTTTTTACATTCTCTTCTTCCTCTATTGACTCGTAATAAAATGGTATTCCCTCTTTTATTTTGATTTCTCCATAGATCTCAATGTCTAACTCTATCAAATCACTATTTGTGTTGGTGATCTTGATCTTGGTCCGTGTGTATTTCTCTTGATCGGTGTTATTGAAGTCCTTCAAACAGCTTTGACTATAGCGGCCTAGACTTGTGGAGGAGATCTAGTTGGGACTCCATCTTTGGTAGACCTTCAATCATTCCTCGAGGTTGGTAGGCAATGCATGTGAGCATGACCCTACATTTATATAACTATTGTTCTTTTTAGTGCTCCTTAGATTGGATTCAACAAAGCTCTCTAGGATGTAGTTGCCGTGCACTTGATGGCCCAATGCTGAGACAAGCCTATTGCAGTTACCATCGCTAAATGAAATAGAGGCTCAATGTATCTAGGTGGATTTTTCACTTTGAGATGCTTCAAGATGGGTTTGACGGGCAACTTCGTCTCTAATTAGCCCAGGCCCTTGCATGTCAATTTTTGGCCGTGTTTCTTGATGAAGCCCTTTCCATTGTCTATTGCTTTGGTATTCTTATCAATCATGATTATATACGTGTCTCTATCTTTGGCATACATATAAACATACAACCATTTGTTCTTAGATACCTCTCCTAGGTAGGTCTTATTGAAATTATTATAGTGCATCTTATTGCCATGATCGTATTTGTACAACCCCAGGGGAGTGTTTCCCTTGTTGACTTGTGTCACTTCATTTACTTGCCTTAGTTTTTCATTTGGAATGTCCAACTTAAATGGCTTATCTTCTGGATCTATGTCAAAATTTTTTGTGTGCCTATCATTCCCCATTTGTCCACAATATAAGGATTTTGTACAACTCGATACATTATTCTCTCATCATCAAAGTATTGATCACCACTACAGTCCATAGGCACTAGGTCCTTCAACTCACGAGGTCTCTCTTCTAGCATCACATAGTAGCGATCCATACCGTCTTCGCATATTTTTGCATTCTGATTGTTTTCAAAGTGGTAGTTCAAGTACAATAGTTTTGTTTTAGGTTTTGGTTGGGATGGTGTCACTCCCTATTTGGTTCCTCTTTAAAACTCGCTCAATGAATCCCTCAATCATGTAGGTATGAGATCTCTATGATGATGTATCATGCATGTTTTCCTCGATGATTGGCTCTATGGGAGTCAATAGGACATATTTAGGAGTTTTGGGAATTATTCAAGTCCCATTTCTTTAGAGGATACTTGAAATCTAAGTAATATTGTGTAGTTTTAGCTAGCATTTTTTGTGATCACTTGGTTATGGCATTAAAATGTATCCCTCATCCAAAAATTATATGAGTGATTTTGCATAAAATTACATGAATATATAAATTAAATGTGGCAACATTGGAAGCATTTCCTTTAAAATTATCTTGCACTATCACTTTTCTATGTGAAAGAAATACATGAAATGAACAAATTTTCATTGTAACATTGACATGTTTGCATTAACTCTCTAAATTGATGGGATCCCAAATGAATGTGGTTCTTAGAAACACCCAAATATAATGGTATTTTATTATCAAAACAAAGAAGTCTAGCAATACTAAAAATAAAGAAATCATATATTATAAGAAATTAATAAATCACAAAAAAATCGAATGTCAATGGTTCATTTTTAAAAAAGGTAATATAAGAATTGATGGTATCTCAAATAGATGAAGTAAGTGTAAACCCAATATTATTCTTGATTTCTTGCTTTAGGTACATGAACCAAATGCCATCATACTCTCGTTCATGAAAATGTATGAAATTTTGCTCTCTTCATTGATCCAATGTGTAATCTATTTCAATATTGTTAGATTGATTCACCATAATAATTCAAGTAAATCATGATTTCCTTTTACCTAAGCTCATCCAAATAACCATGTCATGATTTTCCTTCTTAAAAAGGCTTATGCTATTTTATTACAGAATTGTCAAGGAATGAAACCAAGACACTAAGTACCATTCCCAAAGATAATTAGCATCAAGCCAACGGCTAATATTAGTCATATTGGAAATTTGATTTAATATTCTCATAAACTTCCAACTCCATATACAAGTCTCTCTCCCTCTCTCTCTCTCTCTCTCTCTCTCTCTCTCTCTCTCTCTCTCTGTCTCATTGATCAATAACCATACATATTTAAAAAATGCACATTCTATTTAATAAGACCTAATTCATCCATGATAAATAAGATATGCATATACCTTAACTACTATATGTGATTGTTTTTAATCAATCAAAATGATGTAGCCTTGGAAATACTAATAATGAGATGCAATTCATAACATCATACACATAGATGCAAAGGGATTTAACATTACATTGGTTTAGTAACCTTTGTGCTAAAAGAAGTGAATCCAAATTATCACTACTTCGGTTAGAAACATTGATTTTTTTGGATAAAAATACACATATCTTCATCTTCTTAGTAAAATGGGAGCTTAAATTTATTCACAACCATGACAAGTCACATTAAGGGCTCAATGAATGTGAATGGTTTCTTAAACCTCATTGGATATTTATCGACTTGCAATCACATTTGATTCCAACTATGTTGAAATTGGATTATCCAAGCACCCAACATTGTCCCACCAAACCATAAGCTCAAAAAAATCCTTCTATATTTTTGTATCACCTACAATCATTCATACCTCTTTGCCAACATTAGGAAGAGAATGGACTCTAGGAAGACTTATTTATTTGGCAGTTTAACGGAGTTAAACCTTTAGTAGTAAGAAAGAAATGAAAGGACAACTTTTGAATTCAAACAAGTAAAACAGCTAGTTTATTTGAATTCAAATTTCCCCCCTAAAATGACATTTAAAATTTAGCGGGCAAAAGTATATCAGGTAGCATATCTATGGAAAGAGCTTGGTGTGTAGATTCTAGATCTATCATTAGGACCAATTTGGATGAAATAAGGGCTGTTTAGGGTTTCTCTATTCTTGATCTAAGGGTCAAGGAGGAGCCACATTTCCAAAAGTATGGCACTTTTGTACATGTGTCAAGATCTCCTTCACTTGCTTTTGGAATATTTTGCACTATTTTAGCCACAACTTTTTCATATGAACTCCAAATCTAGCGCTCAAATGGTCCATGTGTGGCGCTTCATGAGCTCTATCCAATGAGTACCCATGTCGAATAGTTTTGGTAAGATCTTCATGGTCTTTTTTAGGTTGCCCCTTTTCAGATCCTTACACAGCCTTTTTTTCATCCAAATTGGCCCTAATGTAGCCTCTGCTCAAATCGGAGATCGTATGTAGTTATGGAAGGCCAAAAATCATAAATTTTTTCTCCCCCTTTTTGGGGGGGAAAGTGCGTCCTTTGACCACTCTCACACTTCTCTTACATATCCACCATTTTTGCACACATGGCATGTATCTATTGGTCCAGATGTTAATCACCTCCATAATCTCATGGCAAATAAAGAGGCCCTCTAGACCCCATCCTCTTCCTAATGTTTATCTTGTAGACCATTATTTGCAAAGGGCTCTTGAAGCTTTTCACTACGTTCATACTTCTTCTCATGATTCTCATTGAAGACACACAATGGATCCCTTTGAAAAATTTATCTTAAGATATTTGTAGAGGATTTCCCAACAAGAAGCCTTTTGTGCCCCACATGCATCACATCTTCAATGGCTTATTTGGCACTAATATCCTAGCACTAATCTTAAGAAAAGGGCACAAAAAGTTCTTGTGCTACTTGACTAGTGTCAAATCCATCTTGTCCATTGTGCATTAGGATTTTAACAAAAAGGTTTCTAGCAAAAGAAGCTTTATGGTGGTTAGGATGTGCACACAATAAATTTTTCCTTGTAACTAACTATAATGAGCTCATTAGGCTAGCCTCACATGATAGTTCTACATTAACTTATGGATGTGAGTCTCAAGAGCTAGAAATCTAGAACATACTATATGAAGGATCATATTCTTGACTTATAATAACATATGGATGTCACAGGCAATAAACTTGAACCTCCCATAATTAAAGCCAGCTTGCATATGATATTCCACTATATGGAGGTGATCCTCAAAGCTTTAGTTTGAACCTCACCTACATGTGTTATAGTAGGCTACATTGAGCTCATGAGGCTAGACTCACACTCTAATGGTCCACACTAATCACTTGCTAAAACCTTGAACTTCAAGTATAAATCTCCAAATAGTTATTCTAAATTAGCATATGAATGTGAGTCTTGGATTGAAGAAGAAGACTGCAATTCAAGTACAGATCCTCACATGATTGTCCTAAATAAGCATAAAAATGTGAGTCTCCACTCAAGAAGAAGCTTGGACTTTAGTTCAAATATCCACATCAAGGTTTTCTCTCAAAGGATCATATTTAAGTTTCAACTTCCACCAAGCAAGACCCATGAGCAACTTAAATTAAAGAATCTTCCTCTCATGAAGTAGAGCCTCAAATTTAAGTTGGAGCATCTACTTAGAGAAACCTTTAAAGATTGGAGTTAAGTTACAACCTCCACTCATGAAGAGGCTCAAATATTTAAATTTGAGTCTCTACAAAAGCACATATTTAGCCCTTTGCTAAGACTAAGTCCAAGCCTCTCGCATTGAGGCTCCTTAGAGTCTTGATGTTAAGTTTGAGTCTCCTCTAAGTAGAAGCTCAAGATAATTAAAATTTAGCATGAACTAAATCACAACTCATGCCTTTATTAAGGTTAATTTCTAATGTCTCCCTTGGAGGAATCTTAGAGGCTCGAACTTAAGTTCGTTGAGGTAGAGTCTCAAGCTACTTAAATTTAAGCCTCTACTACTGAAACACATGTTCAAGTATTTATTGGTGTTAAGTTCAAGCCTCTCTCATCAAAGTTTCTTAGACGGTCAAACTTAAGTTCAAACCTCCTCTAAGGTAGAGGTTCAAGCTGCTTGATTTTTATCCTCTAGTGAAGCATATATTTAGACCCTATTTAAGGCTTGGGGGGTTCACCTCAAAATACGTAATTGTAGCACATGAGCTCACTTGGAGGGGTTTTTTATATACCAAAGTGTTACAAAATTACATGTGCAAGAAGGGTTAAAAAATGGAAAATTGAAAAAAGTTACAGGTTTATGAAGGAAGAGGGGTGTGTAAAGGGATTATAAAAATACCTCTTGAACGTACGTGCTATAGGTATTTTCGAAACATGGACCCCCTAGGTTTAACGTTAAGGTTAAGCCTCTCTCTTTGAAACTATTTAGAGGCTCAAATTTCAGTTAGAGCCTCCTCTCAAGTAGAGTGGAAATTTTCTTACATTTGAGCCTATTTTTAAGGTTAAGTTCAAGCTTCTCTTTGAGGATCCTCAGAGGCTTGAACTTAAGTTCGATCCTCCTCTCAGGTAGAGTGGAAAGCTACTTACATTTGAGCCTATTTAAGGTTAAGTTCAAGATTTTCTTTGAGGCTGCTTAGAGGCTCATCGAGCCTCCTCTCAGGTACATGGATAATGTGCTTAAATTTGAGCCTCTATTATAGAAAATATTTTGGCCTTTACCAAAGTTAAGTCCAAGCCTTTCTCTTAGAGGATCATTTTGAACACCCTCTAATGTGGACGATGAAGCTACTTAAATTTGGATCTCCGTAAAGCATATGTTTAGATCTTTATTAAGGATAAGCTCAAACCTCTCCCTTTGAGTATGCTTAGAGAGCCTTGAACTTAAGTTTGAGCCTCCTCCTCTGAGGTAGAGGCTGAAGCTTCTTAAATTAGAGCCTCTAGCCTATTGAGATACAAGCTCGAGATTCTATGTCAATTGCACCTACTTACCCCTGCACTCTAAAGCCTATGCATATCGTACGGGCCACTGACTCACCTAGGCATAGTCACCCATTGTCACAAACACAAGGGCTAGATTAATCAAGGTTGCTCATCATGTGGACTAAGTGACACGTGGATGAGATGGTGGGATCTATGATGGGGGGATTGTGGGCCATAGATTTGGGATGTGGTACCCTAGATTAATTTTTGTAATCTAGGGTACCCACATTTTGAAAGTAATCTAGGGTACCACATTTTGCAAAAAGTAATTTAGGGTACCCCATTTTGCAATTGAGGAATTTGAACACGTGACCTCACCTGAGTGAGGAACATGTCCTGACCACATCGTCTTGCATAAGGGCCCTAATTTACTTAAAACACGTGCATAAGGAGGTGACACCTAAATTAATCTATGGTTCCCTAGATTATTTTCAACACTATGGCCAAGATCAACGGTCCGCAATCCCGTCACTGTAGATCCAACCCTCCCATGCCCGTGTCACTTAGTTCTGAGGGTAGCCCATCCATGTCACAACACAGTTGACTTTGGGACCTGGGTGATCCTTTTTGGTGGTAGACAACAAAAAACCCATCATTGTACACCACTCATGTGTTCATAGCTTTAGAATGAAACTACAGGGTGATTGACCGCTACCTAGCAAACACTGTGGTGGTTGTTGACAGCAAGTGGGAGGTTTAGTGGGGTATGTGGAAAGACAACGCTATGCAACATATACAATACTGCGAGAAATAAGTTGTGTGTGGGTGGTGAAATTGGGGTGTAATAGGTTAGAGGAATCTGGAGAGATTTGATCTAATGAAACAAAGTGGAGCCAGTAGGTTTTTGCTTAATCTTTAAATTTGAGTTCTATGCTCCCAAACTATCACTTCACGAAGGTGATGTAGCTTGGTCTTATTGTTCAATGCCAAAATAGGTCCAAAAATTATCATGGCTCCACCAATTTTTTGTTGATTGAGTACAAGATGAGGTTTAGAATCTATCTAGCACAATTTTTTCTCTCCACTTACTACACACAAGCTAGGACCAAGGCAACTCTAGCTTAGTTCTTCTCATGATGGATATTAATCTCTCCAATAATTTCTTCAAGGCTATGTATGAATTAAACATACTTATTTACGTTGGAGAGTTAGCCTTTCTATTATTTTTTCTCCCACACTCAAACTGTGACCACGTTGATTCTCCTATAGTGTCTTTTTGAATGTCTATATTATGAGACTTCTACCTGTCTCAAACCCCCTTTCTTTTCTTTCTTGCACATCTGGTTTGTAAATGAATAAAGATCCACTCATGCATGTGTACATAGTCAACAAATCACATCTCCAACCATGCTTCAACGAGTTGAAAAAACCTCACATAGTATGCTCTAGTGTTTAGATGAACACAATAAAATTTGACACTTATTTGTGCATTTCCCTAAAGTTCTAGGTTAGTGTTACAGTATTCCAAACACTATTGCCCTTGAATTAAGAAATAAAAATTCACTTGGAAATGGCATCCGTAGCAGCATTGTGGAGACGAAGAGAACCTTACACGTGTGTGTAGAGTCATTTGGCTCGCGTTTCAAACACAAAAAGTTTGCAGCAAGCTATGGCACTCAGTTTTGGCACCATGTGTGCTAGTTTTGGTGCAGGTAGGCGATAACTGTTTTCATGTGCTAGAGGATTTTTCTCCACGATTGCTTACTCGCAATGGAAGATCCCTTCTAATGGTGCAAATTGTAGAGCCTCGCCTCCAATTGGCTACTTCCTTGTAGCCCTCTATGAATACTCCCCCACAATCAGCCCCCCAACTATGTTACCAATACATGTGGTAGTGATGTGTGTGAGCACACTTAGGACCTCCGGGGCATTTTTCCCTCACTAGGAGGTTGTTTCCCTTGTGCATTGCATATAAACCCATCATTCCAAGGCTAACTTATCTTTCCATCACACACTAAGTAATACTTCTCTCTGTTGTGTGCCTTGCTCTTCCTTTGTCTTATATCAAAGTTGTGTGTGTTTCCTTGCAACCCTATTTCCCACAATAGGTATTAGAGTAGGTTGCAACCTCTGGGCTTAGTCTCTAGCATCACCGACACATGCTTGATAGCATTCTAAGCAGGTTGCATCCTTTTGAGCTTAGTCGCTAACATCGCTAGCACATGCTTGCTCACTTTCTAAGATTTCGTGAGAGTCAACGGGTCGACAAATATTTCAGGATAGCTCGTTGAGCTTAGTCTGCTCAAATTTTTTATTTGGACTCATTTTGGCCTTTGTTTCCACTACAAGCAGCATTGTGCAGGCTATTTTGTCATTTTTTCAATATCTTTGACAATGCCATTTTTTGCAGAACAGGCTCCTTACAGTCTTCTATAGTGTGTGCTATATAGCAAATGGTGTTTTCAATTTATTATCCTCTTTTTGGGAAGTTTTTCACAGCAAGTAGTGTAGGCATTCACCATGGTTGACAACAACACAAATGAGTTGAAGATGTTTGACGTTAAGGATCTGGTTTGGGACAATAACCCAATGTGGGCTTATATGATGCAACATGTTCTTTTGTCAAAGGGCGTTTGGAATATTGTGTAGGGCTTTGATGTATGTCCTGGCTCTATGGATACATGTGATGTTAAGGATGTTGCAGGCTTTGGTGGTAGAGCTGTCTTTCCTATGGTTGAAAAAGAATGTTGGGATGTAAGAGATGTGCAAGCTCATGCATTGATTGTGTTGTCAATGAAGTGCACTATTAATCCTCACATTTATTCATCAAAATCTGCAAAATTCTAGTTGGACTTTATGCAGTCTCATTATTGAAGCTCTCTATGAAGCCTCTTATTGTATGGTAGCTCTTTCATTCACCATCTCTCTATGTATTGTTTGAAGTGAAACGATATCTCCTTCACTTTCTCATTCTCCTTTTTCTTAAAAGCATAGATTTGGGACACAGTGTTATGCTTGATTCCCCTTTTAGATAATTCCTCACAGTAAATTTAAGTATAAGCTGCTCCACATTTGAAAAATATCTATTGTTGAAAGGCTAGAACCAAATCAATTTTTTTCCTCATAATGTGAGCTCAAATACTTTGTGCTGAGTGTGAAAAGTTTCCACCTTTTCAACTCTCAAAACTTGTTTGAAGAGGAGAACTTGAGCATATATATCTCTTGATCCACTATACTTTTTGGCAACACACTTAGGTACCTGACATGGTCGCATTTGTGATGTTTTAGCAACCATTGTTACTACTCCTGGTTCCCTTGCTTGGACATCTCTAGACTCATAATCCCCACTAGGAACTCTAGTTGGAGTTTTTTTTGTGGCTCTCTCCTTAGGATGCTCATCTCTTGCTTCTATCAAGGTATCTAGAATTCTAGTCATGTTTATCATGCTAGGAGATTCATTGACCCTACATGTGGTCATTAGAACCATTGAACCCAAGTATCCCATTGGTCTAATCACTAAAAATTATTCTCAACTCATTGAATTAGCAATTCTAGTTCTCTCTGGACTCATTCTTCTTATTTTTGGTCTGGTCTCCAATATAATAGGTATGAATACTAATGGAGTGGGCCTCCAAAGTATGTTGACCTCTCAAGTTCTCTCTTTTCTATTGTGAAGTACTTACACCCATATTTATCAAGCATGATCGTATATTTTTCTTTGTGTTTGGTGTACGTATAGACATACAATTGTTTGTGCTCTAATAACTCTCCTAGGTAGTTCTCTATTACAAGATTGGGCACCCTCCTGTTGTATGTATTTAACTGCAATTGGGATAACTGGTTTAATGGTTAATTATGTGTGGTTTATTTGATTTTTCTAATAGTGAGTGCATGATGATTTATAAATTGGAATTCTGGGAGTTGAGAAGGAGGCACCAATAAATAATAACCGTCTTGGTTATTCTACTTTTGCACAATTTTTAGATATTTTATCAATAAGCCACTATAGCTGCTTTGTAAGTAGGACGGTGAGAACTCACCCTAAGAGGGTCATGCAATAAGTAATGTTCTCCACTCATTACTAAAGTGGAACTAAGTGTAAAAGAGGGGCCTTCAATTTTTGGCACCAACAAGTAATATTAAAAATTTAATACCAAACTCCACAAGAGGTAAGAGGTGTTGTGGAGTTTAGCTATGAGTAGAGGACATTACTTATTGCATGAACCTCTTAGGGTGAGTTATCATTGTCCTACTTACAAAGCAGCCATAGTGGTTTATTGATAAAAGATCTAAAACACTATGCAAAGGTAAAATGAGTGAGAGGGTTATTATTTGTCAGTGCCTCCTTCTCAACTCCCAAAATTCCAATCTACAAATCATCATGCACTCACTGTTAAAGCCAGCTATCCCAATTGCACTTAACCACATACAATAAGAGGCTGCCTAGTCTTGTCACAGTCTCATTGAAATTATAATAGTGCATCCAATCATCATTGTCCTGTTGTGACACAGTGACACATGCAAAGTTGGTCGGTGCCAAGAACATGCTTATGTTCATAAACAACCAAGAGTATGGTTCAAAGACCATCTTCACTAGACAAGGATAACTAGTGGCTCGATCACCAGCTATGAAACAAGAAGTTCCATGCTATTAATGTGGAGGTGACCATTGGGCACGAGGTTGTCCAAACAAGGGTCAATGAATATAAATCTTTGGATTCTATGATGGTTGTGGAAGAGACCATCTACTCCAACATTGTGGTAGGAATCTAGATAACAAGAGAAAAGCAACAATGAATGTCGTGGGCATGATGCCTTTGTCAAGTGGATCCAAGATAGGATCCACAATTCCTTTAAAGGTGATGACTCAAGCTCAAGCTCTAGAAGCTACCAAAAACAAACTAGCGGAGGAAGCCACATTGCTACCTCAAACAAAAATAAAAAACGTATTGATGAGACTAGAAAGAAAACTTTTGGAAAACCAAATGAGATAAAATGAAAGCAAAGAGGATGCAACAAAAAATTTACTTGGAAATTGAACTAAACTATACCAAAGAATTGCTTAAACATGAGCAAGAAAGCAAGAAAGATGCAAAGGGATCGGAAGAGTCAAAGACTGACTCAGATGGTTTGTCTTGGTGGATAAAGTGAACGAGCCCTTAGATGCAATATTGCAAGCATATGTGGCAAGGCTCAATAACATCAAACTCTACAGAAAAGACTACTAACCTATCTGCATCCATAAGATGAATCCAAAAGAATGGAAGTCTACAAAAGACTCGTAGAAATAGCTGAAGCCCTGATGGAACCAGGAGGTCCAAAATTTCCTAAGCCTGTAACACATGAGTTGGGAAAATAAGAAAGAGGAAAAGAAGGGGAAACAAACACCAACGGTGAAAAGTACATGACTCAAAAATTTTGTGAGAGATGTGGAAAAGATCACATGCTCATAAATTGTGCTTAAAAGCCAGCCAACAAAATCAAACCCAAAACAATAAATAAAGAAGAATCAATGACCACGACGGTGGTGGAAAACACAACAGATGAAGGAAGATCTTTAGAGATACAATTGTTTTTTTGAAGTGGATGAGTTGTGGCCACAATCCTTATGAGAATCGATCCAAAACCAAAAAGATGGTAGTGCTACTTTACAGTCAGCACCTATCCCTGAGATCAACATGGAACATGATTTTCTCCCTGGGGATATACGATCTCTATTCGGAGATGCCAGGTCTATAGCATCTGAAGAGAGAAAACCACATTCTCTACAAACTTTGCCGTATTTTAGAGGAGATCTCAAAACAAAATCTAAGGCTAGAGTGGAACCTTCTCAGTGGAAAGCCACACCAAAAATGATGGACACCAAAAGATTGCATTATTTGATGTCTTCTCCTATACAATGTACACTTTCTCTCTCATAGTCACTAAAAATTAGACCGCATCTACGGGGCCAAATGGGCGAACACTTGGAAAAGATAGGGTTGAAATTCCCTTCACATGACCAACTCACAAATGAAAACATGGATGAAACTCCCGGGGAGGTCACCTAATAAAAATGTAACCTATCACGTGAGTTCAACAGATCAAGGGTATTTAAAGCTCTCAGTGAAACTTACAGAAGTATATATACAGAAGGGCATTATATTTTCAAACTTGAAAAAAACTTACAGATTTTAAGAGAAAAGGGTATATTATATTCTTAACAAGATTCACAGATAAGGGGTTTTACAAACATGTCTTGAACGCACATGATATGGTAGTTTTACACACGGTGAGCCCCCCGAGATGAAACTTTGCCTAAGAAAACACAGGCAAAGCCGGTACCATTAAATAAGGAGGGTGATTACTGCAAAGGCGAGGAAGGAAACACCACCTTACCACTAGAGTACAAAGGAGTAAAAGAAATAGCCATACTTGATAGTGAGGCTACAACAACCATTTCTACAAAAGAAATCTGGGAGAAATGGGGAAGACCAACTCTCAAGAAATCGTACATGAAATTGCAATTAGCTGACGGGTATGTGGAGAGACCCTTGGGAATGTTGGAACAGGTGATAGCATCCTCATGCAGAATAGAATATGAACACATGTTTGGTGTAGTTGACTTTTGAATATGCAACAACTTTGAGCCTTATTTTGGGATTTCCATTCATGCATCAACTCAAAATGGTCCAATATAGGGGCTACAATCTCTATTTGCGTCATAAGGGTGCCACAACCAAGCAGTTATAGGGACATAAACCGAATTCCGATCAAAGACTTGTTTGTCACTACCGATGACGGAACGCAATTGTGGAGAATGCTACATTTGGATGTGCGGGGCATCAAAATGCGAGTCTTAGAAAGGAAGATTGCATTCTAGAGCGTTCAGTAGAAGATAAATTTTACATTAATGAGCCATTTCCACAGGAGTTATTTGAACCCTTTGGATGGGATTAAATACTGGAAACTCTAGATGTCTGCGTAAATGAGGTGAGCAACACCACATTTTGTGACAAAAATGGTTACGATATTAGACCATTTCTAATGGTATCCACTATCCATGAAACCAAAAACATTTCTAAAATAGTAGAGAATGAAAAAACAAGTGATTGCAAATGAATAATGGACAAAGCTTTTGTACAGGATCTTCCAAACGATGATTAGGACAAATATCATGTTTCAAGGAGCCATTATTTGGGAAACACTGCTGAAGACAAACTTTCAAGTGGCTATGACATAACTCACTTATTTACTATAAAGGTGTTGAAGGATGCTAACAAGTTTCGTGTGTATGAAAGCAAAAAAGGTGAGAAAAAGGCAAGACACATAGCTACATCATGGATCATGATGTCAAAGTGCAAACAAATGAAGCAGAGCAACCACAAGAATTTTGTGAGTATGAAAGCAGAAAAGGTGAGATAGATAGCTACATCATGAAGCATGATGCCAAAGTGCAAACAAGAAATCAGAGCAACCACAAGAATATTTCACTATTGACATACTTAAAGAATCAACAAAAGTTGTTTCAAAGAAGCGACTATAGAAAGATTGCAAATGAAAGAAAATAAAGGAGAAAAGTTTCCAAGTTCAACAAACGCAAGATCAAAAGAAGAACAAGAACCAAGAAGAAAATCAATTGTTGCCAACAATGATCAAATTCAACATATGCAAATCAATAAGACTTAAAATCACATGTTCAACTGTGATAGATCAAGAAGGGAAAAAAAATCTTATGTCTTATGGCTCATGGATAATGATGGTAAAGCCACCAATCACCTAGCTAAAGAAGATAGTGTACACAGGTTAAAAAATGCCGATTCTTAGCTTTGAAGTGGTTGAAGCCGTACTCAAGTTGAGTATTAGAGAGCTCAAGAAAATTTTCTACATAATCAAATCCAATCACATAAAAGAGAGGCTTGTCCTGACAAAAATCTAGACGGACATCTTCTTTCAACCACAAGGAAAAGCTTCAACAACAGTACCATCAGAAGCCCCAAAAGAACCTCAAGTACATACAAGCAAGAAGCAACCAACCATCACGGAGAAAGGTAAAGCTAAAGTAACCACTAAAGTTGATAAACCTCACAAGATACCTTTACCTTTAACGAGCCTCCATCAAACTTTCCGTGTAGCCTCTACATTAAGAGCCACACCATCAACAATGCAATGGAAACTAAAGCAAAAAGTCTATCAACAAAAGTTTCCATCACAAAGAAGCATCTAAAAGACGTAAAAGAGAATCAATCAAGTGCTAGTATCTAGAAATCACATCTAAGTCAAAGGCCCAGCTTGGATACATCAAGCACGGGTTCAACTTCAACAACCAAAGGTCATCGAGTGAATCAAATTAAATGAGTCAATCACTGCTCAGGCTACTTTCAAGGACACATCAGTGTTTGGGCCAAAAAGACTAAAGTAATAGCCTAGATCTACTCACCTTCTAGAAGACAAAGCCGAGCTATCAATGAAAGGCAAAAAAATTGATCAAGAGGAAGAATGATGACAAAATGCATCAAAAGAGACATTCAAAGAAACAAGCAATGCGACAAGTATGGGTACCAAATCCGTACTTCAACCAAGCTACCCAACATAAAGAAATGCAACAATGGATGATTCCGGTCAAGCTACTCAAAGCACAAGGATTTTATAAAGGTAACACTTAAATATGGTTACCAAAATTTGTAGCTCAATCTAAGACAACCAAGAGAAATCATGCAGCACAAGGTTCCACCCAACGATAAGCATTCAAAGAAACAACCAAATTTCAACAAAATCCAATCAAAATTGAGGGTGATGCAACCTCCATATGGATACCTCCTCTTCAACTACAAAATCAAGGCTTCTACATTGGAAATCATTAGGTCTGGCTACCAAAGCCTAGTTTCCATTAGGTCATTGAGAAAAAGAAGAAAATGCAAAAGACGATCACACACGGACCGAAGACAAGGTGGGTTCCAAAATCGCTTGTGGAAACTCAATCACAAAAAACCCACCCATATCGACAACCACTTTTATTGGAAAATAGAGTAAAGGCTACAATAGTCCCTATAAGAGCTGAAGAACTTTGCTTCACAAAGCAACATCAACATACAACAAGCAAGTCAAGAGGAGCCAAAATATACCAACCTATTGGACAAGGTGGTGGTATCTATAAACCAACACAATGAAAGAGGCCTAAATTTATAAAACTTATGAAATTGGGTTTTTGGCCTTGGACAGGTAAGTCCAAGTCACCATTAAACATGCATGGCATAAAAGTCACATCCGGGCATCTAAGCGACTAAATGAGCGAGGTGTTGGTCCCAAAGCTTCAAGTAAGAGTTCAAAATATTTATGTTTTTCCACTCATGCTAGTATAGGTGGGCATAAGAGTGAAATTCCATGTAATTTATGTTTGGTGAAGTGAAGGAGGAAGTCCAAAATACACTCACACACTCAACACACTGAGGTACGAGCGAAAAAGCTTCTACATCAAAACCCCTTCTTGAAAATGTGGAAGCTATTGTGACGTCCTTTGATGTCACATGTACTACATTTGTTCCTTGAAGCACCCATTAACTTCATCTCATACACTATATGCTTTTGTTTTATAATTTTTTCATATGCATTTAATGTGTCCCATAATTGGCACTTGCATTAGGCACTCTTTCTTTGTTTCTCTTAAGCACTCACCTTGCATGATAGGTACTTCAAGTCTAAATGCTCAACTCCAATAAGAGTGTAAACCAAAGACACTTTTTTTCCACCGGATTTTTACCTTTGGTCATCCACATTCTAGACCCTAATCTAGAAACCTCATCATCATTCTGTTGTATATATTCTTTTACATCAGCAATAAGGAAAGGGTTACCTAAGTCATTTGTCAAAGAGAGCAACAACTGTAGGTCTCCATATTCTTATCAAGTGCAACTTTTATCTTTAAGGGTGACAACAAAGCTTCCTTAAAAAATGGCAAGTTAAAGAATGGCCTACAACAACAATCAATGACAACTTTAATAAGCGAGCTATCCACAACAACTATACATAGCTCATTGCTTCAAAATTGGCTACCTATTGCAAAAAACTCAAATTGCAGTGGACCTTGACAGAAAAACCATCATAAAGTACACGCAACAAAAAATACCTATTCTACAAACTCACACTCATCAAAATCCATCTTCAGAAGGACAAGATTGTCAACAAAGAGGAGAATATGTAACAAGAAGAAAAGTTGCCTCGACAATCAAAGCTCAAATCATGTATCAACAACATGGCGGATATGAATCACTCAAGGAAGGGGGGAGTGTCTGCTAAGTATGGAGCTTGATTTACCCCTTGTAATTTTTTGTATCAAAAATACACATTTGTAAGGCCCTCTTTATGAGGAGATGCCATCATGCGTGAAGAAAAATTACTCACCAAAACAAAATTTTCACGGTCACTTTGCCAAAATATTCCTTTTTACAAAAATATTATGACCGAATTGCAGCTAGAGAGTGGTCAAAAAATGGCCGGCCGGTTGGTGAGTAGTCAATGGTCAGTGGCCGGTGGGCGAAAGTCTTTGGTCAGTGGCCGAATTCAATGGCCGATGGCCGATCTCAAGATGGACTTGTCTTATCAAAGACAACCACACATGGGCGTATAGGAGAATTCAAGAGTGACTTGTCTACACAAGGGCAGCCACACATGAGCGCATTGGAGAGTCCAAGTGAGACTTGTCTACACAAGGGCTGCTATACACGGATGCCTCTCATGAGAGAGGGTAGCCCTTTTGTCCTATAAAAGGAAGCCTTTTCTACACACAAAATTGGATTGAAGAGGTGAAGATTGTGGTTCATTGTGAAGTTGATGCAACAAGGTGGACGTGAGGTGGTGAGAGTGAAGTAAGGTAGGAGCTCCAAAAGGGTATAATCCCTTTGTAACTTACTTCTTATTTGAAATACTAAAGCCATCGAGTGACTGCTTTCCCGTGGTTACGTAGCCCACATTAGGTAAACCACGTATATATTGTTTGTAGTCTCTCTCTCTCTCTCTCTCTCTCTCTCTCTCTCCTCTATAATCTCTTGTGTGTGAAAATTATCTCTCTCCATTAAGTAAACTACTTAATTATCTACTTAGCTACATCATATCCCCTAGCAATCAGACCAAGGTTTGCTTGTAGTTAAAGTATCTCAAGGAAAGGATTTCTTGGATTGAGTGGGAGTAACGGTGGAGGAAGGAAAGCTCAAGATCAAGTATTTCAATTGCAAGAACTACCAACATTGGAAGATGTAGATTGAAGACTATCTTTACCAAAAGGACCTCTATTTGCCACAATGATGGTAGATGAAGAATGGATTATCCTTGATTGAAAGACATTAGGAACAATCCAGCTAATCTTGGCATCAACGGTGGCCTTCAACGTTTTGGAGATGAAGACCAGGAGGACTTGATGAAGTCACTTAACAGCCTCTACGAGATACCATCGGCATCTAATAAGGTATTTCTTATGAAGCGCTTGTTCAATCTAAATATGGAAGTGAGTGCTTTAGTTGTAGAGCATCTAAATGAGTTTAACACCGACATAAGTCAACTTCCATCGGTGAAAGTCAATTTTGATGATGAAGTGCAAGCTCTCCTTATACTATCGTCTCTACCGGATAGTTGGGACAGCCTTGTGAGGGCTATAAGTAACTCTATCTTTGGCACAAATACTCTTAAGTTTGATGATGTTGTGGGTGTTTTTTTAAGCAAGGAAATGTGAAGGAGAAGCACATGTGAATCATTAAGTGCTCCACTATCCGCGAAAACAGGAGAAAGGCCTAAGGAGAGAATTAAAAAGCAAAAGGGTCATGATTGCTCAAGGCGGAGCAAGTCACACACAAGGTCAGTTCTTGATTGTTGGAATTACAGCAAGAAGGCCACATTAAGAAGTATTGGTGGTCCAAGAAGAAGAAGGAGTCAGAGTCTCAAGACAACAAGCCAACATTGGAGGTCAATGTGGTAGGTAGAATAGAGAAAGATGCTATAATTCTCTCATTAGACAATGGGATAGTAGATTATGGGGCTTCATTACATGTGACACCGCATGAGGAGAATTTCCAAGATTACACCAAAGGTAATTTTGGGTATGTATACTTGGGAGATGATGAAGGTTGTGAAATTGCCGACAAAGGTACAGTTTGTGTCAAAACTGCTAATGGAAATGAATGGAAGCTTAAAGATGTTAGTCATGTTCCTTCTCTTTGCAAGAATTTAATCTCTATAGGATAATTAGTCGATGAAGAGATCTAATGTTTGGGGTCCTACAAGTACAACATCCCTTGGTGGTTCATTGTACTATGTAACATTCATAGACAATGCAACTAGGAAAACATGGGTTTATGTGATGAAGAATAAATACAATGTGTTTTCCACATTTCAAAGTTTGAAATTCTTTGTGGAGAATGAAGTTGGTACCAAGGTTAAATGCCTCAGATCCGACAATGGAGGTGAATATTGCAGCCAAGCTTTTGAAAGATTTTGTGATAGCAATGGCACTTGGAGGCAAAGGACAACTCCAAGGACATCTCAAAAAAATGGCATTTCCAAAAGGATGAACAAAACAATCATGGAGTGAACAAGAAGCATGTGGCTACATGCAAGATTATTACTTGAGCTTTGGGCAAAGCAGTAAGTATGTATGTGTACTTTATCAACCGGTCACCCTCAACGGCATTGGATGGGGGATTTACAAAGGAGGCATGGGCATGTAAACTGGTAAATATTCATTTATCAAAGTGTTTGGGTGTGAGGATGTCATGCACATAGATAGAATCCTAAGGTCAAAGCTAGATGCAAAGTCCAAAAAGTGTTTCTTCATTGGCTATGGAGGAGGTGACTTTGGGTATCACCTATGGAATCCGGAAGATGGTAAAATATTTAGGATTAGGGATGTAATTTTCAAGGAATAGAATAATGTACAAAGATTACTTGAAAAGAAAACAAACAGAAGATACAAGTGATGAGTACATGGAACTTGAGGACGGTGAAGACTCAAGGAGTGAAAATGGTAACAACGTGAAACAACATCAACCAAATGAGGAGCCTCAACCTATTCCCCGAAGATCTACAGGAGCAAGTAGACCTCTAGAAAGGTTCATTCATTCCTTCAACCATATCTTGGTCTCAGATTCTGGAGAGCCATAATCATACAAAGAAGCTATGCAACATGAATACAAAGAAGAATGGACAAAGAGTATGCAAGTGGAGATGGACTCATTACATCGCAACCAAACATGGGAAATGGTTGAGTTGCCTAAAGGTAAACAGGAACTGCAGAACAAATTGGTGTAAAAGCTAAAGGAAGAAGAAGATGGGAAGAAAAGATACAAGTCCAGGCTTGTGGTAAAAGGGTTTTCTCGAAAGAAAGGTATTGACTTTAATGAAATATTTCTTCTATTGTAAAAACGAACTCAATTAGGTTTGTCTTAACCATTGTAGCTACTTGTGATTTAAGTCTTGAGCAAATAGATTTAAATATGGTATTCTCTCACGGTGACTTAGAGGAGAAAATTTACATGCTTCAATAAAAGGGATATGAAGTAAAAGGTAAGGAGAAGATGGTTTGCAGATTAAAGAAAAACCTGTATGGTCTAAAGCAAGAATCAAGACAGTGGTACTTGAAGTTCGATCAATGGATGTTGGATCATGGTTTCACAAGATGCAACTCAGATATCTACATCTACACAAAGAATTGGGAGATGGAAAGTTCATCATCCTACTGTTGTATGTTGATGACTTGCTGATTTCAAGTACCAACATGCAGGAAATCAAAGACCTAAAAGAGGAGCTCTCTAAATCTTTTTCAATGAAATATTTAGGTGCTGCAAAGAAGATACTTGGTATGAAGATATCAAGGGATAGGACAAAGAAGAAAATAAAGCTATCTCAAGAGCATTACATCAAGAAGGTACTATAAAAAAATTAAGGTATTCCCAATGGCTTGAAAAAAATTAAAAGGTGCTCCTAGTTCAAAGATTCCACTCAAAAACAAAAAAATCCATGCGTTAATCTATAACATGTAACGGCAGGCAATGATGAAGAACATAGATTTGCAACAATATTACCTAAGAAAGATGAATACAACATTGCGAGAGAGAGAGAGAGAGAGAGAGAGAGAGAGAGAGAGAGAGAGAGAGAGAGAGATGCTAAAAAGAACTTAGAAGAGAACACTAAAGGGAAAAGGAAAGCGCAAAGAAACACCTAATTATATGGACACAAAGAGGTCTTTGGACTTTCCATCTTCATTTGTCTTTTGACTTTCCACCTCCATTCGTCTTTTGATTTTCCACCTTCATGTGTCTTTTATTTCCTAAACTCACTCTTCACTTATGCACTTAATATGATTTGAAAGAATTTTTATTTTTTTGAGATTGGGAGACCCAATAGAAAGGTTTGCGATACAAAATGCAAAAATAGTTTCTATACCTTTGGCTCGTCACTTTGAACTAACCAAGGATTTGTGTCCAAAGACACAAGAGGAGATAGCATATATGTGTAAAGTTCCATATTCTACAGTGGTAGGTTCACAAATGTAGCACATTGAGGTGAGATATCACTTCATATACACTCTTTTGGAAGAGGGATAGCTAATTCTAGGAAAGGTGCACACAAGTGAAAATCCTGTAGACATGTTTACAAAGGTAGTGAACAAAGAGAAGTTGAGCTTTTTCTCAACTTCAATCGGCATTCAAGGATATGAAGCCAGGATAGAAAGCAATCACAAGTTTGGTGTGGAGATCAATCTCTTAGTGGGCGTCTGTTAAGTATGGATCCTGATTTACCCCTTGTAATCTTTTGTATTAAAAATGCACATTTATAAGTCCCCCATTATGAGGAGAAGCCATCGTGCGTGAAGAAAAATCACTCGTCAGAAGCAAAAATTTTCACGGCCACTTCGCCAGAGTAGTCCTTTTTGCCGGAATATTATGACCGGATGGCAGCTGGAAAGTGGTCGAAAAACGGCTGATCGGTTGGCCGGTTGGCTGGTGGGTGGTAGTCAATGACCAAGAGTCCAACATGAGCGCATTGGAGAGTCCAAGTTGAGCTTGTCTACACAAGGGTGTCTACAAATTCTCCCATGAGAGAGGGCATCCGTTTTGGTTTGTAAAAGGAGGCATTTTCTACACACAAAAATGGATTGAAGAGGTGAAGCATTGTGGTGCATTGTGAAGTTGATGTTACAAGGTGGATGTGAGGTGGTGAGAGTGAAGCAAGGTGGGAGCTCCAAAAGGGTATAATCCCTTTGTAACTTACTTCTTGTTTGAATTACTGAAGCCATTGAGTGGCTGCTTTCCTATGTACATAGTCCACATTGGGTGAACCATGTATATTGTGAGTGCTCTCTCTCTCTCTACTATAGAATATCTCATGTGTAAAAATTATCTCTCTCCATTAAGCAAAATACTCAATTATCTTCTTATCTACGTCAACTTCTCTAGCAACGTTGTTAGCGTGCAAACAACAAGGAAAATGAGTGCCTCTGCTACACCATCAAAAGGAAGAACTATCACACCACCAAAACCACATGTGATAAGCACTTGTAAAGATTCCTGAAGAATCCTTATAGCAAGAAGCACACTTGGAAGTAGGAGAAACCAAGGACATAATTTGGGGGTGTACTCTCTCTTGCTAAAAAATGAGCTCTCTGGAAAGTTTGCAGAGAATTGTAGCTATAAAATGGGGTCTTTTTTATCTTTTATTTCAAGAAATTTATTCTCTTTCCTCAGTCAAAAAAGTTTTCTTGCAAGGCTCCATTTAATTGGTCTAATTTTTGCCTCATTTGGGTAGGAAATGGGCCAGCCGGTGACTTTTGGGCCAAGGGAAGGGGTGGGGTGTCCAAGGGACCAAAAAGATGGTGAAGTGCTTGGGCAACTGACTGGGAGCTCAAAATGGCACCTTCTTCTCCCCCAAGAGTCTATGAGCCCCCATAGCCAAGGCTTGAGAGAGATACTCTCTCCTCCCCTTATAACCCCTACTTGCTCCTCCCCTCTTCTCATGTGGGATAATCCCAGTGCCACATGGCATCCTCCTCTTGCATTCTCCAACTCCTTCTCTCCCCACAAAAAAATTCCAGCTTGACCCCTTCTCAGGAGCATAGTGCACCACTCCGGCCACCAAATGCGATGCCATCAAGCACGTCTCAGAGCCCATTACTTTGGCCATCTTCAAAATTTTAAAATCTCTGCATTTTCAATTTTAGATCATCAAATTATCCCAATTTCCTTTGTCGCATGCATCTGCAACCACTTTCTAAGTCAAGACCACTCACTTCGGATGCACATAACTCATGATGTACAAGTCCAAATCACAAGCTATAAAGCACGTCTGAAAATACTTATTGAAAATCATGTTTTGGGGACTCAAACAACCCAAAACATTAGTACACAAGTCTGGAAAAACCAAACCTTTGTACATGAATTTTTACATGGTCACTCCTAGGACTCGAAGCACTATGTACACATATATACATGAGGCTAGTTAGCAAGCTTTTTGACATGATCTACTGGCTTTATGCTCATCCAAAAAATGTCTGACATAGCTTGCCAAACCCCCTTAGCTTGCTCGATCATTCATGACAAGCAGAGGTCTCTAAGGTGAACAACTGTTGTAGCTCATTCCCAAAAACCTCATTCACATTTTTAGATGTCTTCACACCGTCTTCCTCCATTGATATCATCTCATCTATTAAAATTGTCATCAAGCATGCCAGATATTTCTTCAATCTATAACCATTTACATGGTATTTATGTTGTGCATGACCCAAATCTGCCAACTGATATGTCCCATTGTCAAACTTGTTCACAACATTAAAAGGACCTTCCCACATAATTTGATTTTTTTTCTAAAAGGTATTGTCCAACTTACTATTGTATTGAAACACAAGGTTACCCTTTTCAATTACCTTATCCTTCACACATTCATTAGCCTTTATCTAAGATTTCTTTGACACTTCCTCATAGTAGCTTGAAGCCAAAACTATGTCCAATTGCAAACATTGTAAGTCCAACAACCTTTTCTGCCAGGTATCTCTTTGCTCTTCATCTCCCAATGATAACAATTTAAGTGCAGGAACCTCCACTTCAATGGGCAATAAAGATTCTTTGCCATAAACCAAGTGGAAAGGAGAAAACTCTGTGCTCGTTTTGATAGCAGTGCTATAGGACCATAATACACAAGGCAACTCTGAATCCCAAGTTTCCCCATATGTCCGGGTCATTTTTTTCAAGATTCTCACCAACTCTCCATTGAACCTTTTATTGAGGCCATTGCATTGTAAATAATGAGGAGAACTGTATGGGTGCTGTATATTGAGGCCTTTGCGTATAAAATCAAGCAACTCTCCTTTAATCTCAGTCCTCTATCAGAATGTATCTCTAGTGTCACACCAAATTTGCAGCATATATGTTCATACACAAATTTTTCCATTTTTGTATTATTGGTAATTTGTTTGACAAATTTATCTTTTGCCTAGCGTGACAAATATTCCATTGTTGTCAAGATGTAAGCATTCCTTTTACTAGTCATTGGTAAGGATCCAATAGCATCAAGACCCCATTTTTCAAACATATCAAAAGCTAGAATTGTCTTTCGTAATTCAGGATTCAAAATCCTCTTTTCCATTTTTTGACAAGATAAACAAGATTTGCACCAATGGTTAACATCCCACTAAATACTTGGCCACACTTAGCCTTCTTGAAAAATATTATGCAATATGAACATTATGGAAAAATGGCCTCCACAAGATCCTTCATTATTTTCTTCCAAAAACTTGTAAGTTTCTTCTATCTAGGACACACGATGCAATACTAAACCATTTCCTTTCATGTAAAGCACATCATCAAGCATTTTGTACTTCCTAGCTTTTCTTATAAAAGCATACTTTTTGGAGGATGGTAGACCTTCAAATAGAACACCTGTCAACAAAAAATCCACCTCCTTTGATAACACTTCCCTCCTTTGATAACGCTTCCCTCCCATGATATAAAGAGGCATTTGCCTTCATCACAAACGTACAAGTGATCATTTCTTGGGTAGCATCATGAGCTTCTTCATTTTGAGACCTTTCAATATGATGCAGACTCCATGCTTCAAACTTTTTGAGTAATGATTTCACCTTGAAGCATAATTTTTCAATTTAGGATTCTTATTCTTCCATACTCCCAATACTTGATTCACAACCAACAAGGCATCTCCTTTGATTTGTAGGCGTTTGATTCCCAACTGTAAATAGATGTGCAAGCCACCTTCAAGAGCCATGTACTCTGCTTCATTGTTACTTTTTGCACCAAGTTTCAGCGCTTGTTTTCTTACAAGTGTTCCTTGTGCATCATAAATGACAATGCCTCCCGAAGCAACGTCATGAATTATTCAATAAGAGCCATCAAAATATAACAATGAAACATCAAATATAGCAAGAGTCTTGACCTTCTTCCTTCGGACCACCTCTTCCTTAACCAAAATAGGAGTCTCTTTCTAAGTGATCAAGTATGCCACGGTAGCCCGAGTACTTCCTTCCACTAAAAAAGTGACTGAAACTCGTGAAATTCAATAACCCCTTTCATAACTATTTTTGATATATTCAAATTATTAAAGAACTGAGGAAGCAATGAATAACTGGTGAGGAAAGTGAACAGCTTTTGCAACAAGTAATGTATGAATGATCTGCAAGCATAAACCATACTGGTCATCACCAGTTCGATCTATGAGTAATATCTTTCATGAGAAGTCTTCACTCTGCTAGCACAATGAACAGGATTCATATACTGAGATTCCTTCCCCCTTTGCAACAACATAGCCCCAATGGCATCATCTCCCACTAATGGGTTAACATAAAACTCATTTTCCCAATCAAGAGCTTGCATGATGGGTAGTGTACTCAAAACCTCTTTGAATATGTCAAAAAAATCTTCATAATCAAGTGCCACTCCAATGAATCATTAATTGCTTGCTGTAATGGATAGAATAACTGTGATGCCAAAGGTATGAATCGAAACAAATATTTAACCTTCTGTATGAAAGTGGCCTACTATCTTGTATCTTTTGGAGATGACAACAATAACAAAGCTTCCACTTTCTTTGGATTTGCTTCAATCCCATTTTCTGAAATCACATGACCAAGAAGATTCACCCTTGGCTGCGCTAAATGATACTTCTTAGGGTTCAACTGACCCGCACATTCCTCATACTTTGCCAAAGTCCTTTCAAGCTTTTGAACATGATCTTTCCTTGAATTATATACACAAAATAATCTATGAACCCTTTGACAAACTTCCCAAGGAACGGGGTAAGGACCCAATCCACTTTCCTTTCAAAGACTCCAGACCCATTTGTTAACCCAAAATGAAGGAAGCAAAAGCAAAAACAACCCCATGGAGTGATAAAAGTAGTCTTTTTCCAGTCTTCAGGAGCAAGGATAAGCTGAAAATACCCTGAATAACCATCAAAGACATTGTATCTTTAAAAGACAGCCACTGCATCTAAAAGATGATCAGTGAAAGGTAAGGGATAAGGATCATTATTGGTCATTGCATTTAATGGAATATAGTCAACACAAACTCTCCAACGCCCGTCTTTGTTTGGAGTGACCAGTACATGGCTCACCCATTCAACATTATTAACTGGCACAATGAACCCTGCTTCCAACAGTTTATCCACTTCTTCCTTTAAAGCATTCATTTTCTCCTTACCCATCATTCTTAATTTTTGTCTTATTGGCTTTGCCCCTTCAACTAGTTCAATCTTCACAGGATCTTCAACAAAACCTCTTATTTCTTGATATGGTATGATGAAAAGATTTGGAAATTTGTCCAACATTGTTAAGTACTCCCTTCTTTCTCCTTGTATCAAATCAGTATTCAACATGTTTTGAATTAATCCCTTCTTCCTTGGCAATTCTTTTTTAGACTACATCAACTCCTCAAGTTGCTCTAAACGGCTGGAACCATTTATATCCCCTAACACTTGCAATACTTTGCCAATTTCTCTCTTCTCCGCGTCCAACAACAAGAATAATACTTCACCCTCGTCACTAGAACTAGAAGTAGTGCTACCTCTTGAATCTTCAGAATTGTCTTTACTGGTGACTTCGGATTCATCATTTTCACTCACATCTTCTAGTGCCAAAGGTTGCTTTGTAGTCATATCAAACACCCTCTTATCACCCTTCTTTCCATATACATAGATTGTGCCCTTGCCCCAATATTACACAACACCAACAACTCTCAACCAAGGTCATCCCAAAATGAGAGGAAAAGCTCCCAGGTCAGCTGGCATAACATGAAATTTTACTATAGCCTTTAGGTTAAAGACTTCAACTTCCAAAATTTTAATCAGCCCCAAGCACTTTACTTTGGCATGGCTTGTGAATTGAATCTTGAACCCAGAGCGTCCACATGTAGTGAGACCCAGTCTCTCAAACACGACTGTGTGATCACACAAACTTGATCACCTCTATCAATGTAGGCCTCTCCCATGCCCACACCTTTGTGCCAAGTGTTCACCATAGGAAAAATGTTGGGTAGCTCTTCCGCAACCAACACTCCGACTTGAGCATGCTTTGGCTCTTTCTCTGGATTCACTAATGACTTCCACTACCTCTTAAGTTTGGGCACCATATTCATCAACTGTCCAAAAGTACAATTTACTTTCCTCCCAATTAGGTCTTCCTTTAAACTGTAAGCTATTTGGCCTTCTCCCAAAGGTAAATCTGCTATCAAAATTTACAAACCGTCTACGAGGTCTTGTCTTCCTCTGTGGTATGGGTTTCTAACCTCACTCCTATCTTATTGCAGAGATAGCAAGAACCACGAACATAATTGTCAATCCATGGGAAGAAGCTGACTCGACTAGTGCATAGAGGCTACAAGAGGGTGTCAACCTCTTGGAAAACAATAGCCAACTCGCATCTAACACAAACTACACTCAAATGACCAAATTCACCAAAAGCTAATCATAAATCAATAATCCTTACAGCACCAAACGACATCCAAATGTTATGAAACTTCTAGGACATGTTTATAAGACCTAAGCACACATGCTTATGGTCTCAAATCTCACTTTAGGTCAAGTGCAAAAATCGCAATTATTAATAGCAATAGTGAGTTTTTTTACCTATTTGTTTTTAACCTAGAATTTATCTAAATGCTTAGGAATGATGCCCCAATACCTCGTCTATGCTTATTTTTTTAGTTCCTGGCTTAAACTCCTACTTATGATGAAATTAGGCCATGGGCGGTGATGCCAAAAGCTACGGGTCACCATAAAATGCTTAGGTCAATAGGTAGAGCTCTTACGTGTGGTTGCAATGCAACATACAACACTGAAATGTGACAACCGGGAAGGGAGTAGGAAGCACAAGAAGGAGAGCAGTGAGTGTTGTTAGCTCACACTGTGTTTCTATTATCCAAAACTTACAATTAACTTACAAAAATTGGCCTTTATATCTTAACCAAATTTTCTTTGGTCAAAATTAATAATCTAGAAGCTTTAACTAAAGATAAGTTGATACAATCTGGAAGCTTGTAGCCCCGACTCATTGATTAGATTATCCATCTCAAAAATAGGAGTTACAAAGTGTTTTTACAATAAAAGCTCCAAAAAATGTTATGTGAGTTAACTTGCTGCTAGCATTCCCCCCTTCCTCGACTGTGTTGTCCTTTGATATAGCTTCATATACTGAAGTAGTCTTCGGGTTGACGACTAGTGAGGCAGTCTTTAAGTGCGTGTTGTTGTGCCGTGGCACGTGCATCATGTGAAACTAATTATCTACCTCACTCTCAATGCTTTTGCTATGTGGGACAAAATGCTATTATGTACATAGTGTGATATATGTGAAAATAGATGCCACGGTTGGCAGCTCTCTATATACCTTGCGGGGACAGCGAGGCCCTTGATGTGGCACTATGGCATGCTTTTTCACATAAATATATGTCTATTTTGCTTTAGAAATGTACAAATGTCAAGTGTATCGAAGTGGCATGCTCGTTTTGCCTAGAAAGTTCAATGCGGATGATCTCGACCAAGAATAGCAGGTTTCATGCGCGGACAGAAGAGATGCATCCAGAGTGCTTGGTAAAATGAGGTTCAAGATGAAATTTAAGCCCAATGGTATTTTTCCATAATTTTAGGGATTTTCCTAGCTGGTTTGGACTTTTTACGGGCAAAAAGGGTATTTTTGGGCTAAAAATGACAAAAAATTGGTCAAAAATGGCTCAAAATTCCACATCACTCACGGTGCCATGACTATGAGAAGTAAGGGATCATTTTATAACATCAATATCAGGACTACGATCTCCTTTGTGAAGGGATACAAAGTCTGCACCTAAGGTATGCTAGTGTAGTCCCATGCTGTTCCAACCCTGTATTTGAGGCTGTGAGGCCACCAATTAGGGTTTCCCCTCTTCAAATAACCACTTGGGAATGAATAATGAAGCTCTGAATCTTCCATGAAATGGCTACGATGGAGTATTTTTGGGCTAAAAATGACAAAAAATTGGTCAAAAATGGCTCAAAATTCCACATCACTCACGGTGCCATGACTATGAGAAGTAAGGGATCATTTTATAACATCAATATCAGGACTACGATCTCCTTTGTGAAGGGATACAAAGTCTGCACCTAAGGTATGCTAGTGCAGTCCCATGCTGTTCCAACCCTGTATTTGAGGCTGTGAGGCCACCAATTAGGGTTTCCCCTCTTCAAATAACCACTTGGGAATGAATAATGAAGCTCTGAATCTTCCATGAAATGGCTACGATGGAGAATTGAAGCATTTGTGTGGGGTTTTTATCAGGGCGAAAGAGCACTGCAACAACTGTGTAATTGGCAGTGAGGCTACACCAAGTCATCACACACACAAGAGTTTTGAGTTGATCTTGGTTATTTTTCAAAGAGAAGCTTTCATGGCTGGAGTTTTGTTCTTTTTTACTGTGTTTTTGGCTTCAAATCATCTACGCCTTGCTTGATTTTGCTGCGAACTCTCACAGTCAGAGCTCCGGCACTTTCCTAGCCGCACTCCGCACTTCTTGACACAAGTTTGGTGAACCCGACGTGAAGTAGGCTAGGGTGAGGGTTCAAAAGCTTCATTGAAGGTCTCAAAACAAAGTTTTAAAGCTATGGATCAACAAGAGAAACATGGGGTTCAGTTTGATCCTGTCACAATGAAAATGTTTCAAGCTTTTGCGATGTTTATGCAGCAGCAGCAAGCTGCGGAAAGGAGGGAGCTTTCCTCAACTAAAGTGCTTCAATATGTGGTGAAGAAAATGGACCAATTTAAAGGTAAAGATGTAACAAAGTATCTTTGTGGATATGTAAAGGAGATGGAGCTTCATCGAGTGCCCGAAGCAGAGATGGTGCAAAGTTTTGAACTAGCTATGGTTACCTAGATCAGAGAGCATGTAAGGGGAATTAGAAATGAGCATGGGCCAGCTTAGGAAGCATTCAAATTATCCTTGAAAGAAGAGTATTTCATGGAAGACTCCGAAGGGTGACAAAGAGGACTTTTCTAGAGTGGGTAGTTCGGCCAAAAGAGGGACTTTCGCATACCGAACTCCTAAGGGAATTTGAACGCCTCTACGATCAACTTTCAAGGACTGAGAAGGCTACCCTAAACTCAAAGAAGACATAGCTATTTTTGCAAGCTGCAGGCAAAGAGATTCAAGAGCAGTTAGAGGTATTGATTGAGGATAAGGATGCAGAACAGGGCTTAAAGACTGATTGGAATGAGGTCGAAGATGCAATTTCACTACAAGCCAAGCGACAACGACGAAAAGACAAGATGATTGTCAACAATAGTCAAGCCCCAAGTGTTCCCGAGAGTCCCATGAAGCCTGTGATTGTGGTTCCAAAGAGTGAGAAATCCATCCTCGATGATATTGTGAAGGGAATGCAAGAATTGAAGTTAAAGCTTACAAGGCTTGAAGAGAAGGGGCAACCATCAGGTCAATCTACAGAGCAACGACCTCAAAGCAGGGAAGGTTTTGTAAATAGATGCATATGGTGTGATAGTACTGACCATGGAAGGAGGGATTGTGAATGTTTCAAAGATGCTTTGACAAAGGAGCTTGTTTTCTTTAAAGATGGAAAAATTCACTTAAGTGAAACAGGTAAGCTCTTGGGTACAAACTTTGGCAAAGGTGGGATGAAGAAGCTAGTTGAGGACATGGATACTAGCCATGCCATCTCAATGGTTGAGGCAGCCGCCTATGGGTTGAAGGTGGAACCTATTAAGCAGAAAGGAGTCAAGGTTGGAGAAGAAGCATCTAATGGGATTGGAGAACTGTGACCATGGGCAATAGAGTCTACTGTAAGGTAAAAAGACTAAAGAGGTTTTACATGAAGTTGGAGACTGCATTCGCCTAGAAATAGGTTGGAACGACCTTGTTGACTCTTTGTTAGTGCATGCATACATTGCCAAATGTCAATCCAATGATGCCGTTGTTGAAGAGAAACATAGGCGTGAGAATGGGGATGAAGGGCCTTCAAAACAGGCGACGAGGAATGGGGGAAAAATGACACAGTGCCTTCTAGATCACCTTCCCCGCAACAGATGCCTATCCCCAAAGTGCCTATGCAAGAAGACTCTAAAGAAAAGAAGAAGGATGCAATGAAAGCCAAAGCAAAGGGTCCGGCCTACAAGCTCCAATCTGACTAGTAGAGGCGGCAACAAACCTTAAAAGGTTTTGGAAGAGAGGATTTTGAATGGTAAGGTGGAATTTACGTTGGGTGAGGTCCTTGGAATAGCAAAGAGGGAGTTCCATGAAGAGATAATTGATAGGTGCAAATGTAATAGTGGAGACTGATTGTCTACCTCTTCTTGGAATGATGACAAACTGCTCAACTCTTGACATTGCTATGTTGAGATGGATTGCCTACATAAAGTCCTTAAATCCGGAGTTTAAGCATATTACAGAAAAAGATAATCCGATCGCCGATCTTGCTTTCAAGAGCAAGGTATGAAAATGAAGAAGACATGGTTGTCGAGGGGGATGATGTAGGCACAAGTTTCTACAATATCTCTCATGCCAAGGGTGATCATGTTTGCCTGTCAAATGCACTCGAGTCATTTACAGAGGACCTATATCAAGGTGACTGGTTGCTCATTGGACGTTATCTGAGCACTTTGACAAGGCAAGAAGGTTGGACAGATCAAGAGTTTAAAAGAATACGCAGAAAAGCCTATGGATAATTTTTGAAAGATGGATACTTGTGGAAACATCCAAAACAAAGAAATGGGATGCTGTTGAGAGTTGTGAATGATAAGGATGCTCAAAATGAGCTTACAAAAAAGTTTCATGAGAGTCTTTATGCTGGACATAGAGGGGTATGGGCCACCTTTACTAAAATCAAAGAGAGGTATTGGTGGAAAGGTATGTATAAAGATGTATCTCACTTTGTGGAATCTTGTGAAACCTGTCAAATGTATTCAAATGTACGTCATCGTGATGGGTTGCACCCTACTTACCCACTTGCCATGCATTATAAGTGGGTAGTTTATATGGTTACAATGCCATTGGGTTTATGGAAATGATATACATAGTGCTTGCACGAGAAGACTTAACTAATCAGGTTGAAGGTCGTGCTCCAAGGTTATGGGTGTATTGGGAAAATAACAGCGAGCAGGGGTGAGTTGGATGTTGACAAAGCAAGGGATTTTTTCTCTAGATTGGGCATTAAACTCGCTCTCACTACTGCATACAATCCTGAAGGGAATGGTAAACCGGAACGTGGGCATCCTCCTATCATTAAACCTTTGGCTAAGGTTTACAAAGGTAAAATGGGAGAGTGGCCTAGGTTATTGTTTTATGCTTTATGGGCTGATTGTACAACTCATAGCTCAATTACTGGTTATATGCCTTTTGAGTTGATGTATGGTTAGAAACCTATAATGCCAATTGAGGATGTAATACCCACATGGAATGTATTGCCTTGGGAAGATGGAATGAGTAGGTAAGACCTTCTTGCTTTGCGCATACAACAATTGGAAAGAAGGCCTCAAGATATTGAGATTGCAGTAGCACGATTAAGAGATGCAAGGTTGAAGAATAAGGACGGATTTGATAAAAGGCATAGGCTCAGACCTAGAGCTATTGAGGAAGGTGATTGGGTGTTGGTGTATGACAGTAGTCTTGATAACCAACATTCAGCGATGAGAAAGATTTCAAAGAGATGTTTTGGCCCTTATGTGGTTAAGCATGTACACGGGAATGCAACTTATACCTTGCATGAGTTGGATGGTACAGAAATAAAGATTCCCATTGCAGGAAAAAGAATTAAATTGTTCAAAAGAAGAGGCAATATAGATCCCTTTGTTTCACAAGAAAGTCAAAATGAAGGCTCTGATGAACATGTTATGGATGAGGATGAAGAAAGAGATGATGATGCACTGGACTTCGCTGCAAGTGATGATGAAATCGATATGTATGTTGACTTAAACGAGGAATGAACCTACAAAAGCTATGTGTGGCACATGCCGGAGGATGTGTAGGTTTAGACGGGGTGGATGTCATGCCGTGGCATGTGCATCATGTGAAACTAAATTATCTACCTCACTCTCAATGCTTTTGCTATGTGGGACCAAATGCTATTATGTACACAGTGTGATATATGCGCAAATAGATGCCATGGTTGCAGCTCTGTATATACCTTGCTAGGACAGCAAGGCCCTTGACGTGGCACTATGGAATGCTTTTTCACATAAATATATGCCTATTTTGATTTAGAAATGTACAAATGTTAAGTGTATCGAAGTGGCACGCTCGTTTTGCCTAGAAAGTTCAATGTAGGCGATCTCGACCAAAATTAGCAGGTTTCATGCGCAGATGGAAGAGATGCATCCAGAGTGATTGAAAAGTGGTAAAATGAGGTTAAAGATGAAATTTAAGCCCAATGGGAATTTTTCCACTATTTTAGGGATTTTTTCCAGTCCGTTTGGGCTTTTTACGGGCAAAAAAGGGCATTTTTGGACTAAAAATGACAAAAAATGGTAAAAAATGACCCAAAAATGGTGAAAAATGGCTCAAAATTCCACATCACTCACGATGTCATGATTATGAGAATTAAGGGAGCACTTTAGCACATCAAGATCAGGACTACAAGCTCCTCTGTGAAGCTAGTACAGTCCCGTGCTGTTTCAACCCTGTATTCGAGGCTGTGAGGCCGCCAATTAGGGTTTCACCTCTTCAAATAACCACTTAGGAATGAATAATGAAGTTCTGAAGCTTCCATGAAATGGCTATGATGGAGAATTGAAGCGTTTGTGTAGGGTTTTTATCAGGGTGAAAGAGCACTGCAACTGTGTAATTGGCAGTGAGGCTACTCCAAATCATCACACACACAAGAGTTTTGAGTTGATCTTGATTCTTTTTCAAATAGAAGCTTTCATGGTTGGAGTTTTGTTCTTTTTTAGTGTGTTTTTGGCTTCAAATCATCTATGCCTTGCTTGATTTTGTCAAAGAGTTGCAAAAATTGGATGGTGACTTTGTTTTTAAGTTCGGTGGATGAATAGCCAAGAAACCTTGATGTAAGGTTGCGGATCACTGGTCCAAAAATCTTTATTCGTCATGTGAAGAATCCTGTATAAAATGCTTCTTCAAATGCCAACATATTGCGTGATGGCAGAAACATGCATCTGGCATAGAAGCCGTAGAGGACTTTTTCCGGGGTATGTCCACTTAAATCATAGCATAACCCTTTGTTGCCTTCTAGAAAAGACATCCATGGTGCTCCTACTTGCTCAGGCTTATGAAATGTTTGAATGCATGTAGGCAACATTCTGCAGATTTTACAGAGCATTGTAGAGGTCGAGGAGGCTCTTGAAGAAGTTCATGGCACCCGTTAGGGTTTTCACCATGTCTTCTTCCGTTGCTGCTCCCTGCTCTGGAGTGGTAAGTCTTGGGTAGTTGAGCCATGTTGGCCTCTTCTTCTTCAATGCATCGTGTGCCTACCATGTCCTTACCCTTGGTAGAGGACATAATGTGGGGTCCTTTTGTATTGCTGAAGGTGCTCTTGTGAGCAGAATGAGGTATCTAGAGTTATTTTTTAGCCAATTCTTTCTCCATTTGGGATGGAGAGCATCTGAGCCTTTTGCCTACATATCCTTGTAAAGTATTTCTTTAACCTGCGGTAGCTCCGCCTTTATCAATGGGTAGGGTAGTGACTGTTTATGCCATTGAGCATTGATTTGGTTGGGAGTGAGCAGAGTTACATTTACGAAGTGGAGAACTCTCAACTCTCAATCCATTGTTGCTTTCATTTAGCATCTACTTCTTGGATAATCTTCTCTTTTAGTGCATCTTCTCTTCAACTTTAGGAAGCTAAACCATTGGCACTTTCTCGTCTTTAGTGATTGGCACTTGAAACTCTAACTCTCCAACTAGCCCTTCTGATGGTTGTGTTTCCATATCAGCAAAAGATACTGATGGTATGTCTATGATCGATTGTTTAGAAGTCCCTGCCTCTTGAGATTATGTATGTCCTTCTCTCAGCATCTGATTGACTCTCTTCAAATCTTTTGTCTCCTTGAGCAGCTGCTCTTCTCTTTGTACCCGCATCAATGCAAGGTCTTCTCTTTTTGCTTGTTCAAGCTTCAACTCTCTTTGTTCCTCTTTTCCAAATTCTTGTAGAGTTCATTTGTTCCCTTGAGTGAAGCTACAACGGGGTTTTCCCTTATCTGCCTTAGAAATACCGCTTGATTATTGATTCTTTGCTTTGAGTACTGCGAGGAGGCATTGGCTACATGTAGCTGTACTTGGATCTTATGGATTGACTAAGTAGTGGTTAAAATCTCATTGGTCACTTCAGTTTGTTGTTGGTACTTGCTTTGCATGCATCAAACAGTTGTGTTAGGAGCTCCCGAAGATCTTCCATCTCTTTCTGTTGTCTCTCCCTAGCTGTGTGGTGTTCTTCTGCTTTGTTTTTCAACTCTTTAATCTGCCTTTGAAGATCTTCAATAATGTTCATTATGTCTTCTAGCTCACCTTGTAGAGCATATATTACTTGTTTCAGTTCTTTAGCCTTGGCACTGTGGCTAAGTGTTGTTGTTCGCATCCTTTCTATCATCAGCTACATTTGTTCTGCATACTCATTCACCTGGATGATCACTTCAGTAGTGGTTTCCCAGTCTTCACGTTCTACTTGGGACTATTAGTAGAAGTGCAGTTTTGGTTTTCAATTCTTTTGATGGTGCAAGGGTTTTTGCTTGTGTCCTTGTAGGTGGTTCAACTGCTTCTTATTGAGGCTTCGTGGATGCCTCAGTTTCTTCTTCTTGAGTGGTTGTAGAAAAAGGTCTTGCTTTAGTATTTCTGGCTTCCTTGGGCTGTTCAAAGCTTGCCTATTGCTGTTGCTCAGTCTCTTTTTCCTTTGTGTCCACGCCTTCATTGGATTTAGCTGTTGGTGCATGGGCTGATCTTCTTGTTTTGTAGTTGGTGAAGAGTGTCTTGGAGACATCTCTCCTTGTTCATGATGTGACTCGCTTTGTTGTGCAGCTTCTGCTTGCCTCTATTGCCCAGTTGCTTCTTCTTTTTCTTTCCTTTGAGCTTCTAGAGCTTCCTTAATCTTCAATTCTTCAGTTTCAGCATACATACACTCCAGTAGATCCTTTAGATCCTCTAGAATCTTCTTTGTAGTGTTCTTGCTCCTTGGACCCTTGACCTCAATTGGGCTCCATTTCTCAGGGTTCTTACCTGCTTGCTTCTTTCATATGCTTGCTTCTCTCTTTCAAGTATTGCTGTTTTTTGTTGTGGTTCCTCTTGATGAGCTACCACTACTTTCTTCTTCATTGCTTCCATCCTTGCCCTCCTTTCTTCATTGTCAGAGCTTTCGCTATTGTGGGCTTCATGGGATATTTTTGCAGATTCCTCATTTGATTTATAGACTCTCTTTGTTGATCTAGTGGTTCGTGGAGAAGGTTGAGCTGAGATGATCCACGTGTTTTGATCTGGGGCCAATCTATGATCGAGGCCCAATGGCAAATCGTCTGCCATTCCAATAGCATGATATGCTATTCTTGTTATCACACTTGGAGTACCCAAATATGTTATCTTTTCCTCTTTCTTTGTGACCTTCAGTGTTGTAAGCATGTACTGCGCGTGATCTATAGCTTGCCTTGTTGTCGACTTCAACACTTGAGTGCAAGTAGTTGCAACGACATGATTTGGAGTTGTGTACAGTGGCGGTCTCTTTAAAAAAAAGCGGAAATGGTGGTAGTAAAGACGAGCTGGATCCTCCACTTGCCTTTGGATGAGATTAGAGAAGGTGGCAGCAACAGTATCCTTGGTAAAAGTACCTTTTGTTTTTCTATCCATTGCCCGCATTGTCATGCCTTCTGTTAGAAGATTAAGTGCATCGACCACTATGTCTTTGGTGATTACCACTTCAACCTTTTGCCCTTGCTGATCTGTGATTTGAGCCGATCCATCTTCTTTGATTGTGAATAGCAATTCATATGCTTTTTGAAAATCCACTCCGCATAGCTCCTAGTCGTAGAAATCTCAAAGCCCAGTCTTTTGTTGGCCTCTTTTGTGTCTGGCTTTGCAGCTACATCATAAAGCTCCTTTGGTAGCATTTTCCATTCTACCTGGTGTCCTTCTTCACTTTTGAATATGCCAGTGAAGACCATTGTGTCGTTTTCTTTGAGCTGCTCTTTTAGATAGGTAGGTTGCCGTTGTCGTTTTTACTAATCTCAGATCTAACTAGTACGGTGGAAATTCTTCCAGCTTATCTTTTTGGGACATCCTTTTCTTTGCCTTCTCAGCTGCTTGTATTACACCTATCAGGCGAATACAATGTCAAAGTTCAAAAATTTCATGGATTGCGCTCTGAAATGCCCTGAGCCTAAATTGTTGGCAAATGATGTCCATTTTGCTTCAAATGGATTTTGGAGCATGCATAGATTCATAAAAACATGTAGAGATCAAAATCATGCAATCCATGCAAAATTTGCAACAAAAGTAAATAGTCGTGATTATTTACAGTTGGGGATTTTGTCCAATTTTTTGGATTTTTGACATCATAGGCTTGAAACATATGGAAATTAGGTACTCTAAGTGAAGTGTGGGCTCATTTGAGTGCACTGGGTGAAAATGGTCCCAGTTTTAGGCTTCAGACTCTAGAACAGTAGATATTTAAAGAGATTTTGAGTTTTTGAGATCCAAATCTGATCAAACTTGATGGTCGGCTTGGAACATCATCTACTTTGGTTCCATGAGGTCAAAGGTGTAATTTGAACCCATTCTGGTAAAAAAGTAAATAATCGTGATTATTAACTTTTTTTATCAACTTCTACACTTTTTGTTGCAAGTTGGCTCTAGGCATGATGTAGACTCTGTGTGTGATATATGGGGTGATTTGGATCAAAAATGTGACAATTAACTCAAAAATTGGACAAAAAAGCCTTTATTGCGTTTTTTGAAAAAAATTAATTTTTTCTCTGATCATTTGGGCTCATACTTGACATGTGGCATGTAATGGATGTGTACAAGTGACAGGTAAGTGAAAAGATGAATTTCAATCCAAAATTTCACAAAAGTAATTAATCGTGATTATTTATAGCAATCACTTTTTTTGCATGAAATGACAATTTGATGACCTACGCATCTTTAATACATCTAAAACAAGTCCTCAAATGAATTTGGTAAAGTTTGGTTGTGCCAGCATCACTTCGCACTCTTGTCAACTCTAAAATCACTGACTTTTGTGACTACTTGGCATGTAGAGTTGGTTGGTCACTTTTGAAGCTATGGACTTGTCGACTACATAGTCCTATGCTGCTCATTCACTTTGGGCCCATTCAAAGTTAGTTTGACTTCATATGTCAAATTTGACACTTTGTAGCCTTCGAGCTGTTTCGTGTTGTTTGAGAGCTTGGCTTGACTGTTTTTTGGAAACCATCTAAGTACATTGTGTATAGACCTCTTCTATAAGCTACCCGTGGAGTCAGAATCCAATTCTGGCATGTGACAATCTAATTATATGAAAGTGTTCTACTATATAGGGGCATGCTACAATTCAAGTCTCATCCAATTCGATTGAGCTGAGAGGCTGCTATGGTCAATTTTGTGTTGTAGGATTTTGTGCACAATTGGGATTCTAGGGTTTTTTCTTGAGCCTAGACCTTCTATTTGGGCATATAGAAATGTTCTTTGATGAGTTGAGAACTTACTCCTCATGTCTCGTGTGAGACGCCGCTGTAAATGGGCGACCATAGACTCCGAAAATCGTGTGCGAAGAAGGTAGAAAGCTCTCTCCTCCAAGAGTGATAGCTAGTGGAAATGAAGTGATTTTGGGCTACCTTAGATATCTATAATCGAACTTTGCAAAATATTTTTCCCCAGATTCCCTTGCTAGTCCTAATAGGCCCTGAAATCTTTGTTAGACTCAAAAAATCCTCAACCGGATTTCGTTAGCTCAATCTACAAGAATTTGCAAAAGCAGCCCTTGGCGACTTATTTAGGCTTCCCACTTCCATCTGTCATTTTGATTGAAAATTTTTGTGCCAGCTTCAACTCGCCACTTGTATCTTGGTTTTTCATTAATGAACTATTGTGGTTGAGTGTTTTGAGACTTAACTCTCCACTGCTTCATCAGCTTTACAATTTGTGGAGAAGATAAATGCTCATTTTTCCTCCAAACGCATCTTGTGCTAGGTTCCGTGCTCAAAGATGTTTTCCTTTGAGTCAATAGATTTGAAACTTTCTTCGGTATAGTAGATGATGTCTTAGACATCCAAATTTGAGATGGCTTGTCCTTGACTTGTGCTTTTGGTACCCAGATTTACCTGACTCCTTGTATGCCACTTGTAGTATTCTCTTGTCTAGATGATGAGGAAGATTGATTTCTTTGCGGTTTCTTTTGTGGGTAACCTCTTTTTCATTCCTCTATGCTTGGTGCAATTGCAATGATGAGTTGTACTCCTCTAGGTGATAGCTTGAGTTGGTTGGTGTCCCAATCTGGTACTGCCTTGTACGTCTGCATCCATGAGATTCCAAGAATCATTGTTTCATTCATGTGTTCATCTAGTAGGCATACAAACTAACTATGTGTACGGCCAGGTGGACACCTTTTTAGTCAATCTGCCAACATTCCCCTCTTCCTAGCTCGTGTCGTCCCTTGACACAACCATGTGCAGTATTGTCATAGGGTTGTCTTCATTTTTGTCTTCAAGGTTGATATTTTATCTTGGGAAGAGCTTTTTCATTGATGACGATGTCATGCATTTTTTGGATGATCATAAAGACAGTATATCATGCCAAAAAGCTTGATAACTAGCCTCATGTACATATGTGTACATAGTGCTTCGAGTCTCGGTAGTGACCATGTAAAAATTCATTTACAACGTTTTGGTTTTGACGGGCTTGGGTACTAGTGTTTTGGGTTGTTTGCATCCCCTAAACATGGTTTTCAATAAGTATTTTCAGCCGTGCTTTATAGATTGTGAATCAGACTTGTACATCATGAGCTATGTGCATCCGAAGTGAGCGATCTCGACTTAGAAAGTGCTTGCAGATGCATGCAACAAAGGAAACTCGGCCAACTTTGATGATCTTGAATTATAAATGCTGAAATTTTAAATTTTTGGAGATAGCCAAAATAACGGGCTCTGAGTTGTGCTTGACAGCATCGCATTTGGTGGTCGAAGCGGTGTACAATGCTCCTGAGAAGGGGTCAAGCTGGAAATTTTCTGTGGGGAGAGAAGGCGTTGCAGAAATGCAAGAGGAGGATTCCATGTGGCACTAGGATTATCCCACATGAGAAGAGGGAAGGAGGAAGTAGGGGGTATAAGGGGAGGATGGGGTACCCATTAGGGGTGTATCAAAGGAGAGAGGAGCTCTCTCAAGCCTTACAAGTTGTGGAGAGCACTTGAGGCGGTTGTGTAATTGAATTGTAGCCTTTGGAGGGTTGTGAGGTTTTGTAAAGCCAAGCATTGGGGGCCGGGTTACCCAATGTGAGGTGGATTAGGTACTGGAGCGATTCATCGACATCCCTTGAACTTTTGACGTAACATGTAAGTGTTTTTTTGGCAATCGAACATGGAGGACGAGTTTCCATGATTTCATGGATTGCCTAATGAGAATGTAGAAACTTTTATTAAGAAATTGGAAATTAATTTCTTACCGTGAAATATACTAGATCAAGGTATATTATTGCAATTTTTGCAATACATTTTAGAGGATGAGGAAAAAGTTTGGTTACAAAATTATGAAAAGGTGGTACAGACACAAACTCTAAGGGTGGTTTTACAATCATGTGAAGCAAGATTTTTTGGCATAGTACAAATCCATTAAAGTAGTTGATGAAGTTTTGCATGAAATTTTGGGATACACTCAGAAGGCTAATCAAAGTTTTGATGATTTTGTCATGTAGTTCACCCAATTATGGGATAAATGGGCCCGAGATTTAGGAAATGAAATCCCTCTGGTCATGTTAAAGAAGGACCGTTTTGTGGCAAGATTAAAGGAAAGTCTGACGTTCAAAGCTGAGCTGAAAAGGCCTAGTACCTTCAAGGAAGCAGTCACTATTGCCATGGAGAAAGAATGGAAATCTTAAAGACTCAATGAGTATGGGAAATCAATCCATGTGCAAGGTAATGGTGGCCAAAATGAGGGAAATTAGGCAGAGGCTGAAGCCCAACCTACTCAAAGGGTTGCGAACACTAAACAATTACGACAAAATATGCAAGACATGATAACCATGATGCATGAATTGAGGCTTAGTGTTCTTAAAGGTGGTCGTGGTCGTGTTAGAGGAAGAGGAATGGCCCGGCCATGTGAAGCTCAGCCTAATTCTAATGTGGGTTGTGGACAAGGTGTCTTTGACCACAAAGGAGGTTCATCGCTACATGTTATAATTGTGGTAAACTTGGTCATATCAACGCTCATTGTCCAAGGCCAGTAAGGCTGGGAGGTGATATGTTTCCACTTCCATGACAGATTCCTAGTAGGGCTAATGATTATCCATTGGATATACAGGGAGATCAAGGTACTGAACAGGAAACTCAAGCCTCAACCTCTAGTGGTCATGTGGATATTGTGCGGGTTGAAAAAAAGAAGCAGATATGATTTCTGTAGGAAAAAGACAGAGGAAAGGCTATGCTGCTCCAAGTCCCAGTAAGAAGAAATGGAAAGAGAAAGAGGAAAAATATGCAAAAGTTAAGAGGATGTTAGCAGCAAGCTAACTCAGATAACATTTCTCGGAGCTTTTATTGTAAAAACACTTATTATTTTGATAAATCGAGAATGTTGTAATTCCTACTTTCAATATGGATAATGTAGTTGATGAGCCGGGGCTACAAGTTTTCTAGCAACTTATCTTTAGTTAGAGCTCCCAAATTATTAGTTTTGACCAAAGAAACCTTGGCTAAGGTATATAGGCCAATTTTTGTAAGTTAATTTCAAGTTTTGGATAATAGAAACATAGTGTGAGCTAACGGCTCTCACTTCTCTCCTTCTTGCACTTCCTACTCCCTTATCGGTTGTCACATTGCAGTGCTGTCTGTTGCGTTGCAACCGCATGTAAGAGCTCTATGCGTTGATGTAAGCATTTCATGATAATCCATAGTTTTTGGCGTGGCACACACGTGGCATAATTTCATCATAAGTAGGAATGTAAGCTAAGAAATCACAAAATAAGCATAGGCGGGGTATTGGGGCATCATTGCTAAGCAATTTAGATGCATTCTAGGTCAAAAATGACTAGGTCAAAAACTCATTGCTCTTAATAATCTCAATTTTTACAGTCGACCTAAAGTAAGATTTGAGAACATAAGAATGTGTGCTTAGGTCTTATAAACATGTCCTAAAAGATAAATATAGTTTGGATGTTGTTTGATGATGTAACGGTTATGATTTGTTTGCCGATTTGCGATTAGCTTTTGGTGACTTTGGTCATTTGAGTGTAGTTTGTGTTAGATGCGAGTTGTGATTGTTTTCTAACAGATTAACACCCTCATGTAGCCTCTATGCACTAGTCAAGTCAGCTTCGTCCCATGGATTGACAATTATGCTCGTGGTTATCGCTATGTCAGCAATAAGATATGAATGAGGTTAGAAACCCGTCCCACATTTGGCGCCGGTGCCGGGGATTGAATAGACCTAAACTAGGAAAAACACGAGTGTATTATGTAGTTGTCCTTTAAATTCCTCTAGGATCACCTAGAGTCAAAAATTTCTCTTTAAAACCGCATAGATTAAGATTGTGGTCTTTTGTTGTGTAGAGGTAGTTTCGAAGTAGGTTGTACTTGTTGCTAAGTACCTTTAATTAAGATTGTAGGATTATAGGATTAGATTAGGATTTTGATAATGATAGATAGACGAGACAAGCCTTAAGATCAAGGCTCAAAAAACCATAAAAAACAAGAAAACGAGTGTTTGTGGACACTTTCTACAAACCCAATCGCACTAGGACCTAGGAGTAGGGTAAGTAGAATTCGAGGTGGGATTTCAGAACATTGTTGACTTCAGAAGAATCAATTGTGAGTTGTTTATATAAAGTTGCAGAATTTTAGGTGTACGGGTTGAAACAGTACCCAAAGACTATCAACCACTGAATCCGGCTGTAGATTATGCTTTAAAAGTAGTATGAACCAGTGGGTAAGCTTAGGACTCAATTGAGGTAAATTTTCAAGAGTTTTCACACCTAGAGTCAAAACTTTCTCTTTAAAACCTCATAGCTTAAGATTGTCGCCTTTTGCTGTGTAGAGGTAGCTTGGAAGTAGGTTGTACTTACTAAGTATCTTTTAGGATTGTAGAATTGTACGATTAGATTAGTATTTTGAGAATGATTGATCGACGAGACAAGTCTTAAGGTCAAGGCTCAAAAAACCATAAAAAACAAAAAAGCGAGTGTTTGTGGACACTTTTCACAACCCAATTGCAGTAGGACCTAGGAATAGGGTAAGTAGAATCCGAGGTGAGATCCATAACATTGCTCACTCCAAAAGAATCAATTGTGATTTGATTATGTGAAGCTGCAAAATTTTAGGTCTACAACTTGAAACAGTACCCAAAGAATGTCAACAACTAAATCCGGCTAGATTATGCTTTAAAAGTTGTATGAACCACTGGGTAAGCTTAAGGACACATTTGAGGTAAATTTTCAAGAGTTTACAAAAAATCAAATTATTTACTTGTTCTTGAGATTTTAGGCCAAATTAAGTTTTGACTTGACTCAAAGGCTTAAAACAGGTCATAATAAGACTGTCCATTGAAAAAAATAAAAAAGTGTTCATTTTAGGCTAGAAGTAAATAATTGTGATTATTTACTTTTAGCTCAAAATTGACCCAGGTTGATACTAAAGACTCTATGCATGATTGCAAACATCTTTTGTAAAGGCTCATAGAATTTGAATTACCAAAAACTGACCAAAACCTTGATAAAAACTGAAATCTATACTAATTGTCGAGTACTTGAGTGTGACTCGAAAAATTTTGTTCAAACTTAGTGAAACTTGTCCAGAGACCATAGCAAGTTGATTACCTGGCAAAACAAGCCTGCAAAGTGTGAAAACTGAGGAAACTAAATAATCACGATTATTTACTATTGGGGCCGAGAGACATAATTTTGGACTTTTGAGCTTGTACAGTGTTAGAACAGCATAATACAAGGCCACTAGTCAATTTTGGGCTCAATTGGATCCAAATTAGTACATGTTAGCTCAGTTTTTAGGTGGCATATTAGTACTTTGGCTTTTTGCAAAAGTAAAATCTGAATGTCTCAATTGCTGCCTCACTTAGCTCAAATTGAAGTGATATACATAGACCACTTACAATAGTTAGCAATGTACAATCTTTGTGAAAGAATAGCTCATTTGATTAAAATCGATACTACAGGAATTAGGTTGCAGGCAGGAATTGAAAGCTTGACAGAAGGCACACTCAAGTCAAGTGGAAGAAACAGATAACAATTCAATCAGAGGGCAAGTACTCTATCCAGGGCTTCACAAGTCTATATGAACCCTAGATCTAATCATATACTAGCAAACCAAAGCATATTTTTAGAGACCTCTAGTAGAGTATCCACCACAGAGAGTGTGAATCAAGGCGATCACTTGGGCACTATCTTTGAAGAAGTCTCAAACACTTTTTTAGACTCAACATCTAAAATGTCTTACTATTCGACTCATTCAAGAATCGGAAAGACAATGCAATATAAGCACATACTCACCTTTTATAAGACTAATGACCATGGAGCTCAGGTTTGCCTGGATCTTAATGAAGAGTATCTTATTTGCATTGATAACCATGACATAGAGTTTGAAGAGGAAATAAGGGCAATTAACCAAGGAAAAATGTATATGAATAAAAACAAGACTCAGTATTTAAAAGTTGGAAACCCTGATGTGATAGACAAATGGGGATTAGAGGTGAATACACTCATTTCGAATATGGAAGCAAAAGAAGGTCCACTGACTTTCAAATTTGAGGGATACGATCAAGTTGATTTGAAACTGTTGCAACGTGTGAGCACAAATAATTTTAGGATCGGAGTCTATCGTTGGGAGGATAGAAACATCAAGGATCTTCTATGGACTTCTCATGCCAAATCAGGACAGTTAATATCCCATGAAGATCATCTATATCTTCAAAATCAAAGATAAGGGTTGAAAAGATCTATCAACCTACCTATTTAGGGATTATTATAACAATAACTTTGTTATGATGAGTCTTGAGGAGGTATAACAAACCACATAACAAGGGTACTCCATAAGAGATTGGATATTGGGCCAAGGACTAGAAACTATACCAAGAGAGGAACTCCGCAAGAGATCTTTTGGGAGAAGTGTTAAAAAACCCAAACCTACCTCATGACAGAGAAAACCACGTGACAGTAAATCCGGTCAAGGGCTACATGAGTCACTATTTCCAATAGACTAGTTTGAAGGACTTGGGACAAGACCAACTGCCAGAAGATATGGAGTTGAACCAAATAGACGTGCATGACCACTTAACAACTTCAAGAAAGTGCTAAGAGCAGAATGTATACGAGGTCAATTATAGATTAATACATTAGCTCAAGGATTTGTAGCTACATGTTCCAAAACTAGGATCAAACATAATACGATATCTCAAATCTATAGCATCAAATAGAAACAAGATGAGTCTGTTAACTAGGATGAAGCAATACATTGCAACATGCACAGAACTAGAAATACCTACAGAAGAAAAATCAGTTTCATTGTTTCTAGAGGGACTGCTAAACAAAGAACTTATTGCTATACTATATAACAAGAAACATATGACCCTAGAAGAGTGTGTACTAGATGCTATTGACGTGGGAGACAACTGTGATATTTTCAATGAAGAAGATGTCCCTAAGGATACTCAAAGAGAGAAAAAAACATCCACAAAACCAGCACAAGTGGGAACGGCTGCAGCAGCACCACTTACAGCCATAGAAGACATGTTCAAAAGGATGAACAAAATGATGAATAACATGCAAAAAGCACCTATGAGAGGACCAGGGCAAGGGATACCTCAACAGGAACAACCAATTAGGCCACAACAATGGTGTGCTATCCAGGGTAAATGGACCAACCATGAGACCAATGAGTGCTATTACTGACCAAAGTACGATGGAAATGTTCAATATGTGCCTATGAGGCGACAAGGACAACCCATGTACAGATATTATCATAATATGGCCCCAACACAAAGACCACCGATGGTATGGAAAGACCTCAACCAGTGTTTGGTCAACAACCTCCATATCCTGGATATAATGGAGTGCCTGTAAAGTCCATGCATTCAAAAGGAGTCATAGATGAACAAGTACTAGTGCCTGTTACACCATATGTTGAGCCTAGTCCATCTACATTAATGGTAGAAGGTGAGTGGTATAACTCACATCCACCACCAATGGAAGAACCTGTGACTTATGCTACACCAGAGCTTACACCCATGTATTATGTAGCTAATCAGGGTGTTAGACCTCCTATGGAAAGACCCATGATTAAGCCAAGGACTAGAAACTGCCATAGTTGTGGTGCAACAGATCAATGGAAAAATGAATGTCCAGAGCCTGACAAGAACATTAAGCCAGTTGAAGCTTTTTGTACACAATGTTGCAAACAAGGGGGACAGTTCCCTAAAGATTGTCCAAAAAATCCGTTAAACAAGGGTAAAACAATAGTAAATGTAGTCCACGTGATACCTAGTAGCTCATCGGGGAGCGAATCTATTATTCCAATCAAGGTAATCTCTAGAGCCCAAGCTAAGAAAAAGAAACATAACTGCTCTGATGACTCAAAGAATAGTAAAAATATCCTCTCAAAAGGCCAAGAGAAGAAGAAGCCAAAGGTATGAGATGAGAAAATGGAAACAAAGGGTTGAAATCGAGGAGAAAGCCAAGAAATTATTCTAGGAAAAAGTGAAAGGAATGGGGAGTGAAGTCAAGGAAGCCACAGTGAAATCGGGAGGATCAATTTTGGTAGACAAAATTTTTGAGCCAATCAATGCAGCCTTGGAATCTTACCAAGCGGGACTTAAAGCAGGCCAAGTCATGGAAAACAAATGGAAAAACTATCCTTCTCTAGATATGGAAGCAACTAAGCTTGAAGCTTATCAAAATTTGGTAAGAATTACTCTAGAGATGTTGGAAAAACACAAACCCAAGCTTGAGAGAATAGCAAAACCTGAGGAGCTTGTGGTAGGAACTAGTAAAGAGAAATCCGTAGTGGTGTAGATAGAATCCCGCCTTGAAACTAAAGATCCAGAACTTATAGGTGCCTGACAGTGAAGATGCCTTAGATGGAATTCTTTTTGTGGAGGAAGATTCATCAGGACATTTATGGAAAAAAGTGAGTGAGATTAAAGATGGGAGCATAATCTTAAAGTCGGTTCCTATAGAGGAAGTTTGGTTAGACAATCTACCTCTTGATATGGACATGGATATACAATCTTTGTATGGGGATTGTGGCTCTAAAGCATCAAGAATGTCTAAACCAATGACTCTAAAAACACTACCCTCTTACTTGGGAGACAACAAAGATGAATCCATAGTGTGTAAGACCACTTAGATAAAAAGAGCGGAACAGATCCTAGAGGTAGACAACATCCATTCAATCATGTCTACACCCATTCAATGCACTCTTACTATAAAATAACTGCTCAAAATCACACCATATTTATGGAATGATTTACAAAAAACTCTAGAGAAGGTGGAGATAACAAGGCTAGCCGAAATTTTTTGGGAAAAATGAAACTTGAATTGGATAACAAAGAGATTATATCCGCCCCAATGAAGAAAGTTGGAGAATACTACAAAGGAAAATAAGGAAACACGACCCTTCCACTGAGATATAATGATGCAAAAACCATGGAAATACTGGATAGTGGGGGAGGCATAGTCATAGCCACAAAAGCAATATGGAAATCATGGGGAAAATCGGCCATTAGACAAACTCGAATGAAATTGCAATTGGCTGATGGACACATCAAAAGACCCTTAGGAGTGCTTGAAAAAGCAATAGCTAGTTCTTGTGTAATTGATTATCAACATACTTTTGCAATAGTAGACTTTGGAAAGAAACTTAATTATGAAATCATCTCAAAAAGACCGTTCATGCAACAAGTACAACTCACCTAGGATTGGGGAAACAATTACTTGTACTTGAAGTAAGTGGGATCAATCACAAGGGTTAATCTAACAAAATCACACTTATAGATATGTCATGAAAATGCCCATACAAGAATTTAACTCAGTCTCTTTGGCTGAATCAAAGCTTCCTTCTTGGTTAAACAAATACATATCTATTTGAATGTGTGGATCCTCAGAAAACAAGAGCTTAAAACGGGAAGAATGTATCTTAGAGAAGGATTTCACAGATGAAGCCTATATACATGAATCCTTTACGGAGCATTTGTTTGAGCCATTTGCTCAAATTTTGGCAACAATGGATGTATATGTGAAGACACAATTTTTCAATGAGGATGGCTATGACATAATTCCCATACAAATGATTTCAACCATTCACATTGAAGATGTATCCCTAAGTGGAGAATTTAATCTGGATGGTGAATCGATGGCTAATTGGATTAGTGGATGCCGCTTAAAAAAGTACAATTTTCCACTAACCAATGATTTGCTAGAGAAGATGCATACAACAAAGCAGAGAAAGATGAAATGGCAGCAAGTCATTGATGAAGCCCAAGAGGAAGTTTGAATTCGAGTACTCAAAAGGAAAGATGTTCTCAAAAATCAACAAACACCTATTCCCATCAACACTTTGGAACTAGATGAACGACTATGGGAATTGCAGAAGGATGCAGTGTCAATGGATGATGAATGGTTAGATGGAATGGACCTTCTCATCAAAGTACAACTAAACAACCATAGAAAAAATGCACTAGTAGATAACGGAGCTTGGGTGAATGAAGTCAGTTATACCATGTACAAGAAAGCAACAAATCAGTCTTTGACATCGGGAATATCGGTTATCAAAGGATGCAACAAGAACCCAACACTAGCATTGGGAGTAGTCAACTTGAATGTGATAGTACATGGATGCTCATGCCGTCCATCACATTTGTATTCTATTATTTTCCCAAGCTAGTGTGGTGATACTCTGTATAAATCGTGGTTCCAGAGTAGCAAGTCGATTCCCTGAGTTGTAATTATGTCATGATATGTGTAAAAGTCCATGTGAGTTGGCCATTGGACATTTAGAGAGCCCTAGGTATAAAGGTCAATAACTTTAATGTGGAAGGTGGCTTATCTTTGAAGAGAAGAAAGAGCTCTACTGGAAGTATGCTCAAGAGACTAGAAAGCTCCAACTCAATCAACTTTTCTAATGATTGGGTAATCCGTTTTCACCTTCGAAACTTGCATTGTGCTTCTCTCTCTTTGTTGTTTCATTCAAGTGTAAGCATTTTCATAGATTTTTAGGTTTACATCTACGCATGTTAGTGAGACTAATCATCAGATTTGAGTGCTTAAATCACTATTTTTTGATGTTTTGACCATCAGAGAGTGTTCCACCATCATAAGGCGACCTTTTTCTATAGTTGTGTTGCAATTTTTAGGACCTTTTTCATGAGGGATCGTGATTTTGGTACCTTGTCAAATTGTGACCAGACTTGGTAGGATAGTGCCCCTAGGTGTCCTAGACCTCCTTCCAAAGTTTTATTGCATTTTCAAGTCCATTGGAGTGCCAAAATGGCGTGATGACCTAGAGGGGTGAGAAAGGACATAAAAACTTTTTTTGATCATTGATTAGTGCTTTGCTTGTTGAGTTGTTGTGTTTGATTGTTAGGTTCACTTCTTGAGATTGACAACCTCAGAGAGTCTCCGTGTCCCATCGGAGTCACTTTCCTGAGTATTGAAATTATGGTAGTGTCAGATAGCTATGCTATAGACATCCGTTGTGGGGTGACTTGCTAATAGTAGTTGATCCATACCATCAATGCCTCATTTTTTGAAGGGTCCATTTGCAAGCACTAGTTGCCTTGGACCATGCATCAACTTTTTGTTTTGGTTTACTTGACAATTGTGATAACTTCTACACCAATGTTGAACATCCACATGCAAGCTTGGCCAAACATAACCCGCAAGCAAAATCTTCTTCACAATTAATTCTTGGGCAAGATGACCACCACATGCTTCTTCATGCAAACTCTCTAGAATGGCTAGAATTTATTTTATTTTCTGAACTCTTCTACACACTTGATACTTCCCTCTTTGATAGAGGGTACATTCTAAGGAGAGATACAGACTTGCCTTCTTCATGAGCCTCCTCTTCCAAGCCTATGTGAAGCCTTGTAGAAACTCGACCTCCCAATTGTAGCCAATAATGGGAGCTAATAACTCCATTGCCTGATACCTACGTTGCTTGACAGCAGCTACCATCATAATGACTTTCACTTCCTTATCAATGCATGCAACCACTTGTTGTGCAAGAAAATCAACATCCTCATTTTGTTTCCTAGGAATATGATATAGCTGTACCTCTTAAAATTTGGATTAAACAACTTATGGATGGGATGGAATTTTTTCCTTAGGTTTTCATTCTTGCATGCCCAAATTCCCAAAATCTTCTTTACAATGAGAATTGAATCCCCTTTTACAATGACACAATGTATTCCTTGACTAATGCAGATTTTCAAACCATGAAGTAGTATGTCATATTGTGCTTCATTGTTGCTAGTAGATCCTAGAGATTTGACCTTGTCTTTCATGACCACCTCTCCACTTGGGTCGAGCCACACTAGCCCTCCCCCTGCTTTACACGTGGATTGTTGAAAATCTCCATGAAAGGATAAGGTGATGGAATTAGGGATACTTCTAGGTGGTGGCAATGGTAGGGTCTTTACTTCATAAACTTTAATCTTCTTCTTATGCACCCTATAAATGAGAATCTATATCAATTTTGCATGAACACTATTTTCTACCTTGAAACAGTATTGAAACTCTTGCAATTCCATAACCCATTTTGATATCCTAGTACTAAGATTCATTTGAGATGACTCCCAAGGGAACAAATTTATGCTGCTTCTTCATGTCAAATACAACCTTTTTATGATTGTCATATAACCTGCAAATCATTTTTCCACTTTCCCAATCATGTAAAGGTTGAATTTTTATTAGCCATGGTCTTCCCAAGAAAAATGGATAACCATTTCCCTTGGTAGACATAAAATAGAAATGAACCGCCTTCTTAATGTCAAAGGCCTCCATAAACACGTTTGTACAAATCCTTTGGCACCTAGATTTGCTTATTTATTCCATTTTTACATTGATTTTAGGTGTCTCATGGATGAGTAATCTTTGCATGAGGTCCTTTGTCATGAAGCAAATTTGTGCCTCCCCATCCACTTGACCTTTCCTAACCAAATTTCCTTTGATGGCCCCTCATGATGATGTGGTAGGCCATGCCTAGACCAACATAAAAATTGTTACTATTGTTGCTGAATTGGGTGCTCCATGCAATTGAGTATTTGTTTAGTCTTTAGCAATCCTAGACGAGGCTCGTGGAATCCCCTACAAGTTCAAGCACACCCGCACCCTCTTGTGATCACTACCACCATGCCCTTAAGCCTTTTTTTACACACTTATTACCACCACCCCCCCCCCCCCCCCCCCCCCCCCCCCCCCTCTAAACATTTGGCTGGCCATTCACATTTAGCCTACACATCAACCATGGAATTGCTTAGCACAATATGTTGTGCCAATAGCCCCTCCGGAATACACATCCTCAAAGCATCTCCAAGCATAACATCTTTCTCCAATGATCCCTTCCCCCCGACCAACAATATCACCGCCACTCCTTCAAAGTGCAAGCATAAGTGACTGCATTGGAAAAAGGATTTCCCTTAGAATCCAAATAGAAGATCTCGTAGCTCCCCTTAGCACTTGTTTCAAATAGCTCAAAGCTTCCCTACCACATACATGTAGGTCATATCCTAAATCAAAGAATTTCAAACAATAATGAAGGGGATCGGGGAGCACCACAGACAGAGAGTGAGAGAGAGAGAAGGAGATACACACACGATGTGGGTGGGGAGACTCAAAAAGTGGCAGCTCCCCCTATACAGTATACTCACTATAAGTATAGGGTAACAGTGGACGGGCGCCCATGACCTGGGCGACCGGTCAAGGCACATAGGCCTTAACCCCAACAACCTCCCACTTAAAGGTCAATGTGCCTTTAAGCAAGATCTACTAGTGTACAACTAATAGAAGGTGAGAGATTCTCTCAACCTATGCCCACTGATTCTCGATGAGCTAGTGCATCCGGCTCTACTGATAGACAAACATCCCGCTGCGGAAGCCACACAGAGCTAGCTCCAAGCTCTGCAAAGAGTCTACAAGAGCTCATGCACTCCTGCAAGTATCGGTCCAATACTTGCAAACCTCCCCTATGCTCTATGCTGATTGAAGGGGATCGGGGAGCACCAGAGACGGAGAGTGAGCGAGAGAAGGAGACACACGACACACAGATATGGGTGGGGAGACTCAAAGAGTGAGCAGCCCCCTATACACTTATGCTATGTATAAGGTATACAAGTCAGTGGGCGCCCAGACTCTGGGCGGCCGGGAAAGGCACAGACGCTTATACCCCAACAAATAACATCCCAAAGAGATAGAGCATCAAAAACTTTATGTTCTTTCATAAAAGCATCACATATGACATAAATATCAAACCAAACATTGCCAAATTTCCATTTAGCTTGCATACCAATCAAAGAATTTCAAAGCACCCAAGATTCTGACTAAAGCAATGTTGAGCACAGCTTCAATTGCATCCACTTCATTTTCCCATGCTCATAGTTCTTTGAAACTACAAACATAATTTAAATGGCCATACGTTGAGCATTTAATGCCCAATTTGAGCCTTGTAAAACACATCTTGTAGCATATGCGAGAGACTAGCAATAGACCCCATATTAAGCTTGATCCAATTTACTAACACACATCTTGAGGGCCGAGGCAGGTCCAAGAACAACGGAATCCGTCCCCAAAGATCTTTCTACTGCCCATATCTCCCTCGTTCATACCCCGATTTGACGAGCTATAAACATAGAAATAGAGAGAATGTGGAGAACTACAGTTTTTGCCTATAAAACCACATTCTGATGGCATTATTTCCTCTTGGTGTGCAAACATTAAACCTCGTCTAATGGATCCCAAACCCACAATTAACATACATTCCAGTCATCTTGACCTCAGAACAGATTTTAACATAAATAATAAGGATGGAAAAAACTCAAAAATACATGCATTTCCTCATCTTTCATCTTGTGCCAATAAAGCATCACGACATCCATCCTCTCTAAACCTTAACATCCTCTAGTATGTACCAACTATTATTTTAAATTGCAAAAAAAAACCTGTAAACACATACCAATACCCCACTCTAAGCATACCATTTCAATCTCCCAATCTAAGGCTTCATGCAAGCATACCCTCCTTCAAGATCACAGAGAAACCACAAGAATTTCTTAGCCATAGAACATAAGCATGTATTAACACATAAACCATCATGAACTCCACATGGATCATATGTAATATAAGTCAAATGCCCCAAACCATGCACATACTCATCTCCTCCTATATCAAATGGCATATAAAACCAATGGCATAGATCATAAGCACTACGGTATCCTATCAAGTAGCAACATTGTAATGTGGCTTCACCTCCTCTAGCATTGGAATCATGGTCATGCATACCTGGATGTATCAACTCCCATTGCATACTAAGTAAAACACTCTCAAAGCTTCATCTTCACTTTGATCTTCACCTGTGTTTTGCTCTTCCTCCTCGTCAATAGCTTCTGATCATTCTCTCCTCTTCTCTTAAACATTTTGATCCTTTTTCTTGCAATGAGAGTCTTTACTTCTGTACCATCTAGTTCAAACAAGCTTTAAGTAGCATTTTCATGCACATGCTTTACAACATACGGTTCAAACCATCTTTTTGAGAACTTACGCATGACTGTGTGTTGGTTATCAAGGCTACTACTATCATGCTTTGATCATGAGCCGATGTCGCTTATCAAAGTAGTCCTTGTTTTTCAACCTTGCACATTTAAGTTGTTCTTTTGCAGCCTCAATGTCTCCAGGTCTTCTCTCTAGTTTCCATGTGTGTGTGTGTGTGTGTGTGTGTGTGTGTGTGAGAGAGAGAGAGAGAGAGAGAGAGAGAGAGAGAGAGAGAGAGAGAGAGTAATAGGACTCATTTTGCAAAGCTTTTTCTATATCTTCTGTTTGGAGAAAAATTTGGTCATTTTGAAGTTTTTCCACAGGCTATAGTTTTATTTTGATTGTTTCAGTGAAGTTTCAAGTTTTGACCCGGGACACCTCTTGGGAGCCAGTATTGAGGGTGCTAAGGTTCGAATGTCGAAAAGTTTTGTATGTAGGAAATTTAGTCCTCAATATTAGAAATAAGATTTCATATTAGATGTTTTCTAGATTCCTTCATTATGATGCTTGTTTAGCCAGTAGATTAAGGAAAAGGTGAGAAAATGTTGTTTTACGCTATTTTTGTAGAAATTGGCAACTTGTAGGTAAATTTTTGGCCAAATGGAACAAGATATGGATTTTTTGCATCACACAATTGTTGAAGAGCTTGACAAGACAAACAAATTAATATGAGACAGCCCCGATCAAATTCGAAACCATTTGGGCCTCGGGAGCTACGGGATGTTGAAAATGGCCAAGATTTGTAGGACTTCAAATTTTACAAAAACCATTTCTAATTTTGCTATCTCACATGTGTGGGATGTTTTTTTAGCATCTCTTATGTGTTTGTGTGCATGACGCCTCCTTTTGGGCCTAATTTTGGGCCGTTTCGCTAAAGAAAGAAGGGGAGGACGAAAATAGCCACTTTCGGCTACCTATGCGAGGAGGACAATCACCATAATTAGAGGCGGTTGTTCGACTGTGATGGTGGAATAAGATTGTGATTGTGAATGAGAGTGAGAGTGATATTGATAACTGTGCACAAGATTGAGAGTGAGAGTGAGAGTGAAATAGCTCCGGGGTGGTCGGGAGGTTTGGCACGAGCTACGCTCTTCTTGTACCCCCGTGAACTTATATCAACACAGATCTTTGATTTCCTCTATTTATTCTGCATACTCTATAATTTCTTATTATTCTGTCTGCTTCTCTCCCGTGGAGAGAGAGAGAGAGAGAGAACCTCTCTTTTCTTCCTTGCTTTCCTACGGCCTTGAGATCTTGAGAGCACAAGATGATAAGCTTCCCTTTTTGTTCACCTCCCTCCTCTTTTCATGCCAATCTTGGTCCATTCCTTTTTCATGCCAAAGCCCTTCTTCTCCTCGTTAGCACTTTTTTTAAAATAATAGATCCCTCCCCCCCCCTCCCACTCCCCTCTTGATTGTCACATCATTGTGACAAGGGGTGGGAAGCCCCTCATGATCGTATGGTGGGCCAAGCTTGGACCAACATGAAAACTGGTACTACTGCTATTGAATGGGGTGCCCATGATGCTACTGAGAATTTTTTTCTTCTTTGGTGATCCCAATTGAGGCTCTTAGCATCCCTTTTTAGATCAAGCACACTTGAACCTCTCCTATTCATTGCAGCCATGCTTTTAAGCCTCCTTTTTCCCACATACTACCTCCCCCCCCTCTAATCAATTGGACGGCCATTCACATTTAACCTACATATCAACCATGGTATTACTAAGCACAATATGTTGTGCCAATAAACCCTCCGACATACAAATCTCCAAAGGATCATCAAGCACGACATCTTTCTCCGACAATCCATCTCTCCCTCCCCCCCTTAAGAGCAATAATCTCATTGTCACTCCTTGAAAGTGCAAGCATAAGTGACTACATTGGAATAAGGACTTCCCTTAGCATCTAATAAAAGAACCCATAGCTCCTCTTAGCACCCATTTCAAATGGCTCAAAGCTTTGATACCACAGCCATGTAGGACATATCCTCAATCAATGCATTTCAAACGGTCGATCACATTCGAGAGACATGGTCCATCAAGAACTTTATGTGCTTTCATAAAAGCATTACATATGACATACAACAAAAGAAATGTTGAGCACAACTTCAAATGCATCCACTTCATTTTCCCCTACTCATAGTTTTCCAGAATTGAGAAGAGAATTGAATTGGCCATAAGTTGGGCATTTAACGTTCGACTTGAGCCCTATAAATTACATGGTGTAACCCATGTAGGCACTAGAAAATGACCCTATATAAAGCATGATCCAATCTCCCAACACATATCCTGAGGCAACAGGTCCAAGAAGTACAATAGAACTGGCCCCTTGAAAATACTTCTACTGCCCTTATCTTTCTCATTCTGACCCCGATTGAAGAGCCGTAAAAGACAGGCATAGAGAGCATGTCAAGCACTATAATTTTGGCCTATAGAACCATATTTTAATGGAATCACTTCATCTTGGCCTGCAGACATTAAACCTCATCTAATGGCTCCCAGACCCACAATTAGCATACATTCTAGTCATCTAACACAGCCTACCATAAATCATAAGGTTGGCATGATAGCCTCTGATTCTGTCATAAAAAAGTCTAAAAGATGCATGTTTCTTATTACTCTTGATAATTTTTACCTTTGTTTATTGGCATCTATGCATGTGGGTAACCTTGTTGCTATCCAATATTCATTGTAAATGCTCTTGGCTATTAGTAGGTCTGCAATTGTAAAGCCAAAGCATGTGAGCTCTCTCTTGTTTTGAAAAGCCAAGCCATAATCATGTATATTCACAAAGAAGACAAAGCCTAAGGTCCAAAAATCATATGTACCCTTTTAATTTGAATAAATAAAAGAGAAAAGGAGGGTGGTCCTATGATCTTGGGAGTTGTGGAAGGTTGTGATCTCCTCTGTTTGCTAACATTAACCTACACACATACTTCGTTGCAGATCCAAAAATAGTGTTACCTATTTCAAGTAATCTCTAAAATTCAAGCGGTTTGTCCCACATAGGAGCTGTTATTGAAACACATAAACATAAATACTAAGTGGTTTCTGGAGCATGCTAATAAAAACTTACTCCTGAGCTTTTTCACATAGCAAAGGTACCAAGTCTAGGTGGCATATTTTATAGCATATTTTCAGTGAGGGTGTGCCTACTTTTAATATCTTTTGTTTGGGAACATTTTGGTGCTCAAAGTTGGGGGTTATTTCTTCCTTTCTTCATGAAGCTTGTAGCTTGTAGGTTGTATGTGCAAAGAGTCATGTATGAAGAGTGATCTGGCTAGTGTAGGAGAGTTAGTAGGAATTTAAGGAGAGTAAAGCAGTGAAGTTGTAAGGAGATGTTTTTGGTGTGAAAGAGAGTGAGAGAAGTGTGAAGAATCTATGGGTTTCTTTTAAGTTAAGTAGTTTGGATAAGTGTGGGAAATGAAGCAATGAATTTTATTAAGTATGCTGAATAGGGGGGTCTTCATCAACATCATGTTTGTGGGAGCTCACAAGCTAAGTAAGTGAGGGACAAATGATAGCCTCCATTTTTTCTTATATAAAATGCTAAAAGATGTGTGTTTCTTAGTACGGTCGATAAATTTTACCTTTGTTTATTGGCATCTATGCCTATGCCTGTGGGGAACCTTGTTGCTATACAATTTGTATCCAATATTCACTGTAAATGCTCTTGGCTATTAGCAGGTCCGCATGTGAGATCTCTCTTGTTTTGAAAAGTGAAACCATAGTCATGTACATTCACAAAGAAGACAAAGCCTAAGGTCCAAAAATCATATGTACCCTTTTAATTTTAATAAGGAAAAGGGTAGTCGTGTTGTGGGAGGTTGTTACCAACTTTCTTATATACTCTCATGCATGACTCTTTCCAAACTGTCTTCGGTTGGCCCAAAATCTCTTTCTTGGTTCTTGCTTCTCTCTCTACTAATTCTTCCTAGATATGGAGGGAGAGAGTGGGGAGGAAGAAGAGGATGGGATCGTTGAATTTCTTTTGTGCCCTAGTAAAGGTGTGTTTCTTTGTGTGTGCATGGCTATGGACATTCTTGAGAGAGGAGAGCAAAGTCTCTATGTATGTTTCTTGAGACCATTCTTGCAGCTTTGTGACCAAGAGAAAAACTCTATGATTATATCTTACATGATTGAGCCCGTGTTGGTGTTCTTTTGTGTGCTTGGAAGGTAGTTGCTCATGGAAAAAACTCAAAAATACATTCAATTCCTCATCTTTCATCTCTTGCTCGCAAAGCGGCACGACAATGCTTGTTGCCATTTTCTTCCATGTCAACATCATTTGACTTTGTCACCTCTTCCACATGCATGCACATTTGGATCCAGCAAAGGTGGAGCTCCGTCCACTCCTTGTGGAGGTTGTCTTGTCCCATTTGGTCTTTGCAAAAGCATTGGATGGTCATTAGTTTCTTCACCTGCATTCAACATTGGATAATTCAAGTTTGGACTCCCTCGCTCCCCATGGGGCCAAGGATAATTATACATTCCATGCCCAAACTCTCCGTAATTCCAACATTGCAATTACCACCTAGGTCATGGCTCTCATTTGTCAGCTTTCTCTATTTGTGTCCCTTGGGACCTACAACTTGTCCAAGGTGAATTGACAAGCTGCTCAAGGATTCATTTAACTTTTCAATTACCTCAGTTGCTATCTCGGGTATTTGTTTAGAAGTGAGTGATTGTGTTGTCTCCTGGTCCCTCTACCCAAATATCTCTTTGAATGAACTTTAGTTTAGTGTATTTCAAGATAGCCTTAGTTTTGGTGGCATCCAGGGATTTAACATTTATGTAATTACCACAAATTTTATGTGATCCCAAGGTCTTATTGACACAATTACATGATTACACTTAACATGACCACAAAGAATCTGGTTTAGGGCGACCACGAAACCCACAGAAAGCCCACCGGGCTTTTTAGTTTTCCTTGCCTGTCAGGAAAATTGAAAAAGCCCAGCGGGGCTGCATAATATATATAGGGCCCCGATCAAGCCCGCTGAACGTTATTGTTTGAGTCATCTTTGAGAGAGAGAGAGAGAGAGAGAGAGAGAGAGAGAGAGAGAGAGAGAGAGAGACGGTCGCCTTTGGGGGTACGTTGAGAGGAGAGAGGGGGTCATGTGGGATCGTACTTTGCATCGCAGTGCGTGACAGTAGTAGAGTACGTGACCACACATCCCGTGTGTGTTTGTTGTGTGTGTGTATGCACTGTGTGGTAGTGTGCCTTTTGTTGTATTGCGTGGCAATCATAAGGTACCTTATCACATTGTAGGAGAGTGTGTGTAAGTTTTTCTACAAAATAGTGCTTACCATGGGGGTATCATCTCGGTGAAATGGGGAAGATGGTGTCCTTGTGGTAAGTATTTGCTTACTGTCTAGGTACTACATCGGTAACGTGGCGAATTTAGTATCCTTATTCACGAGTCAACATCCCTTTCCCTTTCCCAAAAAACATATGGGCATCGATCGCTAACGCGGCTATATGATGCTCGTATGCAAGTCATTATTTCTCCTTTGATTCGGACGGCACTCGGTTGGTAATGCGGTTAATTGAGTTGCGTTTGTTAGAAGCATTTGATTCTACATAAATGTGGCGTTTAGGTCATTAAATCGGTCGTACAAATGTCATATAATTTGTATGTGCATGTGCAGTTAATTTTTTTAAGTATTAAGTATATGAACTACTTGGTCGATAACGCGCTTGTGAAGAGTATTTCTTATACAAATATTTGAATTGTGTGATATTTTTGTTTTTAAGTGTTCTTATGAAATTATATACTAGCTAATCATATTGAAAAGAATGCTTTATTCATCAATCATCGCTATTTTAAATGCTACATTTACATAAATTCTATGCAAAAAGTATTTGCACACAGTTTGCATGTTAAATATTCATTTTTATCTTTTTTTAAGAGTCATCACACTATTTTAAATGCTACATTTACATAAATTCTAAGTAAAAAAGATAGTGCACACAATTTGCATGTTAAATATTTATTTCTATCTTTTTTAAAGAGTATCAATCATCATCATCTCTATTTTAAATGCTACGTTTACATAAATTCTATATAAAAATGATAGTGCACACAATTTGCATATTAAATATTTATTTCTATCTTTTTAAAGAGCAAGACATTTTTTGCAATTTTCTAGCCCGATTTGTATACTTCCAATGTTTTAAGTGAGCTAAAATAAAATTGACAATATATACATCACGATGCATATATCTTCCAAGAGTCTTTGAATTGTTTTAGATTCTTAACATGCTCTGTTAGATCTCGACAATTTTATTAGGAATGACTTATATTTATTGTATTTTATACGAGCAAACATACCATTTAAAGTCAAAATGTTTATCAACCTGAATAAATATAATCTTCCATAATTTTTTAAAGTCTTTAAATCGGTGTGTGCTTTGTTTGAACTAGTGTGAGAGCGCACGGTGAAAAATATAAATTAAAAATTCACTATATGCTAAAATGCTCCAGATTTTAACGTGTATTGTTTGACCTAAATGAAGCTCCTATAAACTACTTGTTTGCTCTGCATTTTACACGTGTAAAAGATTGTAGTTCAAAGTGAAGATTTTTTTCAATGTTTATCAATATTTTTGTGCACATTTCTTAAAGTCTTCAAGTCATGGTTTAGTGTGAGAGTGTTAGTGCAGTGTGCAACCATGAATTTGTATTTGATATTTTGTTTTCTATTTTCCAGTGCTAAAATTACTCCAGATCAAAAGAAAAATATTATGCATGACATTTGAAAAGAATTTATTTTGGCAATATCATCATGTGCATACAACAAATTAGTGAAAGCGACGTCTTCATCAAAGACCTCACTAGCGCTATATGGAAGAACACAGAGCATAGGCTGCAAGGTGAAGGCCAGTACGAGTTTTTGATTCCAAAAGGGATTTGAGAATTGAATCCCACCACAAGGTTAGAACAGTGTTGGGCAATATGAAAGTCTGTTGTTGCAGAGACTTAACGAAAGTTATCCCTCCTGCCTGAAACATGTCAAAATTAGAGCTCTGGGACAAATTGTGGGAGGAACAGAAGGTCAAGATGAAGCGTGTGAAATCTCTGTACCAAGTAGCCTCAACCAAGAGATTGAAGATGGCCCAAGATGCACAAGGAGCTTTGGGAGGTCGATCAGATGCCAGCAGCACCGGCACAATCATGCGCACAGCTTTGAATGCTAAGTCACTCTTATCTTGCCGGCATCCCTTGTGAGGCCTTGGTAGAAGGTAAGGATGTTGGAGCAGGCTCCTTTGGTGTGTGTATGTTGATGGATACACCACGACGGGCGTCTGCACAACGAGAACTCACCTAACAAGAATTGTCAGCTAAGGACGAAGCTCGACCCGCAGGAGCGTGGAAGTAAGCATAGGGTGTCAACCTACGCTCGACCGACTATTGACTACTTCCTACAGAGGTCTCTACCCAATGTCTAAGCTACAGCCTTCAAGAGTACACAAGAGGAGATTTCCTACAATGCTTTCAAGAGCCAAATACCCATCAAATGTTCTCGAAACGCTACAGAACTTGAGGGAAATACTATTAACACCAATAGGTCGCTCTCCCTAAAGTCCAAGAACCAAAACTCCCACCCTAAACACCCGGTGCAAAATCACTAGGATGTTTGGTTGAAATTTATAGGTCGACGTTTCTGAAAACTAAAGTTCCTAATGTGTAGCTCTACTCATTGCGAACGCGTGGATATGCTGAAATGCAAAAACAGACAATGTATGCTCACCAAATCACCAGATATAGCTCGTGGGTCGATCTCGCAAAGCCGGGCTGTACACCTGCAATGTAGGGGTTGGCGTGTAGCTCTCTTCAGGGGCAACACGCTGCACATCTCCGCACTCGATTCGGATCACCAGTGCGCGCGTAGCGTCAAGATAAAACTCTCACTCTCTCTCGTACACAGAGTACGCTCAACTCACACAGACAAAAACTTATATAAATGACAAAGGTTTTTTTGCATTAAGGTCAAAAGTGGTATAAATACCTTACAATCTCAAACCCTAATGTTCCGATTTAACCATTTACTAAGTCTAAATGTAAAAAATGGGATACAATTTAGAAGCTTCTGCAAGCCCCACTATTTACAAAGGTGAAATGACGCTTTCTTTTCAATTAAGAAATAATTACAAAGGAAATTAATATCCCGTCAGGCAATCATCCTCCGTTGGGTGTGTCCAGCCGCTAACACCCCCCCCCCCCCCCCCCCCCCCCCCCCCCCCCCCCCCCCTCCTAGATCATGTCGTCCCCGACATGAGAGAAGAGTTGCTTCTTCAGTGGAGACTTTTGCGTATCTTCAAAAGAGACTCATACCGTGCATGCTGGGCCAGTAATGTAGGGCCGAATATATCTGTATCAATGGTGAAGAAACCGGTGTAGAAGGATTCTTCAAAGGCCTGGAGATGGTACCAGGGCAAAAACGTTATTTAATGGTGCCCGTTAGGGTTTTCACCATGTATTGCTCACTCATTCTCTTGCCTGCCTTCAAGCCTGGCAGCTTTGGGTAGTTGAGCCACGTGGGGTGTCTTTTCTTCAGCAGCTCTTGTTCTTTCCAAGTTCGCATCCTTGGTAGAGGGAAAAAGCTAAGGTTGTCTCTGATTATTTTAGGCGCCTCTACCAGATGAACTAAATATTGTGGGTATTTAGTTAGCCATGCCTTTCTCCATTTTGGATGAGAGTCCACAATAAGCTTAACACCTTCTGGTTTGGAGATATCTTCTTCGTATAATGGCACTATCGGCTCCTCTTTAATCCGCTTGTTTATTGTAGCATCTTCATACTTGAGAAGAGGATATGGGAGAGAAGGTTGTAGCCATTCATGTCGAACGACATTTGCATCTAACTTCTGAATGGTCATAGACTTCAATACGCTCTGTTCCCACTCCATTGCTTCTTTGGCGGTGTCTTTTATTGCCACTTCTATTGCCTTTTATTGCCACTTCTATTGCCTTTTGTAAATTTTCTTCTTCTTCTTGTGTTAGATCTCGGGGCTCTTGGGATGGTCCCACAAGGATGTCCTCTTGCATTGTTGTGTCCACTGGATCTGACACATTGTCTATGTCAATTCCTTCCATTGTTGCTGGCCCTGTACTCAAGTGTGGCTCTTCAGTTTGCTATTGGCCTTTCAGCTCATCAATGTGCTTCTGATATGCTTTCTTTTCCTGTTCAGCTTGATCCCCCATGTTCAGTAAGAGGTCGTTCAATTGAGCATTGGCTTTTTCAACCTCTTCTAGCTTCCTCTTGGTGTCTTCATTTTCTGTTTGCATCCTCTTTAGATCCTCTTCCATCTTCTTTTTCAAGGCTGCTAGCTCATCTTTCATGGCCTTGTTTTCGTCCTCCAAACGGCTTTGCATCACTAGGGAGCCCTCGGCCAGCATCAATCTTTGTCTCTTCTTTTGGAGTTCCTTCATTTGTTCTTCATATATATCCTTCTCTGAAGCAGTGCTAGTTGAGGTAGCAGCTCTGACTTTGCCCAGAGATGCCCTTAGCCTCTCGATGGTCTGATCTTTCACTTTCATTTGATCTTTTAGCTCTATAACTTTGTCCTGGCTTGCCTCATGTTCTAGCTCAGCTTTTTCCTTAGCATTCCTCAAAGTTTCCACTTCTTTGGACTCATTAGCAAGCTGGAGTGTCAAGTTGTCCCTTTCTTTCTCCGCATCCGTCAATGATTTGCTGATTTTTTTGTACTCCTCCTCTGCTCTTTGAAGCTTGTGGTCTGCTGCCTAACTATGACTTTCCATCTCTTGGCATCTTTTTAGTGCCGTGTCCAGTTCATCTTGCAGCTTGGCTTGCTTCTTTGTGTTATCTTGGTCCTGCTTTTGCAGCGAGTCCACCTCGGCTTTGGTTTGAACTTCATTTTCTTTGAGATTATCAATTTCACTCTCAGTGGCCATAGACCTTGCTCTAAGCCCAGTGAGTCTTTGCATCACTTCATCTCAATCATTGGCTTGTGGATGTAAATCCACTGTATCTGTGGCCATTTCCTTTAACTCCACCAATCGAGGGATCAACATATATTCTTTGGGCCTAGTGCGAGACAACTCAAAAGCTGCATTAACTGTCTCTTCTTGAGAGTATCCAACAGCTAGTAGTTCAAGAAATATTCTATAGTTTTTTTCTTTTGGATATGGCTTCTCATCTTTTGGTTCAACTTCTGCCTTCTGCTCTTCCTCTTTGTTCTTCTCTTCCTTGGAATCTTGTTGCCCATCAGATTCGTTCAACTCCTCCGTTTGTTGGGTTTGAGGAGGACTAAGAGGAGGTGGTGATAAGAGGAAGTACTGATTGTATAGTTGGCTCATGATGGCCACCTTCGGGTTTGCAATATCTTCAAATGTATAGTTATTTTTCTTTTTTGAGTAGACCTTAATGTCATCTCGCCTCTTAGTCACACTGTCTCCTTTATTAGAGAGGTCAAGTGTTGCTGCCATCACCTTCTCTGTGATGACAATCATTGTATTAGGCTTGCCTTGCAGATCTTTAACTTTGGCTATGCCGTCCTCTTTGATTGTGGTGACAAATTCCAACACTCTTTCAACATCAATCCTTGCTGGCAAGGCTTCAAAGTAATTGTGGAGATCCAGTTTCTCCAAGTAGTCCCCCATCTTGCTCCTGACAAATTCATTGAGATCTTGAGGGATCATGGGTAGCTCTACTGCATTTCCCTCCGGATCTTTAAACACTCCTTGGTAGATTCTCAGATAATTGGTTTCTAGTAGGTCATCTTGAATCCAAGTGCTTGTGGGCTTCAGAGTTCCCTCTGGGATAACAAAAGGCTTCACTTCTTCTAAGTAGTCCTTGATAGTCATCCTCTTCTTCTTTGCAGGTGACTTTGTGGCTGCCATGGATCCTGTTGCACTCAGTAGTCCAAAGTTAGCGTTTTTTACAGATTAGCTACTGATAAATTGAGTTCTGACTACCCAAATGACTTGAAAATTGAAATAAGAACTCAAAAGGGACTAAGGAAACCATGCATGCGCCCACATTAGATTTTTGGCTGAAAAATAAGCATGTAGACATCCTACGCGTAGGATGTCTACCTTCTCTAATTTTGATGAAACTTGATAGTCTTGTGGCCCTTGACTTGTGCAACATGGCTATGTACTTGGAATTCGGTTTGGACATCAAAAAGTACAAGTGGTACAAAGAAGACAAAGAATAAAAAAGCTCCAGGCAAAGAGTGGGATTATGCTCACAACATATGTGGCCAATATATAGAGTGGCAATGTAAATTTTGTCACACAACAAAATCTGGCGGTGCACCATGTATTAGGGATCATTTTTTGGGTAGCGCTAAAAACAATTGTAGAAAATGTGAACATTCTTAGGCACCTGCAGTTGCAAAGCGTTTGAGAGAAGAGCTCACCAAAAAGGGTGGCAAGAAACGACAGATATATAACTCTGTGCCTTCGAATCAAGAGTTCCCAGAGCCAAATATTAACTCCGCAGATCCTGTAGTGACGCCAACTAACCTTGGAGAGTAACCTGCGCAAGGAGAGGAAATTCCAGGCATTATTCCTTTTAAACGTCACAATGAAGGTGGACTTTGTCAAATGCGTCAAAAATCATTACATTAAAGCTTTCGAGTGCAGTCTCTAGAAGAAGCACAAATAGCACTCGCCAAAGCAATATTCTTTACTGGGAGTGCTTTGGTCATGGTAGACAACAATCATTGGAAGGCTGCATGGAAGAAAATTGGCGAGTTTGGTCTAGGATTTTCAGCTCCTTCTTATCACACGATAAGAAATGTTTTCTTGGACAAATGTTACATCGAAGTCAAAGAGCGTGTTGGCAAAATAATACTTGGAAATATTTCACTTTCAGGGTGTATGATTGTTAGTGATGGCTGGTCAAATGTTCAGAGAAGACCGTTGATCAATGTAATGTGGTTTGTCCAAGGGGAGAAACGTTTATAAAAGCGATTGATAGTTCTGGTGCAATTAAAAGTGGCAAATACATTTCTGAGGTCTTGATTGATGTAATTAAAGAAATTGGTGTTGAACATGTCGTTCAGGTTGTGATGGACAACGCAAAGAAATTGTAAAAACGCGTAAATTAATAAAGAAGTGCTTTCCACACATTTTTGCCAATGGTTGTAATACGCACAGCTTGAACTTGGTGCTGAAAGATTGGTACACTAGCAAAGAAACCACATGGTTCGCCAAAATAATTGATAGAGCACGTCACGTTGTGAAATTTATCTTGAAATGACAGAGAGTGTTCGATTTATATAGGATGCGCATGTCAGTGATGCTGAAACTTCCTACTGAAACTCGGTTCTGCACACACTTTTATACCTTGGAATCACTTCTCCGTAATAAATGTGTTGTGATTGACACATTCAGTTACGCGTCCTTTGATGAATGGCAGCTTGAGCAGAAAGAAACAGTGAAGGATAAAATTACATGTCTACGTGGCAATGTAAACAAGGTTGCTTGGTGGAGGAGTGTAATGGATGCATACCATGTAATGATGCCCGTTATGTTTGCGATCCACAATCTTGATCAAAGGGTACCAAACTTGGGCAAAGTGTGGATGACATGGTGGTCAGTCCAACAGAGTCTTGAAAATCTTGAAGAGCTGAAAGAGTCTGTAGTAGATAAGGAGTGGCGATTACTATTCTCTAGCAACTAGTAGAGAATTTTGGCTAAGTATTTTCATGCAAGGTGGAAGAGCGCTCGTAGTCCACTCCATAGCTTGGCTTACATGCTCGATCCAGAGTATTGGAATTTAGATATGATATCCAATACAGAGGTGGTAGGCGATTCCTATCACGTGGTCAACACATACTACTCCAACGTTCAGGAATGAATTGATTGGATCATAGAAATGAGTGCATTTAGATTAAAATAAGGTCCTTTTGCGAATGATTTTGTACAGGTAATGGCAAAGAGCAACCTGCATGGAAGTGGTGGATGATGAATGGTGGAGAGCATTACTCTACCTTACGTCCTCTTGCAATGAAAGTACTCGCACAATGTGCAGCAAATTCAAGTTCAGAGAGAAACTGGAGTATGTACAAGTATGTTCACAGCACTATTTGCAACAGACTATTAGCAGACAAAGCTGAGAAATTAGTGTATATGTATTGCAACAAAAAGAAACTGAATCACATCGAAAGTGCTAGCTATGAGGAGGAAATGTCAACCTGGTTGTATGATTGTCAAAACAAAAATGAAGAAGATATCAATGTTGGTGTATCTCAACTATGTAGACGAAATAGAAGAGAATTTGATAATAGATGTGGAGGTTGAATTACAAGGAGAATCACAACACTCAGACTTAGAACCAGATAATAACTCAACTGATTCAATATAGCTTGAGAGTAAAATGAGCAAATGTCAAAAACCATTGTAAAAGACCTTATATTCAAATGTGTTTTGAGTAATTACAATGCTTCATATTCTCGATAGTACATAGTTTGTCGCGATATCACATAGTTTGTCGATCTCAATTGTGTTTCCCTGAAGCAGCATCTTGCTCACAAACAGATTTCTAATTGTGCTAGGGTATCTGGGCATGCTTGCTTGAATTTATATTCGTTTGCCATGCCAAACATAATATACATTCCTTGTGGAATATCTTGTGAACACATTGCACATCGACTATTGTTTTGCATCAAACGAATAAGACAAACTAAATGATAATAGTGACCACATGTCAATGTATAGTACCCACTCCATCCATCAAAATTCTTGTAGCAAACTAGACATTGGGAAGATGAGGATGCATCTGAAGTAGACGAGGGGACCAACTCTGGATGCAAGACAAGGTGGCTGATGTGTGTCCCTTGTACAGGTGTTGGATTCACTCGCTGTGTTAGGGTTTGAACGTCCTGACTTAAGCGGTGAATGCTTTTCTCCATCCTGACTTGTGAGGGTTGCGGTGTCTGGGTGGCTATAGAAAGACGTGTTATTTATGCATCTTTCTCTGCCAACTGTGTCATGTAAATATCCTTCTCTTTCTTTAACTGTAGGTCGGTGCCTTCCACTATCAATGCCAGCTCATCTCGGGTGAAAGTGACACAACTCTCCCTTAAATCGTGAGTGGCAACAGTTGTCTCCTTTGATGAGAAGTCTACTGGTCACTGTTGCACAAAGTGAACATATAACATTTTGGCAAAGTATAGCGCACAATCTGCATTGTGCAGGGGATGGCCATAAACCTCCAAATAAATATTTTCAGCGTTATCTTTGATACCATCATGCGTGCACTTCAAAACCTTCCACCTTCCTTTCTTGATCTCTACATCCTCACATGGCCATATTGTCTTGATCATGTCCTTTGTCACTCCTTTATTGATCTCTTTCCACTGCATATGGTTTGGATTTGCCCACTTTGAGAGTCGGCGAGCAGTACGCATCGCTTGTTGTGCCGACATGCTGTGTGCCAAAGACTTAATGCGCTGAAATGCATTAACAGCCGCTTGTTGTTGATCATCAAGCAATGATTGGGTGCCAATATCTTGTTCTTGATCGGCCATTTTCTCTTAGATCTGCAGTCAACAGAGTGGAAAATATTCAATATCATTGGCAAATATATATTCTCACTCATTGGGACACTGCGCGGAATCCACTAAAAACCACCACTTCAAATGTGACTAATTGAACCACAAGGAAAATTTGAAATATTGACAGTTAAATGACAAATTTGAAATGATTAAAGATAATTTACTAAAGATAATTGACTCAATTAGGGGAACCACTTCAAACCAGATAATACACTTCAGTAAAAATTTGAATACACTTGACAAGACATGTATATCATAAAAATGTTTAAATCGGATAAATTGATGGTGCAGGTTCAACAAGTGGACGTTGCACAGGATTAGGGTCTGTCTTTAAATGTTCTTTGAAAAACATCAACACGTCAGAAGCATTCCTTCTTTGGTCTCGATCTTTTAACTTCATCCAACAATCTACTTTAATTCGAATAGCCCTCATAACATCTTTGTCCAGGTGGTGAAAACCATCGTCTGGAAAATAAAATTTTCTGGCTGCACTCCAAAAATCTGCCAGCATGTCGAACAGGTAGCCCAATGTATAAATGCCATTGGCTTTTGAGTATGCATCTGCGCACCATGGATCATATAGAGTTCGGGAGCAATCCATGGTCGCTTAGCCATCTCAACGTTCCCTGCTCTCTGTGCATTCAAAACTGCTTCGTCCGACTGTGCGGTTGGAGACAAATAATTATTTGCTATGCGCTTAGTAGGTGTTCTCAGCAACATACCCCACTCAATGATACCGATGTGGGGTTTATTGGCACGAGTAAAGTCCAACTTTACGTTGAACAGGTGTAGGTCATTGTGCACTATACCGGCTTGGTGGGCAGCCGCAATGCCATCGATTAAGGCATGACAAATTGCCGGCATCTGCTCGACCATTGATTTGATCCGCACCATGTCTATCTCGCTTATAGGATTGTTTACTACAAGCAATGACCTCCAGCCGTGTTGTAGCCTGTGCATGTGTCGTCTGAACAATCCGTGAGCGAACGGTAAGCAGCACATCATGTCGCCCACGGTACCCCCATTGTAGTATGGGAATATTGTGATCCAAGGACACTCTGTAGTAAACCCAATGCACCTTACAATGGAGGGGTGAAGCGTTTGCATTCCTTGCTCTGTCTGAAAGCTGTCAAATTTTGCCTCACTCCCTCCCTTGTAACATTTTCCCACATATGTAATGTGGTCTAGAAAAAATGAGATGCCTTTGACAGTGTACAATGTGCACACACCGAAGGAGCCAGCTCCAATCCTCATACCTTCTACCAAGGCTTCGTGAGGGATGCCGACAAGATGAGTGCACTTTGCATTCAAAGCAGTTCGCATGATTGTGCCGGTGCTGTTGGCATTGGATCGACCTCCCAAAGCTGCTTGTGCATCTTGTGCCATCTTCAGCTGCTTGGTCCCGAGCTTTCACATGCTTCATCTTTACCTTCTGTTCTTCCCACAATTTATCCCAGAGCTCTAACTTTGACATGTCGCAAGCAGGTGGGATATCTTCCTTTAAGTCTCTGCAACATACTTTCATACTGTCCTGACTTTATGGTGGGGGTCAAATTCTCGTATCCTAGCTGGACTCAACAACTCGTATTGGCCTTCAAGTCGCAACCTGCACTCTATGTTATCCCATATAGCGCTAGTGATGTCTTTGATGTAGACATCGCTTTCACTAATCTACTGTATGCGGTCAGCTGCACATGATGAGATTACCAAAATACATTCTTTACGAATGGCATGCATTGTACATTTCTTTTGATCTGGCGTCATATTTGCACTGGACAATACAAAAACAGCATATCATATACAAATTCATGGTTGCGAATGACACTACCACTCTCACACTATCTCAGGTAAACTCTTAACCACCACTTGAAGACTTTAACAAATGTTATAGAAATATTGATAAAAATTGAATATAATCTTCACTTAAAATTGCAATCTGTTACACGTGTAGAAAGCAATTCAAACAAATGGTTTATAAGAACTTAATTCAGATCAAACAATACATGTTAACGGTCTTTAACATTTCAGCATATATTGAATTTTGTAACTTATATTTTTCTCCGTGTGCACATACTAATTCAAACAAAGCACACACCGACTTAAAATCTTCAAGACATTTAAAACATTGGAAGTACTATACAAATTGGATTAGAAAATTGTGTCCACACACTTTTTTACATAGCATTTATGTAAATGTATAAATAAAAAAGTGATGATAATTGATACTCTTTAAAAAGATATAAAAGAATGTTTAACATGCAAATTGTATGTATTTAGATTTTTGTAGAGAATTTATGTAAATGAAGCAATAAAACTAGCGATAATGCTTGAGAGTCCTTTAAAAAGATTAAAAACGAATATTAAACATGCAATTTGTGTGCAAATATTTTTTTACATGTAATTTATATAAATGGAACATTTAAAATAGCGATGATTGATAAATAAAGTATTCTATATAAATGACACATTTAAAATAGCTATGATTGATGAATAAATTATTCTATATAAATGGAACATTTAAAATAGTGATGATTGATGAATAAAGTATTCTATATAAATAGAACATTTAAAATAGCGATGATTGATGAATAAAGTATTCTTTTGAATATGATTAGCTAGTATATAATTTCAAATGGACAGTTAAAAACAACAAAATCAAACAATTCATACATTTTGTATATGAAATACTCTTCACAGCCGCGTTACCGACCAAGTATTTCATATACTTAATACTAAAAAAAATGAACTTCACATGCACATACAAATTATATGACGTTCGTATGGTCGGGTTAACGACCTAAACGCCACATTTATGCAAAAACATATGCTTCTAACAAACGACACTCTATTAGCTGCGTTACCGACCGAGTGCCGCCTGAATCTAAGGAAAAACAATGGCCTACACACAAACATCTCTTAGCCGTGTTACCGACCGATGCCCATATGTTTTTTGGGAAAGGGGAAGGGAAGTTGACTTACCATAAGGATACTAGATTTGCCGCGTTACCGATATAGTACCCAAACAGTAAGCCAATACTTACCACAAGGACACCATCTTCCCCGCATCACGGAGGTGATGCCCCCGTGATAAGCAGTGTTCCGGAGAACAGCTTACACACACACACACTCCCATTGTGTGGTAAGGTACCTTATTACTTCCGCGTACTATGACAAAAGGCACGCTACCACACAATGTATACACACACACACAACACATACCCGGATCGTGTGGTCGGGTACTCTGCTGCTGTCGCGCACTACAACGCAGAGCATGCTCCCACACGACCCCCACTCTCCTCTCGACGTACCTGCAAAGGTGGTGCAAGCTCTCTCTCTCTCTCTCTCTCTCTCTCTCTCTCTCTCTCTCTCTCTCTCTCTCTCTCTCTCTCTCTCTCTCTCTCTCTCTCTCTCTCTCTCTCTCTTGCAGAGGGCAAAAGTGGTAATACACCCAGTGGGCCCGATTGGGCCCGCGTATATATAACGCAAATAGCCCGCCGGGCTTTTCTGTTTCCCCGGTGGGCCCACTAGGGAAACAGAAAAGCCCGGCGGGAGTTTTGTGGGTTTGCAAGTCACCCTAAACCGGTTTCTATGTGATCATGTTTACTGTGATAATATATATGTGTCAATAAGACCTTGTGATCACACAAAATTTGATGTAATTACGTAAATATTAAATCCCTGGAAGGAAGTTCCTATTGCTTTGGTTTTGGGATCCAAATGCGAGTCGCATTTAAGTGGTTACTTAGCATTCTCTTTGGGATCCATATCTTTTTTATTCCCGTGTGTGGTTATTGGTTTAACTGGGTGTTCTTCTGTTGACTTCTGTTGTTGTATTGTGGTTTGTGTTAAGTATGGAGCCTGATTTACCCTTGTAATTTTCTGTGGTAAAAGCGCACATTTGTAAGGCCCCCATTATGAGGAGAAGCCATCGTGCGTGAAGGAAAATCACTCACTGGAAACCAAAATTTTCACGGACAAGAATCAAGGGCAACTTTAAAGGCCTCGGGGGTGGAGGCCCCCGATACTTTTTTTTCGCCGGAATATTCTTTTTCACCGGAATATTATGGCCGGACGGAGGCCGGAAAGTGGTTGGAAAACAACCGGTCGGTTGGCCGGTGGCCGGTGGTCGGAAGTCAATGGCCGGTGGCCGGTGGTCGAAAGTCAATGGCCGGTGGCCGGTGGCCGAATTCAAAAGCGGACTTGTCTTCTCAAGGGTGGCCACACATGGGCGGATTGGAGGGTCCGATTTGGACTTATTCGCACAAGGGCGGCTACACATGGTTGTCTCTCATAAGAGAGGGCAGCCCTTTTGGCTTATAAAAGGAGGCCATTTCTACACACATTTTATAGTGTGAAGTTGATGCAACAAGGTGAGTGTGAGGTGGTGAGAGTGAAGCAAGGCGGGAGCTCCATTAAGGGTATAATCCCTTTGTAAACTACTTCTTGTTTTGAAGTACTAAAGCCATTGAGTGGCTGCTTTCCCGTGGACGTAGCCCACATTGGGTGAACCACGTATATCGTGTGTACACTCTCTCTCTCTCTCTCTCTCTCTCTCTCTACTCTATAATATCTTGTGTGTGAAATCTATCTCTCTCCATTAAGTAATCTACTCAATTATCTATTTAGCTACGTCTTATTTCCTAACAACTGGTATCAGAGTAAGGTTTGCTCGTAGCTAAATTATCTCAAGGAAAGGATTCCTTGAATTGAGTGGGAGTTATGGCGGAGGAAGGGAAGCTCAAGATTGAGAAGTTCAACGGCAAAAACTACCAACATTGGAAGATGCACATTGAAGACTATCTCTACCAGAAGGACCTCTATTTGCCACTAGGCGGTCTTGCGAAGAAGCCCGCAACAATGGCAGATGAAGCATGGATTGTCCTTGATCGAAAGGCACTGGGAACAATCCGGTTAAGCTTGGCGTCAATGGTGGCCTTCAATGTTTCGGAGATGAAGACCACAAAGGACTTGATGAAGTCACTTGACGACTTCTACGAGAAACCATCGGCATCCAATAAGGTATTTCTTATGAAGCGCTTGTTCAATCTAAAGATGGCAGAGAATGGTTTAGTTGCAGAACACCTAAATGACTTTAACACAAACATAAGTCAACTTCGATCAGTGAAAATCAATTTCGATGACGAAGTGCGAGCTCTCCTTATACTATCATCTCTACCGCGGATAGTTGGGACAGCCTTGTGATGGCTGTAAGTAATTCTATCTCTGGCACAAATACTCTTAAGTTTGATGATGTTGTGGGTGTTCTCCTAAGCGAGGAAATGCGAAGGAGAAGCACGGGATAATCATCAAGTGTTGCACTATCAGTGGAAACAAGAGGAAGGCCTAAGGAGAGGTTCAAAAACCAAAAGGGTCGTGATCGCTCAAGGCGGAGCAAGTCACGCACAAAGTCAGTTCTCGAATGTTGGAACTGTGGCAAGAAGGGCCACGTCAAGAAGGATTGTTGGTCCAAGAAGAAGAAGGAGACAGAGTCTCCAGACAACAAGCCAACATCAGAGGCCAGTGTGGCAGGTAAAGTAGAGCAAGATGCTCTAATTCTCTCATTAGACAATGTGTCTAATTCCTGGATAGTAGATTACGGGGCTTCATTCCATGCGACACCACACAAGCAACATTTCCAAGACTACACCAAAGGTAATTTTGGGTATGTATACTTGGGAGATGATGAAGCTTGTGAGATTGTCGGCAAAGGTACAGTTTCTGTCAAAACTGCTAACGGAAATGAATGGAAGCTTAAAGATGTTAGGCATGTTCCTTCTCTTTGCAAAAATTTGATCTCTACAGGACAATTGGACGATGAAGGTCACAACATTGCATTCGGAAACAAACGGTGGAAGATCTTTGGTGGTTGCCAAGGGTGAAAAAGTCGGTACACTTTACTTGTGTACTGTTAGCACGCAACCTTCAACTTGTGCAGCAACTATAGAAGTTGACAGTGCGGTGTGGCACTACCGACTTGGGCATATGAGTGCCAAAGGAATGCAAATCCTTCAAACAAAGAAGCTTCTACCAGGTTTGAAAGAAGTGGACTTAGAGTTCTGTGAAGATTGTGTTTATGGTAAACAAAAGAGGGTAAAATTTCAAAAATCAAGAAATGAAAGAAAAAATAAAAAACTTGAGTTGGTTCATTCTGATGTTTGGGGTCCTACAAGTACACCATCACTTGGTGGCTCATTGTACTATGTAACATTCATAGACGATGCGACTAGAAAAACATGGGTTTATGTCATGAAGAATAAATCCGATGTATTTTCCATATTTCAAAGGTGGAAAGCCTTTATGGAGAATGAAACAGGTACCAAGGTTAAATGCCTCAGATCCGACAATGGAGGCGAATATTGCAGCCAAGCTTTTGAAAGCTTTTGTGCTAGCAATGGCATTCGGAGGCAAAGGACAACCCCAAGGACACCTCAACAAAATGGGATTTCGGAAAGGATGAATAGGACAATCATGGAACGAGCACGAAGTATGCGGCTACATGGAGGCCTACCGCTTGAGCTTTGGGCCGAAGCTGTAAGTACGTCTGTGTACTTAATCAATCGGTCACCCTCAACGGCATTGGATGGGGGAGTTCCAGAAGAGGCATGGATAGGTAAACCGGTGAATTATGCATTTCTCAAAGTGTTTGGGTGAGAGGCTTTCATGCACATAGATAGAAGCCTAAGATCAAAGTTAGATGCAAAGTCCAAAAAGTGTTTCTTCATTGGCTATGGAGAAGGAGACTTTGGGTATCGCCTATGGAATCCTGAAGATGGTAAAATCTTAAGGAGTAGGGATGTAATTTTTAACGAACAAAATATGTACAAAGATTACTTGGAAAGAAAACAAACAAAAGAAACAGGTGATGAGTACATGGAGCTTGAGGACGGTGAAGACTCAAGGACTGCAAACGGTGACAATGTGCAACAACGTCAACCAAATGAGGAGCCTCAACCTATTCCCCGAAGATCTACAAGAGCAAGTAGACCTCCAGAAAGGTTTGTTCCTTCCTTCAACCATCTCTTGATCTCAGATTCTGGAGAGACGGAATCATATGAAGAAGCTATGCAACATGAATCCAAAGAAGAATGGACGAAGAGCATGCAAGTGGAGATGGACTCACTACATCGCAACCAAACATGGGAGTTGGTTGAGTTGCCTAAAGGTAAGCGGGCACTTCAAAACAAATGGGTGTACAAGCTAAAGGAAGAAGAAGGTGGGAAGAAAAGGTACAAGTCTACGCTTGTGGTAAAAGGTTTTTCTCAAAAGAAAGGTATTGACTTCAATGAAATATTTTCTCCTGTTGCAAAAATGAACTCAATTAGGCTTGTCTTAAGCCTTGTGGCTACTCATGATCTAAATCTCGAGCAAATGGATGTAAATACGACATTCCCTCACGGTGACTTAGAGGAGGAAATCTACATGCTTCAACCAAAGGGGTATGAAGTAAAAGGTAAGGAGAAAATGGTTTGCAGATTAAAGAAGAGCTTGTATGGTTTAAAGCAAGCATCAAGACAATGGTACTTGAAGTTTGATTGATGGATGTTGGATCATGGATTTACAAGATACAACTCGGATCACTGCGTCTACACGGAGAATTTGGGAGATGGGAAATTCATCATCCTAATGTTGTATGTTGATGACATGTTGATTGCAAGTGCTAACATGCAGGACATCAAAGACCTAAAAGAGGATCTGTCCAAATCTTTTTCAATGAAAGATTTAGGTCCTGCAAAGAGGATACTTGGTATGAAAATATCAAGGGACAGGACGAAGAAGACAATAAAGCTATCTCAAGAAGATTACATCAAGAAGGTACTAGAAAGGTTTGCAATGCAAAATGCAAAACCAGTTTCTACACCTTTGGCTGGTCATTTTAAACTAACGAATGATATGTGTCCAAAGACACAAGAGGAGATAGCCTATCTGTCTAAAGTTCCATATGCTACAGTGGTAGGTTCTCTAATGTATGATATGGTCTGGACAAGGCCAGACATTGCACATGCAGTGGGAGTTGTGAGTAGGTTCATGGACAACCCAAGTAAAGAGCATTGGCAAGCTGTGAAGTGGATACTTAGGTATCTAAAAGGGACAACAACAAATGCTTTGTATTTTGGAGGAACTGATATTTTTCTAGAAGGGTATGCTGATGCAGATATGGTAGGTGACAAAGATACTCGAAGGAGCACTACTGGCTATGTGTTCACGGTTGGAGGCACAGCAGTAAGCTGGGCTTCAAAGCTGCAGAAAGTGGTTTCACTTTCTACCACGGAAGCAGAGTATGTAGCAATGACAGAGGCAAGCAAAGAAATTATGTGGCTTCACAGATTCTTAGAAGAGCTTGGATTCAAACAAGACAATTGTGTCTTGTACAGTGATAGCCAAAGCGCTATCCATCTTGCGAAGAACTCAGTCTTTCATTCAAGGACAAAGCACATTGAGGTGAGATATCACTTCATACGCACTCTTTTGGAAGAGGGACAACTAAAGCTAGGAAAGGTGCATACAAGTGAAAATCCTGCAAACATGTTTACAAAGGTGGTCAACAAGGAGAAGTTGAGCTTTTTTGCTCATCTTCAATCGGCATTCAAGGATAAGAAGCCAGAATGGAAAGCAGTCACAGGTTTGGTTTGGAGATCAGTCTCCAAGTGGGAGATTGTTAAGTATGGAGCCTGATTTACCCTTGTAATTTTCTGTGGTAAAAGCGCATATTTGTAAGGCCCCCATTATGAGGAGAAGCCATCGTGCGTGAAGGAAAATCACTCACCGGAAACCAAAATTTTCTCGGACAAGAATCAGGGGCAACTTTAAAGGCCTCGGGGGTGGAGGCCCCCGATACTTTTTTTTCGCCGGAATATTCTTTTTCTCCGGAATATTATGGCCGGACGGCGGCCGGAAAGTGGTCGGAAAACAACCGGTTGGTTGGCCGGTGGCCGGTAGTCAATGGCCGATGGCCGGTGGTCGAAAGTCAATGGCCGGTGGCCGGTGGCAGAATTCAAAAGCGGACTTGTCTTCTCAAGGGCGGCCACACATGGGCGGATTGGAGGGTCCGATTTGGACTTATTCGCACAAGGGCGGCTACACATGGCTGTCTCTCATAAGAAAGGGAAGCCCTTTTGGCCTATAAAAGGAGGCCATTTCTACACACATTTTATAGTGTGAAGTTGATGCAACAAGGTGAGTGTGAGGTGATGAGAGTGAAGCAAGGCGGGAGCTCCATTAAGGGTATAATCCCTTTGTAAACTACTTCTTGTTTTGAAGTACTAAATCCATTGAGTGGCTGCTTTCCCGTGGACGTAGCCCACATTGGGTGAACCACGTATATCGTGTGTACACTCTATCTCTCTCTCTCTCTCTACTCTATAATCTCTTGTGTGTGAAATCTATCTCTCTCCATTAAGTAATCTACTCAATTATCTATTTAGCTACGTCTTATTTCCTAACAGTTTGTATGCCATGTCACCTCTATCCTTCCATACCCATACTTGTTTTTCGTGTATTGCTAACCTTGATCTATTCACTATTATCTGTGTTGTCTTATTTTTGTAGTGAACATGGTTGGCAGTTCCCTGATTATTCTCCATGGTATTGTGTTGTGCTTTATTGGCACCCATCCTTTTTGTTCTTTATCCAGTGATGGTGGTGCTATCATCTGGTTCTTCTGGGTTGTCTGAGCAAAGGCTACCACCCGTTGTTATTGTGCATGTTGAAGTTTAACTATATCCGAATTCCAATCTATTTGCACATTATACTCTTTCTGCCAAGGTTGTCCCAACAACATGGGGTGTAGTGTGCTCGCATCCTCAACCACATAAAACCTGTGGGGGTAAACATATTGATGTATTTGTACATGCAATATTGTCCAGCCCAATTTTCTTAGTGAATTTGATGTACTACTTTCCAGCACTTGTGGAGTAGGATGTAGTTGATCTTTGGGCTTGAGCTGTTTATATAATTTGTAAGATATTAGATTTGCTTGAGCTCCAAAATCAAGAAATGCCGTTGATTCAACTTGATTGCTACCCACTTTGACTGCAATTTTTGGTTCCACTGTGTCTTCACCAAAATTCGTTAATCGAATAGCATTTATTCGCAACGGTGATCCACTTTGTTGTTGTTGTCATAGAAGCCTTCTTTTGCTTCTTATTGTGCTTCTTCTCGTACCCTCTGTTTCTCCTTCATCCATTGTTTTTCTTGATGGATTTGTTGAAGCATATCCTATGTTAGTGGTAAATGATACTTTTTTAACCGACACCCACTAATCCAATTTGGCATTTCTTCTCCTGCCAATGAGATATTCAATGACTTCATTAAGAAAATGTGTTCCTTGATCACTGACAATTTCTATTGGTAATCTGTATCGTACAAAGACATTCTCATACAAAAGTTGTGCAGTGGTTCTTGCGTCTGCTTTTTGTGTTGTTTTGGCTTCCGCCCATTTTGTGAGATAGTCCATAGCCACAATGATATATTGGGTATGGGTGCGATATGCAGGGGGTGAAATAGGCCCCACAAAATCAATGCCCCATTTTGCAAATGATCGTGCTCCCATCATTGGCCGTAGTGGCATCTCATCTCTCTTTATTGGCACCTTAGTGCGCTGACATGCGTCACAACGCTTTACAAACTCCTCGGCATCCATGTGCAATGTAAGCCACCATATTCCAGTGGTTAAGACAATTTTTGTTGTTTTATCGCCTGAAAAATGGCCTCCTCTTATTCCTCCATGTGCGTGTTCTAGAATCAGCAAGTATTCACTTTCACTTGCACAAATTCTAAGTTGATTGTCCTTTCCTCTCTTGTAGATCTGATTTCCAATTAAATTAAAGTCTCGAGCCTCCAACTCTATAGCCCCTTTTTGCGCTTTTGTTATGTTTTCACGAAATGTCCTTGTTGTAAAGAAATCAATCATATATTGACTCCATGCAGGTGTAATGTTTACCTGAAACAATGTCGCGTGATCCACCGGTCGTTTGGCACTACATATAGTACAATTGTTAACATAAGCATGTGTGTCAGTATACATAGTTGGCCAATAAACTCCTAAGTGTTTCAATCTTTGGTGTGTTTTCATTGTTGAACAATGAAATACAAAATCCTGGATGTGTGCTTCTTTAAGATAACACTCGAATTCCTCTGGATTTATACATAATCGTAGAATTTGGTCGGAGCCTAGATGGTATAGTCGTCCTGCAGTTAACTGAAAATTTTTTGTTTGTCGAAATGTTTGTTGTTTGGATCTGTCTTCCTTGTTATCAAATCTAACTCCAAAGGAAAGAATGCTTACAATTTCCTGAGACCATTTGGGTATCATTTCAATATTTGAAAAGATAAGCATCACATATGTCATCGTCTACTCCTTCAGGAGCTTCCCCATTTTGCAGCCTTGAAAGATGATCCGCCTGTAGATGAGTTTTACCCTTTTTTACTACCACTGTGAAGTCAAAACTCTAGAAATATAATAAACCAGTGTACAATTCTCCGAGTATTGCATGATTTATTTACTAGATACAAAAGAGCTTGATGATCTGTGAAGAACATAAATTTGTTTGCAAGCAAGTAATGCCGAAATTTCTTTACAACATAAATCATTCATAATCCCTCTCTTTCATTGGTGGTGTAGTTCTTTTCTTCACTATTTAGCCGTCGGCTCGCATAACAAACTAGGAAATCCATTGTTCTGTCTCCAGGTTGAGCTAGAATACTCCCAACTACATATGCAGATGCATCAATGTGAACATGGAATATCTTTTTCCAGTCTGGTACTTTAAGTATAGGTGCTGATACAAGGTTTTCCTTAAGGCTTGTGGAATGAAGTTTTACGCTCCTCAGTCCCAGTCGAAACTGAGTAATAAGCAATACAGAGGTTGTGCAATGATTGCATACATATATATGATTCTTCGATAATATCCGCAGTGTCCCATGAAGGATTGTACTTGTTTGGCAGTAGTAGGCCTTGGCAAGTCTACTATGACTCTAATTTTGTCTAGGTCAGTGGTTATGCCATTTCTTGAGACAATATGTCCTAAGATGCGGCTTTACCTAACCATAAAAATGCACTTTTTCGGGTTGAGACAGATTCGATATGTTTAGCACTTCTCAAATACCTTTTGTAAATGGTCAATATGTTCTTCTCGTATAAGAGAGTGGACACAGAGATCATCCATATATATTTCTAAGAATATTGTCAGGTATTCTTTGAACGCATGAGTCATTAACCTTTGAAAAGTAGCTGGGACATTGGTTAGGCCAAAAGGCATAACTTTATACGCATATATTCCCCACTTTGTGGAAAATGCTGTTTTGTGCTGATCCTCTATTGCAATTGCCAATTGGTTATACCCCGAAAACCCATCTAAAAAAGAATCAGCCCGTTTTCTAGCCACTCTCTCAAGCACATGTTCTGTGATCAGCAAGGGATAATTATCCCTTATTGTGGCTGCGTTCACTTTTTTGAGGTTCACATACACACACGCAGCTTTCCGTTCTTTTTGGGGACAACCACAATGGGTGACACCCAATCTGTATGCTTGATTTCATAGATGAATTCAACATCCATCAGCTTGCCAATCTCCTCTTTGATTCGTTTAGCGAATGTGTTATTATATGTGTAAGGACGTTATTTGCTAGGTTTGACATCTAATTTCAAAGGAATTGTATGTTGGCATATCGATGGATCAACTCCTTTGAGGTCTTTGTAGGACCATGCAAACACATCTTTATACTTCTTGAGAAGTTGTGTTAGCAGTTCTTCTTCTTCAGGCTCTAAATCAGTTGCTATATAGACAGGCTGAGGCTCTTCGCCTGACGTAGCAAGGTCGATCGGTTTTACATTTTCCAGCCCATCGTAAGATTCTTGGTTTATTCTTTCCCTTATTGGTGGTGTCATTATGATTTTTCTGTCCTGGATGGTGAATTTTTTATAGTGGGATGATACATTCATGTTTCCTTTTTCTGACTCCTCCTTACCATCACTTTCTCCCTCAGTAGTCCATACCTCTCGTAATGACCGTTTTAGTTCTTGGTATTTCTTTTTATGCTCCATTTTGGTCCACTCTGGATCTGTTGTCTTTTCCTGTTTTGATTGTTAAGATTTTCTTGATTTTGTTTCTGTTTTAGTCTTTCGTGCTTCTTTTATTTCCTCATGCGTCCTTTTCCTTCGAACTCTTGAGAATCTTCCTTATATTTGGTCTTTTACACAATCCTCTGCCTTGACAAGCATTAGATAGTGAGTTTTATCTTTTATCATGGGCATCAGATTGTCTCTAATTTTGTTTTTTGCTCTTTTTTTTCTATAGCGTTCTTGGCGTCTAGGGTGTTGATTTGTAAAATCATAAAACTTGATACTTGCGGTTGTCTCCCCACGCTCGCTTGAGCTGTCTGAACACTCGTTATCTGCATCGTTATTTAACTCCAGATACTCAGAGGAGTCATAAAACTCTTCTTGTTCTAGTGAGTCTACATTCTCATTTCCTGTTGGTATAAGGCTTACCATGTAATAGGGTAGCACATCATAGCCATCCTTATCGCAAAATTTTGTCGTTGGGCTATCTGTAATGGTACAGACATCCAATGTTGCTAGTATGTGTTCCCATTCCAGAGGTTCTAAGGCATCTTCGGGAAAAGGTTCCGGAATGTAATCCTTGTCCTCAATAGCTCTTTTTAAGATGCATTCCTCTCTTTTTAAGCTCCCACAATGTGAAGCCCCGCACATCCATAGCTCTTTTTTCGCCCTAACCATGCTGGGAGTTCGGACCTGCCAATGTAGCTGAATCAAACTCTTCCATTGGTGTCTGGTTCACATCCTTGTAACTATAGTCTTTTAGGTATATTTTGGTCGTAGTCTTCCCATGTTTGAGGCATATGTGGTCGTAACCCCAATCCTGGACCATCTTTAATTGTCTCATGAATGGTCTTCCCAAGATGATCTCGTAATTGTTCTTTTTGTCAAAATCAACGATTGCAAATGTATGCTCATACTCGATTCCACAAGAGGTGAAAAATACTTTTTCTAAAAGTCCTAGAGGCTTTTCCATGAACCCATCTGCCAGTTGCAATTTCATTCTGGTAGCTCTCAAAGCCAGTTTTTCCATTTTTTCCAGATTTCGTTGGTGGCGATAGCGACTCCCGCTCCACTGTCAAGAATAGCTTTGCAAACTACTTCTTGAAATTCTACTGGTAGTGTGGTATTTCCATCTTCTCCCTCGCAATATTCTCCAACCTTGTGTAAAGGTACTGGCCTAGTGTTTAGTTGAGGCTTGTCCAATTCTCTGATCCCTTCTTGAAGCTTCGAGGTAGGGTATTTTACTCCAAATTTTTCTAAGAATTTGCCTACGATGGTCCACATGTTTGGTCGTAACCTCAGGAGTTCGGTTAACGTGATTGTGCATGCCACAAGGGTGGACAATAACTCAATCAACCCTTGTGAATCCATCACTCTGTTGGAAGAAAGTCTTTGAGATGGGATTGCTCTCACCTCAGACTTAGCTTCATACTCCCCTAGGTAAGAGGGTAGAGTTTTTAGCGAGTCTGGTTGGCTGTGCCCCGAACTAATTGAACCCTGGTCTCCCCCTTGTGAATCCATATCAAAGTTCATTTGTGATCTTGCCTCAAATTCTTCACTGGGAGGTAAGATCTCATTTTCCTCCCTTCTCGTGCTATTTATTTGGTGGCTCACCCTGTTAGCTTCATTTGCTTCGCGAATTTGCTTCCACAAGTCATCTAAACTGTTACAATCTTTGCTCATTTCTACCAATGTTTTAGGCTGGAAACCATCAATTGTCTCATCGGTTGTATTTGGCACTATGATAGGTTCTCTCCTAGACTCATAGGCATTTGTGAGTCTCTCCTTCGTGTCTACTTGTTTCTCTAGAGTTGGTTTGATAGAGGTTGGAGATGGTACCTCGTGCCAACTTGTAGGTTTACCAAGCGGATTTTCTATCAAGGATTGGGCTGTTTCAATCATCTTTCAACACATTTCCAACCTCTGTTTTTCTATTTCTGCATATGGATAAGTCATCCATCTTTGCTCTTGGGTTTGGTTGTTTTTAAGTCTGGCTTTGTATGCTTTTAAAAGTGCGTCTAACTGCTCATTTACTTTTTCTACCAGCACCGATCCTCCTGATCCTGCACTTTTGGGTTCTACTATTTCCTTGGGCCCTATTGTTTCCGCAGTGTGTGAGCTTAAACTAGTTAGATCCTCTAACCGCTCTAATCTATACTTTGTGTGTTTTAACTCCTTGGATAGAGCCATTTGCTCTCGTTCTCTCCTGGCTTTCATACGCACCTTTCTAGCTTTTCAAGTGCTTCTCTCATTTTTCATTTCTGCACTTGGGGCATCGGTCTTTGGCTCTTCAATTATGGGTTCGTTTGTCATTAGTTGAGCTTGGGCTCGTGTCACTGCCTGAATAGGTATTACTGTCTCGTTTTCGGACCCTCCACTGGAAGGCACTGCTTTCAGCATGTTCAAAGTAGTTTTTGCTCCTTTGCTCGGGTTCTTAGGGCAATCAGGAATCAAGTGAGTAATTCCACACTCGGTGCAATACGCGTTGACTCTAATGATTTCATCATGAGGATAGTCTCTTAGCCAATGGTCTCCACCACACTTGTAGCAGGGTCCCTTAGGCTATTCATGTGCTCCTTGAGCTCCTCTTTGTTGATATGCATGCCTCTGCCCGCTCATGCCTCCGTTGGCTATGAACAACATTGTTCGTTCATCCAAGCTATATCTTCCTTCTCCTGCTGCCTGTGCAGCTGTTGGTGGTCCTGTACTTCCAATCATGCTCCAAGGTTATGGTGTTGTGGGTTCTTCCGGTGGATAATAGAAATGATTTGCATCATATCCATTGGAATCTTCGTAATATGCATGCATAGGTACCAAAGACTTCTCTTCTGGTTCGTTTACCGTTGGTGTGTATCTTATGCTAACTGTTCGTAATCCTGGTAGGGGTGGTTGTTGTCCCAATAGTGGTTGTGGTCTTTCTACACCTACAGGTCCTGGTAGGTTGCCTGCTTGATACCTAGGCATCGGTGGAAGTTGAGGAGATGCTACCTGAACTTGGGGAGCATATGGTCACTCTCTCACATATCCCTTGTTATAATAACATTCCTCTGTCACATGGTTTGTCCATTTTTGTTCAATAGCACACCACTTCGGCTGTTTACCTTGAGGCTTAGCATGCATATTAATTTTTTTTAGCACTTCCTCTACAAGCTGCTCCTGGCTTACAGCTACTTCTCCTTTCGGTGTTGTCTTAGCGGACTTGCTTCCACTTTGTTGTGAGGATGAATCATCATCAAGATCCTTGAATTCACCCTCCTTGTAGACTGCACAATTGTGTACAAGGTAAAGAGCCTCCTTAGTTAACTCATTTAACGTTGTGTTCCTCTTCATATGTAAGTCCTTCTGGAGATCTGCGTTCCTTAGTCTTTGAATAAATATAAGCATAAGTCTGGACTGATTTGACAGTCCTTCCACAGGGCAGAACTTCACATATCTTTTTAGTCGTAGGGATGCCTTTCGCACAAATTCCCCTTCTTTCTGTTTGAATTTATGGATTTGTGAGACTGTATTATTAGCTATCCCCCTTTGTGAGAATTCCTCAATAAACTCGTCAAACAACTCCTCCATAGACTCAAAGTCTCTACGCTCCACAGATTCAAACCAAGTAGCGGCATCCTCTTCTAGGGTAAGTCCAAACCCTGCAAATTGAGTAGGGAGGTCCATAACTTCTTCAGCTCTAATTACACACACAAAGGCTGCTACATGATCCCTAGGATCTTTGTTTCTCGTGTATTTCTTGTTTACCCATTTTTGCACATGAGAAGGTCTAATTCTACGATGGTCTACAAATCTCATCATTGGTTCTCCTCGTCCTAATCAATATACCTCTTCTGGCCTTCGGTAGTGGGAGGGTTCCTCTCCTAGAGGTGCCCCTAAGCCATAATTTTTGATGGTTCTTGCAAGAGGTGGTTCATCTCTTTGAACTGGTTCTATGGGTTGTCTTCCAGGCTGTGCTGACTCTTGAGTTTTTGGCTTACTCTCCCCTTGATATTGTGTATAGAGTGGTGGTTCTTGTAAATCTCTTAGCCCTCATGCGGCTGGATAACCATCTCAGTTTCGGTCTTGTTCTAATGTCGCACTTTGTTGAAGCCATGCCTGCAATGATGGTTGGGTTGCTTGTTTGTTCTGGTAGTTGAACGTCTGTTGTCTGTTAGAATGTGATGTTGCGTCATACTCTTCTAAAAATGGATTTTTCAACTTGCTAGGGGTATAGGTGGACCTTGGTACTTCTTCGGGGGCATATGTTGATGTTTCTGAAACTGTTGCCTTTTCTACCTCATCTGGGAGAATACGTTTGTATTCATGCCCGTACCTATCAACAAAAATGATATCCTTCCCCATAGCAATTTCATAAGAGAATAAGTAAAGAACTTTGTCTTTGCTTAATTCATTTGGGTAGGGTTCTTTGCATCAAAAATAAGATACTACTCCCTCGCTCTCATGCTTGTAAATTCCCACATTCTCATTATAGGTAGAGACCCTGGTTGTTTTTTTATCATACATAAAAAGAGCTCCAGGTCGATCAATTTTTGGAGGTGGCTCTTGAGCCTCCGAGACCATTTTTTCTTTTGCCACATTATCTCCATATCTGTTGTAATCCTTAGGTTTACTAACTATCAGATAATGGTTCCCCTTTTCATCTCGGAATCTATCTCCATCATCATAGACTCGAATTATTTCCAGTCTCTGAGAAGGTATTTCTTCTATACAAATACACTTGCGTCCCTGATAGTCAGAATAAAATAGGGCTCCCCTAGAGTTTGTTCCTTCTAAGAAGATTATACTGAACTTGGCATCGTTCAAAGGGTTTTGGGAGGTACTTCCTCCTAGCATTGGTCCTTCACTGGAGAAACCTCCTGACTGTTGACTACCCATCATGAAGAAGGACTTATCTGATGAAGTGTCAGTATCACTACCCTCCTCAATGATTGGTGCTAATGGATCTAGCCTTGCCTGAGTTACACTCTCCTCAGTGGACACTAAGCTACCCTGATCACCTGCCACTTTTTGGTCTCTAGGAATGTGTCTTCCTGATCTTAAATTCATTAAACTTAGAAATGCAATTTATCACAAATCCAACCACTCACTTGGCAAGGGATCAGTTTCCGCACAACTTCTTGCCTTGCCGCCGCTGAATATACCTGTACACAAGCGTTTAATTTCGGCAATCGAATCAAAGCATTTAACCGCTAGAGGTGGTCTTAGTAATGATTGGTATAACTGGAGGGTTAACCTCAACCACTACTGTACTTTATACACTTCAGATGTTCTTGATTAGGCCTGCTAATCTGGAGCTGTACTTTACTCGAATGTTTGTCAGTTTAGAGGGAAAGTCTCAATTCCACTCTTTGCTCCGTCAAAAGGTCAAACAAGGTCCAATTTCACTTATGAAAGAAGTTCTGGAACTCTTAAGTCAATTGGAACATCACTCTATGTCCACAATCAGATTTTGACTTCAATAAGCCCCTGTAGACATCCTACGTGTAACATGTCTACCTGCTCTGTTTTGGCTGAAATTTGCACTATAGATTCTCCGTGATGTGCTGAGTCTACAACTGCTCTCACTTTTTGATTTGGACACCTATAAGCTGGTCAACTGATCAAAAATCTATTCCAGCAGCCTGATGTTGGTCTGACCAGTCAAATCAACTCCAATTTGGACGAAAATTGACTAGGAGACTTGCCTTAGGCAATTTCCTTTCTTTTGGCCTTATCCTGTCAAGATATGGTCAAACTTCCACTTTCCATGTGAAAATAGTGTAATTGCTACCTTCTAAACACACTGGTCAACTCAGATTTTCAAAATTCTCACCAGAACACCCTGTAGACATCCTACGCGTAGGATATCTACTATCTTAAAAATTTAACTTTTTTCTCACAGAAGTACTCCCTATGCTCTGCAGCTCTCTCAGGATTACTCACAGAAACTTTTGAACTTCACTTCATCTTCTAAACACTCTTTTCCATCTTTTATAGCTCTTTGATGAGCCTAACAACAAATATAACATGCATGAAGTGCTCTAGATCATAAATCATGATGTCCTACTTACCCTACTCCTACTCATCATGTGAGATAGTGATTTTGGTGTCTCGGTTTCTTCCTGGTCTCTCCGGATTCTCAAGATATCCTTTCACCACCTCTACCACTCCAAATCCTACTCTCTACACCACAACTTAACTAATACCTAAAACTACCTAAGTCTACCTAAGTTGAAGGATCTAGGCAAGACATTCGCTCCCTAGACTCCTCCTAAGACCTAGAGAGTTTCCCACACTCTGATCCTATCTAAATGTAAAACAAGACTCTTGCAAGCTAGAGAATCCCTATCCTCAAGGATTAGTCTCGGTCACCTACCTAGGGTTTTCGTCCCCGGCAGCGGCGCAAATGTTGGCGGATACGCCGCAACGGACGTCAGCACAACGAGAACTCACCTAACAAGATTTTTCAGCTAAGGACAAAGCTCGAGCCGCAGGCATGTGGAAGCAAGCATAGGGTGTCAACCTACGCTCGACTGACTATTGACTACTTCCTACAGTGGTCTCTACCCAATGTCTAAGCTACAACCTTCAAGAGTACACAAGAGGAGATTTCCTACAACGCTTTCGAGAGCCAAATACCCATCAAACGTTCTCGAAATGCTACGGAACTTGAGGGAAATCCTATTAACACCAATAGGTCGCTCTCCCTAAAGTCCAAGAACCAAAACTCCAACCCTAAACAAACGGTGCAAAATCACGTAGGATGTCTGGTCGAAATTTACAGGTCGATGTTTCTAAAAACTAAAGTGCCTAATGTGTAGCTCTACTCATTGCGAATGCGTGGATATAATGAAATGAAAAAATAGACAACATATGCTCACTGAATCACCAGATATAGCTCGTGGGTCGATCTCGCAAAGCCGGACCGTACACCTGCAATGTAGGTGTTGGCGCGTAGCTCTCTTCGGGGGCAACACGTTGCACTTCTCCGCACTCGATTTGGATCACCAGTGCGCACGTAGCGTCAAGATAAAACTCTCACTCTCTCTCGTACAGAGAGTATGCTCAACTCACACAGACAAAACTTATATAAATGACAAAGGTTTTTTTTTGCATTAAGGTCAAAAGTGGTATAAATACCTTACAATCTCGAACCCTAATGTTCCAATTTAACCATTTACTAAGTCTAAATGTCAAAAATGGGATACAATTTGGAAGCGTCTGCAAGCCCCACTATTTACAAAGGTGAAATGACGGTTTCTTCTCAATTAAGGAATAATTACAAAGGAAAGTAATATCCCGCCAGGAAATCATCCTCCGTTGGGTGTGTCCAGCTGCTAACAGTGTACATTGTACACCATCAAAGGCATCTCTTTTTTTCCAGAACACATTACATATGTGGAAAAATGCTACAAAGGAGGAAGTGAGGTAAAGTTTGATAGCTTCCAGATAGAGCAAGGAATGCAAACACTTCATCCTCCCTTGAAAAATGCATTACATATGTGGAAAAATGCTACAAAGGAGGGAGTGAGGTAAAGTTTGATAGCTTCCAGATAGAGCAAGGAATGCAAACACTTCATCCTCCCTTGTAAGATGCATTTGCTTCACCACCTAATCTCCTTCGATCACAATATTTTCATACTACAATGGGGGTACCGTGGGGGACATGATGTGTTGCTTGCCATTTGCCCATGGATTCTTCAAACGCCACATGCACAGGATACACCACGGCTGGAGGTCATTGCTTGTAGCAAATATGCATGTACAAGAGATAGAGACGACACTAATCAAAGCAGTGATTGAGCAGATGCTAGCCATTTGCCATGCCTTAATCAATGGTGTTGTGGCTGCCCACTCGATCGAGATACTACACAAAGGCATACACCCGTTCAACATAATGTTGGACTTTACTCGCGCAAATAAACCCCATGTCGGCATCATTGATTGGGGAATGATGTTCAAAATGCCAGCTAATCATGCGTCATTGATTGTCTGCATCCAAGCAGACAGTCAGACTCTGCAGTTTTGGAGGCACAAAGAGCAGGGGATGTAGAGATGGCTAGGCGACCGTGGATTGCTCCAAAACTATACGATCTATCGTGCACAGATGAGTACACAAACTCGAGTGACATTTATGCATTGATCTATCTATTCGACATGCTGATAGATTTTTGGAGTGCAGCCAGAAAAGTTTACCTTTCAAAAAAAGGTTCTTTACCACCCCGACCAAGATGTTATGAGGGCCATTCAAATTAAAGTGGAGTGTTGGATGAAGTTAAGAGAGTGGGAGCAAAGAAGAAATGCATCTGACGTTTGATGTTTTTTGAAGAACATTTAAAGACAGACCCTTATCCTATCCAATGACCACTTGTTGAACTTGCACCATCTTTTTATCCAATCTAAACATTTTTATGATATACATCTCTCTTTTCTAGGGTATTTCAAATTTATTGAAGTGTATTATCTAGTTTGGAGCGGCTCACCTCCTTGAGTCAATTATCTTTAGTCAATTCAAATTTATCGTGTTAAAAGTGGTATTTCAAATTTGTCTTATGGTTCAATTGGATTTAGAAATTGTGATTTTGTTCAGTCGTATGTGATTTGATTTAGTTGGATAGAGACATCTAATGTAGTGGACGAGACATTGCTACCTTGTGAATCTGTGAGACTGTTGAATTGTGAGAATATATATTTGTCAATGATATTGAATATCTGTCTATTTGTTTGTTGCAGATTCAAGTGAAAATGACTGATGAAGAACAAGTTTGTGGCACCAAATCAGTGCCTGATGATCAACAACAAGCGGTTGTTAATGCATTTCAGTGCATGAAGTCTCTAGCACACAGTATGTCGGCACAACAAGCGATGCGCACTGCTCGACGACTCTCAAAACGGGTAGTCTCTAGCACACGGTATGTCGGCACAACAACCGATGCACGCTGCTGGACGACTCTCAAAGTGGGAAAATCCAAACCACATGTAATGGAAAGAGATCAATAAATAAGTGACCAATGACATGATCAAAACAATATGACCATGTGAGGATGCAGAGATCAAGAAAGAAAGGTGGAAGGTATTATAGTGCCTCTACGATCCGATCAAAGAAAATATTGAGAGGATCTACTTGGAAGTTTATGGCCATCCACTGCACAATGCAGATTGTGCATTCTATTTTCCAAAAATGTTATATGTCCACTTTGTGTGCAACAAAGTGAACATATAACACTTTCCAAAAATTTTATATGTTCACTTTGTGTGCAACAACAACCAATAGACTTTTCATCAAAGGAGACAACGGTTGCCACTCATGATATCAAAGAGAGTTGTGTCACTTTCCAAAAATTGTTATATGTTCACTTTGTGTGCAACAACGACCAATAGAATTTTCATCAAAGGAGACAACGGTAGCCACTCATGATATCAGAGAGAGTTGTGTCCCTTTCACCCGAGATGAGCTAGCATTGATAGTGTAAGGCACCGACCTATAGTTAAAGAGAGAGAATAATATTTACACAACACAACTAACAGTGAAAGATGCAAAAATAACGCCGCTTCCTATAGACACCTAGACACCCCAACCCTCACAGGTCAAGTAATACTCTCCACCATTCATCATCCACCACTTCCATGCAGCTTGCTCTTTTGCCATTACTTGTACAAAATCATTCACAAAAGGACCTTATTTTAATCTAAATGCACTCATTTCTTTGATGCAATCAATTTGGTCTTGAACGTTTGAGTAGAATGTGTTGACGATGTGAAAGAAATCGCCGACCACCTCTGTATTGGACATCATATTTAAATTCAAATACTCCGGATCGAGCATGTAAGCCATGCTATGCAGTGGACTATGAGCACTCTTCCACCTTGCATGAAAATACTTGGCCAAATTCTTCGTTGTTTGCCTGAGAATGGTAGTCACCACTCCTTCTCTACTACAGACTCTTTTGGCTCTTCAGGATTTTCAAGACTCTGTCAAGACTGACCACCATGTCATCCACACTTTGCCCAAATTCGGTGCCCTTTGATCAAGGTTGCAAATCACGAACATAACGGGCATCATTACATGGTATGCATCCATTATAGTCCTCTATCAAGCAGCCTTGTTTACGTCACCGCATAGACATGTAATTTTATCTTTCACTTTTTCTTTTTTCTCAAGCTGCCATTCATCAAAGGCCGTGCAGTTGTGAATGTGTCAATCACAACATAATTATTGCGGAGAAGTGATTCGAATGTATAAAAATGCCTACAAAACCGAGTTTCAGCAAGAAGTTTCAACATCACCGACATGCGCATTCTATACAAATCGAGCACTCTTTGTCGTTTCAAGATAAATTTCACAGTCTGATGCGCTGTGTCAATTATTTTGGCAAACCATGTGGTTTCTTTACTAGTGTACCAATCCTTTAGCACCAAGTTTAAGCTATGCATAATGCAACCATTGGAAAAAATGTGTAGAAAGCACTTCTTTATTAATTTACTAGCGATGTTCCAATTCTTTGCATTGTCCATAACTACTTGAATGACATGTTCAGTACCAATTTCTTTAGTTACATTAATGTATTTGCCACTTTTAATAACACTAGAACTATCAATCGCCTTTATAAATGTTTCTCCCCTTGGACAAACGAATATTACATTGATCAACGGTCTTCTTTGAACGTTTGACCAGCGATCACTCACAATTGTGCATCCTGAAAACAAAATATTATTAAGTAATATTTTGCCAAAACGCTCTTTGATTTTGATGTAACATTTGTCCAAGAAAACATTTCGTATCGTGTGATAAGAAGGAGCTAGAAATCTTGGGCCAAACTTATCGACTTTCTTCCAAGAAGCCTTCCAATGATTGTTGTCTACCATGACCAGAGCACTTCCAGTGAAGAATATTTCTTCAGCGAGTGCAATATGTGCTTCTTCAAGAGACTCCACCCGAAAGCTTTAATGTAATGATTTTTGATGCATTTGACCAAGTCCACCTTCATTGTGACACTTAAAAGGAACGCTGCTTAAAATTTCCTCCCCCTGCGCAGGCTATTCTCCAAGGTTAGTTGGTGTCACCCTAGAATCAGTGGAGTTACTATTTGGCTCTGGCTGCTCTTGACCTGCATCCATAATAGAGCTATATATATATTGTCTCTTACCACCCTTTTTGGTGAGATTTTCTCTCAAAAGTTTTGCAATTGCATGTGCCTGAGGATGTTCACATTTCTTACAACTCTTTTTACCGCTACCCAAAAAATGGTCCATAATATGTGGTGCACCGCCTGATTTTGTTGTGAGACAAAATTTACATTGCCACTCCTTATATCGACCGCATATGTTGTGAGCATAATCCCACTCTTTGCCACGAGATTTTTTATTCTTTGTCTTCTTTGTATCACTTCTGCCCACATTTTTCTCCATTGCTTTTAAATTAAAACTGAAGACAAAAGAACTAGATGTTCAATTTTTTAAACATTTTTCTTATTTTCAAAATATATTAAAAAATCATTCACTATAAAAGTAACCAAAACTGCACAATATGATATTTTCAATGCATGCTACTGAATCCACATATCGATCACCTATGTTGTGAGAAAACCTACACATTGGAATGCACTCTATGTATGCATAATAAATACAAAAATGCTATGAATTTCTCAATGCAATTATGTCCACTCTATGTATGCATATGTCCACTTTGATTTGCAAACAATAATAAATATCTAATTTTAAATAATAATAAAAATAATCAACTCCTATACTAAAGGATGTTAGTTGTTTGCAAAAAACACACCAAAGCAATAAAATATATGATTGGTCATTTCATGCACTAATAATCTTTTATAATACATAATGCACTCTCTATATAAACCAATGCATGAACTTGTTAAGATTTGGATCGTGCTAGCTATGGTGGATGAAAGGAAACATGGTGCAAGTGTGTGAGTGTGTGTAAGCAAGGTTATCACTCAAGTGAATTAGGTTCCAAGATAGGATTAGCTTGGACTCATAAACACAATCTTGAGTATTGACTTAGCTTAGCACAAGCTCACCATAGACAATCATGTAGTGCAAAATGAAGTTGTGGTTTATTGATTCAAGAAATGAGCTTTAAGTAGCTCTACAGCCTTGCTCCACAGTATGTGGGATAAATCCACTCTCCTCTCCTTGACTCACACCTTAGGACAAAGCTCACACTTTACAATCCTCCCCTTGAGGTTTGGACTAAGACAAGATACTAAAGATGCACGATCCACACAGGCTAACAAAATCCACGTAGGATGGTCCACACAGGAAAATAAAGTCCACAAAGGATGGTGATATCCACACAGGATGGTAAAATCCACACAAGAACAATCCACAAAGGATGCTGATGTCCACACAAGATGATAAGCTGGTATCCACACAGGAAAAAGTCCTCTCCTACAAGTAGAGAGTCTGCATCTTCAAAATGGGTCTTCCCAAACGCTACCTTCGTCTTCGTCCTCTTTGTCTCCTACTATGTGAGCTGATCCGTTATCAGGTCTCTTGCCTTCGTTGCTTGTGCTGTTACTTTTAACTACTTCATGGTCTGAATTCGTATCCTCCCCTCGAACGAGTACTTTTGTCCCCCTTTTTGTGGTACAATCAGGCTTTATTCCATGTGTCATAATGACATGCAACAATATGCTAAAATATCCTATGAAAAGGTTGATGCAAAAATTAATGCTCTCTTCCATTATACTCCGAGAGCTCAAGCATGCGGAAATACAATTTGTCACAAATTCTTCACACATGAAGAGAATTTAGCAATTTGGAGACTCTCCAATGCCAATTTCTATCCCATCACAAAAGCACATAATGTCATCCATGTAGACAAATATAACTACATACATTGCAAGAAAGTGTTGTGCTTGGCTGAAAGTGTTGTGCTTGGCTGCAAGATTTCAATTTGTACTTTGGATTTTTCCCTTCAATGTGAAGCTCCTCTTCACTGTCGGTGAAGCCCCTCTTCACAGTTTTGTTTTACCTTGGTGTATTTGGCTTGGAGATGCCTTTGTCAAAGCTGGTGGAGATTTCCATCTCTTGGGAACTTTGGTTGCTTTAGATTGTAAATCCTGGTAATAATCTTCTTTGAATTTCTTTTGCAGTGCTGCAGTTGGTGAGAACTGCCCTTTTTGGTAGCCCCGATGTCGTTGGTAGTCAGCCCGCGTAAACAGAAAAGGTTTGAAAGGCTAGTGGCCTTTGAAGTCCTTGTGGGAAAGGGGGCTGAAATAGGCTCGGATGCTGTGAGGTAGGACTGCCCGCTTAAAATTTGAGTGACTTTGGGGGCTTGGCATAAGGTGGAAAGCGCCAGGCAGTCGCGGGAAGGGGGGCCCAACAGGGGCGTGGACCCGAAAGCTCCCTTAAAAGGGGTTGAGCGCACGGGGTTGAGTCCGTGGTCAGATGCTGTGGGAAAGGGGAACTATGTGGATGCGGGGCAGCCCGTCGGGCAGTGGGGCAGGCGGGGGTAGGCAAGGCGGCGGGCAGCGTTCCCGGGCAAGCGCGGGCAAATGGGCAGTGCGCTCGACAGCGATCAGCGCCAAAGAAAAAAAAATCAGTGTGAGAATCGTCTCCAGCGGACCCACCAATCAAAAGAGCAGCTTTTCATGCACCTTTTCAAGTCCGCCGGGCTTGCCCGTTTTAGGTTGACCAAGTTGAACCTTGGACCCCACGGAACAAAGAATAGCCTTACCAATTTGAGCCAGCCACCAAGCCAAAGTGTTTCCTTGTGGAAAGGCTCCGGAAAACAAAGTGTTAAGCTAAAGTCGGTAGGCACACACACACACACACACACACACATTGCCCCTGTGGATTTGTTCTGCAGAAAATTCCAGAGATTGAGGGTGTATATGAGACCAAAATCAAGCAAGCTTTAGGATAGGCAAATCAAATGCAATTTTGGCATGGGTGGAATTGATGGAAAGCTTGCGAGGAGAGCTTCGAGATGAGGTGAACAATGCAAAAGGAAAACGAGTTTAATGAATTTAATTGAAGAGGTAAATGATGCAAAAATTGACGCAAAAAATGCAATATAAAATACAATCCAAATGATGCTAATCCTCTTTCTAATCAAGTCTACCTAGCCATGGAGGGTAGTGGCCTCTTGGGTGTGCCAAGGACATGCCCACACATAGCCTAGATTAGTGCTTAATTAGTGAGATATGCAACTTAACTATGAAACTGTTAATGGGCCGTGACAACAATTATGCAATGCTAATCGATCTAATGGAGGTGCTAATGATTAACACACACTAATGCATAATGACAATCCTAGCTAGCACACCATAGCTCTGATACCAAATGTTAAGATTTGGATCGTGCTAGCTATGGTGGATGAAAGAGAAACATGGTGCAAGTGTGTGAGTGTGTGTAAGCAAGGTTATCACTCAAGTGAATTAGGTTCCAAGATAGGATTAGCTTGGACTCATAAACACAATCTTAAGTATTGACTTAGCTTAGCACAAGCTCACCATAGACAAGCATGTAGTGCAAAATGAAGTTGTGGTTTATTGATTCAAGAAATGAGCTTTAAGTAGCTCTACAGCCTTGCTCCACAGTATGTGGGATAAATCCACTCTCCTCTCCTTGACTCACACCTTAGGACAAAGCTTACACTTTACAGAACTAACACGAATAAATATTCAATATGATCACACCATTGAGGACTACTTGTACCCAGTGAAGGATTGTATCCCCCTTATGAAATCAATTCAATTTATAAAAGCCATTTTCACCCATTTAAGAATTGTAGCTCTTATATTGTGCAGTGAGACAATGTATATCAACTCAAAATATGATGGTGAAAAATGCACTTCAAGGATCTTTATATGCCCAGTACACTAGTACACGACATTAATCCTTGACTATCTACTCGTCATCTACATATGCTCACCTTCTAAAACCAATTACAACCCTCATTTGGACCAATGGCTTCTTTTTAATGAGCATGACTCTCCAAGTTTTCAATTGTTTTGGTTTCGTACCTTTATGTTGGGTAGAGGAGTTAAAAAAATTTAGAAGTGGTTGCCAAATTAAGAATCACGTTCGGCCCAAAAAAAGGACCTGTGACTCTGTAACCTTAGGTCAATATACAAGCAGATGACTATACCCGGCACTAGGATACACTCCACAAGGATTTTCCTAGCTAGAGGACCACGATAAGCACAATGTCTACTATATATAATTACTCCTGTCAGACTTTTTGCATTTTCTCGTCGGGCCTGCCGGGTATTTTCTTTTACCCGCGGCGGGCCCGCCAAGAAAATGAAGAAGACTGGCAGGATCCGTAGGGAAAATCTATAAGTCCGACGGGCTAACCGGCTCTATGGGTTTTTGCAGGTCATAATCAAAGTCTTGTTAACAATTAACGTGATCACGTGATTTTCTTGTGTAATTACTAGAGTTATTAACGTAATCACGCGATTGTGATAACGTCAATGAAATCTTTGGTGGCATGAAAGGTAGCAGGTGCACCCGCCTCAACTTTTATCATCACCCATAGAGCCTAAAGACGTGGAAACTCCTCCTTGTAGGGATAATAGTCATCTAGGTCTTTTTGATTGTGGGAAAAAATATATTGCTATAGTTTTTGAGTGTTTTGGAGATTGAAAAAATGTCACTTGAAATGAACCAAAACCTCATTCTAGCTTACTTTAACTTTCTCAAACAGAGAGAAAACCCAATAATAGAATATTTCCTTAGAACTACCTCAAATATTTCTCAGCATTCCTCATCGCTTATCACCTATTTTTGTGGCAAGCCGCTTTCATGTTTACTAAAAATAGCTCAACATCCTCTCCATGCAACTCTACAATCAAAATGATTTCTAGTTTTATCCTTAAAATAATTATTTCAATACCTCATATCTTTTATTTAAAACAAGATTATCTTAAAAAGAATATATTTTAACATTCATACAAAATTTGATGTTTCAAAGAAGAATTTACAGACACATATAAACAATCATTATAGTACAAGTTATCCTTGTACAAACAAAATTTTCTCTCAAACCTCTCTCCCACATGAGGATTTTTATAAGAGATAATGTTAGAGTAGAAACGATCATTATTCACTTCACATCAAACTTAATCAATCAAATCATTACGAAACATATAAATGATATCACATATTGGTCTTTAAGTCAAGGCATTGGTGACCTTGTCTCAATCACACTCTCAATCCAAATATTTCAAATCAAAATTGTACTCACATAATAGTTGAAGTCATCACTTCTGCCTGTTATTGAGTAATGAATGAGTGAAGATATAATTTTAACTAATTCTCAATCATGCACATGATAGATCAAATCATTCCTTCTCATATAAAACACATCCTATTTTCTTTCTCCTTGCATTAGATATAAAAAAATAAGTTTTTCCTAATTCTAGAATCCTCGTAATATAATTTTAAATCCCTCTTCTTTCAGTGTTTCAAATGTAGCTTGACATGCTTCAGATTATACAAATACTTTTTTTTTATATAGTTCAGCTAGACGTCACGCAATCTTAGAAAAAGTCTTAATATGTGTTCACTTATAATGTGTTAATCCTAAAATACTCCTCATATCTCTCATAATTTTTTTTGGTATCGACAATTCCTAAATTGCCTTGACCTTATCAGGATCATTGTGAATACCCTCTCTCAAGGTTACCCTTCCAAGATAGAAAATTGTTTTTCTCTTTTTCTTTTTTAGGTTTATCTTTTAACTCTCTTGAAAAAGTTATGAAGGTCTCACACCCTTGTTTAAGTCATGTTATCAATTTCATGGACAAAACTATATCTTTCTTCTCTTTGAATAGTGCAACTAACCCCATCAATAGATTTTAAGATTATTCCTTCTTTTCTTTATAATCAATCAAAATGTGATTTTCAATTAGTTCTTTCATGAAACTACCACTAGCTAAGTCCACAAGTCTTTCAATTTCTAAGTTTAATTTTTCATCCAATTCAGGGTACAAGAAGTAATGTGTACTATCCAAATCAATTAAGCAGTTCAATTTCAAAGTTTCTGAGTTTATGCATAAATTTGATCACAAAAATCTTTCAAATGACGTACCAAAGGCATAAAGCATCACAAAGATGGGCTAGACGACTTACATTTATCATCTGCATTGCCAATAGTCTCCAATTGAGCCATCTTGGTACGTATTTCCATATCGATCACTATGCTCAAGCATTCAAAAGTTTGGTAGTCTTGTTCTCCATATTGAAAGCGTGATCCAAAAGCTTTGATTTCTTCAATCCACCTTTGCATGTCTTCCTTATTCCATCAAACTCATTGAGCTTAGCTTTCTTAAAGAATTATTTCACCACCTCTTCTCCCGCATCAGAGCCCTCGTCATCATCATCGATTCTTTTTTTGCTTCTTGTCCTTTGTTCATTTATCTCCACTTTTATCTTCTTCTTTCTTCAATCGTTTCTCCTATCCTTTCATCGACGTCGCAGAATTGAAACTGCTCTGATACCACTTGTGACGCCACAGGGGAGAGCGAAATACATTGATAATAAAAAATACAAATTTTGCAGAATAAATAGATGAAATAAAGAATCTGTATTCGATGTAAGGTAATCATTACAATAGGAGCATATCTTGTTTCATAACCTCCCGGCCATCCTTGAGCTATCTCAATCTCCATCTCAATCACACTCTCACTCTCACTCTCAATCTCAATCTTATGCACAATCTCAATCTCAATCACACTCTCACTCTTAATCTCAATCACAATCACACTCTCAATCTCTTGATGGCAGCAACGATCTTAATCAAAATTGCAACACGATCACAATCCCAATATCATGACACCTTGCACAGATCTTGTTTCACACATTGGTTTCTGCATCGTACAAAATAGTGAAAAGAACATACTCGTGTAACCAATTCAACATGATAATCAAATTCAAAACATCATTTTGTACCATCATAAAAGAGTGCAATCACTTCTTGGATGAAACAAAAGAGATATTACCTATGTATATCTGTTTGTAAGCTAATTTGTTGTTGCTTCTAGGCTACCTTGCTACTAGCAATTTGTTTCTATTATAACTTTGTCATACAAACTCAGAATATAGGCTTCCAAGTACTCAAAACGACGAGAATAGGTATGATCTACAAGACAATGTAAACAGAATTGCAAAAAAACTTCTTTATTTGACAAAGAACGTACCTTTTAGGTCATGGCTCAAAAAAACCCCATTTTTGGGTCTCCATAATTTTGTCAACTTATTTTAAGCTAAAACACATAAAAGTAAAACATTGATATTAATAAAAACATTAGTTTTAACTACGTTTTTTAATTGTACTGCTCATAGACAGACTATCTGTTATTAATTAATCGTTATCGAATATGGTTTTAGTGTATGATTCAAAAAGAAGAGAATATATTTTCTCTCTTAATATCTTAAACTCATTTTTATAAGCTCTATCTAATAGTGTCATAATAATCAATATCTAGTTCTCCTAAATGATTTTCTCATGTTAAACTGTTCATTTAATATGGGGAAGTGCCAAGGGAGAAAAAGCTAGAATATTGGTTAAGCTAGTAGATTGGCCACAATAGGGATCCAAAGGAGGGAAAATAGGGATCCAAAAGGGGGACCATCTGCAAAAGAGAAATGTGCACCAATGGGCTTAAAAGATTCTAAGGTTCAGCCCATTAAGACTTCCAAAATGCTAAGGTTCCAAAATTCAAAGGTTCTGTCCAGAGGCCAAAAGCTTAGGGAAATTGGATGCTTTGTGTATGTCCCAAAAGTCTTCAACCATCCCTACATAGGAGGGGGTGAGCCCTAGAAGTAGGAGATGAGAGATAAACTCTCACACACACACACACACACACACACACACACACACACACAAACACACACACACACACATACACAAGCTCCCTTTACACAAAGGGAATGAGGGACACATGTCAACTCCCTAGACCAGATGCCCACAAGGTGTACCTAATTCCTATTGGATGGCCTTGGAGGTGGACCAATGAGAATCAAGCTAGATTAAACCTAGTTTAATTAATTTAAAAACACTTAATAAAAGAACCAATAAGAATTAAGTTCTTTAGAAGACTATTGGGCAGTCTCCCAAGGGGTCCAATGAGCATTCAACAGCCCAATGGCTTGCCTGATTTCTATTGGCCAAGAGGCAAAGTGGTCCAATGAGAGTCTAGTTGAATAAAATAATTACCTAAAGCTCTCACAAAAGGGGAAAGGGGAACACATGCTAGAAGGCTATCACTTATGCTTCTTAATTTCCATTGGCTAGGCCTGGGGAGGTCCAGTAGGGTTGTAGTATGAGCATTTAGCAAGGGGGGTCGACCAAGAGAGAGAGGGGGACTGATTTTTGCAAGGCATTATCACTCACACAATCTCATGTGGGAAGCAAAGAAGAGTCTCTCTCCTTCTCAAGCTTTAATTGAAATCTTACCACCTACTCCAAGCTTGTGAGAAGGGAGGCCTACACCAACAACTCTTGGCTTTTTGATGCAAATCAAACCAAGAGCCAAGATTCAATGCATGCTCATCTCCTCTACCATGCTAATTACTAAGCTAAGCTGTGCTAATATGAGTGATTATGTGAGGAGATGTACATCTTTCGCGTAAGAATACTCCTTCTTCCTCTCAATCTACTCTCATACCACGCTAGCTCTCACCATCTTCGAATGTGTGTGAGGTCTTGGGTCTGAGACCGTGAGGGAATTGATGTTGTGTTTGATAAGTGTTTTGCTTAGTGCATGAAGTTTCCATCTTCATTGCACTAGCTAGTCTTGAAGGAACACAAAGAATTGTATTGTAAAATATCTCTCTTGATGGGAGAAACCATAATACAAAGCCTTTTGGAGGGGGGACCGGCTCCATGCAAATGCGGTCCTCATCTGTTGTCAATTACTTAATTTCTCTCTCTTTTGAAGTATTGTTCATGCTATCTAACTAGGTGTTATGCTTTTTGTTGCTCTCTCCACCCAAGCACTCTTGTTATTCTCATTAGGAAGCTATTCTAATGAAATGCTCACTATGTTCATGCTATTTTCAGCTACACACAAGTTACTAGACCATTGAATGTTAGATTGGTATCAGAGCACAAGGTTTCTCTTTTCTTGCTCAAGAAGGAAGGTCCGCAAGCTAGCTATAAATGGTTGGTACTATTAATTGCATGTGAGTAAGTAGAATAGGTATTTTTCAGCATTGCAGTGTGCCTGCCTTTGTGCAGGAAATAGGCCATCACCGTCGAGAGCTATGGTCTTTATAGTGGAGTCCTATGGGGATTGCCTATGGATTAACCACTATTGAGCTATTAGAAGCTTGACAGGAGCCGGTGTTGTTTTGGTGTTGAAACGACCCTCTCTTCTATTCCTTGCATGAATTAATGGTATTTGAGCCACAGGTACAGTAGCTTGAGTGCTTTTTGTAAAGGGGTAAAGGAAGTAGCAACTAGGGATTGAAGTGCCAAAGTACACCTAAAAATATTTCACACAAAAGTGTTAGAATGGCTGACAATAGTAAAGAGAGTGAAATTAATGTTGATAACTTTGATTTTGCTAATGAGCAGGCTACTAATGATGCCCTGATGCTTGTTAACTATCTTGTTTCTAGGATTCAACAAGCCATGGGCAATCCATCCCTCCAAAGTGAAGTGCAATAGCAGCTTTGTGCACATGGGATTTTGCAAGATCCCCACCATGACAAGAGAGAACCTAGGAAGCCTCCTTGTGAGACTTCTGAAAGAGGCCTCTCTCCGATTCTGGAAGAAGAAGAGGATCCATATGAAGGGCTCAGAAATTTTCTCCTTGATGTTGCATCTCCTTCTCAAAGGAGAAATTAAGAGCCTTCACCAAAGGAACGAGAAAGAAGTGAGTCTCCCGCCACCTCCACGGAGATGGATCCACAAAGACGACGGGCTAAACGCTCTCCATCACCTCCATAACGGAGAAGACCATCACATACTTCTCCACACCATACTTCAAAAAGGGATGACAAAAAGCAAGAGAAGAAAAAGGCGAGAAAGAGGACACGCTCTTCTCCATCTTCGTCATCCTCTTCCTCTTATGAAAGTGATGGTGAAGACAAAGAAGATCAAGGAAAGAAAAAGGTGAGAAAGAGGTCACCTTCTTCTCCATCTTCTTAAGAAAGTGATGGTGCAACCTTTGAACCATCAAAAAGAAGAGGCCATAGGAAATCCTATGCCGCGTGGAAGAGGTCTTCCAAGCTCAAGAAATTCAAAGAGGGAGGGAAGAGCATCTCTTTCCTTACCTATGATGGCACTTTTGGTGCTACGAACAAAGTCTTGGCCTTTATCCAACAATTTGATGCGGCATTTGGAGATGAGGGCTTTACAAAGTCCTCTAAGCTATGCCATGTAGCCATGCACTTTCAAAAGTCCTCCAAGAAATGGTGGTCTAGCCTACGGGCCAACGGTGAAGCTCCACGAACATGGAAAGCTTTAAGAGCTTCCATTATGAAGCAGTTTTCGGCCACCGATGCCAAAGACAAAGTACTCACCGAATGGTGAAGCTTGAAACTCTCCCTAGGAATCCATTCACAAATATATAGACAAGTTTTGGGATTTACAAATCAAAGCCACTCTCTTCAAGAAGTTGGATTTTAGAGAGAAAAAGCAACAATCTTGTGCGGGCTTAATTGAAGAAATCGCGGAGTATGTCAACTCCCAAAGGCCATGCACCATATTGGCGGTTATACACCATACTATGGTGGCCTCTTGAATCAATTTCCAAACGGGGGGCTAAAAGAAATTCTAAGCCCCAGAAAACAAGGGTTCCAATGGGCCTAAGAGGAAGGAAAATGTCCAAAAGTCTCCTAAGGGCAACTCCAACAAAGCTAAAGAGAAGGGAGTTTATAAAGGCAAAAATAAACTCTCTCCTGAAGAGCTTGACCTTTATCTCAAGGATAATCATTTTTTCAAGTGTGGCAAGCAAGGGCATGCGTACTGCGTTTGTCCCCAAAAGAACACTCGCCATGAACCTCCTAGCACTACCTTGGTCGAAATCCAAGAGGAGGAAATTCACCTCAAAGGATCTCCTCTATGCCATGCTTGGGGAAAGGTAAGAGAACATGATGCTTTTATTCTCTTTGATCCTGGTTCTACTCACAATTTTATACCTATAGAGTTGGCCACCAAGCTAGGCATACAAGCCTACGAGATGGGAGATGTCCTACCTGCAAATGGTTCTTTCAAGGGGCAAGAAGCTTTAGTCACTCCCTTAATCGGGAAATTGAGGCTCCATGTCCAAAGCTATGTGGACAAAGAGGACTTCTTTATCTTGCCTCTCAAGCATGAGGATGTAATCCTAGGGGCACCGTGGTTTGATTGCATGGATGCCAATGTTAAATTCCCCGAAAGTAGAATCTCCTTTAAGTTCAGGGAGAAAGATATGTATATAGATGCTAAGGAAATGGATAACACTATACCCATTGTACATACACAAGCTTTCAACAAGTCAATAAAGAGCTCTCTTTCCGTGTACATGATTTTTGTTGAAGATTCTCATTTAGCAAAAGAAAATATACACAATCAAAAGGAATTAGAGTTATCCAATTTTCACTTGTATTTATTGATGACATCCCTTGTGAGCTACCTCCTAAATGAGGCAATGACGACCATGCAATTGAACTTCTTCCAAGAAGTTCACCGCCTAACAAACCTCCTCATAGAGTTTCTCAAGCTCAACAAGAGGAGATTATGTGGCAAGTGCATGAGTTAGTTGAGAAGGGCATGGTTAGGCCTAGCTCATCTCCATTTTGTTCTCCTGTGCTACTAGTGCAAAAGAAATATGTCACATATTGTATGTGTGTCGACTATAGAGCACTAAATAGGATCACTATCAAGAATAGGTTTCTCGTCCACGGGTAGAAGACCTATTTGATAAGCTACAAGGGTCCACCTACTTGAGTAGGATTGACCTAAAAAGTGGCTATGATCAAACAAGGATAGTTGATCAAGACATTGTGAAGACCGCATTTTGCACTATGTTTCGTCTTTACGAATACATTGTCATGCCTTTTGGCTTGACCAATGCAACAACCACATTCAAACGCTTGATGGAGAAGCTATTCAGGCCTCACCGAACCTTTACTGGAGTGTTCTTTGATGATATCATCATCTACTCTAATTCATTAGATGAACACAAGCAACACCTCCAGGTAATATTTCAAGTTTTAAGAGAGAATAAGCTTTATGTTACTAAAAAGAAAAGTGAATTTTCTTGCAAAAGATTCAGTATTTGGGTCACATTATCTCTCAGGATGGCATCCAAATGGATCTATCAAAGTTAGAGGTAATAAAAGGATGGCCTAAACCAAGGAATCTTCATGAATTAAGAAGCTTTATAGGTATGTGCGCATACTATAGACGCTTCATAGAAAAGTTCTCACTAATAACAGGACCATTACATGACCTAACAAAGAAAAAAGTTAGGTACACATGGTCTGCCAAGGAGAACAATGCTTTCAAAAATCTTAAAGAAAATCTTATCTCTTTAGCCTGTGCTTACACTACCGAATCTCTCAAAGCCATTTGAGGTGCAATGCGATGCTTGTGATGATTTCCATGGAGGTGTTTTTCTTCAAGAAGGGCACACCATAGGCTATGAAAGTCGAAGGCATATATGAAAAGGAGCTCCTCGCAGTTCTACATGCCTTAGACTCATGGAAGCACTATTTATTGGGGACTCCTTTCATTTTGCAAACGGATCACCAAAGTCTGAAGTACTTCATGACGCAGACCAAGCTCTCCGACAAACAAATGAGGTAGGCAAATTTCCTTTTGCAATTTCATTTTCATATTGCTCACATTGCTGGGTGGCAAGCATAATCAAGTAGCCAATGCACTCTCAAGATGGTCGAGAGTGAATGTGGCTTCCATAGCAACTCACAATGATTTATCTTATATGATAGATGAGTATGCTACTGATCCCAATTTTAGAGATGTGATTTCAGCCCTTGCATTAGGGAAGAAAGAGGAACCATTTACCTTACAAGATGTTTATCTTCTCTATGGCAATAGACTATGTGTTACTAGCTCACTACGTGAGAAAGTAATGTATGAATCTCATGCTCCTCCTCATGCGGGGCATAGAGGGATTCATTCTACCTTAAAGGCGATTGAAACATATTTCTATTGGCCTACCGTGAAAGAAAACATACAAGATTATGTTTCTAAATGTGTGGTATGCCAAAAGACAAATTTTGATAGAGGGAAGCAACCTGGATTGCTTCAACCTTTGCCATCCCAAATTCACCATGGGAGAGCATATCCATGGATTTTGTCTTTGGATTGCCTAATTCTATCCATGGGAATACGGGAATATGGACGATAGTAGACAGGTTCAGTAAACAAGCTCATTTTATACCTTGTCAAAAGACTACCAAAGCCCATCAAATGGCAACCCTCTTCATTTCACAAATATTCAAGTACCATGGCTTGCCAATGTCCATAGTGTCGAATAGAGATCCTAGAATGACCATTAATTTTTTGGAAGGGTCTCTTTGAGAATTTAGGAACAAGGCTAAACTTCTCTACGGCCTATCACCCGCAAACGGATGGCCAAAGTGAAATAGCTAACCTAACAATCTTCGATCTACTAAAAGCTTATGTAACGGAAGTAGATCAAAGATCCCAATGGGAGAAGTAATTACCCTTAGTGGAGTATGCCTACAATAACACTCTACATACTTCCACCAGAAAAGCACCTTTTGAGGTAATTGAGGGAAGATCGAAAAGTCCCTTGCTACTTAAGGTACACGGGAAGATCTTCGCTGCAGATTATTTTGGCCGAGACCTACAAGAATCTTTCCAAAAGATTAAGGATGCTATCTCTATCTCACAGCAAAGGAAAAAGGCTGTTGTTGACAAGCACAGAAGAGCCCAAGCCGTTAAAGAAAATGATTGGGTCTTACTCAAATTTCCCAAGGTTCGATTAAGGCACACGACAAGTAAGAATCCTACGGGACATCAAAAGTACTATGCTAAGTAGCAAAGAGGTATTATGGTCCCTTCCAAATTCTTAGGCCAATCAATGAGATGGCCTATCAACTCAAGTTGCCCAACCATTGGCTCATTCCCAATGCTTTCCATGTGAGCCTACTAAAGCCTTACAAAGGAGAGCCACCTCAAGAATCAACTATTGAAGACCCACCGGAGATCGAGGACCAAGAAGAGGTGCTGCAGCCCGACTCCATTCTCCGACATGAAGACAAGGTACTAAGAGGCGGTAAGACTATCTAATGATATCTTATTAAATTTAAAAATTATCCTTTCGAAGATGCTAGATGGATGCAAGTCATACAATTAAAGGATAACCTAAATCTTGTCAATGCTTACAATGCTTCCCTAGAGTAAGCAAATGTACAAATGTTAAAAATGAACAAAGTTTTTGTCTTATAAGACTCTCTTTTTCTTTATTGTGCACAAAAATGAAGTAGTATGAATGCTTAGATCAAGTTTGCGAAGACGACGTCTCCCAAACACCAAGTACAGCTTGTCACTCTACTATGGAAGATTGATAGGACTAATGTGCAAACATGCTTGCGGCAGCTTAAACTCTCAAGCACCAAATGGACTAGTCATCTATTCATGAACGATGTCGTAGGGTAACATACAGATCCTCTACCTGCTAGGAAAAAGGAATAATGAATATGATTTATCTTATCTCCCCATAGTCGAGGACGACTATAATTTCAAGAGAGAGGTAATATCATAATAATCAATATCTAATTCTCCTAAATGATTTTCTCATGTTAAACTGATCATTTAATATAAGAAAGTGCTAAGGGAGAAAAAGCTACAATATTGGTTAAGCTAGCAGACTAGCCACAGTAGGGATCGAAAGGAGGGAAAATAGGGATCCAAAAGGGGGACCATTTGCAAAAGATCAATGTGCACCAATGGGCTTAAACGACCCTAAGGTTCAACCCATTAAGACCTTCAAAATTCTAAGGTTCTATCCAAAGGCCAAAACATTAGGGAAATTGGATGCTTTGTGTGTGTCCCAAAAGTCTTCAACCATCCCTACATAGGAGGGGGCGAGCCCTAGAAGTAGGAAATGGGAGAGAAACTCACACACACACACACACACACACACACACACACACACACACACACACACACACACACACACACAAGCTCCCTTTACACAAAGGGAATGAGGGACACATGTCAGCTCCCTAGCCCAGATGCCCACAAGGTGTACCTAATTCCTATTGGATAGCCTTGGAGGTGGACCAATGAGAATCAAGCTAGATTAAACCTAGTTTAATTAATTTAAAAACACTTAATAAAAGAACCAATAAGAATTAAGCTCTTTAGAAGACTATTGGGCAGTCTCCCAAGGGGTCCAATGAGCATTCAGCAGCCCAATGGCTTGCTTGATTCCTATTGGCCAGGAGGCAAAGGGGTCCAATGAGAGTTTAATTGAATTAAATAATTACCTAAAGCTCTCACAAAAGGGGAAAGGGGAACACATGTTAGAGAAGGCTATCACTTATGCTGCTTAATTTCCATTGGCTAGGTCTAGGGAGGTCCAATAGGGTTGTAGCATGAGCATTTAGCAAAGGGGGTGGACCAAGAGGGAGAGGGGGACTGGTTTTTGCAAGGCATTATCACACACACACTCACACAGTCTCATGTGGGAAGCAAAGAAGACTCTCTCTCCTTCTCAAGCTTTAATGGAAACCTTACCACCTACTCCAAGCTTGTGAGAAGGGAGGCCTACACAAAGAACTCTTGGCTTTGTAATGAAAATCCAACCAAGAGCCAAGCTTCAATGCATGCTCATCTCCTCTTCCATGCTAATTACTAAGCTAAGCTGTGCTAATATGAGTGATTATGTGAGGAGATGTATATCTTTCTCGTAAGAATACTCCTTCTTCCTCTCAATCTACGCTCATACCCTGTTAGCTCTCACCATCGCAAAGGTGTGTGAGGTCTTGGGTCTGAGACCGTGAGGGAATTGATGTTGTGTTTGCTTAGTGCATGAAGTTTCCATCTTCATTGCACTAGCTAGTCTTGAAGGAACACAAAGAATTGTATTGTAAAATGTCTCTCTTGATGGGAGAAACCATAATACAAAGCCTTTTGGAGGGGGGACCGGCTCCATGCAAATCCGGTCCTCAACTGTTGTCAATTGCTTAATTTCTCTCTCTTTTGAAGTATTGTTCATGCTATCTAACTAGGTGTTATGCTTTTTGTTGCTTTCTCCACCCAAGCACTCTTGTTATTCTCATTAGGAAGCTATTCTAATGAAATTCTCACTATGTTCATGCTATTTTCCGCTACACACAAGTTACTAGACCATTAAATGTTACAAATAGACTATTCAACAATCTTTCAAATTGTGCTAAACAAAATATATGGAATACTACATTCTTTTTGACTTTAAGAATTTTCATATATAAGTCCTATTATACTATACCACAAGTTACTCATCTTTATAGCAGAAACTAACCACGTATAAATAAGACACACACACACACATGTTTTTTGCCAAAGTCCTCTATGTTTGATGATATGGTCTTTAACTGTTAAATTTGTGGGCCTAGCATGATAGAGTTTAAGGAAAATGCTAGGAGAATTTAAAATAAAAACTCAATGTGCATATAAATGATAACTCGTTATGTAAGGGAAATTAATCTAATTATTATTTTTGTTGCAAATACGAAAATGGGACACTCCCCGTTCAGAATCCTTACTTGCTCCTCTTGCTAATCAGTGTTTATTTTAAACCCTTGATACTACATAGAGACCTGATGTTAGACAAAATTTAGTTGGGCTAAGAATACCCCTACCTCCTGCACAATAGACCCTAAATCTCCAAGCTTTTAACAGTCCTCAAGGAAAATCTAAAGGCTTCTCATTAGATCTAGGCTCCTCTAAAAGTGAGGGAGAAATGGTTTCAAGCATTGTAAGCTTCTTATTTGAGCTAGTAAAGAGAAAGACGAAGAAGTTATTGTGTGTGTGTGTGTGTGTGCACGTGGACGCGTGCTTGCAAGCACTCAAGATCTCTGCTTCTCTATCTATCAATGTGCCATAAGGAAGCAAGTCATAGAGAAACAAGGAGAAATTCAAAGGTCCTAATAGAGGATTAGTCTCTCTAGAAAAACCTCCCAAAAACTTTAAGAAATGAAGCATCCAAAGTGTCAACACTTTCCCTTGACTATAAAGGATTGAATGATTCTTTAAGCAATTTATGCATTAAGAAATGGCTTAATAACACTGCCTACCTGCTAGATTTCATATTCTTACATGAGATCAAGATAGGAGGTGATAAATTTTGATAAACCCAAAAGAATGAAATGAGAATGCGTTTTGCAGTTTTTTGGTAGATATGGGCTTTGGAAAAATGCTTGTTGTATTTGTGCATATTTTATTTGGTAATGCATATTCTAAAGTTGCAATTCATGTTGAACTTTTAGAGTCCATCCTCCTCACAAAAGGTCAATGAGACAAGTTTTTTATTTTGGCCCTTTACTTTAGATTCTTGGGGAAGGTAAGGATTTATTCATACAACAATTTGTTGCCAGATACCAACTCGTGGATCAGAGATGATATGTCTTCTATTAAAAATGCTTGAATATTAATTTCTCTCAGGCAAGTTTATCAGTAATCAACCACCGCAAAACTAGCTACAATGTTTCAATTGGTTTCACCCCAAGGGTAGTACAAGATATACGTTGCAATTATATCCTAGAGGGTCAAATTTCAAGCTTTTAGTGATTCCATGGGCTCCAAGGCATTGAGTCCATGAAAAACTTAGAACAAAATATTTTTCCTCAAGAAATTATCAATCTACTTTATCTTCTACACTTTGTGTGCTTAATAATTACCTCTTGTTATGTCTAATATTTTGTTTCATGTTAAAAAGTAGCAAAGTATCAAAGCATCTTTGGTTAGAGACTTCCTTAAATATTGGGTTCTTCTCATAATAGAGAGGCATTGATCTTCCTATGTGTAGGAATATAGATCTTGGTAAGACCTTTCTCTCAATGAGATTATCCTTCCGCCTAGCCTATCATAACAGAAAGGCATTGATCTTTCTATGTGTAGGAAAATAGATCTTGATAAGACCTTTCTCTCAATGAGATCATCCTTCCCCCTAGCCTAGGATTGAACCCGTTGGTTCACTGCTTATTTTTAAAATGCATAACACTATTAAAGAGGAGCGGCAATTTGCAAATTTGTCGAGCGATAAGAAATGATAATAGCTTTTCTATGTTGGATGCTTTATATATTGTTTATTATGAAACTTTTAGATTGTGTAATAGGGATAGAAGATTATATACTTGCTTCAAAAAAGTTGTCAATTTGTGGAAAGACATCTATACGGAAAGGTAGTAAATGAAATTATTAAAGCATTTCATATCTATTCTAGAAGTGCTTTTAAACATGGTTAAAATTCTAAAGCCATTTGTGTAAACTAGTTGGAGAGGGTGCAACCTAAGTCTCTTGCATGTCTACCAAAATTCATCTATCAATAGTTTTATCAATAAAAAGAGGTTGGTATAAATGATGGGCTTTGTACCATATGTAAATTTGCAGAGGAGTCCATCTCCCACTTATTTATCATTATATAATAGTCAAATTAAGCACAAATATCATCAAGATTGGGTCAAATTATTATCCGTTTGATTAAATCTAGTCTATGTATCAACAAAATTAAGTCTTTGTATCATCAAATTTTGGCCTAATTATCATCAATTTGAACAAATTTAGCCTATGATCAAAAAAGTATCATAAATACAAAAAAGAGGGGCAAGAGCTCCCCGATCATTTGTGTGCACGTGGATAATCAGGTGGCTCTTACTAAGTTATGGAAAAAGAGGGGTGTGGGAGCTCTCCTATCATCCGCGTGAGTGCAGATGATCAAGGGGCTCATGCGTCCCCATTTTTCTTTCCAAAGATTTTCATTGGCCACAATCACATTCTCAACAAAAATGTTTGAGAAAAAGGGAGAGGAGTTGGAAACTAGATAAAAATTGCATTGATAAATCTTGCAAACCTATGCTCACATATGTGGCTCTAAGTATAAGATTTTTTGATTAATATTGACAAATCTCTTCTTCATCAAACCTTGATTTTCACGGGCAAATATGAGGTATTTTAGATGTAGACCCTCATAAATACCTCATACTTTTGTAGAGTCTGACTATCCAAGTATTGAATTGATCTCAAGAATAAGGTTAGAGAACATCATCTCAAGAGAAACACAATCGTCTGCATGCACGCGGACAACCAACTTGTGTTAGGCAAATTTTAGTCCTACAAAAAAAAAAGCCTTGGCATCACTTACAAAAATGTCATCAACCCAGTACGATCATCTGTGCGTGCGGACAACCAACAGCTTTTGTGTTAGGCAAATTTTAGAAATAACTAATGCCCTTACATCACATTGGCAAAAACCTTGTTCAACCCAGCAAGATGGTCCATGCGTGCACATGCGACCAACAAGATTTTGTGTTAAGAAACTTTTAGTCCTATAAGAAAAACTGAAGACCTTTTTAACCCAGCATGACTGTCCACACGCATGGACAACTAGAAGTCTCTACAAGAAATTGAGTGCACAGAGATAGAAATTGAAGGCATAATCAAAGAAGGAGAAAAGTGTTGGTTTCTTGTATGAAGCCCAAGGTATCTCTCTCTCTCCCCCTCTTCCCCACATTGATGTTGCTCTTATACAGGATACCTTCAAGCCTCACCGTTGAAGCCCCTACTACTCTTTACTCGGAGCCTCATGACATGCTAGGATGGAAAGTGTGAGAGAGTAAAAGGAGAAGGAATGGTTTTCCTTGTAGAGGTATAATTATGCACTTGGATACTCATACCTGAAGCTCAGAGTTCAACTGAAGTTTCATGTACCTTATGGAAACAAGACTATTAACAAGAAATTTGTCAAGACGTGATGAGATTCAAGGGTATCAAAAGAAGGGAGGCAAGATGCTTGTGTTCTTGTGATGCTTTTACATAATGTCCTTTGTTCTTGCAATGTTTTGTTTGATCTCTTTGTTCCTAATAGACATTATCTTACAAACATTGGTTGCAAGAGATGACGAACACATTGATTGCAAGGTATGCAATATATAGGTGTTCATCTATGGTCATACAACAACATAAGCTTACATAAAACGAAAATACATGCTTGAATAAATGATAGAATATAATTTACAGGGTATGTTTGGAATACACATGGATGTACTCGTCTTTCTTGTCTGCAAGATTTCAGCCCCGATGCTAAGGCAATGCTAGAATTTTCCCTTCACTTCCTTTCCACAAAAATTCTTGGTATCATAGAAGGGGTCTATAGGGATGTCATCCTTGAAACAACTTGTCTCAATGTTTCATCTATTCTAATAGGCATGTGGCTCAAAATTTACGCATGAATCGACCTGGATGCAATAGTATGCAGAATTCACATGATTAGTTTTCATTTGAAAATCTTAAGGTTATTTCTATACTAAGCATGAAGGCCTCTGGGAGGCATTGATTGCAAGTTATGCCAAACATGGCCATGGCAAGGAAGCTTTAGGTTGTTTTAACCAGATGCAAAGTGAGGGTTTCTCACTAGACAAAGTCTCTTGGACTCCTCATCTAGGAAGATATTCCCAATAAGCAACAATAGATAACGTCTAGAATCGTGATTTCTTTTCTTAGTGTACTCAACTTTATATTCTACATAACATCCCACTATGCGAACTAGTTGGTAGAACCTTTATTGCCCCATGAAATTCTTTCACCAACCAAAATTAAGTGCTTAAGCCATGATTAATTCTTTTAACAAATCTCCATGTCCTCCAATGCCTTACCCTTAGCTATTTGCATCCCACAAATCTGTATGCGTCAAACCATGGTGCCACCATCCAATGCTATAATAGATCCCTCCTAACCCTTTGCTTTTTAAGACACCTACAAATGCAGAGACCCTTCAAGAGACTATGTTTTAAAAGATCCTTTAAGAGCCCCTACCCGATTCATCAACCTTTGGAAGGTTTATGTGTGCTTCTTTATATCTCTTACCCCCTTTGTTGATTTTAGGTCTCTAGGAAATGGTTCAATACCTTTCACCATTATGTGATCTCATCCCGGGACAATGGTCATACACCCTACACCTAAGTTATTTGTGCATTCCTAGGATAGTCCCTTGTTTTATCCATGATAACCCAAATTTACTGGCTTGGCATAACCCTATTCTTATAACCCTTGTTGTCTCTAGTGCTCAAACTTTTCATATTCTAGCCTATTGGAATGCCTTTTTAAACTTGTGGACTACCCCTTTCCTTTTAGAACTAATTTACTTCTAGCAAATGCTGCATTCTTATCCCAACATAATGTTGTCTTTGGGCATGTTCTTGTATGAGCCTAATTACCCACTTAGATTAGTAATAGACTTGGGATCAGTCCCAAAAAGGCACCCTAATCTCCCACCACATATTAGGCCCTCTACATGGGAAACTCCAAACTTACCCGTCACAATACCAATATGTCACTTTGATTTTCCAGTCTTTCTCCTTTAAGTGAAGAAAGAGACTTTATTTTTCATCTTGATATAGCTATGAATCTCAACAGGCACAAGAGTACCTTCCCAACCATAGACATATTGATACTACATCTCTTTTGCTACTCTATTAGTCTCACTAACAAGTAGTTCAATATCTTCACTGGCTTGTTTTCAACAAAGAAGGCTCTCTTAGATTCCACCTTCTTCCTTTGTGTCTTTGTCACATTATTATGCCTTATACCTTGATGTCCAATACCTTAACTTGCTTAAATCTTAGCATTGGTTTGCCTCATGCCATATGAAGCATAGACTAGGGTTATAGGGTCAATTCCAAAGGAGCCCTATAACCTAGCCATGCTTGGCTTCATGTCTAAAGGAACTACAACTTGAGTTCTCTTTTCTTCTCTCTCTTTGATCCCTTCCTTCTCTTAGCTCTTGAAACTTTCCATCAAGAAGTCACACATTATTGAGAGATATAATTGAAACTTATGGTAGCTATCTCCTTTCAGGAAATTTAACATCGGCAGCAGCAGCCAGGCGGTCAAACCATGGTGCCCCTAGGATTACATCCTCATAGGAGAGACTTGCTAACCAAATCTACATCACCTAATCCAACCTTGAGCCTTGTTTCAAATTTTTTTGTTGATATATCAACCTCAACACATCAACCAAATTCTCTCTCACACACAAATCAAAACTAACCATACTACCTCAAAGAGTTTTTTCCTTTGATGAGCATTTCACATAGCTTGACAATTGGAAAAACAATTTGTTTTCACAAAAAAAAAAAGACAAAGTGTGCTCAAAACCATCAATTTAGTGTCACACATGGATATTATGAAAAAAACTCAGTGAGCCAAACCTACTTGATAAAATTCCCAATTTAATTATGTGTCACACATGGACATTATGGAAAAAATCCTTGAGTCAAACCTAATTGATAAAATTTCCTATCTATGGTGTTTTTTCCCACATAAGCTAATAGACTCCATTCAAGCTACCCTTGTGGTTTTCTTGCTAATAAAATGATGGCAAAAGCTCAAAAAGTGAAACAATTACAAAAGCACGAAATTAGAAGCTCGCAAATAAAATTCACTCCACCTAATTATGGATGCAAACTAGGTCATAAGAGAGTTTTATCGCGAGACCTGGAAGAGGCACAAGAAACACACAAAAACAATCTCACATAAAGACACGCATCGAGCAAGAATGATATAGAGCAAAGGGAGAGACAATGGAATGGAGTTTGTGCAATAGCTAATGTGCAACTTACAAATTGTTTTTTTTTGTTATGACCTATCATAGAGTTTGCATAAAACTAAACCAATGCTTGGTGAATGCTAAACATTGGTATTGCACACACTTTGTCTTAGGGTTGTGAGACATTTCTTACTACAATACCCTCTTACAATGGTCAAGAATTAGGCAATGAAATACACTTAAATGATTTCTCAACAAGATTAATTGACACAATTGTATGATATAAATGACCTTGTATTTGCCAAAGCAGGTTTCATAAGTGGAAGGACAAAGCTTCTTAGCCAAAACACACCTTTGAAGCACCAAAACCTCATACTTCTTGTAAATAGAAGAGCATGTACAATAGTGGTTAGGATCTCACACCAGGTGTGAAGATCACAAAGTGGTGGCTACACCCATATAGTGTTGGGGAGCTATGTGAGAGCTTATAGATAATTTACTTCAAGGAGAGGGGTCTATTTATAGGTTAGACACCCCTCATTAAGATTATTGTTAATACTATTTTACAATCTAACAAATCGAGATTATAATTTTTTTAAATATCACAATATGGTGGGCCTTCTTTGTTTGCTTGAGTCATGGATATGGGGTCAAGAGAAGGAATTATTGATGGTAGATGAAGGTGAAACTAGAGAATTAGAGAGAGAGAGAGAGAGGGATATGTTTTACTATGTATATGCCTTGAGGTGAATGGTCTTTTAAGGTTATGTCAATGGATCCGTGTGTCATTAGTTAGTAGTTAGTGTTAGTAATCACCAACAAGCTTAATGGTATATTTACAATGGGTAGAATGAGTTGAATGGTTGAAGGAAGATGACAAATGAAGTGAGGTAATCCTTGTGATTGTGAAGCCTTGAAGGAGTTTGGACTTTACCTTGTGTAAGATTGTAAAAAATGGCCATTGACCCTCTTCTTCTTCTTCTCTTCTTTACGCTGTCGTCACCAAGGTTGATCACCAACAATGAAAATTAGGATTTGGTTAATGAGAACCTCTAATTTGAAGAGTTTAAGCATGGTTAAAGTGCTGAATTTTTATATATAGAGAGAGATATACAGATGGTGTAATGAGAATTAAGATGGAAATGTAACTTAGAGGTGATAGAGAGAGATATAGAGATGGCTTCTCTTCAGAATGTGGAACGGTGGTCACCTCAAGCAGTGGATACAAGTATGCCACCATGATGGGAGAAAACCAGTTATAAGAGAGTTCCAATGCACCTCTGGATCCTTGGAGCTGTTTATTTAGAATATCTTAACAATCACTAATTCCCTCTTATAGACGCTAATTTTTTTTCACAGCCATGACTTTCTACACAATGATCTGCATGATTGCAACATAATGATACACTTTGGCACAAAGGGTGTATATGCTTTCATTGTCGATTGGGAATCAAGCACCATCTCAAACACGAAAGAGACATTTCCTCACTTGATGCAGTAATCCCAAAAGCAAGAGCATAACAAGAAAGGGATTATCCATTGTGATGGAAATGGCCTATGAACTTTGAGAGTAGCAAAATTAGGGAATTAGATAAAAAACTTTTGTGAGAGGACTTTGTGAGCATAGCGGGTAAACTTAATTGACGATATCAATATAAACATGGTACTTAGTTAACTTGGCATGAACAATACTTTTGCAAGAGAGAGTTTAGAAAACATGACAGCAGTTGAGGACCGGATTCATACGCGGAGCTGGTCGGTCCCCCTCCAATAGGCATTTGTATTATAGTTTCTCCCATCAAGAGAGACTTGGTACAATACAATCTTTTTGTTCCTTGTGACCTAGGTGATGCAATTAAGATGGAAAGCTTCATGCATCACAAGCATAACATAAACTTTGTAGAAAGCATTGACTATCCCAAGCCACAGTCCTAAGGCCTCAAACACCTTCGAAGGTGGAGAGAGCTAGCGGGGAATGAGGGTAGGGAAGAGGAAGAAGAAACATTCCATAGGAGAAATAAATCGTTCCTCACTTATCACCGCTCTCCTTGCTAGCATACATAATAGCATAGTAATGAAGATGGAGAAGATGTCAAGCTTAAGCATTGAAGCATGGCTCTTGGTTGGATTTGCATACCATAGCTAAGAGTGTTGGTGTAGGCTCTCACTTCTCAACAAGCTTGGAGAAGGAGGTGGAGTTCCTCTATTTTCACAAAGTGAGAATGTCTCAAAAAAAGTGAGTGTGTGAAAGGTGTATACCCGCATAGTAGACCCCTTACCAGCTTTGGGTGATTTCTCCTTTTTGCTCATTCCTTAAGCTCATTGGACCCCTCTCCTCCTAGCCAATCACATGCAACATGCACTCAAGCACATGGGTAGTCTTTGGACAAGTGTCCTCCTTATCCCTTTGAGAGAGAGAGCCTGAAAATATCTAGATATTTTTTGAATGGAATTAGAAGCTCATTGGAACCCTCTTTAGCCCAACCAATAGCATTCAAGCACACCATGTGGCTAAGCATAGGGAGATTCTGACATGTGTCCATGTACCCCATGAGAAGAGGGGGCGCCCTTTGGGTGAGTGGGAGATTAAGTCAAAGATTCTCTTGAATTTGGGGTTTTCTCCTTCCTTTGTAGGGTCTCTTTTTTACTCAAGCACCTTACCCCCCATGCATGGGAAGCTTCTCAAGAACCTTCCTCGTCAAGCAGACATCAAGCATGACAAGAACTTCAAGCACCTTAGTCATCAATCACAACAAGCACTTGAGTCATCATGCATGAAAAGCCCTCAAGCTTAGGTCGGGTTCCCACCTCAAGCTCAGCCCTAGCTTGCTTAAGGTCAAGGACTTTTAACACTAACTCTCTAAGTTGCATTGTATGTTATATGGTGTACATATAATACGCTTTAAATGGACATATTATACAACACCTATCTGTATTTGGTAGTATTATACGGTGCCACTTCAACAAAACCACAATATTGTATAATTTCTTAGAGTTTAATCGAAATATAGCCCTTTATTCATTGTGAAAACGGATTGTTTTCCTCATTCTATTGATCTCTCTTCCCGTTTTCTCATCTATAGGTGAGCTTTACAACATCAAAAAGAAAAAGACGAGATTAAATTTAGTCATATAAGTTTTTAGTAAAAATTGAGAGCTTTGGATAAAAAGGGTTTTTAGACTTTGGAGTTTTGTGTTTAATCTTTATCTGCTCTGTGTGAAGTATATCTTACACTGGAAGGTAATTTAAGTAAGGTAGTTAATGATTGCTTGCCTTGTGTAGAGGAAACTCACACTTGGAAGTGCTTTAAGATAGTTAAAGTTAGTAGTTATTTGCTTTGTGTTGAACTATGTTCACACTTAGAAGTAGCTGAAGCTGGATAGTTAAAGTTAGGAGTTATTTGTGTGTTGAACTATGTTCACACCTAAAACTAACTTAGGTTAGATATATCTAATGATTTTTTGTCATGTGTAGAGTTATACTCTTACTACAGATAATTTAAGTAGATCAAATAATGGTCTCTCTCTTTGTGTAGAGGTATTCTCACACCTAGAAGAGATTTAGAGATGTAGTGAATTTTGATTGCTTGCCATGTGTAGTGTTACACTCACACTTGGAAATAATTAAGGTAGGTTTTTAAAAGAAATCTTGCTTTGTGTAGTGTTTACTCACACTTGGAAGTTATTGAGATAGATTTAGCAATTTATTTATCATGATTCAAATGTAAAGTGAAAGCTCACGCTCGAAAAAAAAATGTAATATTTATAATTTAAAGAGGTTGAAATTTTATGGTTTTTTTTTAACATTGATGAAGAAAGTAATGTAAATGGTATTAGAATTTGATTTAGATGTGTATTTAGTGATTAGTTCTATTTGAGTTTGCAGATCTTAAGAGGATGGTGAAATGATATAAGTGGAGCTACGTAGATGAATTGGTCAGTGGAAAGACTACATCAAAGGTGAGGTGTAAGACCTGAGGCCATAATTTTAGCAAAAATGCTCACAGGATAAAATAACATGTGTTCAAAATTCTTGAAAACGTTTTAGCTTGCAAATACCCCCCCAAGAGGTATTGAAGAAAAATTTCTCGAGTGGGTTCTCAAAGAAAAGAGAGTACATCTTGAGGGAAAAAAACTGGGAGATCCGAAATGATGGCTCCATCTATGGCTAGGGACGTCAAGATGACACTCAAGAATGATCAAATCCCTCCTTTAACCCGTGCTTCAGGTCAAGGAGGGTGTCATTCATCCTTTGTTGGGGATTGTAGCTCTAATCTTATTGGAAGCTCTATTGACATAAGACAAAGTGAAGCATGGACTGGAGGAGAACCTGCACCAAGTGGTCCTACTTTGCATTAGGCATTTGATAAACAATGGCTGCTTGAACTCCATCTTAAGTGGATGCAAGCATTTGTTGCATGTGGAATTCCTTTTAATGTCACCCAAAGTCCTATCTTCAACGATTCTTTAATGAGCACAATGCAAAAGGGTTTTGTGGTACCTAATTATCATACAATGCGTACAAAATATTTATCTAAATTGAAAACTATATTAAAAAATATTTTAAAGCGCACAACTCTTGATTATATGCCACAGTACGGATTCACAATTTCTCTAGATAGTTGGATAGATTGTCAAAAGAAACCATTGATTAATGTGATGTTGATTTGTCCAAAAGGTTCCATCTTTCTTGAAGCGATTGATACATCCCTAAAAGAGAAAACTAGTGGATATCTTGCTAGTGTATATGAGCGTTCGATCAGAAGAGCAGGGGGACCTCAAAATGTGATAGCCATTGTCAGAGATAATGCATCTAACTACAAGCAGCTGGGAAAGCAATTGAACCAAAGTATACAAAGATTACATGGGTTCCATGTGCTGCTCACACTTTGAATCTGCTCTTAAAGGACTTTGAGAAAGTTCCTTCTATTAAGAAAACTCTTCTAGATACAAAACACTTGGTGAAGTTTATAAGAGAGCATTCATTTTATTAGGCTTATTTTAGAACAAAGTCCCCAACCAAAAATTTACAAATTTTTTGTGTGACCCGTTTTGCGACATTCTCTCTACACTGCAGCAGGTTAAAGTAGCCCTTGTTGAAACAGTGGCGGATAGAAGATGGGACATTTGGCTTGATAAATATCCCAAGTATAAACCTCCTACTTCCAAATGGTATCAGCTTGTAAACTCTCCTGTTTTTTTGAGAAATGTAAGACAAAATTGTAACTATCACAGAACCCTTCACTCATCTGATAGGATTAGTGGACAAAGAAGCCTCTATCTTTGGGTGGGTTTACTAGTACATGCATGAAGCCACTAGCAAGTTAAAAGAATGTATATCTTATTCAAAAAAAGAGACAACCATGATGATGTTGATTGTCAAAACACGATGGGAGCAACTGCATACTCCTTTACATGGAGCAGGTTTTATCTTAGATTCCAAGTTCCAGATGCGCGAGCAATCTTCAAACAATGAAGTTCAGTTTTCAAGAAAGTGTAATCTCAACTATTAAGCAATGTGGATGGACAGGTGGCATACACACAGAAGACGGCATAGACTAGCGAAGAAGGAATGTTTGGGGATCCTTGGCATATAGATGCTATCAAGAAAATAAGCGCACCAATTTGGTGGAAAGAGTACGGTGGAAAAAAAGTGGAACTTCAACATGTGGTTGTGAGAGTATTGTCTATTGCCACCTCAAGTGGTAGTTGTGAAAGATATTGTACTTCATTTTCTTTCGTGCGTATAAAAAACAAAATCAATTAAGTCCTAAACGAGCTGTGGACTTGGTGTATGTATTTTGGAACATGCAACTTATGCATAAGACAGCAAAGTTAGCCACACATGCCACAAAAGAAATCTTTGGACGCTTTCAAACATATGAAACAATTGCAAATGAGCTCAACTCCGATGATGAAATGGAATGGAACCCGGAAGATATTGATCCAAAGTGGTCAAATCTCCAAGAAATTAATGGCATGGTGCCTGTGATTGAGGGGTCGGATGAGCTACAAAGTTTGTAGTATATTCTCAATTAATTTTGTAATGCAAAAGTTTTGTGGAGTTTAGCTTCACAATCTCTCTCTCTCTCTCTCTCTCTCTCTCTCTCTCTCTCTCTCTCTCTCTATCACTCTCTCTCTCTCTCTTCCTCTTTCATTGTCTCTCTTTCTCTCGATTTGCTCTCTATCATTGTCAAAAAGAGGGAGGAAGAGAGAAAAGAACTTACACAATTGCAACAAAATCCGACAGGTTCATTTGTCTCAATGAATAGAGATTTACATATCAAAACGAGGTTTTAGTTACAAATCTTGAGATTTAAGATACAAAAAAAGCTTAGTATTGTTTGGGAGATATAATTTAAATCATGGACTGGATCTCCTAAAAGATCAAATACACAAAATTTTGAATTTCCAAATAAACCACTTGGACCTGCATTACCTATTTCTTCTTCGATAACAGGCCCATACCTTGCCTTGTACCATGCCCACTTTCTTTCTAGCTCTGTTATACGAGCTTGCAGCCAATGACTACAGTTTCTTTGGGAAAATATGTGTAACCTCTCTTGCGAGGAGGATCTTCTTGATTGTCTTCCCATGCTTGAATCTTCTCGGCTGGGCGTCCTTTGCCAACGTCTCCTCTAGTGGGACAACCGTTCCAATTTACGTTGAGCCGCAATACATAATAACAATAGCATTGTTGCACAAAGTAAATTGCCACTTGATTATTATTTGGTGGTGATCTATACACTTGGATAAATCTTGAAAGGATATTTCTTGTGAGGATAGTGTGTTGCAAATCTAAAACTTTCAAGGGAGAGAAAGCCTTAGCATTTCCACTAACTCGAAATAATGTATTGTTTACAAAGTGATTTGGGCATAGCTCTTTGCATTGCCTGTAATTCAGTGGCTCCCCTTGAAGTTTTGATTCATCTTCTTGGGATGCAACCAAAGCGTTGAGGTCTCCTTGAGCCACCCAAATCTCTTCTTCTTTGTAAACTTGTTGTACCAATACATGATTAATCAAAGGATCATTAGGCTGCCGTGCATTTTGGCTGGGAGCAATATCTTTTATACTTGAAATGCAAAATAATAAACTTTAATGAGACAAGTCTTGGCACTTAGAAAAGAGAGATGGTTTAGAGATCTTAGTGATCCAACTTGAAGTACTTTAAAGATGTAAATGAAAATACAATTAAAGATCTAGTTTGAAATATCACCACACATTGCACAACATTAATGACAAAATAGTTTGTTACATCATCAACAGGACTCAAGCTAGATTTGGTGACAACAAGATAGCCAACATTATGGCCTCCATTCAAAAAAAGGCTTAAATCCCATATTTTAGGCCTATCTAAGGGTTTAGAGAATTTTCCATTGGCAAAGATGTTTGTTTACATTTCACAAAAATTACGCTTGAGAACCTCAGAGGGTTCTGGAATACACGCAACCAAGCATCTAAGAATATGAGAGACTATATATATCAGATGCTTTGGTGAAAGGAGGAGGATTGGTGCTCATACTTTTAGGGACAGTCCATGGATAATCTCGCTCAAATTGAGCTCTAGTTTGAGGGGTGAGATTTGGCAGCTTGGGAAATGTTGCCAAATTTTTTGATGGTCTACTTTGTCCCCAGTCCACAATGCTAGCATACACTCCTCACTCGTCAAAATGTAGTAGAGTTTATCTAAATCCACTGCTGAAGGTGACCTCCATTCCAAATATTGAAGATCAACATAGGACTTTTTCTATAACAAACAAGAGCACTGGGCAATATCATGCTACAATGCTGAACAGTAGTAGCAGTTGCCTCCTCTAGCACAATTTTTAATGTCGGCTTGCTTCCTATCTAGTCATTGTATATCTGTGTTGCATAAACAGGATCTTTGAAGAGAGGATGTGCCACGTCCCTCAACCTATTGGGGTGCTTGCAAGTGAGATAGAATGCTCGCCAAGTAAGTGTAGGACATGAGGACATGTCATATCATCCACCTGTATAGCTAAGGGTTGAGCACCTGAAGGAGGAGGCACGTCCTCTTCTGTCTTAAGACATTTTGAAGAGCTTCGACCCTATCCTTGCTCTTCAATTCTGAATATAGATGTGCCACAAGCTGTATTCGCTCTTTGATTCCAGGTTTGATTTTTATTTCTGGATGAACCATACTCTCAAAGCTTCTAGTGACCTGGCCTAATAATTGCTTTACTGTATTATGCATTACTCCATTAGTGCGCAGAGCTGGGTCAAATGAAATAGGGAATGCACTGCACAATTTCAGCCAACACTATTCCACAAGCTCAATCACAAAATCATCAAACTTTGCCTGCAATGGATCAAATGCCCGATGCAAATGATCGTCTGAAGCTCCATAGAGAGACAAAACTAGAACATCACAAATGATTTTGCGATGCTAACGCCTTAACTTTGTCTCTACCATGACTGAAGATTGAAAATACATGAAGCAAATATAAGTAAGGTAAATCTAGAATAGATGTAAATTTGACATATATGATTGTAAATAGTTCTAAACAAAAACATTTCATGGACAATAATAACAACAAGCAAGAAAAGACCTTAAGACATATATAATTCTTCCTTGTAGTGCAATGTAGTGGTCCGTAACAGCCAAAGACCAAAACCATATAATAACAATCTCCCTACGTGCGAGACGTGGAAGTCAACAGCTGTCAGGGATGAAGGATTAATACTACTTAACCTCTCTCCACAATGCGACAAAATGGTCAGCAACAACTAGAGACGAGAAATTTATTAAATCCAATCAACTTGTAGTGCGATGCGATGGTTGAAGCATTCATGATGGAAGGATGTAAAATGTCTATCCCCTCCCCGCAGTGCAACACGATGGTTAGAAACAACGAGAGACAAAGAATCCATTAAATCCAATCTCCCTGTAGTGCGACGTGATGGTCAACAACAACCAAGAACAAACAGAGACGAAGAATCTATTAAATCCAATCTTCTTGCAGTGTGATGCGATGGTCAGCAAAAGTCAAGGACAAAGGATTTAGCAACCCTAAAATCCTCTCTGCAGTGTAACACGATGGTCAGCAATGGACAGAGACAAAGAATCTATTCTTTTAAATCCAACCTTCCAGTACTACGATGCAATGGTCAGCAAAAACTAGGAAGAAAAGATGTAGGAGAGCTAATCCCTCCGTGGAGTGTGACTCGGTAGTCAGAAACAACCATGGACGGAAAATCTAATGGTACAACCTAATTTACTCCCTATAGTGCGACACAGAGGTCAACAGTAGCCAAGGACAAAGTGTCTAAAGTCTAAACCCCCTTGCAGTGTGTCACGAGGATCAACACAGTCAAGCATGGGTGTCAAAACCTACAAATAACGCTGAGGTGTGAGCAAAGCTCCACCAGAACAGTGGCTAGCAAATAAAATACACCAAAAAAAATATAAAAAATAGAAGAAAAATTACCTCACTCTACTTTACTCTCTACTCTGATCTGAAGCTACTCTGCTCTCTCTCTCTCTCTCTCTCTCTCTCTCTCTCTCTCTCTCTCACACACACACACACACACACACACACACACACTACTCTCTAGCAATCTCGACAGTGCGCCTTTTTTTATAAGGAAAATAATATTTTGATTGAAATATTGCTCGATCAAAATATATTTCAATCAAAATACTGTTTATTCAAAGATACGGGTATCATATGGGTATACAACATATAACACCAAAATACCGTAAATTTTTGTTATACGTGCGTATAAATGCAACTTAGCTAACTATTGGAGGTCTTTAATAAAGCTAACCCTAAGGTCTTTTAAGCTCCGTTAGATGCATGTTTCTCTTTGATAGACTATCTCCTTTTGGACCCCTATTGAGATGTAACCATCTCTGTTGTTGGTCCCCTGCTCAGATAAGACTAGAAGCACTTATTACACACTGGCTCTTTGGTAGACCATCTCCTTTTGGACCCGTATTGAGATGCAACCATCTCTCCTTTTGGTCCCCTGCTAAGATTGGTCTAGATACACATGTCTCTATTCTAACTCTTGTTCCCATTTATTCTTCCACATTAAATGATCAGTTTAATATGAGAAAATCATCTGGTAAAGTTAGATATTATATTTTTCACCTCTCTCTTGAAATCATAGTCGTCCTTGATTGTGAGGTAGAGAAGATAAAGCCTAGTCATTTATCCATGTTTCTTAGCGGGTAGAGGATCCCTTTTTACTCTACGACATAATTCCAAAATGGATGAATAATCCATTTGGTGCTTGGGAGACTTAGTTGCTGCAATCATGTCTACTCTTTAGTCCATATCATACTTCCAAAGTAGAGTGACAAGTTCTACTTGGTGTTTGGGAGACGTCATCACCACAAACACGATCCTAAGCATGCATACTTCTTAAGTTTGTGCACAATAAAAAGAGAACAAGTCTTATAAGACAAAAACATTGTTCATTTAAAATGCATTTTCATTTGCTTACTTTAGTGTAACATTGTAAGCATTACCAAGGTTCATATTATCCTTAAGCTAGGTTCCTTTCAGCCTTTTAGCATCTTTAAAAGGATAATTCTTAAACTTAATAAGATATCGTCGGATAATCTTACCATTCCTTAATACCTTGTCTTCATGTCATAGGATGGACTCAGATTGAAATACTTATTCTTTATCTTTGATTTTTGGAGGTTCTATAACTATTGCTTCTTTTGGTGGCACTCCTTTGTAAGGCTTACATAGGCTCTCATGGAAAACATTGTGCATGAGCCAATGGTTGGGCAACTTTAATTGATAAGCCATCTCATTGATTGGCTTAATTATTTAAAATGTACCAAAGTATCTTTTTTCTAGTTTAGTATAATAGCCTTGATGGCCCATAGGATTCTAGCCCGTAGTATGCAAGAGATGATCCTTGAGAAACTTTAGGAAGACCAAATCATTTCCTTAAAGGCTAAGGCTCTTTTGTGCTTATTAGCAACATCCCATTTTGCCTTTACTTTGAGATGGATATAACCTCTAAAATCATTCAAAGAAATTCTTGTGAGTCTCGCCTATATTCATGTGTAGCGAAGATATTCCCATGTACTTTAAGTAGTAAGGGACCTTTGGATCTTCCCTCTTTAACCTCGAAAGGTGCTTTCCCCAGAGAAGTATGTACAATGTCATTGTACACATACTCTATAAGATGTAGGTACTTCTCTCATTGAGAACGTTGATCTACTTCCATGACATAGTCTTTTAGTAGATTCAAGAATTTTTAGATTAGTTATTTTACTTTGGTCATCCGTTTGTGGATGATAGACCGAAAGAGAAATTTAATCTACTTCCTAGATTCTTAAAGAGACCCTTCTAGACATTCCTGGTCATTCTAGGATCTTTTTCAACACTATGGATGTTGACAAGCCACGATACTTAAAAATTTGAGATCCAAAGAGGGTTGCTCTTTGAGATGCCTAAATAGTCTTTTGGATAAGCATAGACTGTGTTTTCTTGTTAAGCCTGTCGATTGAAATAGTCCAAATTACTTCCCTCAATTAAATTTCAAATTTTGGCCGTCTTGAAAGTGCATTGACCACTTGATTGTGCTTGCCAGTAATGTGAACAATATGAAATTTAAATTGTGAAAAAAAAAATCCCACCTCATTTGTTTGTCGGAGAGCTTGGTTTGCGTCATGAAGTTTTTGATGAAGGGGATCGGGGAGCACCACAGACGGAGAGTGTGAGAGAGAAGAAGACACACGACACACAGATATGGGTGGGGAGACTGAAAGTGGCAGCTCCCCCTATACAGTATACTCACTATAAGTATAGGGTAACAGTGGGCGAGCGCCCATGAGCTGGGCGATCAGTCAAGGCACATAGGCCTTAACCCCAACAACCTCCCACTTAAAGGCCAATGTGCCTTTAAGCAAGATCTACTAGTGTACAACTAATAGAAGGTGAGATATTCTCTCAACCTATGCCCACTGACTCTCGATGAGCTAGTGCATCCAGCTCTACTGATAGACAAACATCCTGCTGCGGAAGCCCCACAGAGCTAGCTCCAAGCTCTGCAAATAGTCTATAAGAGCTCATGCACTCCTGCAAGTATCGGTCCAATACCTGCAAACCTCCCCTATGCTCTATGCCGAGATCATTCATCGAACAACTAATCAACCCTGCTGCAAATGCTCCCACTGCAACTGCTATGTCAGCCCTCGAGATCAGCATCTCGTACATGAGGACACCGAACGTTGATGCAACCATGGCAACCTCTGCCACCTCCAACTCAGAACTCAACTCATGGCAATCCTATCCCCTATCATAGAGACCATGGCACTCTGACTCCGAGCTCTGGAGTGACTCCTCGTGCCCACCACATATCACATGTGTACCAAGAGTATCCATCTATCCTGAATCTGCATCAAGCTCTGGCATAAGATTATCAAGAAATGACTCCACAATAGCCGACATCTCAACATCCATGTGAGTCATCTCTATCATCACCTCTGATGACTCATCCTGCTGTGACTCACTAGAGCTGTCCCGCTCTACCTGTGCATCCGTAGACGCAACCTGCACAGCAAGTTCACTACTCTGCACTCCATGCAAAGCATCCTGCAATCCACAAGCAAAAGAGACTCGCCTGCTCTCTCGCTCTCTACCTGGCTGCATGATCACAGAGACAACACCGTCTCTCCCGTGATCCACATGAAATGGGTAACCTGTACCACTCCTGGCACCTCTCGCAATCACTAGCAAACCCAAATGCATCACAAAATGTCTCTCTCGTAGCGAAATCTGACATCCATAATCTCTAAGCTGACCAATCGAGATCAATCTCACTGTCAAATTTGATACATAGCGCACATGTCGTAACAAGTAAGATGCACCACTCGGTAATGACAATCTCACATCTCCTGCACGTGCTATCGCATGCACCGATCCATCGGTCAAATGTACATTGCCAAGCATCCCGCTAGAATAGCTACAAAACCATGCACGATGCGGCGTGACATGAAACATAGCATCTGCGTCTAGCAACCACTGTGAAGGGAGTGCACTATCCACATGTATAGCATCTCGTGCATAGCTCGAGGTAAAAGTGACATCCCCGTCACTACTATACTTCGACACTGCATCTGTCTCAACTGTCAAAGCAACTGAGTCCATGGCATCACTACATACATCTCTGAGACTGCCATGTCTCCTACGATGTCGCATACGACGAAAACAACACCGTCTAACGTGTCCAGAATGACCACAATACCAACATGTCACCTGTCGGCGTGCTCGTGAATGTACATGTCTCACACGAGTCCGTGATGACTCATATCTATCATACATATCATGTAATCTGCGCCAAAGTGCTCTCGAAGTAGCCTCATACATAACAAGAGCATATACAGATTCCGCAAGGTGCAAAGAGAGTGTAGATAGTGCCATCTCCTCTAGCTGCTACCACTGATCGTCAAACATGTTTGAAGGTCTACCTACATCACCACTCAATGGTCGATGCAACCCTCGCTGTGTCAATGCATCAAGCATACACTCTCTCCATGCCGCAAAGTCTGACCCATCAAACACGCGCATCTGTGAGAGGTCACAATCTGATCGATCACCTGTCTCTGCCATGAGCATAAGTAGCAAGCTAGATAGCAAAACCACCTCACCAACAACACTTGGAAACTGTCTACCAATATGGCCAGAAACACAATGTAAACCTGTGAGACACACTCCAAAATAGAGCTCCCGCAATGTCAATACAAGCCTCGCCTGCTCTAGTATCACACTGCAATCTGTGAGCTAATCACCAAGCCCACACTATGCGGTATCGATGCATACACATGCACAAATCTCCCACCTGCAGAGAACACCGCACGCAAATGCTGAGTGCAACCCGCAATCTCTACCTAGATCGCATAAATGATACGCATAAAACTCCTGGGAAAATTTCACCAGAGTTTCGTCAGTAAAACGGCCACAAAACCAGTAACCAAACTGACTGCACACTCAAAATCATGAGCAACCAAAGCGCATCAAACCGCACTCCAAATGCATGCACCAATCTCCACACTTTGCGTACATCATTGCAAACACCTGCAAATCTAGTACACAAATATCTGCTCTACCTGTGACTGCCAAAAAAAAAACATGCTCGAGGCATACATTGCCGAGCTCAAAATGCAATCACATTAGTCTCCCTAAGCATCAAACCACGTCGTATCCTCCCACCTGTGAGGAAACTTGCAGCAAATATCACTCTCACATTTGAGAGCAAACCATGTGTGGAATCCTCGACACACAATAAACAACTGCTTCTGCTGCAAAAAATTCAGCGTTCAGAATTTTAAAATTCTGATATGACGAGCGCGTCCGGAGCGTGCCAAAACCCCAAGGTAGACTCCTGGATCACATGTATCCGAGTCCGGGTGTGAAAGCTATGCCAAAAACCTCCGTTTCGGCCCAAAAACGCAGCATAAACTGCCAAAAGAAGGCTGAAAATGCAGCTCCTCAACCGTAGTTCAAATGAAGTTTTTGATGGCTCGAATGGCTTCGAAAGGGGGGTAAAATGGCAGGACACTTGGACACTTGATGGAAACGCTCTCGAAAAGCTGAATTTGCCGATGCCGAAGTCAAAACCCTGTTTGCACTCTTGAAAGTGCGCGCGCGCACAGACGCGATTTCGGGAATGAAACTGGCTCTCCGCTGTCGTCGTGACTGTGCACACACGCGCTCCCTCCGCACCTACGCTCTGATACCAATTGAAGGGGATCAAGGAGCACCACATACGGAGAGTGAGAGAGAGAAGGAGACACACGACACACAGATATGGGTGGGGAGACTGAAACTGGCAGCTCCCCCTATACAGTATACTCACTATAAGTATAGGGTAACAGTGGGCGGGCGCCCATGAACTGGGGGACCGGTCAAGGCACATAGGCCTTAACCCCAACACTTGACGCTTTGTGATCCATTCATAGGATGAATGCAGTCCCCAAGTGATAGCATTTCCATGTGTCTAGGGCATATAGAACAGCTAGTAGCTCTTTTGGTATTTGCCCAATGGTCGCATATTGGAATGGAGTCTTTGACTCTCCAATGCTATGGCATGCCCTTCTTAAAGAAAAATAACTCCAAGGCAATCACGACAAGCATCACATTAGACCTAAAATGGCTCTGTGAGATCTAACAGTGTGAGCACATGTTGAGAGATAAGCTTCTCCTTAAGCTTCTCAAAAGATTCTTACACTTTTGTAGTCCATGAATACTTAACGTTCTTTCATTAAGTCATGTAATGGGCTGCTATTAGCGTGAATTTTTCTATGAAGCATCTATAGTATGCACACATATCTATAAAGCTTCGTACTTCCTGTAGATTCTTTCAATTAGGCCATCCTTCCATTACCTCTAACTCTGTTGAATACATACGGATGCCATCTTTAGAGATAATGTGACTTAAATATTGAATCTCTTGTAGGAAAATTTCATTTTTCTTTTGATAATGAAAAGATTATTCTCTCTCACAAGTTAAAATGTTACCTAAAGGTGTCACTTGTAACTTATTAAATAGATCTTCTACCAACACGAAAAATCTCTATTTTTAATCATGATCCTATTTAGTGCTCCATAGTTGATACACATGTGATATGTGCCTTCTTTCTTTTGCACTAAAAGTACTGGTGAACAGAATGGAGCGGAGCTAGGCCTCACCATCCCCTTTTCCACCGATTCATACACTTGCCTCATGATATCCTCTTGTTGAACTTGGGAAACTTGATAAGGAGGCTTGTTAGGCGGTGAGCTTCCTGGTAGGAGCTCAATTGCATGGTCATCATCCCTCATTTTGGAGGTAGCTCACTATTAAGAGACATATCGAACGGGCACCACTTGGCCGGGCACATAGCCAAACACCAAATTTTTAGTCTATTCTTTTGTCGAGTTAGTGTAGTGATACTCTGTGTAAATCCTGATTCTAAACTAGTGGATCAATTTCCTGAGTTATAATGCTGTCATGACATCTGTAAAAGTCCATGTGAGCTAGACAATGGCCATTTAGAAAGCCCTAGGTATAAAGGTCAATAACTTTAATGTGAAAGGATGCTTATTTATAGAGAGAAGAAAAGAACTTTGTTGTACGTACGCTCAAGCTACGAGCTGCTCCAACTTGTAATCATCCCAGCTAATGAATGGGTAATCACATTTGAGTTTTGAAACTTGCATTGTATTCCTATCTCTTTGCTCTTTCAATTAAATGTAAGCATTGTCAATTTTGTTGAGGTTTGCGACTACATGTTAGTGAGCCTTAATTGGAAATTTGAGTGCTTAAAGCACTGTTTATAGTCGTTTTCACCATAGGAGAGTGTTCTTAGACCATAGGGCGACAGTTTTGGATAGTTCTATTGCAGTTTTTAGGACCTTTTTCATGATGGATTGTGATTTTGGTACCTTGTCGGATTGCGAGACCAAACATCGTAGGATAGTGCCCGAGGTATCCTAGACCTCCTCCTAAAGTTTGGTTGCATTTTGAGTCTATTCAAGTACCAAAATGACGTAATGACCTAGATCTGTGAGAAAGCACATAGGAAGATTTCCTTGATCATTGAGTGTTGGTTTGCTTGTTAAGGTTTACTTCTTGAGATTGACAATCTCAAAGAGTCTCCGTGCCCCATCCGAGTCACTTCCTGAGTATTGACATTATGTTAGTGCCAGATCGTTATGCTACAGACGTTCGTCGCGATGACCCGCAAACATTGGCACCGTTGCTAGGGATATGATCCTTAGATGGTGAGTGACCTAGTACATATTTAGAGCGTTCTTTTCGAAGATTTGTCTCTCCATTTTATTTACACTTTAGCAGTGATGCAGCTAGACGTCGAGTTTAGTGCTTGGTAGAGTCTAGAAGTCGAGGACTTGCTAGCTCTATTCTCGAGAGGTAAAGAGGGTTGTGAGCAAGATAGCCAAAAGCATTTCATTCTCCAATTTTCTCTATGATTTCAAAGTGTTGTACCATTTTTCGTTTTAACTTTGTTTTGTACCGGTCTGTTTGTTTTGTTTCATGTATCATTTTAGTACTTAGAAGTAGGATAAGTAACTACCACCATCAAATTTGGGCTAGCAGATTGAGGGGAAAAAGGGTGAAAACCATATTTTAGTGGAACTGACCATAACTCTAAAATTTTAAAAATTTGATGGTAGAGACCTCAAAAGTGATCCAAATTCAAAATTTTGTGGATCAAGGGCATCAACATACTCTTTAGAAGCAATTTGGAAAGTTTGGCCAAAATCTGTGGAGGAATATGGATCGCGATCCATGTACCCCTTAGACCATTTTTGGTGAAAAGTGACCAGTGACATTTTCCATCAGTGGGATATTGCTCTGATCAAGGTTTCTTGAAAGAAAAACTCAAAAATCACACCAGAACTGACTATTAGGGCAAAAACAACAAAACAAGCATTGCAAACACAAAAGTTGGTTTTTTTCAACTTTTTGAGATCCAAATTCAAAAAAGGTAAGATTTGGCTTTTGCATGGAATAGAGAACCAACAAAACAAAATTCATGAAAAAATGCTTCCAAACATGGATTGCAATCCATGTATCTTTTGACATTTGGGACTGATATTTGACAAGTACATCCGTGATAACTTGTGAAACAACTTTGCCAAAAGGGACCATGTCAGAAAATTTTAAAAAGGTGGTCAAAATGGCCAGATGCAAAAACTAGTCAAAAACCGCAGTGCAGACATAAAAACTCACTTTTGACTAGGAAAAAGTTGTCCAAATTTAAAAATATTTGGGAAAGAGTATCATTATAGCATGGACTATAAGATGACCAAGTTTCATGTCAAAATGAGGTCAAACATGGATCACGATCCATGTACCTCATGTAAAATAAATGATTTTGTTTTGGCTAAGATTTGAGCACTAGGTAGTTGAGACATAGACAAACAGTTTTCCCAAAAGGCACAATGTCAAAAAAGTTAAAAAAGTTGGTCAATTTAGCCAAATACAGAAACTAGTCAAAAATCGCAGGATAGATAGAAAAAATTGCTTTTGAATGACAAAAACTAGTTCAAATCTAGAACTTTTGATACCATAGCATCTAGTAAACATGCTAATCCTGATGGTACCAAGAAAAGTCAATTTGGCTTCAAAACATGGATCAGATTCCATATACCTTTTTTGAAATTTTGCACAAGAACTAGATCAATAGCTAGCTGGTACCATTTGGAACAACCTCCCCTAAAGAACCATATGTAAATAATTGCAAAAAGTGGTCAAAAGAGCCAAAAACAGTTCATTGTCAAAACTGTCATAGCAGACTGTAGAAGTTGGGTAAAACTGTCATAGTAGACTGTAGAAGTTGGGTAAAACTAATCCAAATCCAAAAATCTTTGTGGAGCAAGCTACAAAAATCATATGCTATCAGCACACCAAAAATTCAGATCCAGAAGTGGTGGAATATGGATTGCGATCCATGTATCTCAGAGAAATTTTTGGACAAAAACTTTTCCAGCCTGAAGCAAAGACCATTGTGAACAAAAGTCTCCAAAGGAGTTTTGTCAAAAAAGTCCAAAAAACTCATCAAAAGTGCTGAAAACAGTTCAAGGTGAAAACCCTAAAAGAGACCTGTGAATTGACTTTTGCTTGACCTAAATTGATCCAAATCACATAAAAACCATATAGCACGGATCAGTGGACCAAGGGGAAGTTGTGTGCCAAGTTCCATTACTATTCTACACATAGGTACATGGATTGCGATCCATGTTTCTTTGTCACAAAATGATACCATATTTGCACCATAGCTAGAGCCCATCATAGCGAGTCTAATGATCTTTTCAAAACTGAAGTTGGATATCAAAAACCAAACCAAAAGCCCAGAACTGTCAATTACTCTGAGCAAATGTCAGAATTGGCCTAGCTTTCAATCTAGAGGTCCATTTTCAAAAAAATTGATACCATAGGACCTACTAATCATGCTAAATTTGATGGTATCAAAAGAAGTCAATTTGGCCTCCAAACATGGATCGCGATCCATGTACCCATAGAGACAGCTTGACCTAAAACTTTCTAGATCAGTAGTGCATACACAAGGAAACATATTTCCAAGCTTAGTTGTGAAAAAAATTGAGCAAAATTGGGTCAAAAGGGAGAAAAATAGGCGACACACATAAAACCGTAGTGCAGACATAGTGTTGGCTATTTGACCTATCAAACCAAGTCCAAATACAAAAAGATTTGAGATTTAGCTTGTGGACATAGTCAGGAACCTCCTAGGAGATCAAGTTTAGATGTGGTTGAACATGGATCGTGATCCATTTACCTCAACCTTAGAATTTGATGAAAATTGGTACAGAGCCTGCATACGGCCTTGTCCACACAAAGTCAAAATTAGGGAAAATTTGGAGAATAAAATTTGACAGAGGAATGTGCATCACGATCCATGTACCTCAGCACAGTGGGGGTATTTGACTTGATGATCTTGAAGACATACTTGACTACATCCCAAATCTCAAGTCTGAGCTAAAAATACCTTCTAGAGACCAAGGTACAAGCCAAAGTTCCTATGTTTTGGTCATGAAACTATTTTGAGTGTTGTTTTAAGTGCAGTTCACCAAAATTGCTCTAACTTTTAATAGACAACTCCAAATTGAGACAGATATGGGCATGCAAAAATCTTGTGGGCAATAGTAGACAGCTAGACTTTTTTTTCAAGGTTTCCTAAATCCAAACTTGTAGGGTACCTAGAACTATGTTCTGGAGACCAAAAAGTCACAAATTCTTGACTTTTGAGAGACGTGACCGGGGGCAAAAAGGGACAAGCTGCACTAAGCCAAAGTGGCCTTGTAAGAGACTATCTTGAGAGTTTTTAGTGAGCCTTAACCATGACAAATCATCCACCACCAGGGTTCTCTCCTCCACTCAGAGACATGAAAAACACTGCAATGCCAACAACAGTGGGATTGGGAGAATACCTAGAGAAGAGGCATCCTCTGATCAACAAACCAAACGTGGGATTCATCAAAGCCAATGAATCCATGAGAGTGCTTATAGATTACGCTCATGAGGGCTTATATACGTTCACAAATAGAGATCCATATATATTCTACAAGTGTGTAGAACTCAATGCTAGAGAGATGACCACCCACAAGAACCTCTATGCATTCAGATATACAGATACCCACGGAGTTCAAGTTTTGATGGTAGATAAGTATGGAAGACAATACAAACTTGTCAATCTAGTTGACTTAAAACAAAATGTTTACAAGGCTATTCTAATCTCTACTTACTTTCAATCAAAAACGATACCAAAGGACATATCAGAGAGGATTCCACTGGGATTTTCTCCAAGACGAGAGGACAGAACGGGAGATGTCTTTCCACGAGACCACAAATTGGTTAGATTAGTGATTGAACCACAAAGGTTAAGACCATATCAAGTGGCCCAATGTGTTAAGACAAAATACAATGGGTCTGGGGATCCATATGCTCACGTCTCACTCTTCAAACAAGTTTGAGAGCTAAATAGATTGCAGATTTGCATACTCAATATGAGGGATTTCCATTGACATTAGAAGGAATAGCTTTGAGTTGGTTCCAACCATTGAATAGAGATGATTTTCCCAACATAACACAACTCTTGCAAGAGTTTGTAGAGGAGTTCTCAAAAAGGGGAATCAAACATAACACAGTGTCCCAAATCTACGCTTTCAAACAAAAAGCGAACAAAAGAGTGAAGGAAGCTCTGCTTCACTTCAAACAATACATAAATAGATGTCATGTGAGAGAGTTACCACAAGATGAGAGATTAGTGGTTCTCTTCATAGAGGGATTGTGAAACGAGATCTAAACAAAGACCTCCATTTAAGGATGCACAATGTTTGATCAAGTCACTAGAGAATCTCTATATCTAGTTAACAATTGCAATGCCTATCGAGAGGTGACTAAAGATACAGACAACACGACTAGTAGTTCTTCTTCCCTAAAGAGAGAATCAACAAAAAAGAGAGATTAGAAGACTAAACCAAGTCTATAAATAGAACCTAAATGTATGACAACCACATTTGAGGAGATGTAATACTTGTGGAGGAGATCATCCCACTCCGTTGTGTAGCACTCATCCAAAGCCACAACGTGTGCTAGGGAAACAACCACCTCTTCAGAATGATGCTAGAGTAGTATTGAGAGACACTCAACCAATGCATGTGTCACAACCCATGAGAAACTAGTACTCCATGGATGCAAATACGCTCATGTTCATAGCCAATCAAGAGTATGGGTCAAAAAACATTCTTGCCAGGCAAGAACAACCATTGGCTGGATCATCAGCTATGAAACAAGAAGGTTTATGCTATGAGTGTGGAGGTAACCATTGGGCACAAAGTTGTCCAAACAAGGGTCCACAAATAGAATTATTTGTGACAGCTGTGGGAGAGACCATCTACGCCAACACTGTGCTAAAAATCCAGACAATAGAGAAAAAGCGACAATGAATGTTGTAGGTGTGATGCCTTCTTCAAGAGGATCCAAGGTAGAACCCACAACTCCTTTAAAGGTGATGACTCGAGCTTAAGATCAAGAAGCGGCCAAAAAAGCAATCGTTTAGGAGGAAGCCACATTGCCTGTTCAAACAAAAACTGAGAACATCTCGGCGAGAACAGGAATAAAATCATGGAAAGCCAAAAGGGATAAAATGAAAGCAAAGAGGCTACACAAGAAATTTGCTTTGAAAATTGAACTACATCAAGCAAAAGAAGAGCTTAGAAGAGAGCAACAAGCAAGAAAAACGTGAAGGGACCTAAAAAGTCACAGACTAACTTGGGAGGTTCAGTCTTGGTGGAGAAAGTCTTTGAGCCTTTAGATGCAATTTTGAAGGCCTATGAAGCTATTCTAAAACCCAATCAAACCCAAGAGGATAGATGGTTGACCTATCCTCATCCAGAGAATGAAAAGGAGAGGCTTCAAATGTGAAAGGAGCTCATCCAAATGGGCCAAGATCTTATGGGACCAGATGTTCCAGATGCTCCAGAAATGGAGGTGCTATTCTGCAAAAAAATCCACGAATTGGAAAGGCATGATATTGTAAAGAGAGACCAGGAAGAGCTGAAAGTTGAGGCACCTTTAGATACAAGGGAAGTAGCCAATAGCACAGATGGGGTGGCTCACAAGCAGTGATGCCTATTCCTGAGGTAGAAGAATTGTGGCCACAATCCTTATGAAAATCGATTAGAAACCAAAAAGATGGTAGTGCTACTTTACAGCTAGCACCTATCCCTGAGATAAAAATGGATCAAAATTTTTTCCCAGGAGATATAAGATCTTTATATGGGGATTCTAGGTCTGTCGCATTTGAAGAGAGTAAACCATGCTCTCTACAGACTTTGTCATCTTTCATAAGAGAACAAGAGACAAAATCGGAGGTTAAAATGGTACGCCACACCAAAAATGATGGATACCAAGAGCTGGCATGAATTGATGTCTTCTCTTATACAATGCACACTTTATCTCTCAGAGCTACTTAAAATTAGACCGTGTCCATGGGGCCAAATGGGCAAACACCTAGAAAAGATGGGGTTGAAAATCCCTTCACATGACCAGCTTCCACACAAAAACATGGATGACACCTCACCTAAGAATCCACAAACAAAGCCAATACGAGTAAATAAGGTGGGTGACTATTGTGAAGGAGAATAAGAAACACCACCTTACCAATTGAGTACAAAGGAGTAAATACGGTTGCTATATTAGATAGTGGGGCAGAAAATGCCATTGCAACCAAAGAAATATGGAAAAAATGGTTAAAATTTCTCTTAGGAAAACTCATTGAAATTACAAATAGTAGATGGATACATAGAGAAACCTATCGGAATATTAGAACAAATCATTGTATCCTTGTGTGGTATAGAGTATGAGCACACCTTGCCATAATGAATTTTGACAAAAGCAGCAACTTTGATATCGTATTGGGTAGACCATTAATGTGTCAACTCAAAATGGTACAAGAATGGGGCTATGACTATATATACTTGAGACACAAAGAGGTCACTACAAAAATTAGTGTCAAAGATCATAGTTATAGAGATTTAGAGAAAAACCCCGGGGAAGAATTACACTCTACAACTAAAGAGGAAAATGAGGTTCTTGCTTGGTTGCAAAACAAACCACATATTTGAAAGTATGGAGCTCTCAAGAGTGTAAGTCTTAGAAAGGAAGCTTGCATCCTAGAGTGTTTGGTAGAAGATGAAGCTTACATTAAGGAACCATTTCCAGAGGAGTTATCTGAACCATTTGGATGGGTTCAAATACTGGCAACTATTGACGTCTGTGTAAATGAAGCAACCAACACCAAATTTTGCGATAAAGATGGCTATGATATAACTCCCGTATTTACGATAAAGGTGTTGACGAAAGCTAACAAGGTTTGTGAGTGTGAAAGCAGAAAAAGTGGCACAGCTAGCTACATCACGGAGCATGGTGCCAAAGTGCAAACAAAGGAAGCAAAGCAACCACAAGAATATGTCATCATTGACATACCTGAAGAATAAAAAAAAGTTGTTTCAACAAATTTGACTTCAAAAAAAGCGCAAATGAAACAAGATGAAGGAAAAAATCTTCCAAGTTCAACGTCACTTGTTTAGCAAATGCAAGATCAAGACAAAACTGGGATAAGGAAGAAGATCGAATGTCTCCTACGACGATCAAATTCAGCATATGCAAAGAAATAGGACTCAAAATCACATGTTTAGAAGTAATAGATCCAAAATCGACAAAGCATCTAATTACTTATGGAGCATGGATCATGATGGTAAATCCAAAAATCAAAGAGCTAGAGGAGATAGTGTACACAAGTTCTAAAACACTAATTCCTAGCTTCGGAGTGGTAGAAGTTGTACTCAAGTTGGGAGCTGGGGAGTACAAGGATACTTTCCACATAATTGAATCCCATTACATCAAGGAGAGTCTAGTCCTAATGGAAAGCTGGAGGAACATCTTATTTCAATAACAATAAGAATAAGACTTCATGAAGCTTCTCAAGCCCATGCGGAAAAGAAATTGCCAACCATTGCGGAAAAAGGTAAAGCAAAGGTAGAAACTGAAGTATATAAACCTTTCAATATGACTTTACCCTCAACGAGCTTCCATCAAACTTTCCATGAAGACTCTACATCAAGAGCCAAATCATTGACAATGCAATGGAAACCAAAGCAAAAAGTCTACCAATCAAAGTTTCCATCACAAAAAAGCATCCAAAAGAAGCCAAAGAGAATTAACCAAGTGCTAGTATCCAAAGAGCACATCCAAGTCAAAGACCCAGTTTAGATACATGAAACAAAAATTCAACATAGAAAAAAGGTGACAGGGTGGATAGCATCAAGCGAGTCAATCACTGCACAGGGCTACTTCCAAGGAAGCACTAGTGTTTGGGCCAAAAATTCTAAAGTAACAGCCTGGATCTACTCGCCTCAACCAAAGAGTTATACAAAGAGCAAGAGGAGCTATAAATACAAGAAAAACAACTCAATCAAGAGAAATAACTACCACAAAAGGCAAAAGCAACCATCAAAGCACCGAACAATGTGACAACTTTGGGTACCAAAGTCAAACCTTAGCCAAGCTACCCAACAAACACAAAAGAAGCAATGGCTAATTCCAATTAAGCTACTTGAAGCACAAGGATTTTATTAAGGTAACTCCTACATATGGTTACCGAAAGTTGTAGCTCAATCTAGAACAACCAAGAGAAATCATGCAGCACAAGCTTCTACCCAAAGGAAAGCAGAGATAACCAATAGCCAACAAAAGCAATGGCAACCAAGTTTGCTGCAATCTATAGATGGATACCTCGTCATCAACTACATAATCAGGGCTTCTACAAAAAAAACAATCAGTTATGGCTACCTAAGCCTAGTGTCCATCAAATCATCGAGCAAAATGAGAAAATGAAAAAGACGGTCACACAAGGACCAAACGCAAGATGGGCTCCAAAACCACTTGTGAAAACACAAACACAAACAACCCACACATCTCAACAATCGCTTCTTAGGGGAAATAACACAAAGGCTACATCAGTCCCTACTAGAGTTGAAGGATTTGTTTCACAAAGTAGTGTCAACATACGACAAGCAAGTCAAGAGGATCCAAAATATGCCAACTTACTTGAAACCCTCATACTTGACTTCTTGTATATATTCCTTCTACATTAACAATAAAGAAATGGCTACCCAAATCAATCGACAATGACTTGGAGAAAAAACTACAGGTTTCCATATGCTTATCAAGAGAATCTTTTATCTCCAAGGTTGACAATAATGCTCCATCAAACAATGGCAATTCAACAAATGGCCTACAATGACAAGCAATGACAAATTCCACAAGGGAGTCATCAACAACAATCAAAAGTAGCTCACATAATGCTTCAATGTTGGTGACCTATTGTAGAAAACTCAAATTGGAGTGGACCTTGAAAGAAAATCCATCATAAAGTCCACGCCACAAAGAGGATTAGTTCTACAATCTCAAACACATCAACATCCATCTTTACGGCGGCTAAGATTGGCAACAAAGATGTGAATGTACAACAAGAAAATAGTTGCCTCAAAAATCAAAGATCAAACCACATATCAACAACATGGAAGATATGAATCACTCAAGGAAGGGGGGAGTGTCATCAATGACAATGCACTTTCCAAGCTGAGGACCAACCTTGAAGACAAAGCTAAAGACAACCCTATGAAAAGACTGTACAAGGTTGTGTCAATGGATGACACGATTTTGGAAGGGAGAAATGTTAGGAGACAGATTGAACGAGGGCCCATTTGGCCGGACCGGTAGCCACATATTTTAGTTTATTATTTTGTAGAGCTAGTGTAGTGATACTCTGTGTAAATCTTGATTCCAAAGTAGTGGATCAATTCCCTGAGTTGTAATGTTGTCATAATGACCTTTGTAAATTTCCATGTGAGCTAGCCAATCGGCCAATGGCCATTTATAAAGCCCTAGGTATAAAGTTCAATAACTTTAATGTGAAAGGAGGCTTATCTATAGAGAGAAGAAAAGAGCTCTCTTGTACGTACGCTCAAGCTACGAGGTGCTCCAACTTGTAATCATTGCAGCTAATGAATGGGTAATCACATTTAAGTTTTGAAACTTGCATTGTGTTCCTCTCTCTTTGCTCTTTCAATTAAGTGTAAGCATTGTTAGTTTTGTGGAGGTTTGTCACTACACGTTAGTGAGACTTAATTGCGGATTTGAGTACTTAAATCAGTGTTTATAGTTTTTTTAACCATAGAAGAGTGTTCTTAGACCATAGGGCGACATTTTTGGATAGTTTTGTTGTAGTTTTCAAGACCTTTTTCATGATGGATCATGATTTTGGTACCTTTGTTGGATTGCATCCACACCTGGTTAGATAATGCTCCTAGGTGTCCTAGACCTCCTCCTAAATTTTCATTGCATTTTGAGTCTATTCGAGTGACAAAATGGCATGGTGACCTAGAGTTATGAGAAAGGACATAGCGAGATGTCCCTGATCATTGAGTGTTGGTTTTCTTGTTGAGTTACTGTGTTTTCTTGTTAAGGTTTACTTCTTGATATTGATGATCTCAAAGAGTCTTCGTTACCCATCCGAGTCACTTCCCTAAGTATTGAAATTATGTTAGTGCCAGATCGCTATGCTATAGACATCCCTCGTGGCGTCCCCTAACACTCGCTAGGGATTCCATCAAATAAAACATCTTGGAATCCATTTAGGAAATAAGACAACTCTAATTCCTCTTGAATCCCTTTATTGCTACTGAAGACATTAGAATCATTTATAGATTTTCTAACAAAAATCATATATGCAAAAATAGAGCTTTTCATGGACTTATCAAAAGCAAGCATATTTACTAGGGATACGATGTTCGCCGACTCATTAGCATTTATGTACATGATCTTTTTTGTGTAGGTGAAGTAGATTCTCCTTTCAGGGAACTTCATGTTGGCAGTCATGCGGTTGAACCATGGTGCCCCTAGGATAACATCCTCATGTTGGAGAGGGGAGATAAAGAAATTCTCTTTGTCCACATAGCTTTGAACAACAAGTCTCAATTTTCAAATTAAGGGAGTAACTAAGATGTCTTGTCCCTTGATAGCTCCATTGACTTTCAATATATCTCCCATCTCGTGGCTTGTATGCCTAGCTTGGTGGTCAACTCCATGGATATGAAGTTGTGAGTTAGACCAGGGTCAAAAAAAATAAAGGCATCATGCTCTTGCATCTTTCCCAAGCATAGGAAAGGAGAAATTCTTGGCAATGAGAATCCTCTTTCGGAGCTTCAACCATAGAGCCTATAGGGGGCTCATTGTGCACATTTCTTTGAGGGCAAGCACGATAGGCTTGTCCTTGCTCCCCATACTTGAAGCACGGTTTATATTTGCGATAACACTCTAGCTCCTCAAGAGAAAGTCGATCATTGCCTTGTAAACTTATTTCTCCTTAGCTTCATTGTTGTTGACAGAGTTGCCTTGGGAAGAATTCTGAGAATTTTTTTCCCCTTTGCTTCATTTTGATCTTTTTTTTCCATGGTCTTGGCATTCCCTTCAGCCCATTGTTGAAAATTGATGCACGAAGCAACCATAGAGTGGTGAATTACTTGTGTGATAGAATCATACCATTATGAGTTGACATACGTGGCCATTTCTTTAGGTAATCCCGCACATAATTGTTGCTTTTGCTCAGTGAAGTCTATATTTTGAAAGAAAGTAGTCTTAAAATGTAAATCTCAAAACTTGTCCACATATTTGTGGATAGACTCATGGGGGAGAAGCTTCAAACTCTGCCATTTGGTAAGCACTTTGTCCTTTGCATCGCTTGCAAGGAATTGCTTCATGATGGAAACTCATAGAGTTTTCCATGTCTTTGGGGCTTTTCATTGCCACAAAGACTATCCCACTCTTGGGGAGTAGATTTTTGGAAGTGCATAGCTACATGACGTAGCTTGGAGGACTCCGTGAAGACCTTTTCTCCAAAGACTGCATCATATTGTTGGATGAAGGCCAATACTTTGTCGATAGCACCAAAGGTGCCATCATAGGTGAGAAAAGACATACTCTTGCCTCCATCTTTGAACTTCTTGAGCTTTTGTGACCTTCGCCATGTAAGATTTGCGATGTCCTCCCCTCTTGTATTCTCTAGGAGAATAGCCATAGATTTCATCGAAAGAGGAGGAAGGTGAAGAAGAAGGAGAAGAGGCTGACCTCTTTCTTGTCCTTTTCTTCCTTTGTTTCCTCTCTTCCCTTTCGGAGTGATGAGGAGAAGGACTGTGGGTTGACCGTTTCCTCTTGGGAGGAGTTGGAGATCGTTTAGTCCACCATATTCATGGAGCCACATCTTTGGAGGAAATTAGGGATTCATTAATTTCTCGTTCTTTGGATTCTTCCTCTTGTATGGGAGAGAGTATTCTTTTGGGGGTCTCATCAAGAGGACATCTAAGCACAAAGTTGTTGAGTAACTTCGGCTTGCAAACATGGGTTGCCCATAGCTTGTTGCAACCTAGTGACAAGATAATTAATAAACATGGAGGCATCATCATTGGCACCTTCATGTGAAAAATCAAAGTTTTCAATATTCATTCTACTCTCTTGGTTATTATCAGCCATGCTAGTTAAACTTTCGTGTTTATTTAGTGTATTCTTTAGAAATTCAAAGCCTTAGTTGCTACTCCTCTTAGCCCTTTGAAAATAGGCATTTAAGTATCTAACATAGCAAAGTTTCTAGAGGGATAGCTCCTTTTAACCTTCTTATGGCTCAATAATGGTAAATCCATATGAAAGACTATAAAGACTCCATTAGTAAGACCAAATCTCCCAAGGTGTGCACTATATCCCACATAGTGGGCTCAACAAAACCAATAATGCCACCTCTTCAAAATCGAAGTGATAGTGGATGCCCAAAATTCCACCAAAATACTTACTTTTCCTCACTTCAAAAGTCTTGAGTGCCCCCCCTTTTTTGAAATTTTTTAATGCTCCAAGAGTGAGCCCCTACTTGCATGAGAGCATGACCATATAGATTCTTAAGGGTTTGAAAATATGCATGGATTATGATTATTCACAAATATGATACATGGATATGATGAAAACAATAAGTTAGTCCATAAAAAATTCATACAACCTAGAATAGGGTCACCAATATATAAATATAAAATGGGGCACCAAGAGGAGAGATGGCTACATCTCAATAGGGGTCCAAAATGAGATAGCCTATCAAAGAACAATGTGCATCTAATGGAGCTTAAGATACCTTAGGGTTAGCTTCATTGAAGACATTCAATACTTAGTGTTAAAAGTCCTTTGACCTCAGGCAAGACCTTAGGCAAGACCTTAGGCAAGCTAGGGTTGAGCTTGAGGTGGGAACCCGACCTAAGCTTGGGGTTCTTGTTGTGCTTGATGGCTAAGGTGCTTGTCGTGCTTGATGACTAAGGTGCTTGAGGTGCTTGTCATTCTTGATGACTATGGTGCTTGAGGTGCTTGTCATGCTTGAGGAAGGTGCTTGAGAAGCTTTCTATGCATGGGTAAGGTGCTTGAGTCAAAAAGAGACCCTACAAAGGAGGGGGAAACCCCCAAAGTTAGGAGAATCTTTGACTTAAGCTCCCACTCACTTAAAGAGCACACCCTTTTCTCAAGGGGCATATGGACACATGTCAGAATCTCCCTATGCTTAGCTGCATGGTGTTTTTGAATGCTATTGGCTGGGCTAAAGAGGAGTCCACTTTTGTGGACACTTTCCACAACCCCATTGCTTGAGAACCTAGGAGTAGGGTAAGTAGGATCCGAGGTGGATTTCAGAACATTGCTCTCTCTGAAAGAATCAAGTGTGAGTTGTCATTTGAAGTTGCAGAATTTCAGGTCTACGGCTAGAAATAGGATGAAAAGACTCCAAACCACTCAATCCGATTGGAGAGTAAGCTTAAAAGTTGTATGAACCAGTGGGTAAGCTCAATGATACTTTGAGGTAAAAATTTCAAGAGTTGGCCAAAAATCATATTATTTACTTTTTCTTGACATTTTAAGCCAAATTAAGTTTTGACTTGATTACATAGGTTTAAAATAACTCATAAAAGGACCGTCCTTGAAAAAAGTGCAAAATTTGGTTTATTTCAAGCCTAAAGTGAATAATCGTGATTATTAACTTTCAGCTCAGATTTGACCAAGGTTCATACCATTGATTCATCGCATGTGTACAAACAATTTTTGTAAAGGCACAAAAGATTTGGATCACAAAACTTGTAAAAAACTGGATAAAAACTAAAGTTTGTACTGACTTTCTGAATCTTGAGTGTAAATTTGCAAAAAATTTGTCCAAACTTGATGAAATTTGATTCATAGGCTTATATTGATGTGATAAATATGTTTACATACTCAATTGACCAAAAGATGCAAAAAGTTGCCAGTTGTAAATAATTACGATTATTTATATCTGCCCCATTTTTCATATTTTTTGACCAAGTTGGCATACCACTAGCTTTACCATGTTGTAATAAGCCCACAAACCAAATTTGGTAAGATTTGGATCATTGGATTGGAAATTCTGACCAAATTTGCAAAGTTAGTCTGCAGACAAAAAACTGATGACCATTTGACCAAAACTTGTCTAAACTTGAGGAAACTTGGCTAGAGACTTTAACTTGAGGTGGTTCACAGATCTGTGCAAAGGTTGGGACAAAGCTGGAGTAAATAATCGCGATTATTTACATCTGCTTCAAACATTGATAATTTTACATATTTGAGCATAGCACAGGGTCAAGCATATCAATTAGACCACACAAATCAATTTTGGTAAAATTTGGATCACCAAAGTGAAACTTAAGCCAGATTCTTGAAATCAAAGTCGGCGGACACGAAACAGCTGATAAACTTGAGCAGATTTTGTCCAAACTTGTTGAAACTTGTCCAAGGACCTTAACAGGTTGTATACTTGGCAAACCAAGCCAAAAATTGCAAAAAACTGGCAAAAGTAAATAACCGCGATTATTTACTACTGCTACATAGAGACATCATTTTTTACTTTTGAACTTGTACAGTGATAGACCAACATAATACAAAGCCATCGGGAAATTTTGGGCTCGATCGGATCCAAATTGATACATGTTCACTCAGTTTCCAGGTTGCAGATTAATCCTTTGAATTTTGCCAAAGTTGAGTTTGAAAATTGCAACGGTCTACTCAATTAGCTCGATTTGCAATGATACACATAAACCAATCACAACAGCTAGCAAAAATTATACAGTCTTTGTGAAAGAATAGCTAACTAATCAAATTGATACAGGAATCAGGTTGCAGACAAGGAATTGGTAGCTTGACAGAAAGTTGCAATCGAATCAGATGGAAATTGACGACAAGTCAATCCAAAGGTAAGTACTGTATCCAGGGCTTCACAAGTCTTTATGAACCTTATATCTGGTCGTGTACTAGGAAACCAAGGCATATTTGGAGAAATGTCTAGTAGAGTATCCACTAAGGCAATTCCTTGCACACTATCCTTGAAGAAGTCTCGGACACTTTCCCATATTCAACATATGAAATGTCTTCCTATTTGACTCACTCAAAAACCAGAACGACAGTGCGCTATAAGCATATACTCTCATTTTACAAGACTAATCGCCATGGAGCTCAGGTTTACCTGGATTCTAACAAAGAGTATGCCATTCGCATTGATGACCATGGTATTGAGTTCGAGGAAGAGATTAGGACAAACAAACAAAGAAAAATGTACGAAACAGAACTCGATATTTACAAGTCAAAAACCCAGACGTGATAAACAAATGGGGGCTAGAAGTAAACACTATAATTCGAGATATGGCTGCAAAAGAAGGACCACCAACTTTAGAATTTGAGGAATACAATCAAGTAGACTCAAAGCCTTTGAAATGGCTTAGTACGGATAATCCTAGGATCGGAGTCTATTGTTGGGAGGATAGAAATGTAAAAGATCTTCTATGGACTTTGCATGCCAAATGAGGACAATTGATGGTCATGAAGATCATCTATATCTTAAAGATCAAGGATAAGGGATCAGCAGATCTATCAACCTACCTGTTTAGGGATTGTTATAACAACAACTTTGTTATGATGACTCCTGAGGAGGTAGAACAAACCAAATACCAAGGGTATTCCATAAGAGATTGGATATTGGGACAAGGACCAGAAACCACCTCATCATGTAGAAAATCGGGTGACACTAAGGCCAGTCCAGGGCTATATGAGTCACTATTTCCAACGGACTGGTTTGAGGACTCGGAACAGGACCAACAGCCAAGAGACCGGGACTTGAACCAAGCAGACGCGTCAAAACAACTGATTTTCAGAAATGGGTCAAAAAATACAGTGGATCAGGGGATCCATATGACCACTTAGCAAGCTTTAAGCAAGTGCTAAGAGCAGAACGTATATTCAATTTTTATACTCAATTGGAGGGGTTTGAAATGGCATTGGAAAGGAAAGAATTGACATGGTTCCAAAACATTCCACCAAGGTCAATCGTGGACTTGAACACATTAGCTCAGGGATTTGTAGCTGCTTGTTCCGGAACGGGGATCAAACACAATACGGTAGCTCAAATCTACAGCTTCAAACAGAAACATGGTGAGTCTGTTAGGGATTGTGCAACTCAAATGAAACAATACATTGCCAAATGCCTAGAGCTAGAGATACCTGCACAAGAACGACTAGTATCATTGTTTATAGAGGGATTGCTAAACAAAGAACTTTATTCTATATTGTATAGCAAGAAGCATACAACCGTAGAAGCATGCGTGTCAGATGCTATTGACTCAGGAGACAACTGTGATATTTTCAATGAAGAAGATGTCCCTAAGGATAATCAAAGTGAGAAAACAACATCCAGTAAACTAGCACAAGTGGGAACGGCTACTGCAACACCACTTTCAGCCATAGAAGACATGCTCAAAAGGATGAATGACATGATGAATAACATGCAAAAAGCACCTATGAGGGGATCGGGACAAGGGATACCTCAACAAGGCCAACCAATTAGACCGCAGAAATGGTGTGCAATCGAGGGACCAACCATGAGACCAACAAGTGCTACTTCCGACTAAAGTATGATGGGAATGTTCAGTACGTGCCCATAAGGCCACAAGGACAACCCATGTACAGATATCAGCCTAATATGGCCCAAGCTCAAAGACCACCGATGGGTATGGAAAGACCTCCACCTATGTTGGGTGAACAACCTCCATATCCACGACATAATGTAGTGCTTGTTAAGTACAAGCATTCAGAAGGAGTCAGAGATGAACAAGCATTAGTGCCTGTTACACCTTATGTTGAGCCTAGTCTATCTACAGTAATGGTAGAAGGAGATTGGTATAATTCACATCCACCACCAATGGAAGAACTTATGACTTATGCTCCACCAGAGCTCGCACCAATGTATTATGTAGCTAATCAAGGTGTTAGACCTCCTATGGTAAGACCCACGATTAAGCCAAGAACAAGAAACTGTCACAACTGTGGTGCAAATGATCGTTGGAAAAATGAATTCCCAGAGCCTGACAAGAACCGCAAGCCAATTGAATCTTATTGCATACAATGATGCAAAAAGGGAGGACACCTCCGAAAAGATTGTCCTAAAAATCCTTCAAACAAGGGGAAAACAGTAGTAAATGTAGTCCAAGTGATACCTAGTAGCTCATTTGAGAGTGAACTGATTGTTCTAGTCAAGGTAATCACTAGATCTTAGGCTAAGAAAAAGAAACATAACTCCTCTAATGATTCGGAGAATACAAAAATTACCTCTTAAAAGACCAAAAGAAGCAGAAGCAAAGATACGAATTGAGAAAATAGAAACAACAAGCTAAAATCGAGGAGAAAGCAGAAAAGCTATTCCAAGAAAAGGTGAAAGAACCTGAAAGTGAAATCAAAGAACAACCGTGAAATCTGGAGAATCAATTTTGGTTGATAAAATTTTTGAAGCTATTAATTCAGCCTTGGAAGCCTACCAAGCAGGACTTAAAGCAAGCCAAAACATGGAAAACAAATGGAAAAATTTATCCTCTCCAGACATGGAAGCAGCTAAGCTTGAAGCTTATCAAAATTTGGTGAGAATCACGCAAGAGATGCTGGAAGAACAAAAATCCAAGTTCAAAATTATGGCAAAACCTGAAGAGCTTGTGGTAAGAGACACTAAAGAAAAATCCAAAGTGGTGGTAGAAACCCACCTTGAAACAAAAGAACAAGAACTTGTAGTGCCGGGCAGCGAAGATGCCTTAGACAGAATTCCATTTGTAGAGGAAGACTGGCCAGGCCACTTATGGAAAAAAGTTAGAGAGATCAATGATGGGAGACCAACTATAAAGTTAGTTGGTTGAACAACCTACCTCCTGATATGAACATGGATGTACAATCCTTGTATGGGGATTGCGGATTTGAAGCTTCAGAACTGTCTAAACCATTGACCTTGAAAACATTACCCTCTTACTTGGGAGATAACGAAGATGAATCCATAGTGTGTAAGACCATTCAAGTAAAAAGAGTGGAATGGACCCTAGAAGTAGACAATATTCATTCAATAATATCTACACCCATCCAATGCACTCTTACTTTGGGAGAACTATTAAAAATTAGACCATATTTATGGAATGACCTACATAAAACCCTAGAGAAGGTGGGGAGAATGGGGCTCATCATAAATTTTTTGGAAAGATTGAAACACGAAATGCATAACAAAGAGATTCGATATGTTCCAATTAACAAAGTTGGAGAATACTATGAAGGGGAAGAAGGAAACACCACCCTTCTAGTGAAAAATAATGACATTGAAACCATGGCAATACTGGATAGTGGAGCAGGCATAGCCATAGCCACAAAAAAAATATGAGAATCCTTGGGACAGCCAACCATTAGACAAACTCGAATGAAATTGCAATTAGCAAACGGACGTATTGAAAGACCCTTAGGACTGCTAGAAAATGTGATAGTTAATTCCCGTGGGATTGAATATCAATACACTTTTTCCATAGTAGACTTATGAAAGAAACTCAATTACAAAATCATATTGGGAAGACCTTTCATGCGATAGGTACAACTTATCCAAAATTGGGGAAACAACTATTTGTACTTGAAACAAGTGGGATCTATAACAAGGGTTAATTTAGAAGATCTCACTTATAGAGATGTCTTGAAAATGCCCATACAAGAGTTCAATTCAGCCTCTTCGGTTGAAACTAAGCTTCATTCTTGGTTGAGCAAAGACACTTCTATTTGGATGTGCGGAGCTTCAAAAAACGGGAGCTTAAAAAGAGAAGAATGTATCTTAGAAAGGGATTTCACAGACAAAAACTATGTACCTGAACCCTTTCCAGAGCATTTGCTTGAGCCATTTGAGTGGACTCAAATTTTAGTGACAATGGATGTATGAGGGGATACGTCTATGTCTACTGAATTTTGCAACGACGATGACTATGAGATAATTCCCATCCAAATGATTTCAACACTTCACATTGAAGATGAATTTGAGGAACACATGGACTTGATGAAAGCTCTACAAGTCTTTTCAGACCTCTATTACGATGCAATAGATGAGTTAGATGAACACTCAGCTACCTCAAAAGATTCAGGGTCAGAAAAAGAACACGTGAGAGCTAAGCTACTCTTGAAAGGAGGGGAGGATTTTTTTTTTACTTTCCTAACCGTAATTCGAGAAGAGATAAATGGTATAAACAAAAAAGAGACACCAAAAACGTAAAAACAAGACCTATGCCATCAGTCTCTAGTAGAACACAATTCCTGATGCAGATAGATGCATATGATTGTGTCAAGGACAAAATCACCGGTAGATATCCTTTTTAAAAAAATCTAGAAAGGTCAAGAACATTGAGAAAAACAAGGAAGGATACTCAAGCAAAGCCAAACAAACAGGACAAGGAGCCAACCATGACACGAATCGAGCGGAGAAAGAAATATCAAGACTTGAAAAAAGCTCTAAAGGAGATATATACAATTGAAATGGAAATCACAGAAGAGGATGTAAAGATGTAATGAGTGTTCCATCCCATTACAAAAATTATACTCTCCAAGACAGAAAAATCATAGTAGAACAACCTGTTAGAGAACTACAAAAACCGGGCAAGTCCTACGAAGGGCCTGAGAACGCGAAAAAGATAGACTTGGCTGAACCAAGGGAAGAACCTAGGCCTGCCTACATTGCAAATGACCTAACAGAGGATGAAGAAGATCTTTTACTAAGCTTACTAAAAGAATACCGAGATATCTTTGCTTGGTCTTACAAGGATCTCAAGGATGTTGATCCCGAAATTTGTCAACATACCATACCCATGAGAGATGATGCGAAACCAAGTAGACAAAGGCCATACACATACAATGAAACATTTGCTAGGAAGATCAAAGAAGAGATTGAGAAATTAAAGGAATCCGGATTCATTTATGAAATTGAACACACAGATTGGGTGTCTCCAATTGTGGTAGTACCCAGAAGAATAAAAAATTACGAGTGTGTGTCAATCTCAAAAAGGTAAATGCAACTACCATTAGGGACAACTTTCCTCTTCCAATCACTGAGCATGTCTTAGAACGATTTGCAGGCAAAGAAGCTTACAGCTTCTTAGATGGATTTTTGGGATACAATCAACTTTTGGTTGACCCAAAAGATCAGCATAAAACTGCTTTTGCAACGGAATGGGGTATTTTTTCCTATTGGGTTATGCCCTTTGGGTTAACTAATGCTCTTGCCACATTTAAAAGATTGATGAACCATTCTTTTCAAGAATATCTTAGGAAATTCTTGGAAGTATATATGGATGATCTATGCATACATTCATCAATCAAGGCTGATCATTTTGAACACCTCAAAAAGGTATTCGAAAAATGTAGACTTTATAGGATTTGCCTAAATCTTGAAAAGTGCACATTCATGGGTAGACAAGGAAAAATTCTTGGACATATAGTGTTTGAAAATGGCATAGCTACTGATATAATGATTTGCTTAGACCAACAATAGTCAAGGAGGTTCAAGCCCTCATGGGGAATTGTGGCTATTACAGACGATTCATTTACATGTACGCTATAATTGCAAAACCCATTTATATCTTGATTACACACTTTGAGTGGACTGAGGTATGTGAAGAATACTTCATAAAGCTTAAGCAAGCTCTCACCTCAGCTCCAATATTGAAAGCACGAGATTATAATAAGATATTCCACATACATGTAGATGCTTCCAATTTTTCCATATGTTGTATACTAGCTCAACCAGGAGACAAAAAAATCGATTTTCCTATTTCTTATGCCAGACGATAGTTGAACATGGAAGAAAAGAATTACACTACCACTGAAAGAGAAGGATTAGGAATACTCCATGCCGTTAAAAAGTATAGACATTACCTATTAGCCATCAAGTTTGTGTTCTTTGTGGACCACCAAGCTTTGTTGTACTTGGTCAACAAGCCATGCAGCACAGGAAGAATAGTGATATGGTTCATCATTCTTCTGGAATTTGATTTCATTGTGGTTGTAAAAAAGGGCACTGCACATCAAAGAGCAGATCATTTGTCAAGGATTGTTTCAGAAGCATCACCTAAAGGGGTAGACAATGATCTACCAGATTCCTATTTGTTCTCCGTGGAAATGATACCTCGATGGTCGGAAAACATGGTGTCATTGATGACAATAGCTCAAGTGGATTCACAAACTTTCCATTAAAATCGGATTAAATAAGCAATTGGCTATGTATCAACTACTAGCTGGTAGGCTATACAAAAGAAATCGAGATGGAATATTGCTCTTATGCATTAATCCCGAAGAGAAAAACCAATACCTAAGTCAAACACATATTACCATAGTAGGCCTTCACTTTGCGGAAGACTAAACTATGCGACGAATTTTGAGACTTGGAGTATTTTGGCTAACTATGAGGAGTGACGTTCGCTCTTTTGTAAAGGACTGTCCTCAATGTCAAAAATAGACACCCATACCTCACGTAAGATTGTTTCAAATGTCACCTCTTCCTAAGTGGAGTAACTATCTAGTTACTTACTTATCGAGCCGAACATTTCGTGAGGATATGAGTAAACGCCATCAAAGAGCAATTGAAACTGAAGCAAGAGACTATGCTCTTATTGGATACCAATTGTATGGAAGAGGTAAGGATCAACATTTACGTCTTTGTGAAAATGAAGACAAGTATATTCCAATTATAGAACAAACACATGCTAGATTAGTTGGAGGTCACTTTTCTAGTGAGACCACCGCAAGAGCAATCTTAATGGCAGGCATATGGTGGCCAAACACTTTTTGCAGTTGCCAAAGAATATTTTGAAAGGTGTGATGCTTGTCAACAAGAAAAAATGCCAAAACGTGTAGATAGCATGCCCTTAAGACCAATTATGGGAGCTAGAGCTTTTGCAAAATGGGGTATAGACTTTGTTGGGCCAATACAGCCACCTACTTATAGAACCCAAGCTCAATATATCATTGTAGCTATGGACTATTTGACCAAGTGAACCCTGTCTAAATCAACTCAAAAGAATGATGCCAGAACCATTGTCGCATTCTTATATGAGTATGTATTCACCAGATATGGACTGCCGATAGAATTGTCAGTGATCGAGGAACTCATTTCCCCAATGAGGTAATTGAGTATTTGCTTAATGAATTTATGGTCATCCATAACAAATTAGCTCCCTATCATCCACAAGCAAACGGACAAGTTGAGCATACGAACAAAATTCTTAGCTCAGTATTGACTAAAATGGTTAATTCAGGAAGGATAGATTGGGAAATGAATCTCCATGCTGCTCTATGAGCTTATCGAGTTTCATTCAAAACAGCTTTGAAGGCTACACCCTTTAACCTTGTTTATGGTCTTGATGTCATACTACCAGTAGAATTTCTATTGCCGACACTAAGGGTAGCAAAGAATCTTGAGTGGATTGGACATGAATTGTCAGAAAGACTTGAAGATCTAGAAAAGCTAGATGAGCAAAGGCTAACTGTTGTAGCTCACATCTATGCACAAAGTGGAAACAAAAACAGGTTTTTGATTCCCATCTCATTACAAAAATCTTCAAAAAAGGGGACTTAGTTTTAGTCTATTCCCTTAAGCAACACATTACCACGTTTAGTAAAAATGGAAACGGACCGTATATCATTGAAGATGTATCTCTAAGTGGAGAAGTTAAGTTGTCCACCCTAGATGGTGAACCAATGGCTAATTGGATAAGTGGATGTCGTTTAAAGAAACCGTATATCATTGAAGATGTATCTCTAAGTGGAGAAGTTAAGTTGTCCACCCTAGATGGTGAACCAATGGCTAACTGGATAGTGGATGTTGTTTAAAGAAATACAATGTGCCGCTAACCAATGAATTGCTAGAAAGAATGCATGCAGCCAAGCAAAGGAGGATTAAACGACAAAAGGTTATTGATGAAGCCCAATAAAAAGCTCAGCTTTGGGTGCTCAAAAGGAAAGCTGCTCTCAAGAATCAACAAATACCTATTCCTATCAACACACTAGAAATAGATGCCCGAAAATGTGAATTGCCGAAAGATGTAGTGTCAAACAGATGATGAATGGCTGATGGAATGGATCTTCGCATCAATGTACAACTCACCAATCATAGCACAAATGCTTTGGTTGATACATGAGCTAGAGTAAATGCAATAATTTATTCCATGTACAAGAAACCAACAACTCAGTCACATTTAGAGCAGGAATAGTGAATATCAAAGGATGCATTGGGATTAGTCAACTTGAATGTGATAGTACATGGATATTCATGTCCTCATCAATTTGCTTACGAGATGAACACATAAATGAGACAATGATTCTAGGAATCTCATGGATGTGAACATACAAGGCAGTACCAGATTGGGATACGAATTTGCTTAGAATATCACCTAAAGGCAGACAACTCATTGTTCCAATTGCACCAAGCAAGGAGGAATGGAAAGGCAATTATCAGTAAAGAAAACAACGAAGCAATCATACCCCCACAACAGACCCCTTGCTTGCTTTGGGCAATTTCTCATTTTTGTTCATGTCTGAAGCTCATTGGACCCCTCTCCCCCTAGCCAATCACATGCAACATGCAATTCAAGCACATGGGCAGTCTTTGGACAAGTGTCCTCCTTATCCCTTAGAGAGAGAGAGCCTAAAAATATCTGGATATTTTTTGAATGGAACTAGAATCTCAATGGATCCCACTTTAGCCCAACCAATAGCATTCAAGAACACCATGCGGCTAAGCATAGGGAGAATCTGACATGTGTCCATGTGCCCCTTGAGAAAAGGGGCTGGCCTTTGGATGAGTGGGAGGTTAAGTCAAAGATTCTCTTAACTTTGGGGCTTTCCCCCTCCTTTGTAGGGTCTCTTTTTGACTCAAGCACCTTACCCCCCCATGCATGGGAAGCTTCTCAAATACCTTCCTCATCAAGCATGAGAAGCACCTCAAGCACCTTAGTCATCAAGCATGACAAGCACCTCAAGCTTAAGTTGGGTTCCCACCTCAAACTCAACCCTAGCTTGCCTAAGGTCAAAGGACTTTTACCACTACCTATCTAATTTGAATTGTACGTTATACGGTATATGTATAATACGCTTTAAACGGGCATATTATACAACACCTATCTTTATTCAGCAGTATTATACGGTGCCACATCAGCAAAACCTATCTTTATTCAGCAGTATTATACGGTGCCACATCAGCAAAACCACTGTATTGTATAATTTCTTAGAATTTTGATCAAAATAATATTTCGATCAAAATATAGCCCTTTATATACCGTGAAAACGGATTGTTTTCCTCATTCTATTGATCTCTCTTTCCCTTTTCTTATATATAGGTGAGCTTTACAACATCAAGAAAAATATTAAAAACCAATTTAAATTAACTCATATAAGTTTTTTAGTAAAAATTTAGAGCTTTGAATATTTTTTTTAAATAGGATTTGGAGTTTTGAGTTTAGTCTTTATCTGCTCTGTGTGAAGTATATCCTACACTGGGAGGTAAATTAAGTAAGGTAGTTAATCATTACTTGCCTTATGTAAAGAAAACTCAAACTCAAACTTGGAAGTGATTTAAGATAGTTAAAGTTAGCAGTTATTTGCTTTGTGTTGAACTATGTTCACACTTATAAGTAACTTAACACTAGAATGGTAACCTAACACGACATAAAAGTGTCCTTTCAGGGTTTTGGGAAAAAATTCCAAAACCATAGTAGATCCACTCATTTTGAAAAATCCTTCCATGAGCTTATAGTTCAATAACTACTACATATGGAAACAATGAGAAACTTGTAATTTTTCTCATCCCTTGGTCACTACAAGCCTCCAAAGTTGATGGACCAGTGCATTTTGCCCAAAGCAGCAATTTCTTACGGTTGATTGCATATAAATAAGAGTGGAGATTTTTGTAGGACATGAGATAAAATGCACACGGCACCTAATCAAGTCCTCATTTGATTTTTTTGCACAATGTCTCTCCCCACAGTGTTTTGCCTCAATCCTCGTGAAGCTTCACTATCGTGTGTGGTGTCTTATAGCGATGTCTTGCTTGTGGGTGATCTTACCAAATGTCTTACTGAAGCTTTAACCTCTAACCCTCTGGTCAAGGGAGCACACAAAGTCACCATTCCTGCTGGAACTGTAGTGTCACAAGTGTCTGCCTTCAAATCAGGTGCTATTGTGCTATATTTTACTGGCAAGCTGCCTTCTCTGAATGAAATTTCCGGTTTCCTAGACCAAGGCTTCAAAAAGGCTATGGTAGATAAAGTGTTTTACAATGGCGCAAGGCTATATGAAGTTTTGTTTTTTATTGTTGAAGATCAAAGGGCATTTCAAAATTCCTCTACTATCATTCTTTGTGGGCAGGTTGTCCATGTTTTTCCATGGCAACCTGTCAAACAAATCAAAGAGGAGCTGCTATCTAACTGTCCTATCTGGGTTGATTTTATTGATTTACCTACCTTTTTATGGCCATGCATTAAAGAGTTAGTTACTTCACTTGGTAAAGTTTTGTTCTCCCCTACCATCAACTGCCCTAACAGAAATTCAATACCCTCCACTTCCAAGAATGCTTAACAATCTAAAAAAGGTAAAAGGGCAATGGACAGAGGGGTATCAGCTCTCTAAAAGGACCTTTAGAAATCGTCGAGGCATCACTATCTATGCCTCTCCAAATGTTTTTGATGTCCTATAGCACAACCCTTCACCTGACACCCTAACTGCCATTGATTCCATGATACTCCAACACTTAGTTGTAAAAAATGTTGTCCCCCAGCTAGGGACATCCCACGTTAATATAGAGGTGCATATGACAGATGGAACTAGTGATAAGGAGACTCAAGTTTTTATGAATTCTCCTACATTTTAAATGAAGATAGCATCCTTCAATGCAAAGGGATTGAGCCACCTGTCAAGGCTTAGGACTAGCTTTTCAAAATTGGCTTCTGCAAATTGATCTTGATATTTGCTTTGTTCAAGAGCATAAACTGCATGCTCAAGCAGGTCTCACTATGAATTTTAAGGTATACACACTGTTCTCTGAAGAAAAATAGGGTAGCTATTTTGGTACTTTAACCTATGCCAGAAACTCCATGCATCCTCCATGGATTCTTGATATTAACCCAAGTAGATGCTCCATTATTAAGGTTACTACTGACTTGGGGCCCCTGCAAATTGCAAATGTATATCCTCCTAATGATACTTCACAAAAGATACCTATTTGGGGCTATCTAGCTAAACTCTAATGGAACCAAGGGATTTTAGGGGGGACTTCAACATGTTGCAACATGCTGACCATTCTACTTCAGTTTCCACTGTTATGTTTGTTGTAGAAAGTAATACTTGGGACCTACTTCAAAGTTCAGCCTCTCTAATTGATGCTTGGACTGCTGCTACTTGACCCTCACCTGGTTTTACTTTTCATTCACTCTCTCATCAAGGGTCTTAGTCTAGGTTAGACGGACTCTACTTTGTGGGTTCAGATTTGTTGCCTAACTCAAAAAAATGCAGGTGGACCTTTCCACTGCTCTTTCAGATCAGTTCCCTCTTTTCCTACACTTGTTCAATTTTGATTTGGAATAGTATGCATGCACTTGGACACTCAAAACCACTCATGATTAATAATTCTTTGCTCACTCATAAGGTCTTCAAACAACAGGTTATGGATGTCATAAATGATGCTACTGCTAAATTTGACAACCCTTTGTCTGTCAGGTTATCTATTATATCTCGTATGCATCAATGTGTTAGGGAACTGGAGAAGTTTGTGGCTAAGCAAGGTACTGATCAGTTGATTCAAGCTAAGACTACTGCCAGACACTTAGTGTTAAAAGCTGGTAGCAAATCGGTTGTACTTTGTCAAGCTGAACTTCAACAATTGGCTCAAGCCAGAGAGATCATTTTGGAATGGGAGCTAGCTCAAACCAGCAAACAGAAGTACTTATGTAGACAATGGGTGATTACTGATGGTAAGGATGTATCCAAAGCCTTTTACAAAAAATTAAAGCATTAAAAAAAAGGCAGAGGTTTCAAGAAAATGTTGCATCATGAGGATGGGCCTCCACTGTCTAAGGGCTCTGACTTTCTAGCAGTGACAACAAAATACTATGATGATCTCTTGAATGCTGGGCTTGATGTATCACAAACAAGGGCTACTGCAGTTCAAACTTTGCTAGAAGTGGTGGATCCATGCATTGAGGAGTCAACTGCATTGACATTGGAGCAGCCACTCAATGAGACTGATATGCATTAAAGAAACTGCCAAATGAGAAATTTCCAGACATATGTGGTCTTTCTAAAGAGCTTATGGTTTCATTCTTGCACCCTCTTTACAAAATGGTATGCTCATTGCTCAATGCTATTTTGTTATATCAATGCATGGATCTTGCTTTGAAGCAAGGCATTATCAAATTGATCCCTAAATCATTTTTTCCCAAGACCTTAACAGATTGGAGGCCCATCACCATGATGGGAATATTGTACAAATTGTTGGCTAAGGTTATTGCTATTAGGGTCGCGGCGTTATAGGTGGTAGATCTATCTATAACAATATCTTGACTGTCCAATTGGGAATTGAACATGCTATCAGCTCTACATTAGATATGGTAATGTTCCAGATAGATTTTTCCAAAGCATTTGACACAGTACAGTGGGACTTTGTGACCAGCACTCTTAGGAAAATGGGATTTGGGCCTAGAGTTAGTGGATTCATTAACCTGTTAGGCAACGGGGCCTTCTCGAAAGTGGTCATCAATGGAAGCCTATCTGAAAAAATTCATATTGCTAGATCAGTGAGGCGGGGGTGTTAGTCCTCTTTTCTTTGCAGTTGCTACCCACCCTTTTTATGCATACTTGGATGCTTTGTCTTCTTTTGGTTTTTTGCAAACACTGCAGCTAGGTCTAAGCATATTGCAAGAAAAGGCTTTTGCAGGTGGTACCTTTCTTTTTTTGAAAGCTAACAATGTCAATATTCTGAGATGTACTAAAACATTAGATTTGTTTGGTTCTACTGCTGGCCTTCCTCTTAACTTGACAAAATTAGCCGTGATAGATATATCAGCAAGGGACTTTGATGCACTCATTTGGTCGGGGAAAGATATCGTGAAGGGCACATATTCAAAAATTTGGGCTATCCAATAGGTGTAGGAGTGACTCAGAACCAACTTTAGCATTGGGTAGTTGAGAAAGTGCACGTCAAAATTGCAGCCTGGCACTATACTCAATGGCCCATTCATGTAACAATCCACCATGTCGGATCATTTTTTGCAAGTCCTTGCATGTCGGCTCCTTCAACTACCAACCTCACACGATCCTCACACCAAAACCTCCTATTACCCTTGCCAACTACAACCACACCGCTTCTCCATATTTATGCGCATATAAACTTCTCGTCAAAATTCTCACACATCAGTTGATCATATGGGTAATACAAGAATTTGTGGACGCTGCATGCTATTGTTCAAAATGACAATTACCTTTTCCTTGTAAATGTGTCCAATCCATCGTGAGACTTTAAATAAGCAATACGACTATGTTTATTTTTTGTATAGTGAAGCCATTCCATCATGCCAGAGGATATTATCCACGATGTGGGCCTAAGTTTGGATTGTTGCATGTCGTTGAAGAGAGGTTGCAAAAAGTCACCCCATCAAAGTGATTGATCGCTCGGTTGACTTGTTATATTGTATTAAGGAATTCAGGAATACATCTGTATCCGATCTGAAGGATTAACAAGCTAAAATTTTCTTTGGTGTTTTAGTTTTCACAAGAGACTTTTCGTTTAAGAGCTTTAAAGGATTTTATTATTTTGTATGTTTATTATTTTGTATGTTGGTTGGACCTACTTTTTTATATGAAAGCTTGAAGGCATGGAGTGAGGACACATGACTAGTGTTCGGAAAAAGTGTGCCTCTGCTTAGCCTTGAGCTGGTTGCAAAATCAAAGTAGCCGGTTGAGGGGAGGGCAAGAAGGAGAAAAATTCGCTTAAAATACATGGAAAATAGGGTAATTTTACAAAAATACCGGTTAATATTGTAAAATTTCTGATTCGGATTTGTCTTGGAGGGATTTTTGAATGTTTGTGAAAATAATTTTTCCCGAACATTGCACATGACCGAGAAGTGTTTAGGGTTTTGGAGATCTTGTTGCCCAAGGTGTACTGCTTGTAGCTTGACAAAATAGAGTTTTTGGCTTTCTAAAAAGAAACCCTTAGCTAGTGTGGGAGATTTTCATTGTTTTCAATGCACGATGAAACTAACCTTTTATTTTACATTTTAACATGTATTTGCTTTTCTTGCATTCTATTGTTTTACAATGCTAAAGTGAAGTTTCACCTTGCATACATAACTTTAGCAAATTTTACACACATACATATATGTTTTTTTTATTTGCATTCTATTGTTGTAGAATGCTAAAGTGAAGCTTCACCTTGCATAATTCTAATACGTTCTACATTTCTTGCATTTTATAGCTTGATTTTAGCGGCCGCTAACGTTCGAGAAAGTCTCTTTCATTAAGCGACTGTTGATCGAGTAATTTTGAGATTTGTAAAATTTTTGAACGATTGTCTCACATATTTTATGGGTTTTTCTTTCGTTTACCATGGTTTACAGCTAGCTAGTCTCAATTTTCAATCGGCTCAAAACTAAGCTGAGGCAATCCTTCCCAAACACTGACACCAATTTAATTCAATCTAACAATTTTATCACTTTCTTATTGTTTTTGAAAGCCGTCGTGACTCTTACACTTGTTTTCCTTGCATCGTTGCACGTGACACTACTTGACTACTAGGTAATCAATCCATGCTAATTATTTCAACCTCAATACTAAAACTATCGACAAATCTCTTTGGCAAGGCCCACCAACCAAGCAAGACCAATTTGAGAGAATGTAATAGATACTTCCCCTCTCTCCCTCTCTCTCTCTCTATCTATCTATCTATCTATTGCTCTACTTTTATTATATTCATTTGTTTATATACATGATGGCTTGGAATCTCAGTATCTCCTTTCAAGGAGTACCTCACCATCCTTCCCACCATATTGTTCCTTGATAAATGTGTCCAATCCATCGTGAAACTTAAATTAAGCAATATGACTATGTTTATTTCTGTATTGGAAGCTTCCGTTTACCAATGCCATCCTTTATATCTACGCATATGATTGAGTGCCTAATAATGTAAAAGCGGAGAACATTATCCACGATGTGGACCTAAGTTTGGATTGTTACATGTCGTTGAGGCCATTCCATCCAACTATTGACACGGAATTTTTGCACTAATTTGGGATGTGCGCATAAATTCCTAGAGATAATAGCACATTGATACTTTCACTATAACGACGATCCGAATGGCGGTTGTTCAATGCTTGGTTTAAAGTGAAAGTCTTGCTTGATTTTTTAATGCGCTTTGCACACACACACACACAGAGAGAGAGAGAGAGAGAGAGAGAGAGAGAGAGAGAGAGAGTAATACAATGAAAGTGAAGAGTATATGTGTGAGTGTGTGTCTTTGTGTGTATAGAAGAGATAATAGAGCTTTTTTTGTTGGTCAAAGAGAGAGAGAGAGAGAGAGAGAGAGAGAGAGAGGAGACCTCTCCATCCTCCTTTGTTGACTTTGGTTTCATTATTGGCCACCCTATTTTCAAAATAGATATTATATTGCTTAAATAAATCAAAAGTGGATATCCATAGGAACAAAATCATGGAAAAAGAAGATGATCTTGACTCCGCCAATGCCAATGCTTGACCATAATGTATCCTCTTGACCATCCGTCCCACGACAAGCTCTCGTAAGACATTTCCCTCCAAGCTTTGAGTCTTCAAGTGGGCGTTCATCCGCGAAGCCACTTGACACCTTGTCGTCAAGTGCTTACCAAGAGAGAGGTGGACCAAAATTTGAAAAGCGACTCTCAACATATGATTGAACGCCTAATAATGTGAAATTAGAAGACATTATCCATGATGTGGTCGTAAGTTTGGATTGCCGCATGTTGTTGAGGCCATTCTATCATGCTATTGAGGCGGAATTTTTGCCCCTAATTTGGGATGTGCACATAAATTCCTAGAGGTAATAGCACACTGATACTTTCACTATAATGGAGGCCCGGAATGGCAATTATACAATGCTTGTTGTGTGTGTCGAGCTGTGAAAGTCTCGCTTGATTTTTATAACTCGCTTGGAAAATCTTACTCACTGGGTCCATTCCACAACCTATTAATTAATTAGAAGCAAAGATTCTTTCTCCCAGTATTGTCAAACTAACAGATCTGCCTTCGCCCCAGTTCTTGCGTGTGTCCTCTCTTCTTCTCTTGCGCCTGCACCACACATGCCCATATTCATGAGTTGCGTCCCCCCCTTCCTCTCCTTGCTACACAGCATCCCCTCGCGTCCCTCTTGCAGACACTGATCTAACGCATCGCCTCCAGATTAACAATTCCCTCCCCTTGCTACTTGTCCGCCATCACCAAGCACATCTGCATCCACCTGGTCAGGCTTGCCTTGTCGTGGTCATCGTCGCTCATCTACAGGATGCCTTCACATTACTTGCCGACGCTTTGCATCCCCTTCACTAAATTAAGGCTGTGTCTACAATCTCTGCACAAGCTCCCAAGTAGCTCGCACAGAGGCTGCTTGAGCTTCCATACGAAGACAGGGAGCTTGCTTGAGAGCTCACAAACATCAACCATGCAGTAAGTAATTTGTTACGAGAGAGAGAGAGAGAGAGAGAGAGAGAGAGAGAGAGAGAGAGAGAGAGAGAGAGAGAGAGAGAGCTCATGGCCTTGAGTTCGACTCTGCCTCATTTGCGACCATGAGGATGTGTTAATCCCATGGCCGGCAGAACTATGACCTGCAACCCCCCAGTCTCATTCGCGTCCTCGGTGTCCTCACCACCCTTACTTGCACCGGTGTGTCCTAGCTGATCTGGCATCGGACACACAGAACAAGGATGTCCTCATCGTGTACGCATCATGATAGGGTTACTTGAGAGAGACAGCGAGAGAAGACTCTCTCTGGCCGCACTGATAGAGAGAGAGAGAGTTCCCACTTCATGCACACGCATGCTCTCCAGACTCCCAAGCTCGTGAGCTCAAGCGCCCTCTCTGGGCCTTCCTACCCTCCACAACCTTCCATAAACATCCTCGCTACACAACGCTTCCTGCCCTTCACTCCCATGCCCGTCAAGCCACAAAATAATGCGGAAAAAATCCTATGTCTCTCTGCCCTGCAGCTCGTGACTCATGGAGTCAGCTTCTCTTTCTCTCCCCTCCACGTGCCATACCACTCTTTTTTCTGCACAAGGCTAGCTCCCACGAGCATCTCCTTGGATTCTGCATAATGAGAGCAGCTTCAAAAATTGTAGAGACATACTCACTGATCGAATGGTAACACTCGTAGATGATAGTCAATTGAGGGTTTGGAATCATCTATGGAAGTGCTTTAGCTCTCCAAAATTGATTTCTGTGTGAATCAAGGGAGAAGGTTACGTTTTTAAGGAGAGGTTACAAAAAGATGCAAAAAGTCACCATTAAAGTGATTGATCGCTCGGTTGAGGAAGTAAGGAATACATTTGATATTTGATCTGAAGGATTAACAAATTGGAATTTTCTTTGGTATTTTAGTTTGCACAAGAGTCTTTCATTTAAGAGCTTTAAAGGAATTTATTATTTCGTATGTTGGTTGGACCTACTTTTTTATATGAAAGCTTGAAGGCATGGAGTGAGGACACATGACCAAGAAGTGTTTAGGGTTTGGAGATCTTGTTGCCCAAGGTGTACGGCTTGTAGCTTGACAAAACAATGTTTTTTTCCTTGCACCTTTGCACGAGACGCTACTTGATTGCTAGATAAGCAGTCCATGTTAATTATTTCAATCTCAATACTAAAACTATCGACAAATCACTTTGGCAAGGCCCACCAACCAAGCAAGACCAATTGAGAGAATGAAATAGATACTCCCCCGCCTCCCTCTCTCTCTCTCTCTCTCTACTTATATTATGTTCATTTGTTTATATACAGGATGGCTCGAAATCTCAGTATCTCCTTCCAAAGAGTATCTCACCATCCTTCCCACTATTTGAACATGATGGAAATAGACTCGAGCTTGAATCCGACCGTGCTCAAATTGGGCTCTTCTATGTCAGGCCAAGGGCCACCCTGGAGGTCAAGGATCGGGGCCAAAGGCCCGGTTGCTGAAGAACATGGGATCCTAGGGGCAAGGCCTATAAAGGGAGGCTGGGTGGAGGATCGAGGCTAGGCAGTCCCAGGGTCTCACATTGGTATCAGAGCTCAGGGGGGAGAGGTATGGAGGAAGGGGCCCTTGTATGGCTTGTGCATCTCTCTCTCTCTCTCTCTCTCTCTCTCTCTCTCTCTCTCTCTCTCTCTCTCTCAAGTTGTGAGGGGGGAGATCGGACTGTGGGAAGCGATCCTTGCGCACAAAAGGATGGAGACTTGCGTCTTTCTGAGCGTGGTCAGGCTTGATGAATTCGTGCGGACAAGGAGGTGATATTCCGTCTCTTGCTCGCCTACGTTCAAGCTCGGTAATGAGAATCACGAGGGTTAACGACTTTCCTGCATCAAGTCACTGTTGTAGAAACGCCAAAGTATTTACACATTAATTTCTTAATTTCTTGGTTTGGTGGGTGCCCTAAAGCCATCCTAAGGGGCCACTCCCACAGGATTGGGTGCTCTCAGCCGCATGTATACACCATGCAAAAGCATACATTATGAACTTCATCGTTCATGTATGCATAGTAAAGAGAGCGATTAGCATCATCATTTTGCTATCAAACGTCTGCAGTTTCTACCATGGTTTTGAGAAACCATTCAAGTTCAATTGCAATAAGCTTTCCAAAGTTTATGGAAAGCAGCGGCGGACAGATACTAATTGGGATATTGTTCAATTATAAGCATGAGGAGTACTACAAGGGCTATGAGCCATCAAATGGACTCCAAGCTGCCACGAACACATCCATTATATGGCCATCGGGTGGATTTTTTGATAAGGGAATCAAAACTCCGATATGCAAGGCATTTTGATGTGTGTTTGAATTGGTCATCAGGTATTCTATTTCATTCAAGTTGGTTTTTTAATTGGTATGTGCGGTGTTTTACAGGAACCTACGGATGAGTCATCTGGGAAGACTGTCTGTAAATTGTGGAAAAAAACACCTCAGTACTGTCAGTTATCCAATGGGATGGGCAGATTAGAAAGTATAATTTTGTGCTAAAGGATATGAAAAGTGCATACATTAGCACCAATCAATTCAATTAGTAAGCATTTATTGTTCTAGTTGGAGTTTGTTTACCATAAGTTAAAGCATGTTTATGACTAGGTTTAGTCTCTTCATGTATAAGTCAAGTTCTCAACCTTGAACACTAGTTATGGTGCGGTTGTTTACTAATGAAATTTGAGAACAAGTCAAGGACTTAAACATGGCTGATGAGTTATGTCAGCAAGTTACTTTCATGAAAAGTGAAAAGAGGTACTCTTTCGGGTACATATTTGTTGTGATAACTCCTTTAGCATGCTCATGTGTATTCTAATTGGAGTCTACACACTATGATTGGATATGAATTGGTAGCACAAGATGGTTGCAAATGGACAACAATGTGAAAAATCAAGATGTTACTCTTGGTTTCATTGCACCTTCTACTGAATCGTGTTCCGATTAAGCAAACAGCTGGATCCATGAATGATGCCACTGTGGAAATCATTCGTGTATCATCACTCTTGTTTTCGAGGATGAAAACGCTTCTCCAAAGGGAAGTAATGTCAGGCAAAGGGCCACCTTACAGGTCAAGGACCGGCGGGACCAAGGGTCAGCTGTTAAAAGAGACGGGATCCTATGGGAATGGCCTATAAAAGGAGGTTGGGCGGAGGATCGAGGCTAAGCAGTCCCACAGTCACACATTCTAACCACTACAGCCATCACATCAAACTACAGAGACCCGCAGTCCTAAACATTAAAAAAATCCCCCCGCCCCCCCTCCCCCCCCCCAAGTCTGCGCAACCTTGCTACTCTTTTCCCTGGCTTAGCATGGCACCTGCAGCTCAACACATCTCCAACGCTTTCTCTTGTGTGTTGATGAGAACAAATATTCGTTTTTTCAAAAGTAATTTTTTTAAAAAAATGTGTCCGGCGAACTTACCGCATGAGAAAGTGTGCCTCACCTTGCCAAGGTGCGCCGCCACAGAGAGAGAGAGAGAGAGAGAGAGAGAGAGAGAGAGAGAGAGAACGTGGCATAGGGAAGAAAATGAAGGGCGTGGTTCCTCTCCTCGCCTCCGGAGGGGGGGACTTTGACACTCTGCTGAACGTGCCCGCTCGTCACGGCATTACTCTCGTGTTGCCCTGCAAACCTATATATCGCGGCCGCGAAAGCCTGGGGTGTCGATTATCTGCATTACAAGCTTTTGCTTACGCTACAGCTTATAGTATCTTACTCTCCTATTTCATCATTTGCAGAACCTCGTCAGCAATATGGCCTCCAGCACCGCCCCTAATGCTGTCGTGGAGGAGTTCTCTCAGCAGCAGATGGCCCTTCTCCTGCAGCTCAAGAAAACCGTGTCGACACACCCCTTCATGGACGCCGACGCATTGAGGGCTCTCTTGCAAGGAGCCAGGTTGGAGACTGCCGCGAACTTCGACGTAAGTACACTCACACACACTTTCTACAAACCCACGCAAAAAGATGATTGTAAGAGAGTTCTGTCTCTCTCTCTTCCTCTTCTTACTCAGCTGCCTTCATCATCATCGTCATGACCTCATTGTTGCAGGCTAAGGCTGCTCCTTACAAATCACTCACTCGCCCCGATGATAAAACCTCCCTTGGAGCACTAGAGGCGATAAAGGCTGCATGGGAGAACATCTTCACCTCCATGGAGACCAAAGCCTCGGGGCTTTACACCCCGCAGTCATCATCGACGGGTAAGGCTTTACTAGTATTGAAAAAGTTGAGTTTCAATGTCTATCATCGTGGTCCATCATAAGATTCCAAGAGCAATGCTCCTCTGTACTAAATCTCCACCAATTGCAAGAAGATTTAGAAATTTTCTCATGTAGGAAAACAGAGTCTTTCTCAGTGTTTTTCATACAATGCATAACATCATGAGCTTCTGCTCGAGAGGCACCGCATACCTAGCTATGTAGGATCAGGGGCAGAGGACCGCCGGCCCCCCGGGCGGTCCCCCCCCCACCGGGCCGGCGGTCCCCTGCCCCCGATCGTACCTAGCTAGGTATATGGTGCCTCCCTCAGAGAAGCTCATGATGTTGAGGTAAGTCACAATGTGGGAATTATTGTGAGAATTTATCCAAAACTTCTTGTGCAAGATGTTGAAGTTTGTGTTGTTAGCACTATTGGAAGAAATTTTCCTCAAACCACATGGGTATACTTATCTACCAAGTGGTTGGAAGGCAAGTTGTTACTCGCCTGCCCACACTAGACCGTGGGGTGGGTCTCTTGTACCTTGCCTTCCAACCCACCCACTAGCAAGTATGTGGTGTCTACCTAGTGAAAAGATCATCCTCCTAAGCACTAATATAGGAGATAAGCTCCTCATATTCCCCACGGGTTGTCACATCATTAACACGTTCAAGAAACACCCCACAAGCTTTGAGTGTAAGCATGCAGGACTAAAACTTTGAGTGTAAGCATGCAGGACTCTCCCCATCTTGGGCAACCACATTAGCAAAATGGGTACTCGAGGCGGCCATTGCAGCCGTTTTGTCGTATGTGATCGACAAGATCAGTGAGCTCAAATCTGGCGATGTCTATGATCTACTATGCAAGCTCCGTGATGCCTTGAATGAAATTCTCAACACGATTGATGATATATTTACTAATGCTTTTCGTGCCTTGCTCGACCTCGTGATTGCTCTCCTCCAAGATCTCATTCCTTTGGTTGATGAACCCTTGAAAACCCTCCTTGAGGCATTACTTTCTGCTGCAGAGGACCTAAGAGACTTGCTCTAGCTTTTCAGCCAAAGCAACAACAGGCCAGAAAAAGAGTTGATTTGAATTTTACTATATAGATGCTTATATGTAAGCCACACTATATCACGAGTTGCAAACAATAAGTGTACACCCTTGAAGTAATAAATAAGTTTTATTTTGATGTCTTTATTCTAGACTACAAAGTTACTCTGCCCATTGTTTTTGTGATCTCAATACATCTATATATCTAGTAACCCTCTTTGATAATTAAGATAAGAAAAGCCTTACCTTTGTTATATTTTTGATAGAATGTTTCACAAGAAGTTTTGGACAAATTCTATAAATATTTTCCACATTGTGACTTACCTCAACATCATGAGCTTCTGTGAGGGAGGCGCCGCATACCTAGCTAGGTATACGGTGCCTCTCGAGCAGAAGCTCATGATGTTATGCATTGTATGAAAAACAATGAGAAAGACTCCGTTTCCTACATGAGAAAATTGCTAAATCTTCTTGTGTTTTTATAGGGGTAAGAATCACCTGAATAATAATCCACGAGTCTATAGTCCCATCTCTCTGTGGCAAGAGTGGATCTTTATAAATCTCTCTACGATGTGGTCTTGTAGATTTGTAACTTTCAGCACATTGTGATCTCTTGGCTGGGATCTCCTTGGTTTCCTCTAGCGTGACCCCTCTTTGTATGGTAGCTGATAGTGGGCGTATAATCCTTTAAGGAAACTGTGTGAGATACAACTATCACAAGAAGTTTTGGACAAATTCTGACAATATTTCCCACATTGTGACTTACCTCAACATCATGAGCTTCAGTGAGGGAGGCGCCGCGTACCTAGCTAGGTACGATTGGGGGTAGGGGACTGCCGGCCCGGTGGGGGGGACCGGTGGTCCCCTACCCCGAATCGTACCTAGCTAGGTATGCGGTGCCTCTCGAGCAGAAGCTCATGATGTTATGCATTGTATGAAAAACAATGAGAAAGACTCTGTTTCCTACATGAGAAAATTGCTAAATCTTCTTGTGTTTTTATAGGGGTAAGAATCACTTGAATAATAATCCACGAGCCTATAGTCCCATCTCTCTGTGGCAAGAGTGGATCTTTATAAATCTCTCTACGATGTGGTCTTGTAGATTTGTAACTTTGAGCACATTGTGATCTCTTGGCTGGAATCTCCTTGGTTTCTTCTAGCGCGACCCCTCTTTGTATGGTAGCTGATAGTGGGTGTATAATCCTTTAAGGAAACTGTGTGAGATACAACTATCACAAGAAGTTTTGGACAAATTCTCACAATATTTCCCACATTGTGAGTTACCTCAACATCATGAGCTTCTGTGAGGGAGGCGCCGCACACCTAGCTAGGTACGATTGGGGTTAGGGGACTGCAGGCCCGGTGGGGGGGACCGGCGGTCCCCTACCCCCAATCGTACCTAGCTAGGTATGCAGTGCCTCTTGAGCAAAAGCTCATGATCTTATGCATTGTATGAAAAACAATGAGAAAGACTCCGTTTACTACATGAGAAAATTGCTAAATCTTCTTGTGTTTTTATAGGGGTAAGAATCACCTGAATAATAATCCACGAGCCTATAGTACCATCTCTCTATGGCAAGAGTGGATCTTTATAAATCTCTCTACGATGTGGTCTTGTAGATTTGTAACTTTTAGCACATTGTGATCTCTTGGCTGGAATCTTCTTGGTTTCTTCTAGCGCGACCCCTCTTTGTATGGTAGCTGATAGTGGGCGTATAATCCTTTAAGGAAACTGTGTGAGATACAACTATCACAAGAAGTTTTGGACAAATTCTCACAATATTTCCCACATTGTGACTTACCTCAACATCATGAGCTTCTGTGAGGGAGGCGCCGCATACCTAGCTAGGTACGATTGGGGGTAGGGGACTGCCGGCCCGGTGTGGGGGACCGGCGGTCCCCTACCCCCAATTGTACCTAGCTAGGTATGCGGTGCCTCTCGAGCAGAAGCTCATGATGTTATGCATTGTATGAAAAACAATGAGAAAGACTTCGTTTCCTACATGAGAAAATTGCTAAATCTTCTTGTGTTTTTATAGGGGTAAGAATCACTTGAATAATAATCCACGAGCCTATAGTCCCATCTCTCTGTGGCAAGAGTGGATCTTTATAAATCTCTCTACGATGTGGTCTTGTAGATTTGTAACTTTGAGCACATTGTGATCTCTTGGCTGGAATCTCCTTGGTTTCTTCTAGCGCGACCCCTCTTTGTATGGTAGCTGACAGTGGGCATATAATCCTTTAAGGAAACTGTGTGAGATACAATTATCACAAGAAGTTTTGGACAAATTCTGACAATATTTCCCACATTGTGACTTACCTCAACATCATGAGCTTCTGTGAGGGAGGCGCCGCATACCTAGCTAGGTACGATGGGGGGTAGGGGATTGCCGGCCCGGTGGGGGGGCCGGCGGCCCTTACCGCCAATCGTACCTAGCTAGGTATGCGGTGCCTCTTGGGCAGAAGCTCATGATGTTATGCATTGTATGAAAAACAATGAGAAAGACTCCGTTTTCCTACATGAGAAAATTTCTAAATCTTGATATCTCATACCTTCTAAAACGAGTGATACAAGCTCCAAGATTGTCATGTTTGTGTGTGTGTGTATCTCTATCAGAAAATGACCAGACTAAAATGAGTCTCTAGAAGGTAGATTGACATGTTAACAACACCTCTTATATGCCAAAGATACTCTTCTATACACTACATCTTCGTACAAAATACTCCTAATTCTCCATCTCATCTTTACAAAACTAACACATCATGTTTGCTCTTTCCACATGTGTAAATTTATATGTCTATGTCTCTACCCTAAGCTCGTCAATTGCCACACATGAAGTATGTGGCTGTGTTTTGATATAATATGGCCGTTGTTAAGGACAGTTTTGTTCAAGAGGGTATCAAGAACATTATGAAAATTTGGGGGTCTTGTTTGGGCCTTGTAAGAGTTTCCACATCTGCAAAACTTTAGTGCAATTCTTTTAGCGTAAAATTAATGTTTAGCCACATAGAAAACCTATCGATACATTCAAGTAAAGGTGTTGTGTTGAAACAAGATTTAGATTTGGCAGAAAGTTTGTGCTTTAAAGGATTCTACCAGATTTGAGTAGATGTGTTACTTTAAAACAGGAGAGAGAAAGTTCAAACTCATTTCACTTAAAATATTGTGCATCAACATGAATCCAAATCTATGGAAACCTTTCGCGGGGATCAACCGTTTTACTAGAGTATTCAAGGTTATATTATGGACAAAACACAATCTACTAGTCACTCTTCTTTACTCTCCAAGGATAATTTTTTTGAGATTCACACACACTCTAAATTTTTGATTTTTCTTTGGTACCATCACAATTGATGACACCCAATCGGTGTGTTTTATTAAATAGCATCTCCATGTAGATGTGGATACAATTTATGAGTCCATTCAAAAAACAAATTGATCTCCCACACTGACTAAGCTACTGATGGATCACCTGAGACATGGTAATCATAATCATCTTAATCTTTGGTGTGATTGGTCACTTCATCCTATGGATCCCCGTGCTATATTGTCTACTGCTTTAGTTAATAATCTCACATCGCTATTACTTTTTGTTGTATCAAGAGTTCTTAGGTTATTGCAATAACTTGATGAGGAATTTGACAAGGAGTGATAAATCTCCTGATAATGAAGCGACGACTATAACTTTTGTCAAATTTATTTATGCAAAGAGCAAACCTTTTTGAAGAACAAAATCTTATACTTTAAAGAAATTTTATCCTCCAAAGAAACCATTTTTGAGCTTGGAAAAGAGGTGAAAAGGACAAGCATTGATACTTCAGATGTTAAAAGGGTTATAGATGGTTTTCGCATCAATGAAAATGAATATTCAAGCTCGGGATATTCCCCACAGGTTTTCACATCATTAACACATTCATGAAACACCCCACAATCAAGACTAAAACTATGAGTGTAAGCACGGAGGACTCTCCCCATCTTGGAAAATCAAAGTAGGAAAATTGCTTACTCAAGCACAAGGTAATTTAGAAATTTTATCATGTAAGAAAACGGAGTCTTTTCCATTGTTTTTCATACAATGAATAACATCATGAGCTTCTGTTCGAGAGGCACCGCATACCTAGCTAGGTATGCGGTGCCTCCCTCACACAAGCTCATGATGTTGAGGTAAGTCACAATGTGGGAATTATTGTGAGAATTTGTCCAAAACTTCTTGTGAAGTAAGGTGGCCATTGCAACGGTTCTCTCGTATATAGTGGTTGACAAGATCAATGAAATGAAATAATATGGCAATGTCTATGGTCTACTATGCAAGTTTCGGGATGGGTTGAATGCAGTTCTCAAGGTGCTTGTTGTTGTATTTGATGATGCCTTTCATGCCGCGCTTGACCTCGTGGTTGCTCTCCTCAAAGCTGTCCTTCCTTTGGTTGGTCAACCCTTGAAAGGCCTCCTTGAGGGAACACTCCTTGCTGCGGACGCACAAGAAAACTTGATCTAGCTTTTCATGTGACTCTAGAAGTCTCCTTCGAGAAGTATGGCGAGGCAGCTTTGGCGTGCTTGCATGGAGGAGGAAGATTTAGAATTTTTCTCATGTAGGATTTTTTCCATGTTTTTCATACAATGCATAACATCGTGAGCTTCTGTTCGAGAGGCACCGCATACCTAGCTAGGTACGATTGGGGCCAGGGGACCACCGCCCCCCCCACCGGGCCGACGGTCCCTTGCCCCCAATCGTACCTAGCTAGGTATGTGGTGCAGAAGCTCCTGATGTTGAGGTAAGTCACAATGTGGGAAGTATTGTGAGAATTTGTCCAAAACTTCTTGTGATAGTGAAGCTTACATTTACCAATTGCATCCCTTTCTATCTAAGCATATGATTGAGCGCTGAATAATGTGAAATTAGAGGACATTACCCATGATGTGGACGTAAGTTTGAATTGTTGCATGTCGTTGAGGCCATTCCATCATGCTGTTGAGGTGGAATTTGTGCACATAAGTAATTTGGTCGATACTTTCACTACTATAGTGGTGGCCTGGATGGCAGTTGTACAATGCTTGTTCTGTGTGTCAAGTGAAAGTTTCCCTTGATTTTTTAGCTCACTTGGAAAATCTTACTAGGTGAATGGTAACACTCATGTGTGCTAGTCAATTGAGGGTTTGGGATCATTTATGAAATTAGCTTTAGCTTCTCCAAAATTAGATTTTGTGTTAATCAAGGGAGAAGGTTAGGTTTTTAAGGAGAGGTTGCAAAAAGATGCAGAAAGTCACCATCAAAGTGATTGATTGCTCTGTTGACTTGTTATATTGTGTTGAGGAAGTTAGGAATACATTTGATACGAAGGATTAAGAAATTGAAATTTTCTTTGGTATTTTAGTTTGTACAAGAGTCCTTTCATTTAAGAGCTTTAAAGGATTTTATTATTTTGTATGTTATTACTCCCCATCCATGCCAGTCTCGAAGATAACGCGTTTAGTTATTGTTGCAGGAGTGGTTCTTTCTCGTACCCCATGAGAATTGTCTCATGGAACATCCAGGGATTAGGTGGACCCCAGTTTCAGCGCCAACAGGGTCAATTGCGTCAAGAGCTTTAGTGATGTCTTGTGGGTTTAGAGATTGATCTTCTTATGTTGCAGGAGCATCATCTTTGTGAGAGCAATCATGGTCTAATGCGAGAGCAATCATGGCTTAGTATTATTGTGCTTAGGGCTCAGTGGATTACTATGCAGGTTCACGGCTGCCTCATGGGCTTCCTGAACATCTATGAGCCCAATGTGGCAAGTGCACATGCAAAGTTTTGGTCTCTTATTGTAGAGTCTCTGTTCGCAAGCAAAACAATGGTGCATTGGGGGTGACTTCAACATGTTGGAGGACCCCTCTGACAGGATTGGAGGTATCCATGCTACTGTGCACGAGGATGAGTTGGAAGCTTTGGAGATTCTATGTATGACCTTGAGAGTTTTGGATGTTTTTGGCAACATTCAGGCTTTGTGAGGCAGTATTCAGGCTCAAACCACAGAGTAGAAGCAGTGAATCTATCTCAGATAAACCACTTCTATGCGACTGACCACATCTATGACATGGGTGCATCTGTTTGCATTCTCTCTAGGACATCCTTTTTGGACCATGCACCAATGATCCTCATTTTGATAGAAAGATAGAGGATGAGGAGCATGATGCTATACATCCCTGAGAGGATCTTGTTGGACTCAAAGCTCAAAGAGCCTGTGGTGGCTGTTTGGACAAAGGGCTTGGACATGCAAGACTCCTCTTCTGACAGAGTGGCCTCTAGACTTGCTGAGCTTAGTTTCTTCTTCCTCCAGGAGTCTATGGCTCACCTTGTTTTACGGCAAGGGAGGAGGAGAAGCGTCTCCAACGGGACATTGTTTCCTTGAAGAGGATGCAGGAGCAGCACCTTGACACTCCTTGGCTGGAGGAGAAGTTGCACCAGGCTCACTAGGAGCTGGCCAATATAGAGAAGCGGCACCATGAGTTTGCTTTCCACCATCAAAAAGTATTTAAGTGGACCTAGGTGGGTGACAGACTGACCGAGGTGTTCTTTGAGACAGCAGACCCGCCATGTGCACACAAGTGTCAACCATTTGAGGAGACCCAACGTGTCAGTCTTCAGAGCCAGAGGATATGCGTGCAATTGCTATTGAATTTTATCATGATCTGTTGGCAGTAGAGCCTCAGTTACAGCTTCAAGTCCTCAAAGCACTTCCCCAAGACAGTTTTCTAAGTGAGGATGGTTTGACTCCCAGTTTTTTCTTGAAGTTCTAGGACTTGCTTGGCTCTGATATTTGTAGTGCATTTCAGTACATCTTGCACACAAGTGAGATCCTTGACAGCATAAGTGAGGGCTTGATCTACCTCATTCTCAAGCAGAGAGGCTCCTTGGACGAGACTTGACAGTGGCGGCCCATCACCATCCTCAACTCAACTTACAAAATTCTAGCCAAGGCTCTGAGCTTGAGGATTCAACCACACCTAGAGAGCATTATACATGGGACAAGTTTTGTCAAGGAGTGAAATATCCTTGACAACATCATCACTTTCTGGGAGGTGTCTACCCTCACGCACCTCCAAGGTGAGGCTTTCGTGATACTTCTTCTCAATTTTGAGAAGGCTTACAGTGGATTTGATTGGGACTTCTTTGAGGGCACTCTATGCAGGATGGGTTTCTCAGACACTTGGATCAAAGGCGTGTCAGCTCTCTACAGACGTGTACACAGTCAGGTGCTTTTGGTAGGAGGTAGAGGGGACCGGCTCATTCTCACACGCTCGGTCAAATAGGGTTGCTCTCTAGCCCCTTCCTTTTTTTGTTCTATGTTGAGTCTCTGACCAAACTCTTGGTTTCATAGTAGGTTGGTTTGCATGACTTAGCGCTCCCTATTCAAGGCAATGAGCTACTGGATGTTGAGTTTGCCAACAACTCAGATCTGTACTTGGAGGGCTAGGAGGTCGACCTGCACAAGTGTGAGCAAGCTCTAGAGATGTTTTACTGTACATCAGAGTGCACTGATCAACTGGAGGAAGACAGTGGCTTTCTGGGCTGATAATGATCCTACGCCTGATTGGTCACTAGGTGACACCTTTAGATTGATTCCCCTAGGGACTATAGTTCACTACTTGGGCTATCAGGTTGTTTTGGACCTATCTCCTAAGAAACAGACTGCTCCCCTCCTCCTATCCATCATGAGAAAGTTGCAACATTGGAGTTCGGCACGGCTCTCTTTGGTAGGCAGTAGAGGTTCCACAGGTTGTAGAGTGATGTTTTCAAAAGATTCGAGTAGTAGACATCTGTGGAGGGATTTGTGTCATCGATCATGACCCTACAGATCTTGAGGGAGGCCATTAGAGGCTTTAGGCTTGGGAGATATTCCCTCTGGCATGAGTGCGGGGGGATCTTGGAGAGTGATTTTGGAGAGACCCCTTCTCTTTAGCCGACCACCCTGGGATCCCTTTCTTTCAGTAAATTATTCGATTAGGACATCCATTAGGAAGAGAATGGGGTCTATGAGGGCCTCTATATTTGGCAGTTTAAGGAATTCAAAACTTTAGTATTAAAAAAGTAATCAAAGGATAGCTTTTGAATTCAAACAGGAAAAACAACTAGCTTATTTGAATTCAAAGTTTTCCCCCACAATGGAATTTAAAGTCTAGCGGGTAAAACCATATCATGTAGCATATCTATGGAAAGAGCTCGACGCATAGATTGTATATCTATGATCTCCGCTCAAATTGGTGATCATCTATGGGAGTTATGGAAGGCCAAAAATCATAAAATTTTCCAACTCCTTTTTGGGGGGAAAAGTGCATCCTTTGACCACTCTTACACATCTCTTACACACTCACCATTCTTGCACACATGGCCTACACCTATTTGTCAAAATGTTAATCACCTCCATAAGCTCATGGAAAATAAAGAGCCCCTCCTACACCCCATCCTCTTCCTAATGCACATATTGGCAGCCGAATAGAGGCTCGTCCTGCTGTAGTGCTTGATTGGCAGGAGGAGGGTCTCACAAATGAGTTCTTTTCAGGCTTTTGGGCAAGGTTGTGGTACTCCAGACAGGCACGGCCAGTCAATTTGTTCCAGTGGGTAGTTTCACACAACTCTATAGCAGTGGGGAGCTAGCTAGTACATAGTTGCCTTTCGGCACCATGTGCAACTTGTGACCATCCTTTAGAAAGTCAACATCATTGTCTGTGGGACTTGCACATGGCACAATAGGTTTGGATTCTGGTTCTTCGGCTGATGCTAGCTCCTTCCATAGCACGACAATACACTTGGGGGGTAGCTTCTTAATCCATTCTCACGGGATCTGCACTACAGTTAGACCTATCGTCCACCAACAGGATGATAGTGATCCAAGGGGTTCTACCTACACTCAAGTCTGCTACAAAGATTACTCCACAGGAGTGGTGCAATGAGGGAGAGGTGTGTTGGGAGCTCGTTTGTGGCATGACACTCGTTCATTTGGCGAGCCCATTGCTTTCGCAACTTCGAGGCTCCCCCTGTCCAACCAGCAAAGACTGTTCGTGGCTTTTGGCTAGAGTTGATTCATACTCTTAGGAGACAATTCAAGAGACTTTAGGGCATCTTTGATCACATGCAGGAGCACAGAGAAGCGTTCATACGACTCTAGCTCCTTGAGCTGAAAGGCCGCTGGGAGACTAAATGTTGGATCCTCCTCCCAACCAACCTTTTATAGGAGGACCCATGGTCTTTTGCCCTAAATGGATCCCCTATCCACAACTTCAGTTCGGCCCTTGGCCTAGGTCCCTGACCCCCCTAGGTCGGGCCGTGCCCTCTAGCCCTTGGCCTGACATTACTTCCCCCTTGGAGAAGCATTTTCGTCCTTGAAAACAAAAGCAAGAGTATCCACATAAGAACACTAATGTTTTCCATTGTGGCATCCTTCATGGATCCAACATTTTGGTTGACCAGAACATGGTTGAGTAGGAGGTTCAATGAAATCAAAAATAACATCTTGATTGTGCACATTGTTTTCCATTTGCAATCAGCTTGTGTTATGGGCTCCTATCCAATCATAGTGTGTAGACTCCATTTAGAATGCACATGGGCATGCTAAACAAGTTATCACAACATAGATGTACGTGAAAGAGTACGTGAAAGATGTACGTGAAAGAGTACCTCTTTTCACTTTCCATGAAAGTAACTTGCTGACATAACTCATCTGCCAATTTTAAGTCCTTGACTTGTTCTCAAATTTCTTTAGTAAACAACCTCACTAGAACTAGTGTTCAAGGTTGAGAACCTGACTTATACATGAAGAGACCAATCCTAGTCGCAAACATGCTTTAACTTAAGGTAAGCAATGCCAACTAGAATGATACATTCTTGCTTAATTGGATTGCTTGGTGCTAACGTACTCACTTTGCATATCCTTGAGCACAAGAGTACGCTTGTAACTTGTAATCTGCTTATCCTCTTTGTATTCTGACTGTATTGAGATGTGGTTTTCCCCACGGTTTACAGACAATTGTCCTAGACGACTGGTAAACGGGGATCACAATATCATACAACATTCTTGAGAGAACAACAATGTCCTGAAGAACCATCTTGGTTAACTGGAAAAATCCACAAGCACCCAAATCGAGCATGACGTCTATTGGTGATTGGTAGATCCAAAATTAATCTCATAGAGATACTGCGCAGAGAGTGCAAAATGCTTAAGAGACAACAACTTGATGAATACGCATGCTATTCCAAATCTGTCGTTGCTAAACATGAGGCCCATAACACCTAGTGTGTATGCTATTAGTAAAGAACAGATTCAAACATGTATATCCATGATCAGCCTTGCCAATACTGATGGAAAATGTGATGCTCCTAGCACACAGTAAAGAGGAATGTAAATAGTTCAGAAAAGAAACTAAATACTTTCTGTTGCAATCATTTGCAAGCCTTGCCTAAAACGTTTGAACAATAATAGAATGTGAAACATTAATCACTTCTAGGTACAAACAATGAAACCTTTTCATTAACAACTTATAGCCTTGCTATATGCATAAACAACCATCTGTAATGTTGTTTAGCAACACTTGTACCTTAAGAAGTCATTCAAAGTATCCGATAGTTTCTGGCCACTGAAATTGCTCATGATACGTCGTGCTAAAAATGGTCTAGAAAATAGATTTGACCAGTGCCTAGGGACATTCTTGCGACACATAATTGAAGTAGCGATGCCAGTGTCTGTCCCAGAGACTCATATTCTCCACATGTGGAATATGTCACAGGTAAGGATGTCTAGAAAAAAAACATCCTTCAAGTACGAGAGGTACTTGGGTGTGGAGGTAATTGTAAACACGCATATGACGTGTGTGAGAGAGACCCTCGTTATCCATGCTCCACACTGGCTAAACCGAACTCCTTCAGTTCCTAGACCATGTTGTATCCCATCTGACAACATGTGCCAAATCAACCCCTACAAGTGGGTCCATAACAGCAGAATGCAAAAATTTATTATGGACACTAAAGCCCAAATTTCTTAGCTCTTATGTGACCTTGTCATCTCATTGAAGAGCAAAAATGGATGAAAACATAGAAGTTGACTCGTACAACTTGAAAAAGTTAAGCAAAACTTATGCAAAATGGAAAGAAACCAACTGATTTGTGCAATTTGTGCACCTGGAGGTTGAACATAGTGTTCACTTACCTGTAGTCAAAGGCACTTGCCTAAATTTCCCGTCTGCAAAGGTCTGGGAGTACTAATTTGAAAATCAGTAAAATGCAAGTAATATTGCACATGTAGCCTTGGGTGTTTCTGTTGCAATCCAAACACCTTGGTTAGAACGACCTTGCCAAAATTGCTTGGTTAAATTGTTGTATGGAAATTACTCAACTAGCAACCAACAGTATCTGAATTCAACTTTGGAAGTTGAAACTATCCACATGCCCTTGGCAGCTGATGGACTTCTTTCCTGGAAAGTGAAAGTGTGAAGATTCCAAGAATTGACCATCACACTTAATAAGTGATTTAGTAATCACGAGTTGAGTCTTACCCCCAACATTGGACTCATATAGACACGCATAGTGCTAGAGGTAAAATAGGAAATCCACTAAAGTGGGAATCGTATTCTCAACTAAATCTTTTTTGGACCCAAAAATTCATAATCTTGGGTTTTTGTGACAGTTGTGTTGTCTAAAATGTTGGCTTTATCTATACACCTTGGTAGAGATAATCCCTTATGAGTTTAAGATGTTCAAAAACTCAACTTGATTTCACACTCAAAGTGTGTAGTGCTAAAAGAATATCCAAAACATCGCTACTGGCTAGACTCTTGCTTGTCCAGTAGAATCGATGGGTGCTCAACTAAATAGGACTATTCAATCTTGAAATCAATCATTAATAGATTACAAACAGATGGCTCTTAGCCATTCCAAAATAGGTGGCAATAGATGGCACTTAGCCCTTCCTGTTGGCTCGTAGCCCTTTCGAGTACTGTACTGACATACCTCGGAACAAACTCCCCTTCCATCACAAGGCAGAGTCTCGAATCTTGCTTTTAGGAAAAAAATTAAATGAAGATGAAACAATAATCTCTAGTTCATGGTACTTACCGGTCATCGAAGACGACAATATCAAAAAACTCCGTCAGACATGAAGCGATTTTCTTGAAAGTCATAGCTTCAGCATATTGGCAATGGCAAATAACCAAAAGACTTGCTTCCTTTGAATCCATTTTTGGGTTGAAGCCAATAGATTGACAACCTTTCCATACTGGTTTGGTTCAATTGGAGCACATCGTGTATGCCTTTGTGAAAGGCCTTGCACTTATTTTTTAATCTAACGTGGCTTACGATGTTAAGGTCTTTGCATGGCCAGTGTTGAGTGCACGTTGTGCATGCCACCTTATCACGGTCCTCTAACACTTGTAAACTGACTAGTATAGTCGTGCTATCATGCCAAGTACATCGATATGGGGTACATCCCAAGGCCGGCCTGACATGTTCATGCATGAAGCCTTGTACAGGTTGATTATGCCATGCCAAGATTGGTCATACTATATCTTGCTAAGCTCTGTAGTTGTGCGACTTGCACGGTGCATGCATGCAACCCAGACTGCTGTTGGCTTTTGTAGGCTAGGCTGTGGGAGCGACCCCCAAGGGTGGCCAGTAGGGCACTCGTAGGGTTCCCAATGTAAAAATAAGCAAAGAAAAAAAATGAAAACAAACAAATTAGCAATGGCGGGTCTGTTGCAGACTACTACGAAGGGCCAAGAGCAACTATGAGCGCACGGTGTTGCTTACTGTTCAATGATGCTATGACGAGTTTTGCTCAGCCGACCGCCGCAATCTGGACGAGCTCAAGAGATCACAGTTCCACCGAGGTCGATTCCGACCATCGCTTGTGTGTAAGGGTGCTTACACGCGCTCATGTTCTTGGTCATGCAAGCTTGAGCGCGCCATGGAAGTGGATGCTCCTGCGGCCCTGTCCTCTTCCTCCTTCCAGGGGAACCTGCCCAAGCCATGGCAGGAAAGCGTGAAGCAAAGGCAGAGAGAGAGAGAGAGAGAGAGAGAGAGAGAGAGAGAGAGAGAGAGAGAGAGAGAGAGAGAGAGAGAGAGAGAGAGAGAGAGAGAGAGAGAGAGAGAGAGAGAGAGAGAGAGAGAGAGAGAGTCAGCAATTCATGCCTTTCCATGCAAAAACATGCAAGCCTTCCCCTTCCCCCCTCCATCCCTGAGTTGTGATACTAGTGAAAGGCCACCGGGAGACTGAATGTTGGATCCTCCTCCCAGCCAACCTTTTATAGGAGGGCTCATGGCCCTTTGCCCTAAATGGATCCCTTGTCCACACCTTTAGTCGGCCCTTGGCCTAGGTCCCTGACCCCCCTAGATCGGGGACTGTGCCCTCTAGCCCTTGGCCTAACATGGGCTTTGCTTCACTATGGTCTGGAGTGAGCCTAGATGGCACTACCATCCACCTGTGTGGATTTTCTCCTCCCATATCTTGATTTAGCCCTCATTATACATATGTTTTTTTTTCATTGTGAGAGTCTCTCCAATGGTAGATGTAGCCCTCTCTTGTAGAGGTGACTGAAGCCTTATGGGAAGTTTTATTAACTAATGGAAGGATCATTTTCTCAAAAAAAGTTTGGATTACTGCATGTCGTTGAGGCCATTCCATCATGCCTTTGAGATAGAACTTTTGGACCTAATTTGGGATGTGCACATAAATTCCTAGAGGTAATGCAACTTAAAATTTTCAAGGAAGGAGAGGGCATCCATGTGTCATGCATTGGTTGAATTAAAAGAAAACCTTACAAAACTTTTTTTATCTAGAATGCAAAAGTGAAGGCCAAGAATATCTAAAATGCAAAAGTGATTACTAACATCTGTATCTATCTATACTAAGAATAAAAGGTGAAGTTTTTCAGGACCTATCCTTGCCACATGGCGTGTCCTCCTCCATCCGACAAGAGAAGCAGGAAAAACCGACTACCTGGTTGTGTGTTTGTGTATGTGAGAGAGAGAGAGAGAGAGAGAGAGAGAGAGAGAGAGAGAGAGAGAGAGAGAGAGAGAGAGAGAGTGTTCAAGGAGTATCTGGAGAATTAATGCTCTGTGTGTATGTGTGTTTGTCTGTTGGATATATATATATATATATATATATATATATATCTACATCTATATTAAAGAGAGAGGGGTGGACCTCCACGTGGCTGCAAATGTCTGCAGCCAGGGCCTTCCCCTCCATTTGGCGCTCCCATTACCCCCAACCTTATGGCCTTTGTGGCACATCCAACAGCCCACATGGCACACCCTTTGGCCATCATGGAATAGCCAGCGAGCATGCCACGTGCTAGATTATAGGTCAGGTTTAGGCAACAAGTTAAGTTATAGGTTAGGTTAGGTTAGGTTAGGTTATAGGTTGTATGTAAAAAGTTAGGTTAGGTTATATGTTAAGTTAACTTATGTTTAGATTATAGATGGACGTTGTGTTCGGACAATTAGAACTTATGTACTTTCAATTATCGGTGAAACGTCCAAACACGACCATCTACCAGCGTCTAAACCATAACCCTCTAACCCTATTAGCAGACTGAAATGGCCAAGCGCTATAATACTAATTGGATTTGGAGCGACCAAATCAAAAGTTACCAAACGTAAGCGGATTTACATAGCCTGCCATAATGCTCTAAATACAATAATGTATTAGCGGCCAAAACAAAAGTCGCTAATCTAAAGCCGATAACCCTTAACAGACTAAATGGCTTAATGATACCCTAATATGTTTTAGAGCGCTTTACCTTAGTGGCTTTACATAGTGTGTCCTAATGCACTGTCCCAACACAGTGCACCTTCTATTAGTAGTGGCCAAAACGAATCCATAGAACACTAAGCGGCTAGCCCTAAGCAGATTGAAATGAAAAAACGCTACACTAATCCAATTTGGAGCTGCCAAACCTAGGCAACTTTACATAGCGCACCCTAACACTCCAAAATACGGCCATCCATTAGCGGATAAACCAACACTAGTCCTAAGACGTTAACTCTAGGTGGCTAGCCCTAAGTGGATTGAAAACACTAATATACAGTCATTGACCCTGTGGTCCTAATCTCAGTGCACCTCTAGACCGGGGTGTGCGGGGATCGGACGTGACATTGTTAGAGCTTGAGCTAGCAGCAAATAGTTGAATGTGAGATTGTAAGAGCTTAAGCTAGCAGAAAATCGGACTTCAAAAGTGCACACAAACTTCAATAACCTTAATATATATTCATTCACCAATAAAGACGAGATTATTACCTTGTGGTCCTAATCTCCATGCAAATCTAGACCGAGGTGTGTGGGGATCAGACCTGGCTAGAGAATGTGAGGTTCTTAGAGCTAGCAGCAAATAGTTGAAAAAATGCAATCGGACTTCCAAAGTGCACACAAAATTCAAGAACCTTAATATATAGTCATTGACCAATAAAGATGAGATTATTACCCTGTGGTTTTAATCTCCGTGCACCTCTAGACCGAGGTGTGCAGAGATCAAGCCTCGCTAGAGAGTCATGTATTGTCGTGTACTTAGTAGTATGTAGCTATAACAACTAGAGTGTTTTAATTATTTGTTGCATCATTGATAGATAAAGTATGGACGATAGGATGGCGTGTCCTTGTGCAAATTGCAAGCATCAGATCTTTTGAAAACAAAAAATCTGCGACCAACACATACGCAATCACAGTCTCTTTCCGATTGAGCAACTACAAGACGTGTGCTATTGATCTCATGGTCTAGAGACTGAAGGTCAAACTCCGCAAATAGATAGTGCTCCAACTTCATCCCAGAGAAGACAATTTTCAAACAAGCAGTCATGACTGAGTCCTCCCAACCAATACCTGATGTGGCATTTCAAGAAGTATAGATGAAGCAGATGTTGGACGCGTTCTTTGACATGGATCCATCGTTGAAAACATAGAAGATGACAACATTGAACGCAATACTACATACCAACCTCAGTCATCCCGTTCATATTGACGTCATGATAGCAACAATAAAGAGGTCAAGATGATGCAAAGTCTTGCACGCATGCCGCTTTACAGTGGTGCAAAAATCTCAGTTCTCCGTACCGCGTTGGCAATGCTTAATTTACAGTCTTCTGATGCCTGAGTCATAGAGATTTTTAGGTAAATACATTGTATCCTAAGCATGATAAATTGCAAATTACAGTTCAATAATGTGATCAAGGGACTGACTTGTTCATTTAACGACAAGTTGCTCAATGAGCAAATCTTGCCAAAAGGAAATCACATGCCTCCTACCCGTCCAGCCGCTAAAAAGCTTCTTACTAATTTGGGCTTGGATTATCACAAAATACATGCATGTCCCAATGATTGTATACTTTTTGTCAATGAGTATTCAAATTTCGAACAATGTCCCAATTGTGGATCAAATAGGTAAAGGAAGGATGCACAAGGAAAATTTATCCCTGCAAAGGTCCTTCGACACTTTCCTATCACTCCAAGAATAAAGAGCATGTTCAGGTGCAAGTCCATAGCCGCTTTGATAACATGGAACTCAAATACTAGATCCACAAATGATGTGATGTGGGTACCTACTGACTCTCGTGCATGAAAGCACATAGAGGAAAGTTGGCCTACATTTAAGAACGATCCTCGATGTATCCACTTTGGTATGGCAATGGACAGAGTAAGCCCATTCGGATTACAGAGTTCGTCATGGAGCACGTGGCCTATTTGTCTGGTTAATCATAATATTCCACCATGGCTCGCTATCAAGAAGGGCCATCTATTGTTGTCATTGATCATCCCAGGAAAGTACAAAGCAAAGAACATGGACGTCTATCTGGCACCACTTATAGAAGAGCTCCAAATCTTGTTGTGGTTGACGTTGGCTTTACAAATGAAGGCATGAAGACTTTATTTTGGCTTTGTCTCAGCTGTCCCAACCAATCGGATGATGGAATGTACATGTGCAAGGCATTCTATCTATTGTTGTGGTTGATATGTCCCAACCAATCGGATGATAGAATGTACATGTGCAAGGAATTCTCATGTGGACCATGCACGATTGGCCAGGCTTGGATGAGTGCTTAGATAAGTGCCTTTGAAACCCTCACACACATGTGATTCCTGGCTATGCCAACGCTTTTATATTGTAATTTTGTGATGTTTCAGGCTTGAGTTACTTGGGCAATCATGCATGTCCAAAATGTGGTCCTCAACTTGGCTTCCGCCGCTCTAAGCATATGAGCAAGACAGTTTACGAGGAGCATGGTAGATTTTTGCTTAAAGGACACGAGCTACGTGGACCAAACATATGCAAACATGACATGCATCCACCGAAAGCGAGCGATTGTAAAAAAATGTGGCTGGAGAGGGGATATTGGACGCCACCTGGAATGAAAAGACTTTCTATTTTCCATGAACTCCCACACTAGAGTGACCTACTGATTAACATTTTCTTGACCCAATGCACATCTTCAAGAATGTGGGGGAGATCATATGGAAAACCATCACTGGAAAAAGGGAGAGCAAGGCCCAAAGAGATGACCTACAGGCTGTGGGTGGAATGCCAGAGATGTGGCCATGATTTAAACCTTATGGAAAGTTTGTTATACCAAAAGGTCCATGGGTTCTGAGTCGTGCAGAAGATAAACAAGTGAAGAAGACTATATCTTCATTCAAGACTCCCACAAGGTGCATGCAATATTTGAAAACAGCTTTTATGAGAGATGACAATCTCAATGGTCTTAAGTCTCACGATTGGCACAAATTTTTACAATTCATCTTACCAATTTCCATAAAGGGTTTTTTGACAGATGACATTAGAAGAACAATCTACAAAATCAGCGAGTTGGTATGCTGGATCAGTTCAAAAGAGATAAGAGAAGACAACATCGATGCAGCATGCTTAAATGCTATTGAAGCAGTGTGCATGGTGGACAAGTACTTTCCAACTAACATTCTTACCATCCAAATGCATGTACTTGTGCATGTGGTCGATGAAGTTGCAATTGCTGGGGTGGTCCATAGCAGGTGGATATTCTTCTTGGAGAGATTTATGAAGACTTTAAAGGGGTTTGTTTGTCAAAGGGATCGCCCCGAGGGTAGCATGGCCGAAGGATGGCTTGTACAAGAGTCTCTTGTCCTCATCAGTGAATTTTTGGTCTGAATTGATCTAGAGATTCCCCGAATGTGGACTACTGAGGTCAACGTCAAGGTGACAGGGGACGAGCCACAGGGACAAGGCATTGTTAGGAAGATGGACATCACAATGCGAGAAAAGGTTATGAGATTTTGCATTCTCAACTCAGACATCGTGCAAAAGTGGCTAGAGAGGTATGAAGGGGAAAAGCAAAAACACTTGATAGCTCACCTTCAATTCAAGCGCAACCGTGCCACTAGAAACCTTCCTTTTCCATATGATCTTCAAAAATTGCCTGACTTTCCAACTGGGCAGTGGTTAGATGCGACAATTTTAGAGGCGAAGAGGAACGGAGTGTTGATACTAAAGAGGAAGAGGAGATGTCAAGGGGTTGTGATTGGCATGCATATTTCACAACTTCCTTTTTGAGCTCCACATGATCACATTGCTTTAATAACTTTTAGTCTGTTTCAATTTTGTGGCTGTAGTATCACAAATATCGAGCTTTGTGGTCACATGGGAAACACTTCAGAGTGCAACAGATCGGCAAACAAAGGGTCACTTTCGATAGTGGTGTTAGGGCAAGCTTCATCCAAGAAAGTAGGAGTAGTGCCAGGGATGAGAACACAGAGAGTAGCCAACTTGAATACTTTGGCTACATCCAAGACATCTTGAGGATTAGCTTTAGAAAGTTTGATATGTTTATCTTTGATGTCAAGTGGTTCAAAGTTATTACCAGCGGCCCTAATGCAACTGTGCATAAAGACAAGAGTGGATTGATTCAAGTGAACTCTAGGCGGGATACATTTGTACTTCCACAGCATTCTGAACAAGTTGTGCTTATACACGATCCACTATGGACAGAAAATGATAAGAATGATCTGTCTAAACCCTGCTCGCTCTATGTCGTTCAAGTTGCTCCATGTAGCAACCAAGTGTCTGAAGAAATGAACGTCGAGGTTGAAGAGGTGATTCATGAGAACAAAGTGCAGGATCGACGAAAACTTTAAGTTTAAATTTTGAGGCGGATGTCAGCAGAGTGAGAAATTGTCGGAACCTAGAGATGAGGTGTCAAATACTGAAGTTGATGTGGAGAGCGACGAGGAAGTAGAGTTCGATGACGAAGATGCAGAAGTACAGATTGAGATAGACATATTTGGTGCATCAAATCTCATAGAGGATGAGAGATTAACTAATGATTTTTGCTAGGAACTCTTTTGTAAAACTCTTTTTATTAGTCTACAATACACTTTAGATTCATTCATTTTTGTAGCAGCTTCGTTGATTTGTTATTTGTATTGATTAAGCATTTCTTCTGTAAACTAACGTATTTTGTGGGTGTTATTTGTGTGTGATTAGCCATGGCCGATGACGACGAGCCATACTCTCCTAGTTTTAGTTTTTCTATCACTCCGGCCGGCATGTCACCCGAGCAGATGGGCTTGTTTTTGTCTCAATTCACGCCAGAGAAGATCGTGATGGCACATCACCTTTGGGCAGCAGGTCCCTCTAGACCTACTATGGTCGACCCTACACGAGACTAGTGTGGTCCCTACATCGAGAGGCCCCACACCTCAATCTAGTGTGCCCCCTATGCCTAAGACTCGTGTGCCCCCTACAAAACGAGTGGTTCATCCTCGAGATGAGGTAGGCGTTGTTCTAGAGGTGGTGGTTGCTGTGGTAGCGGTTCTACCAATGCATCCACACCACCAAGAGAGCGTCCACCACTCTCTTCAATAGATAGTTCACCAATTGGCACACCACGTACACCTTGGGGATCACAGAGCATGATCCTAGAAAGGGGTACAAGAGCAGGGATGGGTCTACTGTGGTGGATAGGGTCAGAAAGGCCACGTGACAAAGGATTCGACAACTCTGTACTATTCATTTTGGTTACTCTCTGATGGAGGTTTGGGATAACCTCGATCTTGAAAGAAATAACTACATCGCTGAGGCCATTCACAGAGAGTACAGGTCGGTAGAGGGGTAAGATCCAAACTCAAACCCTTGGATTTTGAGCGTGGCGAAGTCCACAATGTCACACCGTCAATGAGAGGTGAGAAACAGGTACAATGATGGCAGTCCCAAGCCGGCATGGTTGGCCGCAGAGGAGTTGGTAGCGATTGTTCGAGAGACACAAGACAATCTTGAGAGATTTCAGTAGCAAAGAGATGCAACCAGAGAACGTTTGGAATCTGCTAGAGCGTCACATTTTGGGAGTAGATGCCACGATACGCTTTTTCATGAGTTTGTAATTATTATATGTATGCTTTAAATTAATAAATATATATATATTATGAAGATTATCTAATGATTAAACCATAATTTTGCAGGAAGATGCCGTGAAGCGCCCTCCGACACGCCGAGAGAAGAAGTGCGGGTACAAGCATGGACTTGTGGCCCTTTTGACCCAGCTGCTCTACAGGAGGAGGAGAGGATGTCAATTGGGAGGCATTACCATGAGGTCTTCTCACTTAGTGATTGTTTGCATATGTACAATTTTGTAGTGCTTATGTTTATGGTATGGCACAAATGTTATGGTAAAGGTTTGTTAGTCAAGTTAAGGTTATGGTTTTGCTATGATGGTATGGAAATCATGTGATGGTTATGGTTATGATTATGGTTATGGTTATGGCTATGGCTATGGCTATGGTTATGGCTATGGTTATGGTTATGGTTATGGTTATGGTTATGGTTATGGTTATGGTTATGGTTATGGTTATGGTTATGGTTATGGTTATGGTTGTGCAATGATTGTATGGCTATTAAGTTTATGGTTGACAAGCAAGTTATGATAATGGTTATGCTATGGCAAACAGGTTATGTTTATGGTTTTACAATTTTTGACTCATGTTTTAATTTTGGCTATAAAATCATTATGTCGTTATGCCATGATCAAGCTTTTGATTTTGTGGTTATATTATTTTTACAATTTTGCTAATTGCCATACACTCCTCTTTAGTGTCAACTTGTAGGTGGACTGTGATTGCTTGTGCACTCTTCCTTTGGGCAAAGAGGGTTGTTTTCTTTTGCTGTAGTCCATGCAGCATCAGTTCCCAGCCCTCTCTACCCAAAAACATTTTGCAGGTTTGGTCGTCGGTACATAGTACGGTACAAGCATCGGTATAAACTTCGGAGGATGCGTCGCAATATCCTTTACAATTACCGGCGGTTATTTCATTGCATATTTCGACGCTCATTTCATAGTTTATTCCGATGCATAATATACCGATACATATACCGATGTCACGATACCGACGTCTCTTTCGAGGCCTATTTCAGGGCTTTTTAGTTTTAAAACTAACTTTATTTTGTCGATATCTGCACCAATTTTTGCGTGTCGTGTTGTAGTGGAGAAATATTCACGTGTTGAAAAGTGTCGTTTGTTCTTTGTGTTGATCTCCATGAAGGCCGATCCTTTGACGCTTTTCCTCCTCTCTCTCTCTCTCTCTGCTATCTCATAGAGTGGTTGAAATCCTTTACCCTTTGCTTTCCCTTCCTCTCTTTCAATTCCTTGGAAGCCTGTGCAAAGATCATGTTTCTCTCTCTCTCTCTCTCTCTCTCTATTTTGGAAGACTCAAGTCTGCATGCACTCACTCTCTCACTCTCACTCTCATAGACACACCCCTAATTTCACCAGATCCGTTGAAGCCTTTCATGATTTCCACCTTGTAGGCCTATACTGGGTGTTTTTTGGCGTTGTTGAGCAACTGCCTACATGTATATCAAATTGTGAGGGTGCACGTGTGCCACACACACACACACACACATGGTGCCTATTGAAGAGACATTGAGGTGGCACGAAGAGGGGGCAAGTAAAGTTTTTCTTGATTGGGCTTAGACGGAAGGGCAACACCGCGGGATCATGAAGCAACCATGAATGAGGGGTAGTGAGGGGGCATTGCATGTAGATTTTGTGGCATATAATAAACCATTCTTACCCTCATCTCGCAACTTGCCACTCCATGTCTACAGGGATTAAACCCTCTCCTTAACAATTCATAGAAGGCCCTCTTTGATACAAATTATAAAAGGAAATAACATATAAAACGCTATTGATGTTGCTTGCAAGCACCGAAATAGTGGCATAGTTGTTGGGTAGTGGTGGCCCGTAGGCATAGATGCAGAGAAGTAAAGTGATGGAAATTAGTAAATGTTAAATGATATGTATTGGGTAATTGCTTACAACCATGGGATGAAAGTTTTGTCTTTACCCCATCCCTTTCATCTCCTTAACATGGCACCCCTACCTTGAACATGGGCTATGGAAGCACTACCCCTATGTGAATGATAGTGTCGGCTTCCGCCCGTGTAGGCCTTGCTACTGATGCATCACTGCTTGGTAGGCACAACCTATGCCTATATTGTTGCCTTGAGTTGTGATAGATTATGTAGAGGTTATATCAGCCACTACATTCCCCCATCCCTATGCCTTGATCAAAGGCCAATGGTCTATTAATTTGCAATACTATTACAGCCCAATCCTTGACCTACAGGCACACTAATGCTCGCTAATATTGAGGTGTGGCCTATGGGGAAGAGGTTGGTGGCCACCATAGAATTGTGGGATTAGGGGCTACTTCAACCCTAACCCTCTTGCTTCCCTGCTTTCCCATTCCTTCTCCCTGGCTCACTCCCCAATCCTCATCCTTGCCTTGCACGGCCTCAGGTTGTAGATACATTGAGTGAGCAGGTCTCCGGTCCTACGGATTTACCATTATTGAGCCATAAGAAGTCTAAAAGGAGCTATCCCTCAGTAACTAGTAACTGTGCATTATAAAACCCACTCCACTATTGTCTATAATTAACCACTTTGAGTTGTGGGTGTAGATACTTAAGTGCTAATTTCCAAAGGCTAAGAGGAGTATCAACTAAGGTTTTGAATTGCCCAAGAATACACTAAGTAAACACATAAGTATAATTAGCATGGCTGAAAATAACCAAGAGAGTAGAATGATCATTGATAAGTTTGATTTTGCACATCGGTGGTGAGGTGGTTCGGATGAATTCGTTTACTCTACACCTTAGCAAGAGGAATATGTGTCTCCATCGCCAAGCCCGGTGCATGGTTGGTGTATTCGGCGGGCGCGACGTACTCCACATAGTCAGTCATGTCCTCCTGCCGTGCGCTCTTTCTCACCCACTCATGTTGCTCCACCACCGACTCCGATAAGCAGCCCCGGGGTTTCACCGCCATCATCCCCACCTCCTATTGCTCAGCAACATTTTCCAAGAGGGGGTACAGTTGGGCAAGGGACTATGGCACAGCCAATGGCGGGTGGTCAGGTTAAGTATAGTTGCTTTCAAAGGAAGACCCTGATGCACATTTGTGACAATTTAATAAAGTGTATGGATTGAATCATCCTGGCGTTGTGGTTCCTCTCCATCAACAATTGGTGTTTGAATCCACACTTTCAGGGAAAGTTGCAAAATGGCTATCAAAGTATCTTGATGATCACTTTCAAACGTATGTCGAAGGGTCCAAAGCGTACTTGTGATGATTTAGAATGGAAAAGATGGTCCCTCAACATTTGGAAAAGATTTGGACGTTATGTCAAAAGTCGTTGCCAGTGGAGGATTATGCTGTGAAGTTCCGGATGCTTTTGCACAGGTACCTCAAGCACAACGGCTAGCAACCGAGGTGTTAAATGATTATTTTCTACGAGGACTCAATAAGGATCTCAAAACTGCTATGGCAATAGTAGATAAGGTAACCACTCCATTGGATAATGTGATTGCAAGGGATGTTGTCGCAGGAGAGGCTTTAGAGGATACGGAATCATGAAAGAAATCAAAGAAAAAGGATCGCAAGAAATCTCATCGTAAATCTCATGGAAGTGGCGGTGATAGTTTGGAGTCGGAGTGCAGACTCAGAATCTTCAGATTCAGGCAGTGATTCGGTGAAAGAATCAGAGGAAGCACATCGAAATAAATCCTAGCATCAAGGGAAAGGTGTTCCATTCGGATCGGCGAAATCTTTTGCGGTGCTTAAAAGTTTGAAGGAACTGTGGTGTACTCAGTGTCGAAATCCGAGACATGCCGCTCAAGAGTGTACAATGAATCAGAAATGGTGTGCAATTTGCATAGCCGACACTCATAATACGTTGGGATGTTATTACAATGGTCGTGGCTGTAGGAGTCGGGATTCTTCTACATGGCAGTCACAACATTCAAGGCATGGACAAGAGCCTGCGGTGGCAATGGCTCACGCTCATGCATTAGAGGCATCTTTTCAAGGTCAAGCAAAGGAACGGGGTCAAGGAGGGGGTCGCGGTCGCGAAAGAGGTGGTCGAGATCCTAATCCACCGAAGACCTGCCTTTTCTGTTTGGGAGATGGGCATTGGTGGTCCGAGTGCTCAAAGGCTATGGAGTATGATCGGAAGAAATAGGAACGTGCTACAGGGAAGGAGCCGAGTGTGGCTATGTTTCAAATTGAGGATTTGGACGAATCAGACCCGGTGGTTTCATTGATTACCCGTTCTGGCAAAAATGTGGTACCAACAGCCGATGTTAAGCTCCTAGATTGGGCAACTCAAGAAGGTGAACGTAAAAAGACTATAACTTGGATGCCACATTCAGTACCACCATTTCAATCATCAGGACCATCAACCTCCTCTCCCGAAAAGAAAGAGGGGATAGTCTGAAACAAGGAAAATACCATGGAAGAGCATAATTGGGATTGGGTTTGGAAAGAGGTTCTAGAATCACCATTACAAGTACGATTGGGGTCGTTATTGAAATTGGTTTCGAATTTCATAATGCTTTGCTAAGTCAGAAGTTCAAAGCAACAAATGAGATGGAAGTTGATATTGCGGTAGCTGAGGGTGAGCGGGATGATTCTATCTCGTTGTCGGAAACTAGGATTACGGATACACGCATTCCAGAGCTTTCAGTGAGATATCATGGCACATAATCGACAAAGTCCTATTAGATGTAGGTGCGGGAGTGAATATTATTACTCAAGGGGCTTGTGAGCGTTTTGGCCTTAGTGATTGGGAACCTGCACCCTTTGTAGTTCGCATGGTAGATCAGAGAAGAGTATAGCCAGTAGGATTACTCCGAGGGCAGAAAGCAAGGGATGGTGGTACAAAAAAAGGACCAATTTTTTTTCCACCTTATTGGTACCACTGAAAAAGTGGGGACTAGTAAAATTTTTGTAGTTTGTGTCAAAACTTGTCCGACATTCTATTTTGATGTTCCTCTTTTGAAGATGTATCCAATGATATATAATATCAGAACTAATTTCTTTTATGACTTGGATAAATTGCATTGCAAAGATTTGTCAAAGTACCATCAAAAGGTAGTGTCAAGGACAACCAATTGTACCACCATCCCTTGCTTTTAGCCCGAGGCATTGTGTTGGATGTGGTTGGGTTTTCTTTTATTGTTTCCTTAGTAGTCTTAAATATTGAGGATCATAGTCAGGATTATCATATTATTTTGGGGAGACCATGGTTATGTCAAGCCAGGGTAAAGCATAATTGGGAGGCAAATATGCTGACAGTTAAAAAGGGTCGGAGGAAAGTTTGGGTGATGTTGGGAACATGCAGACAACCAGTTCAGGTAGCATGGCCGGTGATAGCGGAGGCAGTGAATATGGTGGAAGGATTAGAAGAGGATGAAGAGGAGCATTTCTCATTAGGGAAATTTTGGACTCACAAAGGGGCCTTATAAGGAGTTTGACTTCTTCTCTCATGTCCAAAACAGGTGTGCGGTAAATTTTTTGCAAATTGACTCTAAACTTGGCGAAGATTTGGTAGTTAGAATCTACTCTTCAAGCTCTTTCTATTGATATATAGCACGCCACTAGATTCCTCATATTTTGAAAGATTCTATTTTTTATTCTCTAGATTCTAAACAGAGTTGTCACATCACAAGAGAATAAAAATTAGAATCTTTCAAAATATGAGGAATCTCATGGCGTGCTATATATCAATAAAAAGAGCTTGAAGAGTAGATTCAAACTGTTAAATCTCTGCCAAGTTTAGAGTTGATTTGCAGAAATTTTACCGCACGCCCGTTTTGGACATGAGAGAGGAAGTCAAAGTCCTTATATTCCCCTTTGTGAGTCCAAATTTTCCATAATGTGAAGTCTAACCCGGATTTAGTTTCTCTCTATCTTGCAGATATTTCTATGATTTCGAAGGGGAAATCTTTAGGGGACCCAAGAATAGTAGAGCCAGGGAGGCAGGAAAAAGTCTTGCCTATTCCTGAACCATTGGAGGAAATTATTAGGCAAGAACGTGAGTTTGAAGCACAGATGAGTAAAGTAACAAGGGTAAATGGTCTTTCTAGGAGCTCAAGCGGAGTCTCAACCCATTCATATTAATAAACAGCTTGAGATAAGTTTTCGAGGAGACTTGATTAATTTGTTGACAGAATTCAAGGATGTTTTCGCATGGGAGTATGCGGACATGAAAGGATTGGATCCAAAGTTTTATCAACATACGATTCATTTAGAACCAGATGCAGTGCCAATGGAGCAGCATTCATATAGGATGAATGTGAATGTGGCGAAGCAAGTCAAGGTGTAAATTGACCGCCTTTGCAGGTGGGTTTTATTACCCATATTGACAATCCCAAATGGATTTCTCCTATTGTGGTGGCAACAGATTCGCATCTGTGTGGATTATAGGAAGTTGAATGCAGCTATTGTTCCAGACCCTTTTCTACTTACATTTTTGGATTCTATTTTGGATGCTATGATAGGGCACGAGATGTATTCTTTTCAGGATGGGTTCAGTGGATATAACCAAATTCACATGGCTGTTAGGCTAAAACAGCTTTTATAACAGTATGGGGCATTTTTGCATGCATAGTAATGTGGTTTGGATTACAAAATGCGCCCTCAACTTTTCAAAGGGATATGTTTCAAATATTTGGTCCCTATTTGACAGATTTTATGCGAATCTTTCTGGATGATCTCAGTGTCTTTGGAGCTCAATTAGAGCATTTGAAGCAATTGCAGTTATGTTTTATGAAATGTCGAGAGGTGAAATTTAGTTTAAATCCTCTAAAATGTGCATTTGTAGTGCGAAGTGGGAGATTATGGGGTCATGTAATTTTTGAGGATGGCATTTCAATGGATCCGGATAAAAAAGCAGCAATTATGGAAGCACCTCCGTCGATGAATTCGAAGGAGTGTGCAGTATTTCTAGGCCAAGCTCATTGGCATGCGAGGCATTTGAGGTTTGTCGCGCATTTGGAAAATCCTATTAATCAATCAACGCATGCCAAAGTTTTGGAATGGACACAGAATGTGATCTGGCCTTTAGGAGATTAAAAATTCAGTTGTTCAGAGCTCCGATCATGATCCCACCAAGTTGGGTTCAAGATTTTCATGTTTTTGTGGATGCTTCTGATAGGCATATTGGTAGTGTGCTGATACAGAAACAAACTCAAGGGTGGTTTCGGCCTGTCTATTACGCCAGCATAAGATTATCATCCACAGAAAAAAATTACTTAGTAACAGAAAGAGAATGTTTAGGGATGATTTACTCGATGAAAAAGTTCCGTCATTACTTGTTGGGTCGCCGGTTTTTCTTTCATGTGTATCATTTGGCTTTTATACCTGGTGTGCCAATAGAACTTGACAGGAAGATTGGCTTGATGGGTGCTCTTGTTACAAGAATTTGATTTTGAGGTAATACATTGTCCCGGAGCCCAACATTCGGTTGCTGATTACCTGTCCAAGCTAGATTCTGGCGAGCCACCGATGGGGGTTGCTGATGAATTTTTGGATGCGTCTCTCTTTTTGATAGGATCAATTGTGGAGGAACTTACAGTTAGGCAACCAACTATGATGATCCCCAACATTCCTTGGACCTGGTATGAGGAGATGTTCCATTTTCTCAACAGTGGATAAATGCCTTCATTCTTGTCTAGACATCAACGATGCCTGATGGCTATTAGAAGCCAAAATTTTGAGATTGTTATGGGGAAGTTGTATTATCCCATAGTTGCAGATGTCCTGCTAAGATGTGTCCTACCACAAGAACAAGGATCTGTTTTGGAGGAGGTGCATACGGGCATTGCAAGGGGCCACTTTGCAACTTTGATCACAACAAGGAAAGTGCTACAATCTGGATTATGGTGGCCAACATTTTTCCAAGATGCGAGGAGTTTTGTACAACGTTGTGATGTGTGTCAGTGGTTGGGGAAACCTACTAAAATGTCCAGAATGCCTTTACAGTCAGTATTACCCTTGGAGCCTTTTCAAAAATGGGTATTGAATTTTATTGGGCCTTTTAAACCAGTAGCAACTAACACTGGTAATAGGTATATTTTAACGATCACGGATTATGCAACTAAATTGGTGGAAGCATGGCCTTTGAAAGATAATACAGTGGTTTTTGTTGTTGTGTGCTTATATAAAGATGTTTTTTTCAGATATGGTTTTCCTATTGAGTTGGTTAGTGATCGCGGTAGCCATTTCTTGAATAAGGTGATGGAGTGAATGTTACAATTTTATTTTGTGTTGCACAGGAAATCTTCTCCATATTACCCTCAAGCGAATGGGCAGGATGAATCAACTAATAAGCAATTGGTTCGCATCTTGACAAAGCTAGTTAATCTTCATAGAACGGATTGGGATGTCAAACTTCCTTCCACATTATGGGCCTATCATACAACATATAAAGTGGCAATAGGAATAACTCCTTTCAAATTGGAATTTGGAATGGAGGCAATCACCCGGGACCCCTGTTGAGCAGGTGGTTCCGAGTTTGCGGATGCTCATTGCGATAGGCTTCTTCCGAAAGATTCCATTGTTTATCGTTTGGATGTTTCGTAGGAATTAGATGAAGAGCGATTGTGCAGTTTGGTGGTGTTGCAAGATCCGCAATCCCGGTGGAAGGAATATATGGTTGGATCACCCTAAAGCTTGGCAATTTTTACGGGGCCAGTTGGTTCTTGTATTCAATTCCCGCCTTGGGAAGATGCCTTGGAAGCTGAAAGTATGGTGGTATGGGCCGTTCTAGATTTTTAAGTCATGTGGGCCTACCTCTTTTTATTTGGCCGACTTGCGGGGTAATCATGATTGGGGATCATTGAACATGCAATCTCAAAAAGCGAAAAGAGGGCTATGATGGTTGCGACACCGTGGCACACCCTATTTTGAGAAATCTTTGTGAGCGGTTTTGTGCATGTAGTAGCTATCTTATACTTTGCTCATGCTATTTGTAGGGCTTTTGCAGGTTGCACTTCTACGTTCTTGTTTTCTTCTATGTGCCTTTGACACCATGATAGCCTCCTTGTTACAGTGCATTCCGTTTACTCCTGTGTAGCAGTTGGCTCTCAGACGGGTGGACGCATGGTTGCAGGATTTGTGCCTACGCGTCTTCACCAACCTCGATTGGCAGGGTATTCCTGTTCACTCGCAGGCCTCGGCTTTGATTGAACAGTTAGCTCTTGGTGATATGGTGCATGTTAACAATCAGTAGATTCAATTGACACCTGAAAGAATTTCAAGATGTTGTTGCCTACCAAGCAATGGTTTTGTGCGAGCGTCAAGTGTTATTCCTGCTATAGAGGCAGAGCTAGAGTTTGGCTTAAAAGTGAAGGGCAAATATAAGTTATTAGGGCTCACCGATGGAGTGCTAAGAGATGCATATCGCTGGTTCTTGGAGGCAATCTAGTTGCAAGCCAAAACCTACACAATTTCTGCTAAAGTGTGTAATGTATTGCATTCGGCCAGCTTTGGGTCAGTAGCTTGGGAAGCGATTGTCCGAGAACGATTGCTAGCAGAATATGAACGAGTGGTGGGGTAGATGGGATGCAGTACCCCAACGAATACCAAGGTTGGGCAACTTCTTACTCTGGTGTTTCCCTTGCAGGAAGTTTTTCCTCTTGACCTTTGCCCTTTGTGCCACTTCGAGGATGATCAATTTCTCGAACGCAATACTGCACAGTCGGCACAGGCTCAGAGTTCTGTAGTGCCTGTTGAGGGGGTGTCTCAAGCACCTGCTCGAGTATTGGATGTGGCTGGTACTTCAACTGTAGTGGTAGGCCTTTGGTTCACAAGAGATGGCCACTACAGGGCATCAAGCCAAAAGCGAGGACAGGAGGAGGTCCTGCTTTCCACACCACCTCCTGCTGCGACATCATCTTTGATCGGTGGCAGACTATCGGAGGATTCCGCAGCTGCGCTTTGGCGGCGAAGAATGCAAGAGCGGGCTACAACTTCCACTCTCGGTGGAACTATCTCTGCGGGTGCAGACACTTCCTCGCAACCAAAAAACCCTGGTGTTAATATAGCAATTTCCACTATGGTGGGAACTATTCCAATAGCTCTACCTTGGGAGACAAGTACCACAAATCCCTCGGATCAGCTCCAGGCGTGCGAAGCATTTTTACAGCACATTGCAGATTCCCTGCGTTCGGTTTGGCCAGATCCAGCAACTGAGGCATGCATTACCAAGCTCAAAATGTAGGTGGCTGCTTTGCAGGCTCGTAATTGGAGCTGACAAGCCGAAACTCAGCATTGGATAGTACAGCCCGACAGCAAGGTGATGAAATGCAGGCTTTGAGGGGGGATAATTCTGTGTTTGTCGCTTCTGTTCAAGATGAAATTCTTCGGTGCGCACACAAAATAGCCTGGCCAATTATTTAGCATCACATCCTAGTGATGTGATGATGATGATCTTGATGCCTTAACAGCGGAACTACAACACGACCTGCACATTTTTTTGGAGGGTCAAATGCAGAGTTAGAGGTCAAGGCTATCAAGTGAGGCACTAACACAGCAACCAACTCAACAAGTTGTGGTGAGCCAGCTTGAGCCGCCGACTAATGACAGAGGTAAGAGCATTGTCTAAGAACGTTTTGATATTTCTGATTGGGAAAAAGCTACAAAAGAATGTGATGAGGCCCATGTCTCTCATTTGCAGTGAGTGATTTGTTGTCTTCATAGGAAGCGGTGCAGAGTCTGTTTTTCGGCGGAGACACTGGCTCATTCTTTTTCACTCAGTCTCTCTCCATGTCCTCCTCTTTGGCTTGCTCTAAACAAATACTTGGCTCGGTATTACCCTATTCATACCCCTCTTGCCCCTTTACCACAGGCCGCTCACTCTGTTTCCTTGCCAACGCAATTCATTCCAAGGGATCCTTGGCCAGAGTAGCCTGAGATAGATCCACAGCTGCTGGCGGAGGTTTACAGGGCCCATCAGCAAGATTTTTGGGGATTTTTCTACATTGATATTTCCTCATCACCAGGGCGGGAAGAGGAGCAGCAAACCGGAGCGTTGGACACGAAGAGGCTAAAGCTGTGGGTTTGCGCAATCCACTCTGCATACCAGGTGTTACGGTATAAGCCGCACATTGTGGTCTTGTGGATCTCCGGACATTGCAGACTAGGACACAGGACGGGGTTTTGCACCATTCCCGATGTGACGGACTAGGAGTCATGCGGCTTTGGGACAATTCTTCATGGGATCTCATGAGACAGGACGGGGTTTTGCACCATTCTCGATCTGCACTGGAGCAACGGGTGTATTTGGGGACACAAACCAGTCTTTGTGGATATTTATTCATGCAATCAATATATCATTCTCATGTAATTATGTGTTCTGTTACATATCAATGAAGACGATGGTGTTCTGTCCCTGTGTATTGTCTTCTATTCTATCTTCATATACCTTGTTGTTCATATAATGTAAGGCAGTGTGAGGGTATCCATTCTCATAGTGCTTATTGTTCCATTGCGGAGCAATAGGCATTACAAGTAGACTCTGGGGCTTCATTCCATGCAACACCCCACAAGAAGTATTTTTAAGATTACACCAAAGGTAATTTTGGGTTTGTGTATTGGAGGGATGATGAAGTTTTTGAATTTTTTGGCAAAGGAAAATTTTTCATTAAAATTGAATAAAGAAATCAATGGATGCTTAAAGATGTTAGGCATTCTCCCTCTGTTCACAAGAACTTAATCTATATCGGTCAATTGGATGATGAAGGTTCTAGTGCTGCATTTGAAACCAAATGATGGAAGGTCTTGAAAGGATCTTTGGTAGTTGCAAAGGGAGACAAAGTGGATACACTCTAATTGTGTACAACTAGCACAGATTCTTTCATTTGTGTAACATCTACAAAAGTTGATGTTGCGGTATGCAACTATTGGCTTGGATACATGAGTGCCAAAGGAATGCAAATCCTACAATCAAAGAAACGTCTACCTTGTTTGGAGAGAGTTGATTCAGAGATTTGTGAGGACTGTGTCTTTGGAAAGAAAAGGAGGGTAAAATTTCTTAAAGTTGAAAATGAAAGGAACAGAAAGAGGCTTGAATTGGTTCTTTCTTATGTATGGGGTCCTGCTAGTACAACCTCCCTTGGTGGCTCATTGTATTATGTGATATTTATAGATGATGCGACTAGGAATACATGGGTTTATTCAATGAAAAACAAATCCAATGAATGTATTTTAAAGGCAAAAAGCCTTTGTGAAAAAATGAAGCAGATATTAAGCTCGGGGGGTTCACCGTTTAGTACCCACCTATATAACATGCGTTCGTGGCGTATTAAAAAAACTCCTTTTATTAAAAAACCCCCTCTTATAGCATGTTTGAATAAAATGACTCCTATTTTTGGACTTTTTCCAAAATTGAATATAAAAACCACTTATTTTAATGTATATCTGTTAAATTTATTAATTTTTTTGCATTTTAAAACCCCTCCTTTCAAGCTCACGTTATTCATTAACATGATTACATAGTGCACCCCTTGAGGTACTAAGTTGAAATGTCTCAAATTTGACAATGGAGGAGAGTTTTGTAGCAAAGCATTTAAAAGCTTTTGTACTAGCAATGGCATATGAAGACAAAAGAAAACATCAAGACACCTCAATAAAATGGCATTTCAGAAAGGATGAATGGGAAAATCATGGATCATGTCGTGAAGCATGAGCCTACATATAGGTTTTTCTCTTGATCTTTGGGCCAAACTAGTAAGTACATCCATCTACTTGATAAACAATCACCCTCAACAACACTAAATAAAGGAATTTCAAAAGAGGCATGAACATGTAAGAAGGTGAACTATGCATTACTCAATGTATTTAGATGTAAAGCCTTCATGCACATAGACAAACATCTAAGCTTTAAACTAGATGCCTAATCCAAGGGTGTTTTTTAGAATTGATTATGTAGAATTGGACTTTGGGTATCCCCTATGGTATTCTAAAGATGGTAAAATATTTAGGAATAGATATGTAATGTTCAATGAACATAATGTGTAAAAAGATTACTTGGTAAGAAAAAAAGCAAAAAAAAAAAAGTAGATGATGAGTATATGGAGCTTAAGGACAATTAAGACTCAAAGAGTGCAAGTGATGAAGACTTGCAACAATGCCAAATATGAGGAACCTCAAACTATACCCCTAAGATCTACAAGAGTTAGTAGACCTCTAGAGAGATTCATTCCTTCCTTCAGCCATATCTTTTTCACAAATTTTGGAGGGCCTTAGTCACATGAACATACCATGCAACATAAATCCAAAGAGGAGTGGACGAAGAGCATGCAAGTATAAATGGACTCATTGCAACAAAATCAAACTTGATAATTGGTTGATTTTCCTAAAGAAAAATAGGAATTAGAAAATAAATGGGTGTACAAGTTGAAAGAGAAAGAAGATGGGAAAAACATATACAATTCTAGGCTTGAGGTGGTAAAGGGGTTTACTCAAAAGAAATGGGTTGATTTTCTTGAAATATTATCTCTTGTAGTCAAAGTGAATTCCATTAGACTTTTTAAAATCCTTATGGCTACATAAGACTTGGATCTTGAACAAATGGATGTAAACATGGCATTCCCTCATGCTACTTGGAGGAGGAAATTTACATGTTTGAACCAAATGGGTGTGAAGAAAAGGGTAAGGCAAAAATGGTGTACCTTTTGAGAAACAACTTGTATGGTTTAAAGAAATCATCAATATAGTGGCATCTAAGATTCAACTACTGAATCAAACAATGCAACTCAAATCTCTGTGTAGACACAAAGAGTTTGGGGGATGTAAAATACATAATCCTGATGTTGTATATTGATTACATGCTAAGTGCAGGTGCTAACATGCAAGATATAAGAGAACTAAAAGGAGAGTTGTTTGAATTGTTTTCAGTCAAAGACTTAGGTGCTGCAAAATGGATACTTGGTGTGGAAGAACACATAAACACTATATCAAGAGGGTTACATCAAGAAGGTACTAGGAAGGTTTGCAATGCAAAATGCAAAACAAGTTTCTATACCTTTGGATATTCACTTTAAACTAACCAAGGATATGTGTCCAAAAACACAAGAGGAGATAGTTTATATGTCTAGAGTTCCATATGCTACAACAATAGTGTTATCTTTGCTCATTTTTGTTATTATTATTTGTATTAAGTTATGGGCCGGGCTTGTCGTCTCCACACATGTATTCATGGGCGATCATCGATGATAGGCGAACGCCTCATTTAGGGGAGAGAGAGAGAGAGAGAGAGAGAGAGAGAGAGAGAGAGAGAGTACTCATTGTCGGTCAAGTGTAGGTGCCCATATGTGGATGGGATGACTCACATAAGTGGTGTATAACCCTAGCTTTTTTTCATTCTTGAATGTATGGTTTGGATTTTCTCTCTTTCTCTCCTCTCGTGTCCAATCTCTTGTTGTGGGTGAGCGTGAGTGAGAGAGAGAGAGAGAGAGAGAGAGAGAGAGAGAGAGAGAGAGAGAGAGAGAGAGAGAGAGAGTGAGCGAGCATGAGCAAGCAAGCGAAGGTACGGTAGTGGCAAGGTGGTTGAGCAGCAACGGAGAGCTCCCTCTTCACAAAGGTGCGAGTTTCCAGTATCAACAACTACATAGAGGTAATTGACACACCTGCCTGTGTCGGTGAGCTTCTCTGCACACAGGTTGTGTGTTTGCATCCTTAGTGGTTCACAAATGATGCACAACAAATCCCCTACAATTCGACATTTTTGGCGGCGTTGTTGAGGAGACGTTGTGCCTCAAGCTCCAGATGGAGTTGTGCAACTATTGTATGAAGTCTTTCTTTTTTTTGCACAAATCTGTGTGCGGCAGGGTAGATTTGTTAGGTCAACTATTGTGTTGTGCAGATCTATTATGGTTGCAGTATACATTTGTTGTTTTGGGTGACAAAACTTGTTTTGTTAGTGTAGGTTCTATGTTTTTTGTGTTTCTTGCATAAAAGTTTACAATTTCACTAATCTCTGCACAATTTTTTACAAATCCTATTGTTTTTGACTTTTTCTATAATTTTTTATTTTTTAACATGTTTTGTTTGAATTTATGTAATCTTTGCTGTTTTTTGGGTATTTTTTTAAAGGAATTTTTTTTCTTTTTTAAATCCAAAAAAATAAATTCATAAAAAAAGCTACGCATAACTGCGTGTCAAATTTGAATTGATAAAAAAAACCACTCCAACTAGTCTTTGTGTACGCGAGGAAAAGAAAAAGCCCATATTGACCCTGTCCCGATAACGGTCTTGGTCTTGGTCTTGGTCTAGTGATATATATGAAACATGGTTTCATTTATATACCCTACTCCTTGAAAGGTGGAATGGGGAATGTGGAATAAAGGCTCCTCCTTTTTGCTCCACTAGCTTCCTTAGACTTTTCCTCTTGTGCCTACACGCCCAAGTAGAAATTTGCTATTCTGGGGATTACGAGGGCTTTCGATAACCAAATTGTGTGTTGTAAATCACACCACATTCCTTTGGATAATACGCTCATTTCGATCTATCACATGACCAATTCCACATTACACACCTCAAAAGGTTTGTAAAATAAGAAAAAAAAATCAAGCAAAAATGACCAAAATAGCTAGTGGGTGAGGCCTCTTAGGACTCGCCAACGCCATTAGGGTATGCACGTCACATGTATCTACACTCTGATAGAGTCTTAGATTTTGAAAGACTTGAGACTGCTTCAAACTACCTGGGCACTCACTATCCATCTATCGTTAGGTTCTGGACCTTCGACTGAGGCCCAAGGTAGTGTGACCCAAGACCCACATATTGCATCTAGTGACTCTTTCTCCGACTACGACATCATGGGAGGGTACCGTACACAAAACCCTAAGAGTCCAAGTCAAGACATGCATGCCTTGGCCCCACAGCCCGGGTATAGCGTGTTGAGCCACTTAAGAGAGACCTTTAATAGAGCCACTCGCTCCAAAAATGCTACTGGCGAAGTGAATGAAGGGGGTGGGGAGGTAAATTCACCTTTCATGTCCAATTTAGACCCCACTTTCCTTGATATTTTCCATGTGAATATTTCATCCACTGTACTCCCTAGCCCTTCAGAGCTATTCCCCAAAGGAAATTGAAAGCTTACACAAGGTAGAGCAACAGAGAGAATTAAAGGCAAAGGCATTTATGATAATAGTCATGCCAGTCGAGCAATCGAGTACCCATAAATTAGCAATCACTAAGAGGTATACCATAGGGAGCCACATTGCATCTACTTTGAAGGACACCCCTAGCATCTCAATCCTAGATGGGGCATCCCTAAATGAGATTTGGGAGTGCGAACTTCAAATGGAGACTTTAACCCATCTATACATTGGTCACGCCTACCACGTGGGTCGATATTCTACAATCCACATCGAGTGCTACCAGAGTAGAGGAGCAACAGCAAAGAGTTTGCGATGTCATCCATAATGTTATTGAGTTGGAGAGGCATAATAAAGGGATTGACATGGCTTCAACAAGTCTCATGATATTTTTGGATACAAGAAAGGCCAAACAACCGACCTTATCACAAATGGAGACTCCCTCGATGAGCCCGATGGATCCTTCATATGTTGTTTCACCAAGAATATTAGTAAAGTCTAAGCCCGCAAGTGAAATTTTTACCTTTCCAAATTTAGCTCATCTTTCTCTCGATGAAACAATGGCTACCATGCCTACCCCAGTGATGTGCATGGCAAAAAATACAGCCTGGACCTCATTCATCAGTAAAACACCGCTACCTAGCAACACATTTCCCACAACACTACCTATAAGTGTGTATCAAGTATATGTACCTATTGCCCCTCGTTCTCATATAGCTCCTACACCCTTGATTGTTTTGACAACTTATGCTCCAATACCATCCTATCCAAGCCCTAATTTTAGTGGAGCCATACCGGCTAGCATTAACATGTCACATCCCACGTCTTCTAGGCCTAAGGCCACACATATGAACCTTGAGCCATTAGATGGCGCAATGTCGTACCCAGCTTGGGACCCAAGGATAGCCCGTATGCCAAAACCAATGCCAATCCCTAATCCACAAGTAGTCTCGGGAGAACCTATGTCCACTATACCTCCTCACTAGGGTGAGTTGGGAACATTTTCTCAAGCTATCGGTTGATCTTTTGCTGAAAATATATATAGCTCGCTTGATCGGGAGCCTCGAAGCAAGGCAGTAAAAGTAGCAAAGCTTACACAAAAATTGAGTGGAGATGGAGATGTTAGAAATCATATCGAGTTTGTGACATCCCTAGACCCGCCGACACCAAAAAGCGGGATGGGATCCTTGACAGGTCTCTGGGCCTAATAAAATTTGAGTCCTTAAACAAGAAGAATCCAAGGAATATACCTTTACCATTAATAATGGTTTAGGTTTATCCACGTCAATGCTAGCGGTTGTGGAATGCTCCTCTTATAGTGCAAATGCAAGATATTATTTTTGGTAAGGTTGAAAATCGTGGTGTCCATGCTACGTGAACGACAATGCCAAGAGGATATTGCCTTCAATGTTCCATGATTCTTTTGCTCACATCCAAACAATAGCCCACATGGTACAATGGGTTCAACCATAATCACCTCTCTTATACATGAGCATTGCACCAACCATGCAATCCTCACTTTCAAGACCAAGGCGGATCAAATCAAACTCCTTGAGCAATTGAGGCTTCTCAAGGACACCAAATTTTGGTTTGTAGAAGATCTACCATCGGCCTAACTCAAACAAAATAAGGAATAACTCCAAAATATGTGAGAAGCGCACAAAATAGGGAAATGGTCACCTTATCGAGAAGGTAAAGCCATTATCCAAGAGTTTTGAACTCCCAAGTTGGCTCCCCCCTCACCTACCCCTTCTTAGGTTTTGTTCATTTCATCTTATCTTCCCTTTATCACACCTTGCTAGACCCTTACTCGTTAATTGATCCATCATTCGGATTAAGGTTTCCTTAGCCAACGCTTTTCTCCCCCTAACATATGTGAGGGCACAGCCCCCGTTGGTGGACTCCTCTTCCAAGTGGAGAAATTTCTAGACGCTTTTAGTGCACGGGAATGGATAGTTACCTGACTAATCAGGTCCACCCATCCATGATTGACAACCTTAGTCAATCCCCACTTACCACCTTGCACTCACACATGTTTCTTTGTTATTTAATTACTACCGCATTCCTGTCACAATTAAAATAATGATTTCTTTTATCTTTCATAACCGAATTTCATTAAAACAACCCTTGAAAACAGTATTAAAACCATTCTTTTAGCAAACAGACGTCTTTAGACTTAAGACAAGGTACTGTCATTCTGGAGTAACTCTAACCAGCACTGGCTTGTCTCAGGACCACCTATACAGGGGTGAAAAAAACGGCACTCATTCCTTATTTATAAAAACCGGGGTGGAAAAAGTATCACCCAAAGTCCGGGTGCCCATACGCCAACCGGTTTCCCATACAACCGGCCGGTTCCTCTAGGATAAACTCAATATCCTAAGTAATATCGACAAGCACAGACAATCACGGGGTAAAGACTCCACACGCACTGAGGAAACCGACTCATCCATGGCGGAGTCACCATCATTACTCATTACCTAGAGTACAATATTCCAAGGAATCAGAGGTATCTTGAGACAAGCTGTCTTAAAGATGATCAAACATTTCTTTCCTAGGTCAATCAATTGTAGCCCAATCATTTCTTTCCTATTTACAGCCATTGCTATTTTACTAAATTCCTCTTTTAATTTATGTTCCAAAATAACCTATGTTGGCCTTAGTAAATTATGAGTTACCTATCTGCTGGTGGGATATTTACCCCAAATGGAGTTTGATATGTTATAGCTCTAGTAATTTTCTGGCTAACTTATAAATTGATTTATAAATTTTCCTTTTTATGGTCCAATCTAGACAATATGGGGCGACGATAAATTGTTATACTAATTTGGGGCTAAGGAAATTTTCCCAACTTTCAAAAGTTAATTCCTATCTCTGGTAATTACCGAGTAATTATATAAATTCATTTACTAATTTCCTTTCTCCAATTTATATACAAAATCTGTTAATATTAGTTAAGATTTCTAGCTAAGCTAATTATTTGGGTATGATCTATTTATTTTGGGTTTTTAACAATAGTTTAAACATTTGATAATTATTATATAATTATCTAAGTAAAATTTCTAATTTTTCCTTTTTATTTAACCTCAAAAAAAGTGTTTTTCTACTGAGATAATTTACTAAAATAGTTATCTGTGGTTAAAATAATTATCATGGCTCTTTTAAGATGTGTTTTATCTCTGAAACTTTTCTCAAAGCTTTTTGTTCTAATTTGCTATTTCCCCCCTTTACTTTTCCCTTAAAAACAGTGTTTTTCTCCCAAGATAATTAGCTAGACTCATTTTCTGTGGTTAAGATAATTATCACAAGTTTGTTAAGATATATTTTATCTCTAAACATTATCTCAAAGATTTTTAGTTTAATTTGTTATTTTCCCCCTTTAATTTTCATTGAAAAATAGTGTTTTTCTACTGAGATAATTGGCTAAACTAATTATTTGTAGTTCAACTAATTATTATAGGATCTTAAATATGTGTTTTACCTCTGAAAATTATATCAAAACATTTTCGATTAATTTTTTGTTTTCCCCCTTTAATTTTTACTTAAAAATAGTGTTTTTCTACTAAGATAATTAGCTAAACTAATTATCTGTAATTAAGATAGTTATCACAGGTTTTATAAGATGTGTTTTACCTCTTAAAATTATCTCAAAGCTTTTTAGATTAGTTTACTATTTTTCCTCTTTAAATTTTCTCTTAAAAATATCCCAGGTTTCTAAAGATGTTTTCTATCGTAAAAATTTATCTCAAAGTTTTTTAGATTATTTTTTAATTTTCTCCCTTTAATTTTTCCTTAAAAATAGTGTTTTTGTCCTGAGATAATTATCTAATCTAATTATCTGTGGTTAAGATAATTATCAAGGGTTTTTTAAGATGTGTTCATCTCTGAAAATTATCTCAAAGATTTTTAGCTTAATTTTCTATTTGCCCCTTTAAATTTCCCTTAAAACCAGTGTTTTTCTACTCAGATAATTAGCTAAACTGATTATCTATGGTTAAGATAATTATGAAAAAGTTTCTTAAGATGTATTTTACCTCTACAAATTATCTCAAAGCTTTTTAGTTTAATTTGTTATTTTCTCCCTTTATTTTTTTCTTAAAAGCAGTGTAATTCTGCTTAAATAATTATAAAAATTATGCAAAAAATCAAAAAATAATTTTCCTAGCATCTTGACAGTCTAACACAGCTCTGATAATTATCCTATCTTAATCTAAGTTTAATTAGTATAACTACCATTAATTTATGGTTAAAATGATTAATTTCAATCCTAATATAATATAATAATTAATTAGACTAATATCCCTAAGCTTAATCTCAATAATCAGTAGAGAATTAAGAATTAAGAGAGAATTTTAGAGTGTAAATGAGTTTTAATCTTCTTAATTATTTGGATTAACTAAGAAAATATAAATAGATTAGCATAATTGCTAATTCAAAAAGGTTTAGTGCTAATTACCGTGGATTAACCAACTAGAGCTTTTCTCTCTAGTGATTTCTGAGTAGAGATCTCTCTAGGTGAGAGAATTTTTCAAGACTCCGAGTCTAATTTCTTTTGTGAAGAAGGGGGTCTATTTATAGTTTTTCAGGGCCCCTGGGCTGTTTCTGGCAGGTCCTGGCACCTCAAGCAAGCCCCCAGCTTCCCCCTAGCGCCACCTGCTACTAAAATCAACTTGGGCAGGTTCATCACAGCCCCACAGAGCCCCCCTAAAATCGATTTCTGGTATTTTTTTTGAGTTTTAATGATTACCTTTGGAAATATATGTGGTTTCTAGAACTTTAGGATAAAAAAGTCTTTAGCAGTAATACTTACTAAAACCTTTCAATTTTACTTAGCTAATTAAATTCACAGTGTAACCTTTCAAAGCCCGTAACTTTTTCAGATTTTATCGGAATTCTGTTCTGAAAAGTTCTAATCATAGTAAAGCCACGGATTATGGTTCCAAAAATACCAATATTTGCCATAGTTGGATCGTTCTACAGTGTTTTCTTAACAATTAGGTTAATTTGATCATGCTTTGTACAATTTCTAAGGTTTCAGAAACTTGAAACCTTACAATCACCCCAACTTAAGAAATTGAGATGTCCTCATCTCAACTGAATTTGGGGAAATCTTTGAGAAGTGAAACTTCGTCCTCCCATGTGGTGTCTTTAGTGGGGTAGTCCTTCCATTTTACTAAATGTTCTCTGATTACTCTGTTTTGTAGACTTCTTTCCCTAGTATTGAGAATACAATCTAGTTGGAGTTTAAGAATTCCTTGCTTCTGCATCACATATGTTCGTCGTCTAGAGTAGTCTGATTGGGGTTTGGAATATAGGGTTTTAGAAGACTGATATCGAATACATTATGGACTTTGAGATGTTCGGGTAGCTTTAATTTTTAAGCTTGATCACTGATTACTTTTATCACTTCATAAGGTCCACAATATCTGGGGCTTAATTTTTTGAATTTTCCCAAGGATAAATTGCTTCTCTTTGGCCGTACCCTAAGGAATACTTTATCCCCTTGTTTGAAAAACCGATTAGACCATTTTTTATCAGCATAATGTTTTTGGCGGTCCTTAGCTGCTTGAATGTCCTGTCGTATGGCTTTGGTTTGGGCATCCATCTCATCCAACATTTGTTTGAAGCTTCTACTCTTGTAGTGGGGTCAACAAAGTTTAGGGGTGATATACATTCATGCCCATAAAGTGCATTAAACGGTGACATCCCAATGCTTTTATGGAATGAGGAATTATAGACGAATTCCACCGGAGGAAGAAATTGTATCCATTTTTGGGGTTCTCTACTATAGTAAGCTCTAAGGATGTCTACAATTAACTTGATTCACTCTTTCTGTCTGACCGTCCGTCTGAGGGTGATAAGCTGTACTGAAACATAGCTGGGTACCTAAGGATTCAAATAAAGCTTTCCAAAATTTTGAAGTAAATTTTGCATCCCTGATTGACTATTCTCTTAGGAAGTCCGTGTAATCTAAAGATCTCTTTGACAAATAAACGACTTATATCTGATGCAGTGTAAGTTGTTTTCACTGGCATCAAATGAGACACTTTAGTCAACATGTCCACTACCACCATAATGGAGTCGTAACCCCCTTGAACGGTAGGAAGGCCTGCTACAAAGTCCATGCTAATGAGTTTCCCGGCCACTTCATTTGCGGAATGTCAAGAGGTTGAAGTTTCCCTGGCATCATTACCCTTTCAGCCTTAATCCTTTGACAGGAAAGACATTGTTTAATGTAGCGAAGTATATCTCCTTTCATTCCCGGCCCAAAATAGCTTTTCCTTATGGAATTAAGGGTTTTTGCATAGCCAGGATGGCCGGCGACTGGAGTGTTGTGTCCTTCATGAAGGATTAACTCCTTTAATGTTGGATTCTCAGGAATGTAAAGCCAGTACTTATAATATAGAAGGCCATCTTCAAGTGAATAATCCTTGATTCTGTCCTTCACTTTCTCTTTTAGGTCCTTTTGATTGATAACCTATAGGAGTTTTTGATAATCCTCATCTTCCAGGGAGCCTTACTTAACCTTGTCCAGAATTGGATTGTCAACTGTGGAAATGGCCCCAAGAAAAACCTTGCGGCTAAGGGCATCGACAACCACATTGTCCTTTCCTGGTTTATATTTTATTTCAGAGTCATATTCTTGTAAGAGTTCTATCCATCTACGCTGCCTCGTGTTGCTTGTGAAAAAATCCACTTTAGACTTTGATGATCAGTGATTAACTGAAACTTCCCTCCTAGAAGATAGTGCCTCCAGAGCTTAAGAGCATGGATGACGGCTAGCATTTCCAGATCATGAGTTGGATAATTCAGCTCGTGGATTCTTAATTTTCGAGAAGTAAAGGCAACTGGTTTTCCTTCTTGGTTAAGACTCCTCCTATAGCAGGCATCGGTTACTACTTCAAACTCTTGAGTGAAGTCAGGGAGTTTGAGTACAAGGCCTGATGCGAGATTTTGTTTTTGTTTGAGGAAACAATCCTCTTGTTCTTTTTCCCATGTAAGTTTGGCTGTCTTTTTAAGTAGCTGCGTCAAGGGTGCGACGATGACTGCATAATCTTTGATGAAGATTCTATACCATTCTGTAATGCCCAAGAATCCTCGAATCTCACTGACCTTCTTGGGTTGTGGCCAATCTATTATGTCCTTAATCTTTGTGGGGTCTACAAAGATTCCTTCAGGGTTTATTATAAATCCAAGATAGCTAACTTTGGGCGTAAAGAACACACATTTTCTCATCTTGGCATACAACTGATGTTGGTGTAGAAGATGAGGTACTTTACATACATGGCTTTCATGCTATTTTTCATCTTTGGAATATACCAAGATATCGTCAAAAAATACCAACACAAAATCATCCAGATATTCTCTGAATATGTGAGGTCCCCACCCCGCCATATCAAACGACGGATCTGATGGTGAACCTGGTGGCCACTAGATCTATAGCGGAAGCAAACAAAGTGGTTTATGGTTCATCTAGCGGACGATGTCTCATCACAAAGTGAGTCAAGTTCGAGCCTACTAGCATTGAGATCTAGTTCCACCCCGCAGGGGAAGCGCACTTAACTTATCTAGCGATTCTAAGACCCACCTTCCAAGAGGAGAGAAATCTCGAGTGCCTTTTTCCCCATGTTTCAGAGGCACATACACTTGAGACCTCGCCGCTCTTGGGGCAATGAGTATTACTAGTGTCAATTTTAACACTATGGGGACAGAGAGTTCTCGACCAATCGGGACCACCCTTCTCATAGGCATTGGCAACTTGAGCCAAGCCCCCACTTTCCACCCCCACTCACACTTCCTTGTGTGTCCTAATTACTATCACAATGATTGTTCAACATAAACATTCCTTGATTAGATTCTGAATCACAATGTTCGTTAAGACAACCCTTCAATCAGTATTGCAAAGCGGCACCAAGACAGCACTCTAGTAAAAATTCTACTCAAACTTATTCATTAAAATTCCAATGTTCTGGAGGTACAACATCCCCCCTCCAGCGAGAGTTTACTCCTCCTGTTGTCGCCTAGCTGCCCATACAACTAGGTATGTCCACCGCATAGAAAGCACGACATGGACTTCCCCACCGCATAGAAAGCAAGACGTGGGTTCCCACCGCTTAACCAGCAGACGTGGGTATCCACCGCTTAACCAGCAGACATGGATTCAAGAGCTCTTAACTAGGAACTCTACCCCTTGTGATCAGGAGGGGGTTCAGGACTAGTTCAACATTGGAAGTAGAATGAACATGCTGAGCTAAATTTTCCCTAGCAGACATTCTTTCCTATTGCAAACAGTATATCCATCAATCGTTTCTTTCCTACTTTAGACTTTAATATACAAATGAATTCAAATGCCGAGGTTTTCGTCGGATTTCTCCAACATGTTAGGGAAATATTCTTTCCTAACTTATCATATGCAATGTTAAATTAAACAACTTGAAGAAAAAAATGTGACCTACCTCTTCCATTTCCTCGTCATTGACCCGTGAGATGGCCGGTGCTTTGTTCGTCCATGGGAGCTTTTCCTTTCCCATTCACGTTGCTTGTTCCCGCCTCGCGGTCATGAGCACCACCGAAACGAGTTCTCTTTACCGGGGCCATTTAATACTCACTACTAATTTGAAAATTTGAGAAAAAGAGAGCTAATATTCGAGAGAATCATACAACCATGATGACGGGTTAGATTCAATAAGCAAAATCCCTTGTATGAGAGACTAGATCTACTTCAATATATGGAGACTTATGATAGCACCTTACTTGCTTTATGGGAATCGACCCTAAGGTAAATTATTGGCCTAGGTAATTGTAAAATTCAGATTTCTACATCATCAATTCTACTAGAAATGAATTAGACGTGCTTAATCACTTCCTAGTGCAATTTGAGACTTGCAGATTTACCGTATGCATAGACGAGAGGATTTCTTCCTTCCTAATGATTAATGATGGATTAATTATCCTAATTGCATCCTAATCCAATAGTAAATTGATTCTAATTATATTGTTTACACATTATAGAGTAATAGAATGCAATAGACCATTCCCTACCTTAATGCCGACTAGATTCTATTCACAATGATGGCTAGCGGATGAATCCTTAATCATGCATTAAACTGTGATTAAGAGTGACTAATTACTTGCATAAATGCTGATTTGAATAATAATTATGCAATAGCTCATAGATACGGAGAATTAGAGTGTATCTATTGAGTAATTTGATTAAGATTATGCATACTAGATGCGGAATTAAGAGGGTAATAGAGAGAAAATTGCACAACATGAATTAAATTGCTTAATTACCGAGAGTGCCGACTGAATTTCTTCTCGAAATTCTGATGTAATAGCTTCTTGAGATGATAATTGGAAAGATCTATCCTCCTTTTCTCCTTCTCCCAAAAGCTATGTCTGCCCACAGCACTTCCCCAAGGTATGTGTGTGTGTAGGGTGTGTGTGTGTACTTGGTGTATGTGTGTGTGTGTGTGTGTGAGAGCACACCTTTAAATAGGCTCCTCCAAGCTGAAATTCGAATTGTGATGCTATATGCATCTGGAAAGCACTCATTTCATGCAAGGCAACTTCAGTTATACACTTAAGTGTCCAACCTGCTCCAGAACTCACTCACTCTCTCTCTCTCCCTTGCATGGATAAGCCCCCACGAGCTGTACATGTGAGAGAGGGAGCCCCCTAGCTTCCAGATTGGGTCTGCAGTGCCCTCGAGTCAGTTCCCGCACAATACCCGAGCCCCGGTGCCTCCCCGCACAACCTTAGGAAAAATTGTTTTTAATCCTATACGGGCAATTCTAATCAGATTTTGATGCCGAAACTTGCTATGCTAAGCTAGAACTAAGGTGCATAATCCCGAGTACCTGCCATATTTAGCAGCCCCCGGCGTCCGAAAAATACATTTTTTTCAAATTTGGGATATGGGTGCAGTTTTTTGAGACGGTCAAAACTAGACGGATCGGGTGACCAAAAACTTACTAATTTTGGAAATTTTTCACAAAAATTATTTTAATTCACATTTTGAAGCTTTATAACATTCTAAACATCAGGGCACTGACAGAATTTAGAAAACTGCTAAAAATAGTAACTTTTTCCATTATGATCTTTTCATGGTACAATGGTGCTCTTTTAGCTCGGGGTCGGAGACCTTACAGAATATATCTTGCAGGAGACGGTTAAAAGTAGCCGGAGCATTTGTAAGATCGAAAGGCATCAGGATGAACTCATAATGTCCATATCGGGTGTTGAATGCAGTTTTATAAATATTTGCTTCCTTAATCCGGATTTGATGGTAACCTGATCTGAGATCAATTTTTGTGAATACCTTGGCTCCATGTAATCTATCAAGTAATTCGTAAATGCGGGGAATAGGATTCTTTTTCTTTACTGATACCTGGTTAAGTCCTCTATAATTGATGCAGAGACGTAAAGATCCATCCTTCTTCTTTTGGAATAGAACAGGCACTCGCCAGGGTGAAATGCTTGGTCTTATGAATCCTTGTTCAATAAGTTGACGAAGCTGTTCTTTTAATTCAATAGCTTCAGAGAGGAACATTTTGTAGGGTCTTTTTGAAATTGGTTCACTATCTGGAAAGGTTTCTATTTCGTGGTCTATGTCCCTTGGGGGAGGTAAATTTGAGAGATCTTCCGGAAATATGTCCAAAAATTCTTTAAGCCATTCTGGAGTTGTGTTATCCTTTGAATCATCCGCCTTATTGAGTTTTACTACAAAGATATGTTGCCCCTTGTGTAACCCTTTCAAAAGTTGACTAGCCTTAACTAAATGAGCCTTAGGCTTCCCATTTGATCCTTGTACTAATGTTTCTTCACCTAAGTGATTTTTGAAGGATAGGTTCCCTTGAGCACAGTGAATATGGGCTTGATTTTTGATTAACCAATCCATTATTAGAATACCATCATAGATTCCTACTGGTAGAGTCCGAAATTAAGATGAAGTGAGGGTTCCTCTCAGTTCAAATTCAACTTCCCCGGCTGTAAATTGAGATAGAACCTCTTTCCCATTTGCTAGTTCTACCACTAATTTCTTGGTGGGATATTGGTTTAAACTGAGTTTCCTTAAGCATTTAGGGGAGAGAAAAGAATGTGTGCTGCCACAATATATAAGTAGTTCAAATTTTTCACCTTCTTTATTTGTAGTGGTTTGGATGACAGCATACTGTTTCCGAGCTCCAGGGTTATCAATGGCGGCAAAAAGAGTAGCTCTTTCATCTTCTTCATCCATCAAGGTTGGCTCTCCTACAGCAACATAAGCTCTGGCTCCTCTACCTCTTCCTCTGCCTCATCCTCTATTTCTTTCTCCTCTTTGATTATTTCCTTGGCCTATCTGAGTCTGAGGAGTAGTTCCAGCAACAACTATGGGATTTTTCTCCTTGGGGCATCGGCTCTTGTAGTGTCCCATTCAATTGCATCCATAACACCTGATATTTGGAAAAGTCTGTTCTATAGTGGCTGCAGTTGTCATTGCCCTTCATTGATTTCCTTGGTTGAAATTTCCCCTTGTTCTTCCTCCAAAGTTATTGTAGTTATAATAGTTCCTTGCAGGGGGGTTTCCTTTAGCCGCAAGCGGTTAGCTCTAAGAAGGCCATCTTGAATAGATGTGGGTCTCATAGCTTCTAAACGAGTACTTAAAGGTTTGTTTAGGCCCTGGTAGAAGCGAGCAATCTGTTGTTCCATTGTCATTGCTGGTGCATAACGCCGTAAGGACACATATTTGGTGTAGTATTCTTCTAAAGTAAGCCCTAACTGTCTGAGGGCAAAAAATTCATTCATTCTAATAGCTTGTGAGCCAGAGGAAGATATCTTTCTTTCACTGCATGTTTCATTCTTTCCCAGGATGGACTAATGGAAGGATTATCTCTACAATGTTGTTTCCACCAGAGTTCAGCATCTCCAGTGAGTTGAAACATTCCTAGCATTGCCTAATTTTCTGAAGTAGTTCATGCTGCCAGAAAATAGTCATCCATGGCGTCGAGCCAGGCTTCGGTATCACGTTCTAAGTTGGTTCCCTCTCCCTTGAAGGTTGGGAGTTGAACCTATTTTAGTAGTAGTTTCTTCTCCTGGGTGGGAGTTGAGCCTATTTTAGTAGTATTTTCTTCTCTTGGGTGGGAGTGTAAAGGCTTTTTGCATTACCCCGAGTTTTTAATTAATGAAGATCTTTTAGTCATAACAAGTAATTTTGTGTTGTCATGCAATTTTTATAGTCTATGTATATACTTTCATAACTTTGAATGAAACAGAAACCCAAAAATTACTATAATCATTCCATTTGAATTACACAAACATGTCATTCTCATAAAACCATGGTATATACAAGAGTTAATACAATCACTGACTCATACTATGTACAAGATGGACTCATACTATATACAAAATGGACTCTTTATACCAAGATCTTCTTAACCACTGGTAGGTCTGACAGGGGTTAAAAAAATATAACATCTTTTGGTCCTCTAAACTTAGGGCCTACCTTTAGCTACCTGATCAAATACCCAATGATTCTGAGACACCTCTACCGCATCTATAGTAATAGTCTGATCCCGATCTTCAGTCCCACTGAAAAAGAAAACTTTGATGGTTCGAAGTGTTTCTGCCCATTTGAGTCTCTTCAAATTTAGTGCCAATCCTTCTATCCATCCCGCATCAATCAGGAAAATTCCGCCAAACTGTGACCAGCTGATTCCCATGTAGGAGGAGGGGAAAACATTTTGTCTAATAATTGCATGATGCTCTTGCAAAATAAGAATTTTCTGGGGTTGCAAGCAGCCTCAAACATGATTTAGAAGATCATAAAATTCCGATAAGCTTGGCGGACATTTTCCTGTATTGATAGGGAAATTCTCATCTCAAAATACATTACAATTAAAAATGCAAAATGACTTATCATGCCTATTTTGTCAACTTTTCATCCTAGGGTAAGGACCTTGTTAAACCATGCTCTGATACCACTTGTGAGATCCCCAAACCCGCCGACACCAAAAAGCGGGATGGGATTCTTGACAGGTCTCTAGGCCTAATAAAATCTAAGTCCCTAAACAAGAAGAATCCAGGGAATATACCTTTACCATCAATAATGGTTTAGGTTTATAGCCCTAGAGAGGAGACCTAGTCCTGTCTCACAGTGGAAATGGGACAACTTGTTGAATTAAAAAAAACTATTCCGGCCCTATAACTTCCATCATTCGGATTAAGGTTTATTTAGCCAACACTTTTTTCCCCCTAACATATGTGAGGGCACAACTGCTGGTGGACTCCTCTTCCAAGTGGAGAAGTTTCTAGACGTTTTTAGTGCACGGGAATGGATAGTTACTTCACCCTGCACTCACACATGTTGCTTTGTTATTTAATTACTACCACATTCTTGTCACAATTAAAATAATGATTTCTTTTATCTTTCATAGCCGAATTTCATTAAAACAGCCCTTGAAAACAGTATTAAAACCATTCTTTTAGCAAACAGATGTCTTTAGACTTAAGACAAGGTACTGTCAATCTGGAGTAACTCTGACCAGTACTGGCTTGTCTCAAGACCACCTATACAGGGGTGAAAAAAATGGCACCCATTCCTTATTTAAAAACCGAAGTGGAAAAAGTTATCACCCAAAGTCCGGGCGCCCATACGCCAACCGGTTGCCCATACAACCGGGCAGTTCCTCTAGGACAAACTCGATATCCTAAGTAATATCCACAAGCACAAACAAGCACGGGGTAAAGATTCCACGTGCACTGAGGAAACCAACTCATCCATGGCGGAGTCACCATCATTACTCATTACCTAGAGTACAATATTCTCAGGAATCAGAGGTGTCTTGAGACAAGCTGTCTTAAGGATGATCAAACATTTCTTTCCTAGGTCAATCAATCGTAGCCCAATCATTTCTTTCCTATTTACAACCATTGCTCACTGGTTTCTTGGAAGTCACCTGCCGTTTACGGCCTGTTAATCCTTCCTAGTTCTTACGTATGCAATGTTAACTTATAGACGAACTTTAAGCTATTTAAAGACTTAAGTGAACAAATGGAAATCCACCTTTGTGACTGGTCAGCCATTTGCTACTGTACACGCGCCTGCAGACTTTCCTCCGTAGGCTTATAACTAGCCTCATGGTCATGAGTTGCTCTATTCCTTTTGTGGATTGTATCCTCTTCATCAGAAAGAGGATTTCCTCTGGTTCTTTTTGGATCCATATGGGCAGCCTTTATAAAAGTATACTTAATCAATTAGAGAATTAAATAAATTATCTCTTTTATTCCTTTTATCCAAAAATAAGGATATATTTGGATGATATATTTCTCATGTAGCTTCCTGGTACTATTAATATTCTCCCATATTTATCGTATAATTATTGGAGTTATTTTACTAAATTCCTCTTTTAATTTATGTTCCAAAATAACCTATTTTAGCCTTAGTAAATTATGAGTTACCTATCTGCTGGTGGGATATTTACCCTAATGGAGTTTGATATGTTATAGCTCTAGTAGTTTTCTGGCTAACTTATAAATTGATTTATAAATTTTTCTTCCAAATTTATGGTCCAATTCTACTAAGATAATTGGCTAAACTAATTATCTGTAGTTCAGTTAATTATCACAGGTTTTATAAGATGTATTTTACCTCTAAAAATTAATTGTAAAGCTTTTTAGATTAATTTTCTATTTTCACCCTTTACTTTTCCCTTAAAAATAGAGTTTGTTTACTGAGATAATTAGCTAACCTAATTATTTGTGGTTAAGATAAATATCAGCTTTTTTAAGGTGTGTTTTACCTCTGCAAATTATCTCAAAAATTTCTAGATTAATTTTCTATTTTCTCACTTTAAATTTTTTCTTAAAAATAGTGTTTTTCTAATGAGATAATTTGCTAAACTAATTATTTGTGGTTAAGATAATTATCATTTTTTTTTTTAGATGTATTTTACCTCTGAAAATTATCGCAAAGATTTTTAGATTAATTTCCTATTTCCCCCCTTTAACTTTTCTTTAAAAATAGTGTTTTTCTACTAAGATAGTTAGCTAAACTAGTTATCTGTGGTTTACATAATTATCATGGGTTTTTTAAGATGTGTTTTACCTCTGAAAAATTATCTCAAAGCTTTTTAGCTTAATTTACTATTTGCCCCCTTTAATTTTCTCTTAAAACCAGTGTTTTTCTACTGAGATAATTAGCTAGACTAATTATCTGTGGTTAAGATAATTACCACGGGTTTCTTAAGATGTATTTACTACTAAAAATTATCTCAAAGCTTTTTATTTTAATTTGCTATTTGCTTAAATAATTATAAAAATTATTCAAAAAATTAAAAAATAATTTTCCTAGCATCTTGACAATCTAACACAGCTCTAATACTTATCTTATCTTAATCTAAGTTTAATTAGTATAACTACTATTAATATATGGTTAAAATGATTAATTTGAATCCTAATATAATATAGTAATTAGTTAGATTAGTATCCCTAAGCTTAATCTCAATAATTAGCAGAGAATTAAGAATTAGGAGAGAATTTTAGAGTGTAAATAAGTTTAATCTTCTTAATTAATTAGATTAATTAAGAAAATATAAATAGATTAGTATAATTCTGTTAATTAAAAAAGGTTTAGTGGTAATTACCGTGGATTAACCAACTAGATCTTTGCTCTTTAGTGACTTCTGAGTAGAGATCTCTCTAGGTGAGAGAGAATTTGCCAGGACTCCGAGTCTAATTTCTTATGTGAAGAAGGGGGTCTATTTATAGTTTTTAAGGACCCATGGGCTGGTTTTGGCAGGTACTGGCACCTCAAGCAAGCCCCTACCTTCCCCCTAAAGCCACCTGCTGCTAAAATCAGCTTGGGCAGGTTCATCACAGCCCCACACAGCCCCCTAGATTCCTAAAATCGATTTCTGCTATTTTTTTTTTTACTTTTAATGATTAACTTTGGAAATATTTGCAGTTTCTAGAACTTTAGGATAAAAAGTCTGCAGTAATAATTACTAAAACCTTTCAATTTTACTTAGCTAATTAAATTCACAGTGTAACCTTTCATAGCCTGTAACTTTTCCAGATTTTATCGGAATTCTGTTCTGAAAAGTTCTAACCATAGTAGAGCCACGGTTACGGTTCCAAAAATACCAATATTTGTCATAGTTGGATAATTCTACAATGTTTTCTTAACAACCAGGTTAATTTTATCATGCTTTGTACAATTTCTAAGGTTTTCATAAATTGGAAACCTTACAGAGTTATTTGAACACGTATGTGATTCCTTGGAAGAGCCTCACAACAAACTACATAAGTGCAAGGCTTTAATCTTGACTCTAAGCGGTAAGGTAGGGGATTGGTATAGAACCCTAAGGAATGAAGAGCGCACGCACTATCCTACTCTTAGGAGGTTGTTCATAAAAGAGTACATACGAGAGGGGAGTGCTTTGGGGTGTAGCCTCTCAACTCGAGAAAGACCAACAGGAGGAAGGTGAGTCTCTGAGAGACTTTATTAGTTGCTTAAAGAATTTGAACCCTTAGTGTAATTCAGATGAGCATTTTAACAATAACAAATTGCACGAGGGATTCATTAGGGGACTACAATATGAGGATATCTATAATGACCTAGTCATTAGAGGTATCACTACTTGGGAAGCAATCACCACCAATGCAATCCAATTGGAAAACAATTTAATGATTGCAGGAGAAAGAGTGTCTATTGAGCCAAGATCCACTAGCTCGCAAGCAATTGGCCATGAGTCGATGACCATAAAACCCATTGTCAAAGAGCAAAAGCTATTTGAGATGACTTTGGCTGACCTAACCAAGGCTATTCAAGAAAACCTCAAAGATAATCGTGTTCCACAAAAGAATCATATGTATCCAAGAAGGGAGAAACAATGGTGCTTAGTTTTGCTTTGATTCACATAGTACTAATGAATGCCCTACATTTAGAGTAAAATTTAACACAAATTGAAATGCATGTGGGAGGTATGGCCATCAAGCCAAGGATTTCCACAGTTTTCCCTAATTTTGATACCAAATCTTGCTAGTTGTGTGTCTACACACACTAATTTCTCACTATCCCCATTGTTAATGTCACTAGTTTTTGCTAACTTACACACTATTTTCCTACTAATTTCACTAACATTTGGTTCTTATGATTTGATATTTGCCTAATTAGAGGCTTGGATTGCATTCTAAGAAGGCTGATTTTTGCATATCTCATAACCATTTGTTAATTTTAAATTGCAAGGTTAGGGCTTGGAATATTGATGAAATTGGCCTACACACCGACCAATTGGAAAATTGGATGGTGCCATTGGATGCAAGTCTTGTGCTGTATGCATAGTCATTGTAAATTTGGTGATTTTGAGCTTTTGATTTGTGCGCTTGCATGTCGTCGTAGTGCCAATTTTTTTCTAGAATTGAATGTGCATAAATTGATGGTTTAATGTGGTACTTTGCATTGTTGATGTGCTAATCATGTGCTTGGATGATTCAATTGCAATTTTGTGCACTAAAATCAAGTGTGTGGGCACTCTAATTGAGAGTGTGTACACCTACTTTTAGGCTATGTGTGCACTAATTTTCCCTTGTGTGTACCCCTGAAAATTAATGTTTGCTTAAGGATTTTGCAAATGTGATGATTGATTCGTAATATGGTCATGCTCAATTCGACATTTGTGTGTTCAATTTGCAAAATTCACTTGATCAAAGGTTGTATGTGTGCACCTAGAAATTTGTAAAAATTGCAAATTATTAGTGTGAGGTTTATGAATATTTTTGGGAACCTGTTTTATATTTCCATCAATTTTTTGGAATTTTTGGGTAGTTTTTTTTTGTTTTGGCTAATTTTTTAGCTAATTTTGGCATTTTAAAAAAAAAGTAAAAAATGGAAAATTGTCTGTGACACAAGCCTGTGATTGCTCACAAGCTCAGTGCTGCACACTTCAATAAAATTTTGACACTTGTTGCAGGCTCAACAATGAAACTTGGATGCTCAGTGAAAAATTGATTTTGACGAGTCAATTCGTTGAGAGCTTCCTCTTGTTGTGATTAAGGTTAAAAAAATTTATCCCCTCCCCAACAAATAAGCATGCTTACATCCCTTTTCCCCTCCCCACTTTCTCTCTCTCTTCCTTTCTCTCTCTTCTTTGAAAAAAAAGGCTCTTGGTATATCTCTAGACTCCGACACTCTCTCTCCCTATGTTTTTCTCTTTAAATACAATCAATAGGACGCCCTTAAGAGTTTGCAGACATGTCCCACTTCTGCCTGCTAGAGTGGCATATAATGGAAGTGATTTGGAATTGGATTTGATGTAGGTGTACGATGATTCAATGTTAATGACAATGTTTCTAAAACTGGAATTGAATTTAATGGGAATTCATTATTAAACGATCAGTGTGACTAATGATGTCCTGATACATGATGATATAACATATATTGTTTATTCTTGTGGTATGGAACACTAGAATATGTAGCATGTGGATGACGACTGCCATAAGAAAAATTCATTTATTTAAGTTTATGACACACATAATTTTAATCATTGTTTTTAAAAAGCATGATTTGCATATTAACAACATAGCAATTGAGGACAATTGCTTTCCTAATGGAGAGGTATGTAATGGAAATTGATAACTATTTATTCATTGAAGTTGACAAGTGGCAAAAGCATAAGTGAGTTATGGACTTCGTGAAAAGATAGCAAGTGTATCGATATTTTATCATTAAAGAGCTCTTTATGAGCTATGGTCACTTATTTTCTAGACGGATAAATTGTGCTCATTTTGAGCACTCAAGAACCCTATAAATAAATATATACAAAAGGAAAATGATCACTCTTTCATGGGGAGAGATTGCACCGAGTGCTCTGTGTACTTCTTCTCTTCTCTCATCTCTCCTCTCTCCTCTCTCCATGCATGTGTAGCACTCTACTCTAAGAGGTGCACTTGCATGTTGGTGCAGCCAAATTTGGTCAGAGTGGGGAAGTGTGAAATGCTAGACTACGGGTGTCTATAGGTGCAAAGAAAACGGATAAAGTGGGTATGGAAGACCTGGGTAGGCAGGTGATAGAGGCAGTGTATGCTCAAGTTGGTTTTTAAGGCCATTGAAGGCTCCAAAATGGGCCACTTGGGTGGATAGGTCAAGGTGACCAAAGTGCTCAGTTAATGACCCGGAATGTAGTGCTCAAGATGCTCTAGAAGCCGGTCCTCAAATAGAACTATAGGGTGAAAGAGACGCTAGTTCAAAGTTGGATTTTGCAAATCCCTGACGGACAAGGAAAGTGGTGGTGGGTGTCTAGAGATGGTGTGAGTGGATAGACACAAAGTGTTCATGTTGTGGAGCATGTCAGTCCTTTTGGATCATCAATCAAGGCAGGTTATGGTCAATTGAAAGTTTGTCAAGGGGGGGGGGTAGTTGTGGGGCAACCTGGTCACATTGATAGACACATCATCTTGTGGTATTTTGGCCTCGACTAGGTTAGGTTCATTGCAAATGATTTGACCATAGCAGGACCATTGACATGATTTGACCCAGAAGAACGTCACGTATATATGGACTAAAAATGAGAGAAAATACTTGAGTAAGCTTAAAGAGAGACTCACGTCTCAACCTACCTTAGTACTAGAAGACCTCCATTTGACATCCATTGTGATGCAAGTGATAATTTCCTTGGAGTAGTATTACTTCAAGAAGGGCATGCCATAGCATATGAGAGTTTCCAATTGCAATTTTATGAGATGATTCTTGGAATCTATGAAGCGTCTAGATATCTTACATGCCTTGAATACATGGAAGCATTACTTGGGAAGACCTTCATCATTCAAAGAGATCATCAGAGTCTCATGTACTTCATGATACAAATCAAGCTTTTTTACAAACAACTTGCTTGGGAATCCCTTCATCATTCAAAGAGATCATTAGAGTCTCATGTACTTCATGATACAAATCAAGCTTTTTGACAAACAAATGAGGTGGGAAAATTTCCTTTTGCAATTTCGTTTTCACATTGCTCACATTCCTGGCACAAGTAGCCGATGCACTCTCATGTAGACCTCAATGCAATGTTGTGTCAATAGCCTCTCACAACAATCTAACCTCTATGGTGAATGAGTATGGTAATGAACCAAATTTTTGAGATGTTATGTCTGCCATAGAACTAGGGAGGACGCAAGAACCATACGTGGTTCAAGATGACTATCTTCTCTATGGCTCTCGGCTATGAGTTACTAAAATTTTAAGAGATAAGTTCATGAATAAATCGCTTGTTCCACCATATGCTTGGCATAGAGGGATCTAGGCAACAATGAATGCAATTGAAACATATTTCTTTTGGCCTACAATGAAAAAGGAGTACAAGAATATGTGACTCAATGCATTACTTGCAGAAAGATGAGTCTTACCAAACGGCGAGCGACCATTCTCGAGCAAAGAAAAAACCGAGCGACTTTCTCACAAACATCCCAACTCTTGTGAAAAATAGATAGTTGCCTCCCCAACTCGTGAGTCTAGTTCTGCTAAACAGGATCAATAAAAAATTTTATTCCATGGTCACCCAGGAGAAAGAGTAGCTCTCAATGGATTTGATAATTGAGACCCAAAAACATGGGCAATTGAAGTTTGGATTGTAGAGGTCCAAGGCAACTAATGAGAATGTATTCTTTGCAGGCGCAGACTGTTTCCACTAGGGTTTTTCCTATTGGGAAAATGTTCAAAATACCCCTCTAATTTGTGGAAATTCCCAAAATACCCCTCAAATTTCAAAAATTCCCAAAACACCCCCAATATTTGTCATAAATTTCCAAAATGCCCTTCAAATTTTCCAAAATACCCTTGGTTGTAAGATTAAATTTCTCATAAGGTTAAACATTTGTAAATCCTTCAAACAAAAAAGCTTCTACCAGGTTTGAAAGAAGTGGACTTAGAGTTCTGTGAAGATTGTGTTTATGGTAAACAAAAGAGGGCAAAATTTCAAAACTCAGGAAATGAAAGAAAAAATAAAAAACTTGAGTTGGTTCATTCTGATGTTTGGGGTCCTGCAAGTACACCATCACTTGGTGGCTCAATGTACTATGTAACATTCATAGACGATGCGAGTAGAAAAACATGGGTTTATGTCATGAAGAATAAATCCGATGTATTTTCCATATTTCAAAGGTGGAAAGCCTTTGTGGAAAATGAAACAGGTACCAAGGTTAAATGCTTCATATCCGACAATGGAGGCGAATATTCTTTTGAAAGCTTTTGTGCTAGCAATGGCATTCGGAGGCAAAGGACAACCCCAAGGACACCTCAACAAAATGGGATTTCGGAACGGATGAACAGGAAAATCATGGAACGAGCACGAAGCATGCGGCTACATGCAGGCCTACCGCTTGAGCTTTGGGCGGAAGCTGTAAGTACGTCTGTGTACTTAATCAATCGGTCACCCTCAACGGCATTGGATGGAGGGGTTCCAGAAGAGGCATGGACAGGTAAACCGGTGAATTATGCATTTCTCAAAGTGTTTGGGTGTGAGGCTTTCATGCACATAGATAGAAGCCTAAGATCAAAGCTAGATGCAAAGTCCAAAACGTTTCTTCATTGGCTATGGAGAAGGAGACTTTGGGTATCGCCTATGGAATCCTGAAGATGGTAAAATCTTAAGGAGTAGGGATGTAATTTTTAACGAACAAAATATGTACAAAGATTACTTGGAAAGAAAACAAACAAAAGAAACATGTGATGAGTACATGGAGCTTGAGGACGGTGAAGACTCAAGGACTGCAAACGGTGACAATGTGCAACAACGTCAACCAAATGAGGAGCCTCAACCTATTCCCCGAAGATCTACAAGAGCAAGTAGACCTCTAGAAAGTTTTGTTCCTTCCTTCAACCATCTCTTGATCTCAGATTCTGGAGAGCCGGAATCATACGAAGAAGCTATGCAACATGAATCCAAAGAACAATGGACGAAGAGCATGCAAGTGGAGATGGACTCACTACATCGCAACCAAACATGGGAGTTGGTTGAGTTGTATAAAGGTAAGCAGGCACTTCAAAACAAATGGGTGTACAAGCTGAAGGAAGAAGAAGGTGGGAAGAAAAGGTACAAGTCTAGGCTTGTGGTAAAAGTTTTTTCTCAAAAGAAAGGTATTGACTTCAATGAAATATTTTCTCTTGTTGTAAAAATGAACTCAATTAGGCTTGTCTTAAGCCTTGTGGCTGCTCATGATCTAAATCTCGAGCAAATGGATGTAAATACGGAATTCCCTCACGGTGACTTAGAGGAGGAAATCTACATGCTTCAACCAAAGGGGTATAAAGTAAAAGGTACGGAGAAAATGGTTTGCACATTAAAGAAGACATTAGGGGAATTTTGAGGTCATTTTTGTGCCTTTTAGCGTGTAGAGAGAGAGTGGTCTCAACCAATGGTTGAAGAGCTTCCGTTACGGAACCTCTATTTTTGAAAACTCACAAAAAAAGCAAATAGTCTATCTTTACCGCAACTTTGAGCTGGTAAATAGCAATGTAAACAAGTAAAAGTGCAAAGGCATTTAATAGCTGTCGCTTTTAGAAAGACGTACTTCTCATATTATATTGTTTTCATTTTGCACGTTGCCATCATAAAACAACGTTTGGATTATATCTCATGATCTTTTCCAGTTTTGAACCGTTTTTTGCACATTCTGCTTATTCTTCTCTTGAACTCAGACTAGACTTCTCTGCTCATTTCTTTTTTCACCATGGAATCTTCATCACGATAAAAACGACCAAGAACTTCCATTGAAGCCATTATCACTTACAACACGACTGATCAAAATGGACAGAGTAGAATTTCTATATTCATGCCCATTGTAGTTTCTATAGACTTTAGACTCAGAAAATCTAGAACAATGTTTTCAGTGAAGACTTTAGACTCAGCAAATGTACTTGAATTTGTGGATGAGGGTTGGAACACCAAAACAGTGAATGGAATCACTTGTTATGTGCAAGCTGGCTCAATTGCTTGCAAATACATGATAGGGACACAAAACTTCATTATGTCATTTTATTACTGAAGATGGCACTATGTTGGTGGTCAGCTAACTCCACTTGATCAAGACATGGAGGACTACAGCCCAATAGAAGACATTGATATATGGGTAAACAATGAGCATCTGTCAATTGTAAAGATAAGAGGCATGTGTAGCTTACAACAATTGAGATTGGACCTGCAAAATGATGAAATTGAACTGCCCACAACACTCTGCTTTCAAGTAAATGGTAGAAAGGTAACTATTATGCCTAAAAGTCTCTTGTTCTCTTATTGGTTCTTTATTTAACTTTGACTGTTTTTGTAGGTATCAAAAAGGAATGAAAACAGGCTACAGTGCAAGGACATCTTGGATGGCATTGTACATTTGGTGCCTTAAACATCCTTCAAGGCAATTTTGTAACACATGCCCTGCGAGGATCTTATTTTGTATCACATGACCTACAAGGATCTTATTTTGTATCACATGATTTAAAAGGATCTTTATTTTGTTATTGAAATGCAACTTTTTCAAACATCCAATGATTTGATTTTGTAACAGAGTCTTAAAACAAGTATTCAATTTCAAATATTTGCACTTACATACAAGGGTCCATACAAGGGCCAATTGGTTACAAGTGGGCTATAGAATAGACAATTGGATACAATAGAGAACTGAGAAGCTTGATACAAGTGGGCTACAATAAGCTAGAATAGTTTTTTGGCAGGAGTTTTCCTGTCCCTAGGGGACTTCCTTAATGGGGTTGGTGCTTTTGCAGGAGATTTTCTTTTTGAAGTGGGCTCTTTTGTCCTGGGAGATTTTCTTTTTGAAGTGGGCTTGACTGGAGGGCTTGAAGGCTGCTTCCTCTTTCTCTTATCATCCATCTCTTCACTTGCCTTTTCCTGCTCACCACTCTCTTCTTCATCTTCCAGCTTTGCTTTCCCCTTCTCTTCAACATCATCATCTTCAAATACCTCTTGCAGTTCTCCATTTGCTTCAATCATATACTTGATAATCCTTGCTCTTGTCAACCATAGCACTCTCTGTTGATCTATACAAGGCAATAGAAAGCAAGTTTTAGGAACAATAAAATGAGAAAAAATACAGCTGGCAAATATGAAATATGCTATACTTCTATATCCTGATTGTCATTGCAGTATATGAAGTCCAAGAGGAGCTTGGCATTTGTCAATACCCTCCATCCACATGAATGGCTTTCAGGCTGGATTGGAACCTGCAATTCATTACATGTATTTTTGGGAAAAAATCTTTGAGGATAATCCATTGAAGTGAACAAAGCATAAAGAATTCCAACCTTCACCACTACCAAATGGATGTCATTCAGCATCTATAAATCTTATAGTAGCACTATCCAAAATTCTTTATAAATGAGGTTCTGCTTTACTAAAAGTATGTGCTTATGGTTTACAAAATGTGTCTGCTGCTATACTTACAATTTTGCTTGACCATGTACTCCAGCAAGAGAATTGACAAAGTAGCATTTTCTTTTCACAATATCAATTGCAATTAAACTCCAATGTGAGCTATAAAAACAAGCCTCAGTTAGCCTTCTAACGTGAATTAGCAAATTCTCTTCACAAGGTGTAGGTAGAAAACTTACCTCTCATGATAAGGAATCAAGAAAAATTCACAGATTTCCAAGTCCACATGAGTCAACCACTTTGTGAGCTCTCTAATGTTTGTCTCTGTCCTGAGAAATTGGGAGATAGCAGGGTCTAAAATCTCCACCTTTTGTTGAAGGTCTGGCTCATATGAATGCATCATTAACCTGGTAAAGAGTTCTTGTTATATAAAGAGTTCTTGCTATAAACAAAAATACAGAGGAAAACAAAAACAACCTAAGGCATGTGATAAGGAGTGGAGAATTCATCTCCTTGGTCCAGTCCTTGATAATTTCCAAGGTCTCAGAGTCAAGTGAATTGTAATCCTCCCTAGGATCCTCCCCACTGAATAGAGTGACAACAAAACCAGTAGGATTGACACTCCTCAAGAGGGGCACTGGCTGAGGTTCCAACAGGTCAAGCTCCTTTCTCTCTGCAATTTCCTTGTCTTACTTGGCTCTCTTTTTCCTTTCCTTTTCCTCTTCTTCAGTAATATCAAAAACTCCTACTTCAGGCTCCTTGGGCTTCCTCCATGGAGGAATGTTGAGAATATTGAATGCCTTTATATCATGCATAGGGACAGGCTCCAAAATTTTTGAAAACCTGTATGTCAGCCTCCTAAGAGTGATCATGTCTTTGTCCATCAGAGTAACCCTATGGGCATGAGCTGCACAAATATAGGCATCTTGGAAAATCTCAATCATAAAGTCCTCAGAAGCCTCCTGGATACATGCCAATGCAGTACTAGTCCACCTCATGGAAATCTTATACTCCTCTAAAACTTGTCTGCACAGTCTCTGGAAGGGCAGTTTGGGAATTGCAAGATTGACGGCCTTTATGGCCTTCCTTATCTCTCTTAGACATTTGACCCCCTGCTTGAACTTTCTCTTTGTAAGGAGAGGCTTAAGCTGCACAGGCTTGGAAGCTTTCCTCTGATGTGTATCTTTCCTTTTGCTTGTTTTAGGGTCGGGTAGAGAAGAATCCTTCCTCTGAGATTTGGTCTTCTTTGTGCCAGCAGAGGTTGGTTTGCCAGGATCTTTAGAAGTGGATGGTTGGTTTGATAAAGTACTAGCTGAAGCTTTGCTAGGCTTAGGAATCTCTTCTTCATCTTTGGATAGAGGCTCATCAACTTTCCTTGCAGTCTTCTTGGTCCTTGCCATCTTCAAAAGGAATAGGAATGATTGTTGCACAACAAACAAAAAACATTAGTAACAAACAACAAACATTTTTTTCCTATTATGACACCCCGTGCGGGATAACCATAGCATTGGAAGTTTCCACCTTCCAAGCGGCTCGCGACCGAGTGACACCCCGTAGGCGAAATAGCAAAGCGAGGAAAAAGTTCACACATACAAAGATCGCGCACGGGGTGACGATTGTTCTTCTTGGTCCTTGCCATCTTCAAAAGGAATAGGAATGATTTCTGCACAACAAACAACAAACATTAGTAACAAACAACAAACATTTTTTTCCTATTATGACACCCCGTGTGGGATAACCATAGCATTGGAAGTTTTCACCTTCCAAGCGGCTCGCGACCGAGTGACACCCCGTAGGCGAAATAGCAAAGCGAGGAAAAAGTTCACACATACAAAGATCGCGCACGGGGTGACGGGGTGACAATTGTTCCAAGTGCGGGTAAAATTGGGTTGTGAAAGCGCCGCAAGAATCGGATAATAGCGCAGCAAGAATCGGGAAAAATTGGGCAAGAATGTGCTCGATTTGAGTGCTTCTCGGGCTTGTATAGGGCGCTATGCGCAACTCCCTAGGTGCACAACTCCCTAGGCGCATACTAGCCGTTGGGCACAAACTTAGAGGCGGAAACCGCTTGGCACACCCCTCGAGGCGGCATTTTTGGCCATATAAACAACCTACCCAACCCACTTTTCCGCTCATTGTCCTTCACAAGGCTAGAAATAAAGCCTCCAAGCGACACCCCGCGACACCCCGTGCGCGAATTTTGAAGGTGTCGACCGCTTACCCAGTGACACGCCGTAAGCGAATTTATTGAGTGCCAACTCTCTCCTCACCCTCACAGCTCGCATAGCAAGTGACACAATTTGTTGTAATTCTTTCTTGCTTGCTTAGATTTACAACTTGCATACTTGTTTGTAAACCATTATTAGTTTTTTGCATTATTAAGGAAGGGTAGTTTATTGATATATTTTAGTCATAGAAGAAATATATTTCTTAATGTCATGTCTACTTCTTAATGTCTTGATGGACTTCTCTTTTCTCTTTCTCAGACATTTGTGGATTGTCTTAATGGATACAGAGGATATGCAAGAGACCGCTGATGAGAGGCTGATGTCTTTTCTTTACAAAGTTAATGAACTTGCAAGATTTCAAAGTGTCAAAGAGATTTTTAATGATGCCTTTGAGCTTCAACTACTTGTGGATGGCTTCTCCACACAAATTAGTGAATTGATAGAGATATATACAGCATTGACCAAAGATCACAGGCTTGATAATCTTGTTCATTTTCTTGATATATGCAAAGCAGGTAGCTTGGCAAGGACAGGTATTGCAAAGAAGTGTTCAAGCCTTCATCCAGACTGGAAAAAGATCATAAAGCCTTGCAAATTTCATGGTAATATGCATTGCCAGTTGGTAGAGTATGACCTTGGACTTATCATTTTCTTCAGTGTACTCCCAACACCAGAGGGCAAACAGATTCCAAAGCAGATTTCTCAGGCTGAGGAGGACCAGGAGGAAGAGGAGGAAGAGGAGAGGGAGATGGAGTTCCATGAAGAGGAAGAGAAACTACAAAGCATTGAGATGTTGGACATTGCAAAATTTAAAGCAGAAAACATCACTAAAGTGGAGAATGTTGACATTGAGGATGAAGATGTTGATCCTTTGCATTGCACAACAACATTTTCCACATACAAAGTTAACAAAAAGGAATATGTTTTGCTGAATGACATTCAACATCTTTTTGATCTAAGGGAAGTTTTGGCTGAGTGGGGATGTAATGACATAGGATTCATTGATTACTCTTCTTGCCCCTTAGCAGTCTTGGACACAGAGGCAGAAAATTTTATTGACAGCTCAAGTGTTGGAAAGCTTGTGCAGGACATTGTTCTGAGATATGAGCAACAGGGTGTACGTTTTGAAGAGGAGTTCAATGAGATCCAAAAAAGGCTTAAAATAGAGCATATGGGAGAGGAAAAGACCAGAGATTATGAAGTAAGGGCAACTAGATCCATTGATATATGGGAACCTGCCTTTTTTGAGGAGGATGAGTCTCCTAAGGTATGTTTATGACCATTTTTCTTTGTCTAATTAATGTGCCAAACAATTAACCAAGACATATTTTTTCAGATTGAAATACTAGACACAGACAAATTCCTTGGCAGGGGGAAGGGTTCCAGACCATTAAATTTAGGAAGGAACCAGAGCTTGGGACACTTTATTGGGAAGCTCAACAAAGAGACTGGCATTATATTCCATAACAAGTTTACAAGAGAACCATTGCTGCCAATGCTTGCAATTAAAGAACTTGCAAAGGTTGTTGGTTCATATCAGCTTCCTCCAGGGTTAGAGAAGTTAATATTGGTGGAAAAGGAGGAAGCCATCAGAATTTTTGGATTCTTCCCTGGACTTATTGGTTCTAGAGCTGGTTATTTTGCCACAATGGCATCCTATTTGCTTGCCCACATCCTATGGGACCTCATTTCTTGATGTACCTTCAAGACCATGATCTTTGATGGCATTGTGGAGAGCTTTACACTGGTTATACTTCACATTGGATGAACCCTTCTTGGCATTTACCTTTCCTAGTTTGCCATTAAACCCTAGGAAAGCTCTGGCCTTCACACCACCAACAAAGACCTTTCTAGGCACATTGTTTCCATTTGAAGATCTCTTCAAGTCTGTTTCAATCATAACCTTATTGAGTTCACATTTCTAAACAGCTTGCTATAACCATCTCTGCTAATGCCTACCTTATCCATAGTATATTGCACATCCTCCTTGTCCAAGCAAGAGCTCTACAAAAATCCCTCAATGCACTGCTCCTTTGCCTTGTTAAACTTCTTCTCTGTGAAAATCTTTTTGGCAACCTTGGGAGGTAAAACATCACAATAATGTTTAGCTGCCATTTCCATGTTTGATGCAGAGTTTGGTTGTAGCAAAGTCCTAAATCAAAAGGTACAAAATTAACTGATTATTGATCTTGTCCAAATGACACCGACAAAATAAACAAACAGTGATCAACTAAATTAAATCATTTAATAAAGAACAGCTGCAATAGGGTCTTAATAACAACCTAACAAAAAGATTAACAACCTAACAAAGAAAAGTAACCTACGCATATTAACAAAGAAAAGTAACCTAAGCATATTAACAAAGAATAGTAGCAACTTAACAATATAAAATAAGCATATATAGGCTTGCTGCTCTGATTCTCTTGCTGCAACCTCCTCCACCACGTCTCAAGGCTTCAATGTTCTTTGACTTCTTTTCTCTTTGTTTGTTTCCTAACATTGTATTCTTTCTTCTAGCTTGTTTGAGCTGAGTTTGTAGCTTTTCGTTGCTCTCTTTACATTCCTCAAGCTGTTGTTTAAGAGTATTTATCATTTGTTTGGCCAAATGATCTTCTAACTTAAGAATATCTCTCTCTACCGCGAGACTCTGTGTATAACCCAGCAACCCTCTTTGACCATCACCCACAAATTTTATCAAAGATGAACAATTTGATAATGGGGGAGTGCTCTTTGTCATTGGGTCCACTGGATACAATCTTCCATCAGTCCAGAGATCAATGTGTTTTTTTTAATCTTGCCGCATTGCTTCAAATATGGACGAGGACACCTCTGCACATTTGTTTCTCTTGCGCACTGGACAATATTCTTCATTTAGCTCAATGTGTAGATGGTATAAGTTTCTCTTCTCCATGGAAGTCTATTAACAGTATTTGTTAGAGATAGTACTACAGAGAAAAGCTCTGCAGATACGAGGAAGAAGACGACACAGAAAAGGTTTGTTTCAGCAAGTGAAAGTTTGAATTTTGGGCCAGAACTGACGTTTTCGTTAGTTTTGGAGGGAGTATTTTTTAGAATACTAAAGATCCTAGAAAGATTTGACAATGACATGTTTCCACGGAGGTAAAAAGGACGCAAACTCACCTTTTTACAAACATTTCACTATTTTTTAAATAAAGTATATATTCTCTCTCTACATATTCTTACAGGGCACAAAAGTGACCTCAAAATTCCCCTAATGGCTTGTATGGTTTAAATCAAGCATCAAGACAATGGTACTTGAAGTTTGATCGATGGATGTTGGATCATGGATTCACAAGATGCAACTCGGATCACTGCGTCTACACGAAGAATTTGGGAGATGGGAAATTCATCATCCTAATGTTGTATGTTGATGACATGTTGATTGCAAGTGCTAACATGCAGGACATCAAAGACCTAAAAGAGGAGCTGTCCAAATCTTTTTCAATGAAAGATTTAGGTGCTGCAAAGAGGATACTTAGTATGAAAATATCAAGGGACAGGACGAAGAAGACAATAAAGCTATCTCAAGAAGATTACATCAAGAAGGTACTAGAAAGGTTTGCAATGCAAAATGCAAAACCAGTTTCTACACCTTTGGCTGGTCATTTTAAACTAACGAAGGATATGTGTCTAAAGACACAAGAGGAGATAGCCTATATGTCTAAAGTTCCATATGCTGCAGCGGTAGGTTCTCTAATGTATGCTATGGTCTGGACAAGGCCAGACATTGCACATGCAGTGGGAGTTGTGAGTAGGTTCATGGACAACCAAGGTAAAGAGCATTGGCAAGTTGTGAAGTGGATACTTAGGTATCTAAAAGGGACAACAACAAATGCTTTGTATTTTGGAGGAACTGATATTTTTCTAGAAGGGTATGCTGATGGAGATATGGCAGGTGACAAAGATACTCGAAGGAGCACTACTGGCTATGTATTCACGGTTGGAGGCAAAGCAGTAAGCTGGCCTTCAAAGCTGCAGAAAGTGGTTTCACTTTCAACCACGGAAGCAGAGTATGTAGCAATGACGGAGGCAAGCAAAGAAATTCTGTGGCTTCACAGATTCTTAGAAGAGCTTGGATTCAAACAAGACAATTGTGTCTTGTACAGTGATAGCCAAAGCGCTATCCATCTTGCGAAGAACTCAGCCTTTCATTCAAGGACAAAGCACATTGAGGTGAGATATCACTTTGGAAGAGGGACAGCTAAAGCTAGAAAAGGTGCATACAAGTGAAAATCCTGCAGACATGTTTACAAAGGTGGTCAACAAGGAGAAGTTGAGCTTTTGCTCATCTTCAATCGGCATTCAAGGATAAGAAGCCAGAATGGAAAGCAGTCACAGGTTTGGTTTGGAGATCAGTCTCCAAGTGGGAGATTGTTAAGTATAGAGCCTGATTTACCCTTGTAATTTTCTGTGGTAAAAGCGCACATTTGTAAGGCCCCCATTATGAGGAGAAGCCATCCTGCGTGAAGGAAAATCACTCACCGGAAACCAAAATTTTCATGGACAAGAATCAGGGGCAACTTTAGAGGCCTTGGGGGCGGAGGCGGAGGCCCCCGAGACTTTTTTTCACCGGAATATTATGGCCGGACGGCGGTCGGAAAGTGGTCGGAAAACAACCGGTCGGTTGGCCGGTGGCCGGTAGTCAATGGCCGATGGCCGGTGGTCGGAAGTCAATGGCCGATGGCTGGTGGTCGGAAGTCAATGGCCGGTGGCCGAATTTAAAAGCGCGATGGCCGGTGGTCGGAAGTCAATGGACGGCAGCCGGAAAGTGGTCGGAAAACAACCGGTCGGTTGGCCGGTGGCCAGTAGTCAATGGCCGATGGCCGGTGGTTGGAAGTCAATGGCCGGTGGCCGGTGGTCGGAAGTCAATGGCCGGTGGCCAAATTCAAAAGCGGACTTGTCTTCTCAAGGGCAGCCACACATGTGCGGATTGGAGGGTCCGATTTGAACTTATTCGCACAAGGGCGGCTACACATGGCTATCTCTCATAAGAGAGGGCAGCCCTTTTGGCCTATAAAAGGAGGCCATTTCTACACACATTTCATAGTGTGAAGTTGATGCAACAAGGTGAGTGTGAGGTGGTGAGAGTGAAGCAAGACGGGAGCTCTATCAAGGGTTTAATCCCTTTGTAAACTACTTCTTCTTTTGAAGTGCTAAAGCCATTGAGTGGATGCTTTCCCGTGGACGTAGCCCACATTGGGTGAACCACGTATATCGTGTGTACTCTCTCTCTCTCTCTACTCTATAATCTTTTGTGTGTGAAATCTATCTCTCTCCATTAAATAATCTACTCAAAAATCTATTTAGCTACGTCTTATTTTCTAACATTATCAATATAAGATGCTAAATCCAAAATTTCAGTTGATTATGTATGCTTTGGAGATGAATTGCTTCATTATCTTCAAACATAATTGCCTTTTTTGCGAGGTAATTGTACAGAAATACTTGCTTTTTTTGCGAGGTAATTTGTGGCAAATTACATGCTAAGCATGCAAAAACAGATCTCAATTATCAAAAGGAATAAACATTAGAAAATCTTGAACAATCCAACCAAAATAGATACAATGGTATTTTGGGAATTGTTAAAATTCTAGGGGTATTTTGAAAATTTCCATAAATTAAAGGGGTATTTTGGTAATTTTTCCTTTTTTAAAAAAGGCTTTGGGTGAGTAACCTGACACGATTCTAAAAGTGTTTTATTAGTGGGAATCAGATAAGATCCCTTCTATTGATTTAAAGTGAAATTGGGAAGGTTGACCAAGTGGCATGTGAGTAGTGCATGTTGAAAATTCAAAATTATAGCCAGTAAAAGGGTGGAGAGAAGAAGATAATCCGCTTAGAAAATTCATGAAAGTACGATTAAATTGTAAGAATTGTATGTTATTTGAAAAAGTTTCCTATTTGAATCTCGAATTTTGTACGTTTGTGAAATTGATTTTCCCCGAACACTTAATATGCCGACACTCTCTCTCTCTCTCCCCCGTAAACTAAAAAAAAAAAACTACTGCAAACAGTCCGGAGCTGGCGCGGACTGTTTGCAGTAGGCTTTTTTTAGTTTTTGGGGGAGAGAGAGAGACCTACCCACACACACAACAGCGCACGCGATCTTCTTCGATTGCTCTCTCTCTCTCAAGCGTCTCTCTCTTCTATTTTCAGCAGAGTGGCCTTCGCCCAATTTGCCTTGGCAGGGCGGTGATATAAGTCGTAGCGGAGGCGGTCCAAAACTAGCTCGAACGAGCTGTGCATGAAAGTGCTCCCACTCTCTCCACTACGAGCTACTGCAGCCCCACTTTCTCCACAACCAGTGCCTCGTCCATCGGAGCTGCCCACCCGTTCAGAGTGGTGCACAACCGACAGCTGCTCTTGCAGCTAGCAATTATTAGCATGTTTTACCACCACAACCATCCTCGTCATCTGCCGATCTGCCCACTCGTCCTACATCACCATCGCCAACCGCTTCTCCACCCGTGCCCGACGTTTTCCGAGCTATGATTATTTCTGCCACTCCAAACTTGCCGGCCTCCCCAGCGCCCACCTTGTGCTTAAAAAAAACCTGCTGGAAACAGTCTGCGCCGGCGCGGCATGCAACATCATAGCTTCCACTTTCCCCTTTCTCTATTCCATTTGACTTGGGCTCTTTTGTCGTTTCCACCGCTCCCCCCTCCCCTATGGGAAAAGGGAGGCGCATGGAGCTTCACGCCGCCCTGCGCAACGGGCTTGTCCCCTCTGCCCCAAGCAGCTCGCTGAACCCGCTCTTTCAACCTGCTCCGACGACGGGGCCTCACTTGCACAGCTCAGAGTCAATCCTCTTCCCCATGCGGCAGGACATTGAGAGCTCTCGAAGACAAGCTCAGAACTCCCGTCCCCCTTCATATGCCTCCATGGCCGGCATGGCTCCAAGAAGTCCTAGCAAAGGGTTCTTCTATGGGATGGAGCAGCAAAGGCCCTCTACAACTCTGCCAAATCTCCAAGCTCATAAAGAAAGTGGCAATCAGCAAGGTGGAGAAGAGAATGTCTGCCCAGACTATAGGGCTTTTATGCAAAATATGGGATTGGATGCTGGGCTCAATCAACTTGACCCCACCCAACCTGGTGAAGGCGGAGGGCACTTTTCTTCTGGTGAAAAGCAGCCTGACTCAAAAGGAGAACCTAAGCTACATCAGGAGCATGACATTTCTGATGGGGCCAGAAGTGAGGAGATAGGGGTCACCATTCCAGTCAAAGACCTGGACCAATGGCATTCACAACTGCAAGGCCGAGTTATCATAGGGCTCATGCATGGAGCCAGGCCATCTGTCAAGGCGCTTAAAGCTTGGATGAATCACAATTGGGAGAACAAGAATATAAAGGTAAGCCATGTGCAGTACCTCCCCAATAATTATTATTTGTTTTTCTGTGATGATGAGAATGATGCTTTTCAAATAGTCAGTCAAGGCCAATGGATCATCAAAAACTCACCTCTGTCAGTCTTCAACTGGTACTTAGGATTCAACCCTAGGGGTCCCAAACCTTCTAAAGCCCCCATCTGGATAGACTTCCCTGATTTGCCAGTAGAATATTACCCTTGGCTCAAAAATATTGGTGCATGCATTGGAAGGGTGCTAGGACAAAGATCTAGGGGTAGCATCAATCCTAAGTGGGATCCACAGCTGCTTATTGAAGTTGACTTGAAGGCTAAATTGAAAACTTCAGTACCCATTAAGGATTCAGAAGGGAAACTATTGCACTTGCAAGGAGTGGCATACAAAAACCTGCCTAATGCTTGCTTCCAGTGTTTAAAGCAAGGGCATTTTATTAAGGACTGCCCTGAGCTCATCCCTTAGCCAGCTCAAGCCTCTCAACCCCCTCAGGAGAAAAATGATTTTCAGCCAGTCCCTAAGAGAAATAACATGAGGAATCACAAGCCCAGTAAACCTATCTCTTCCAGGAACAAAAACAGTTTCAACCCACTTTTGGAGGATGTATTTGACCCTTTCAGCTATGAATTGAATGCAGAGGTTCTTGAAAACCTGAAGACAACAGAAAATAAAGGCAAGGAACACTTTCAGCAGAAACAGGGAGTCAATCCGGACTCTACTTCTTATCCATTGCATAAGGTATTATCTCCTCCAGACAGTCCTATGAAAGAGGATAGAGATCCACACTCCACTACCTCTTCAGATTCAGATGACATGGCCATTCCTAACACTCAGGTCAGGGAGAATCAAGAGGATGATGACACTCTCTTTGAAGCTCAGCTTCTAGATCATGATTTGAGATTAAAAGGACAATTGGAGGTGACATCTGTCAATGCAGTAGACCCTCATTTTTCACTCATGGAAGTGGAGAGGTTGCCTATCCCTCCCAATGTTTCAAGAAAAAGAAAGAAGGAAGTGTCTAAGGATCCCACCAGGGCCTCTCTGACTCTGGCCAAGCCTAACAAAAATAGCAAGAAATGAAGTGCCCAAATATCAAAATTGTCTCCTTGAACTGTAAAGGGCTCACTGATCCCACCAGAGCTCAAGCTATCAAAAACTGGTTCTTGGACACAAGCCTTAAACCAGACTTTATTTGTCTGCAGAAAGTCAAGGTCTCTCGCCAGGCTCTGATTTCTAACCTTCAGAGGTTGGGTGCAGGATATAAATGGTACTCCACTTCACATTCTCATGGTAAGGGTGGAGCAACTATTGGAGTGTCTGGTAAGTATGCTAACCTGGTTCTGAATGTCAAATCAGATGCTAAAGGTAGCTGGGTTGCTATTTCTCTTGATAAACCTTTTGATTTTACTGTTATTTCCAACTATGCTTCTAATTCCACATTAGAAAGAGCTGGACTGTGGGTCGAGCTCTCCACTATGCCTGGACATGTGTTGTGGGCTGGGGACTTTAATATGGTAGAATCTGTGTAGGACAGGTGGCAACAATTGGGACAAGCAATACAGGGGAATGAAAAAGCCAAATGGGATAATGCAGCCACTAAACTTAAACTTGTTGATGTATCAGAAGAGACTGGTATGACTTGGTCTAATAGGCAGCATGGCAATTGTTTCAGATAAGCTAGGTTGGACAGATGCTACCTGAGCTCTAAGCTCCTTGATTCTATATGGTAGGTAAACTGCAGTAAGGACAGTTCTTTGTTATTGTCTGATCATGCACCTATTATTGTAGAGATCCAGAAAGAAATATGCATGTTCAGGGAAGGTTGGCCTCATCTTGATCAAACTCTATTGAGCATTGATGTTATTAGAGATAAAATCACAAGGTACTTTGACCATGCTTTTGCTGTTAACTCTTCTGCTTTCAAAGCCTGGGATCAAGCAGTGAAACTTTCTCAAAAGCTACTAACTGAGTACAAAAAGAAATCTAGAGTACTTAGAGAAAACAGAAGGATGATGGTAAGGAGGCACATTGAGACCTTAGAAATTGGTCTAAACCCAGGGATTCCTTCTAGTCCCCTTTTGAATGAGCTTAAAGAAAAACTTAAGATAGAAGAGCTCCTAGGTGCCAAGGCCTCACTCCATTGGACAAGGGACTTTTGGGCAGGAAAGATTGACAGACCAGATAAAAGTATGTTCAATTTGTTAAAAAAGAAAAAATCTAAGGACTTTATCCCCTTTCTCAAGAATGCTCAAGGTTGTGTGGTGGATTCTCATGAGTAGAATCTTAAAGTGGCTAAGGACTTCTACTCTGACATTTTTTCTTCTCCCCCTAAAAGAGGGGCTGTCCAGTCTAATGCAAGGGCTACAATTGCTGGCATTAGGAAAAAAATTGTTCCTATGCAGCTAGCCAAGCAGATGGACTAGCCTCTATCAGAGGGGGAGATCATTGAGGCTATTGATTCTCTTAAGGATGGTAAATCACCTGGTTCTGATGGTATTCCCAATGAGTTTTTCAAAGTTTACAAGAACTTCCTGGTCCCACACCTTTTGTCCATATGGAGTGAGGCCAACAGAATAGGAGCTCTGTCTACCACCATGAATACTGGCATCATCAGGCTCATTCACAAAAGGGGACACAAGGAAGACCTGGGGAACTGGAGGCCTATTTCCTGTCTGACTTCTGTTTATAAAGTGTTTTCATTAACTCTAGCTAGGAGATTTAGTAACTTTATGCATCAGATAATCCTTCCTAAACAAAAGGGTTTTATCAAGGGTAGATTTATTCTTGATGCCATCATCACCTTGTGGGAGGCCATAGATTTCTTGCAGGACAGTGAGTTGGATTACATCTTTTTCAAAATTGACTTTGATAAGGCCTATGACAGGATGGAATGGAACTTCATATTCCAATCTCTGCATGACATTGGGTTTGGAAAGAAGTTCATTAAATTTGTTCAGATTTTATTTGGTAATGCCTTTGCCAGGGTTTCAATTAATGGGGATCTTTCTGAATCCTTCCCTCTGCAGAGATCCATCAAAAAGGGTTGCCCAATTGCTCCATTGCTGTATGCTATTTGTTCTGACTCTTTGGGATGGTTAGTACAGGATGCCTTGGATAAGGGGGACATCAAGGGCATAAAAATTCCTGGGGCTCAAAAGGATCTGGTCCTTCAGCAATTTGCAGATGACACTAACTCTATCATGGCCAATGACAGGGAATCAGTTGAGAAATTTTGGAACTGCTTGGACACTTTCTGCCAGGCCAGTGGGTCTCAAATAAACCATGCTAAAACTGGGTTTAAATGCTCTAGTGATCAGATCCCTCAGATCATTTCAGATGCTGGGTGCAAGCAAATAAGGGAAGGACATGTCTTCAGGCTGCTTGGCATCCCTATGGGGTTCAAAGTCACTTATGCTCAGAGATGGGAGTGGGTTGTCCACAAATTCAAGCAAAAAATGCAATACTTGCAATTTCACCATTCTTTAGTTTCATCTAGGGCCTTTGTGTTAAATCATTACTTGCTTCCCTCACTGATTTTTTTTATGTCTTGCTGGTTCCCAGCTCAATTCCAACTGAACAAGGTTATCAGTTTAGCCAGGAACTTTTTGTGGGGTGGAGGTATTGATCATCCCAGGGTCTCCAAAGTGTCATGGGACACATGTTTTCTGCCAAAAGAGAAAGGAGGGCTGGGTATTTTAAACATAAAGATGCTTGCTGTAAAAATGGTTGCTAAATGGATTTGGAGAGCTTCTGATTCTGAAGATTATTGGGCCTTACTTCTGAAAAGGGACATCCACAGGTTCAAGCTGAAGCACTATAAGGCTTGGAGCAATCTTCAGCTAAGGGACATCCTCTTGGCCCCAGTGGAGTGTGTACCTTATGGGTCCAAGTTGGTATGCAGAATGTGGAATGCCTGGAATGCTGTTAAAGCTTGTTGGAAACCTAAAAAGGAAATCTTGTCTAACTATTACTCCTTCCTGCTAGACTCCTTCTGGTTTGGTTTTTTTGTAGGTAAAGCTGATGTTGTTGCTGGCAGAAGAGGGCACAAACTCTTTAAAGCTAGAATTAAGAACTGGCAAGACTTGCTAGAAAATGGGGTTTTGAAGCCTCCTCACTTGCTACAAAGAGATTTTCACATCTCTGAAGCAGATGCCAACTGGTGTAGACTGAGGGCAGAGATGTGTATGGCACGCTGTGATTTACCAATCAGAGCCTCTCATACCACTTGCAAACTGTCCCATATTACTCGGTTGATGATAAAGAAATTCAAAGTCAAAGGAATAGTTGAGCACTCTCTCAAGCAAAAGCTCAACAGACTGTGGAAGGTGTGCTGGAGAAGTAAGCAATGGACATATAGATTCAAGTGTCTATGGGCATTCCCAAGCTCTAACAAGCATAGTACTTTATTATGTCTTCTCATGCATCAGGGAATCTGGACAGCCAAAAGAGCTTTGAAGGCTGGTCTTGGAAATGGGAAATGTAGCAGATGCAAGGTGGAGTTGGAAGACTGTTGTCATCTCTGGTTTAATTGCAATGAAAATAAACCCATCATCAAACTGGTGCAGAATGTTATCTCTCAAGTCTCGATGAAAATAATGGATTACAAAGACCTGTTGTTGGGTAACTGCAAAGGGTTGGATGTACCTTTATGGAACCTGTGGAGAGGACACATCCTCTGGCACATTTGGTTGAAGAGGAATGCTTCTGTTTTCCAACAGCCTGTCTCCCATCCCCTGTCTATTCTCTTTAATGACCTTAAGTCTTCGGCCACTCAGTTATGTGATAAAGCTTGTTATTTGTTGTATGAGGATGAAACCATCGCTTCTCTTCAGCTCAATTTGAGGTGGCAGCAATGGAATGCATGCTTGGCCAAAGTCTTTCAAGATACAAGACTCAAGATGAAAGAAGCCTTAGCTTTCTGATCTCTTGCTTGGGGCTAACTCACCCCCTTCCTGTGGGTTCATTGTAATTTTTTATTTCAGCATCTTTTAATACAATTCAACTTTTCTAAAAAAAAGGAGGTGTTTTTAAATTTTTAAATGGGGAAATTACCAAAATACCCCTCTAATTTGTTGAAATTCCCAAAATATGCTTCAAATTTCAAAAACTCCCCCAATATTTTGTCACAAATTCCCATCAAATTTCCCAAATCTTATAAAATACTAGGGGATTAAATTTCTCCAAAGTTCAAAAAAATTAGTAGCTTTTCAAAAGGAGACCGATTATCTATCAATACAAGACGTTAAAACTAGAATTTGAGTTAGTAATGTGGGCTTCGAAGATGAATTGCTTCATTATTTTTAGACATAGTTTTGTGACAAATTACATGCTAAGCAATTAAACACGAATGTGGACTCTAAAAAGTAAATAAAGATTATAAAATTTTGAGCAATCCAACCAAAATAGACACAATGGTATTTTGGAAGTTTTTGAAATTTAAGGGGTTGGAAATTTCCATAAATAAGAGGGGTGTTTTGTTAATTTTCCCTTTTTAATTTTTTAGAGAGAGAGGGGGCAGGGGGACTTTCAACTATAGCCGATTGTGACTTGTGCTTGTGGGGTTGTGTCTGCTGCATAAAAGAGACCCGAGAGCATGTAGTCTGCTAGACCAAGCGGAAAAATAGGAATAAAAACGGAGTGGCGGCAAAGACGGTAGGCCTTGTTGTTCTCTGTGGCATTGCATGGAGCTTCTACAAGATGGTGAATCCACTTCTCTACAAACACAAGTATACCACCCAGGTACCACATTGAGAAAGGAGACACTCTCTACTCCATTGCGCCCAGTAATGGGGGTTTCACCATTTCAGTGCATGATTCGAAAACTGCAAATGGGAATGATGGTGAAGATATTTATGCGGGTGATGTTATGAGCATACCCAAATAAGTCTTTGAATATATGTCTCTCTCCCGTCTTGGTCTGTGCATCGGATTTGTCTTGGTGCATCCATATACTTGTAAACATAAGACTACTCAAGAGATGCTTTTTTCAAACACACACACACACACACACACACACACACACACACACACACACACACACACACACACACACACACACACACACACACACACACACACACACACAGAGTTGGCATGGTAGAGACCTTGAATTTGCAATTGGGGGGGGAGAGAGAGATAGAGAGAGAGAGAGAGAGAGAGAGAGAGAGAGAGAGAGAGAGAGAGAGAGAGAGAGAGAGAGAGAACATGGTGGTGACTTCCAAAACTTAAAAAAAAAACTCAAATTGGCAGCAAGCAAAGCTCTTGGAGACAACCACACACAGTTCCTCCTAATGATATGAATGGCAACAACCGATGTGCACTGCAGGGAAATTCACTAGCCTTGAACTTCCTTAACACTAGGTTGGTAACCTAACAGGACATAAAAGTTTCCTTTCAGGGTTTTGAAAAAAACCTCCAAAACCATAGTAGATCCACTCATTTTGTAAAATCCTTTCATGAGGTTATAGTTCAAGGCCTACTACACATGAAAGAAATAAGAAACTTGTCAAATTTATCATCTTTTGGTCACACCAAGTCTCCAAAGTTGATGGACCAGTGCATTTTCATCAAAACAGTCATTTCTACGTTTTGTTGCATAAAAATAAGATTAGGGATTTTTGTTGGACTTGAGATAAATTCCCTAGACTTCAATGGGTTGGTGATCAGAACATATGATTGCTTCTCACTCACTATTTTTTGTTTTGCCAAAATAAATAGGTACAAAAAAGTTGAATTTTTACTAGTCTGCAAACATATCATCAAAGTTTCTATAGCCACGCTCAATACAAATAATATATGCATGTTTTCTTAGTTCCCTATTGTCCTTTATGTTCATAAGGAGCCATGGAGCATGTCAAAAGAATAATACATCTCTTACCAAGGGGAATCTTGGGGACAAGGATGAAGTGTTAAATATAGCAAACATGAAAAAACTGGGCTCAACATTATGAGTTGTAGAATCCCATAGAAACTATTCAATATCTAGCCAAATTTGATCCTTATGACTAGATATGGTTACTAACTACAAAATGCATGTAGTTGTCACAAGAAACTAACAATATTGAAAAAGCTATACTTGATATACTAGAATGTTTCGTTTGCTTCTATAATTGAAAAAATCAGCCATCGTTGTGTACTATGCAACATAGGGTATTAGGTGCCCCAAAACTCAAGAAATGTTAGCTTTATGTTACAATATGCGATATAGAAAATAAAAGATGCATTTGGATATCATGAAATCCACCAAAAAAATCATAGAAGAGCTAAAATTGGCTAAAAGACAGGATTTGACAATTTTTGTAATCTGGTCATAACTTACAACTTTAATATTTATTTCTCCCTAGAAGCATCAGGACATGTTGAGGACTACTAAAGATAGTTCTCTAGCATTATATACCTCAAAAACATGAATTCTAGAGTGGTATAGTTGCAAAAAGTTGAAAAAAGCCAAAAACAGGACCCGTTTTTTCACACAGTTTAGGTTGTGAAATGTTGTGCAAGGACAATGTTAAAGATGGAATTGATATTCCCAAAAAAATGTCAAGTTTTTTTCAACTCATGAGACAAATTTCTAGATAGATAGCACCTCAAAATCCATTTTGAAACTCTTGGCATAATTCAAGGAAAATGGTCACTTAACAGGACATAAAAGTGTCCCAGGACATAAAAGTGTCCCATTACCAACCTAGTGTTAATGGCTTGTAGCACCACTCCAACACAATTGGATGCCACTATAAGTGTCAAGCTTCTGAGACATGAGGAAGGGAAGCTAAGGACTAACAAATCGACAGCCATGGTGGCCAATCTAAAATGATGATGTAGGGACACCTTAGAGTACAATTGGATATTCAAATTTTCAAATAAGTTGCACTTTATGATTTTTTCTTTAAAATATCAATCATGTTTGGCTTTGCTCGGTTTTATGATTGCTCGAAAAGTTTTGCTCGGAGTTTGGGATTCCCCCCAAAAGATCAAATATGGTCGTGGGAAGCAACTTGCTTTATCCACTCCAAATTATTGATTCACCATGGGAGAGTATCACTATGGATCTTATCTTTGGCTTACCAAAGTCTATCCATGGGAGTACAAGGATATGGACAATAGTAGACAGGTTTAGCAAGCAAGCTCATGTTATACCTATCGAAAAGACTATTAAGACTCCACATATGGAACAATTATTCATCTCTCAGCTATTTAAGTATCATGGCTTGCCAACAAGTATCGTTTCCGATAGAGATCTTAGAATGACGAGCAATTTTTGGAAGGGACTCTTTAAGAATCTTGGAACAAGCTCAATTTCGCGTCAGTCTATCATCCTCAAATGGATGGGCAAAGTGAAATTGTGAACTCCATTGTGCTTGATTTACTCAAAGCCTATGTAACAGAAGTAGACCAATGCAACAAATGGGAGAAATATCTACCTTTAGTAGAAAATACATACAATAATACTGTGCATTCTTCTACAGGTAAAGCACTTTTTGAGGTAATCAAAGGAAGGTCAAAAGTGAAATTGTGAACTCCATTGTGCTTGATTTACTCAAAGCCTATGTAACAGAAGTAGACCAATGCAGCGAATAGGAGGAATATCTACCTTTAGTAGAAAATGCATACAATAATACTATGCATTCTTCTACATGTAAAGCACCTTTTGAGGTAATCAAAGGAAGGTCAAAAGTTCCCCCCATTTTGCAAATTCATGGAAGATCTTCATTGCTAATGAGTATAGTCATAACTTACACGATGCTTTCACTCTGATCAAAGAAGTTATCTTTATCCCACAACACAAGAACAAGGCTAGTGCTGATAATCATAGAAGAAATTGGGTTCTTTTAAATTTTTCCAAAGCTCGCTTTGTTGGAATTAGCGTTGCAAGAAAACACACACAGAGAGTGTGTTACTTACTGTGCAATGGAAAGATAGATAGCCCTAGAGTGATGGGCATATAAACAATGCACAAAATGCCCCGGTGATCCAAAGTGCGCATACACACATCAATACCACATATATATGGTAACAAATCCCCTTTTAAGTGATGCAGTGAACGAGAGCTGGCACATGCGTAAAGGGAAGTGACATGCTCTGAGGACATGATCAGTCCACAAAGGGGAGTAAGACAAAAGCTTTTTGGAAAGCTTCTCACTTCTCTTGAGACAATGCCTTTGTGAAAAGATCTGCAAGGTTGTCGTGTATTGGCACATAAGCCAAGCTGGTCTCTCCTGTTGAGAGCCTTTCCCTCACATAGTGGTAATGCACTTCAATGTGCTTTGTGCAAGCATGAAAAACTAGGTTCCTCGCAATTGCCAATGTGCTCTGACTATCAGTGTAGATAGTGTTGGCAGTGTCCTGTCCAACACCCAAATCAACCATAAGGCATCTAAGCCATACACACTCAACCGTAACTCATCTTCACAACTTGAAGTGGCCACAGTAGGTTTCTTCTTTCTCAACCATGATATACATGAACTGCCAAGCATGAAACAAAAACCACTTGTGGACACAACCAGCCCAATCTGAGTCTGAAAAAGCATGTAAGTCTGGCGGCAATGATCCCCCCTTGGGATAAAACAAGCCAAGATGTAAAGTGCCACTCAAGTAGCAGAAAATCATCTTGATAGTCTGTCAATGCTTAGACCCTGGGCTATGCATAAATCTACTGACCTATGAGACTGCAAACTAAATATTCAGCCTCGTTTTGCATACATAGATGAGGCAGCCAACAACAGTTTGGTAAAGAGTGACATCATTAGGATCACCAGCATCATGTAGACTCAACTTCAAACCTATTTCATAGGAGTGGCAATAGGTTTGCAATCCTCAAGTCCAAACTTACATAGCAATGTCTCTATGTAACTTTTTTGACACAAGGAAATACCACCATCACAAAGCTTAAATTGTATGCCCAAGTAATGATGCAACAATGCCAAATCTTTCATCTTAAAAGTAGCATTCAAATCAGTTTTATATTTATCCATATGTGCCTTGCTGGGACGAGTGATCAACAAATCATCCACATAAAGAACAACAATGAGAAGTACATCACGCTCACGCTTTACATACAATGTGCTTTCTGTTGGATTGTTACAAAAACCTTGTTTGAACAAATGAGTGTCAGCCTTCTCATACATAGCACAAGGAGATTGCTTCAACCCATACAAAGCTTTGTTACATTTGCATACCTTATCCAATTGTCCTTTCTTAACAAAAATGCAAGGCTGCGTTACATAAACTTCCTCAAATATGTCACCATTCAAGAAAGCAGTAACAATGTCTAATTGATGTACATCCCAACCAAAATGAGCTACCAATGCACATAGAAAATGAACACTAGTCATACGACAAGTGGGATCAAAAGTTTCTTCATAATCTATGCCCTTTTGCTACGCATAGCCTTTTGCAACAACAAGCCGAGCCTTATGGCAATCAACCTCACCATCCGGCTTGCATTTCAACTTCTAAACCCACGTTGTACCAATGGCCTTTTTGCCAGGAGGTAAACCACATAAAGTCCATGTGTCATTTTCTATAAGTGCATCATATTCTGATTGCATGGCAGCCATCTAATTTTTTAAATTCTATGCTTCATAAAAAGATAGAGGTTCCTCAACATCATGTAAGCTAGATATAGCCAAAGCATAACAATCCAATGCATAAGATGCATGGTGAGAGCATGAACGAGTGTGACTAGACAAAGGTGCATCTTTACTATCACGCAATGTATGCACCAGCCATTTTGGCATACCTCTAGCACTACAAGAGGTTCTTCATATTAGTGATGTTAGCAGTGCGATGCTCAAATGTGAAAATCCATGGCGTCGCTATGAGCGCCTCTATATCCTTTGTTGCATAGAGATGCCCATAGCAACGCCGATAGGGTTTAAAAAAAACCAAGTGTGCCAAAAACTCAGATCTTATATCTGAGTTTTGGTGCTCTAGTGAAAGAGGTATACCCACGTCTCTCTCTCTCTCTCTCTCTCTCTCTCTCTCTCTCTCTCTCTACCCCAACCCCCCCCCCCCAACACACACACACACACACACACACACACGAGGAGAGGAAGGAGAGCCAGGTATGCTCCTTCCCTCTCCTCCCTCTCATGTTCCCTTCCCCTCTTTTTCTCTCTCCCTCTCTCTCTCTCTCTCTCTCACACACACATTGTGTCTTTGAGAGAGAGAGAGAGAGAGAGAGAGAGAGAGAGAGAGAGAGAGAGAGAATATACAAACATGCATAAACAAAACACACACACACACACATTGAATGTACAAAGAATGAACACACACAGGCATAAACAAAGAATGCATACACATACACATTGACATAGGAAAAGAGATGATATATATATATATATATATATATATATATATATAAAGAAAAGAGAGAGAGATAAAGCAAAGAGAAATAAAGAGAGGCGCAAGAGAAAGAAAACACACACACACACACACACACACACACACACACACACACACACACACACACACAGAGAGAGAGAGAGAGAGAGAGAGAGATTAAAACAGAGAGAGAGAGATTTAAAAATAGAGAAAAGTAGAGAAAATATGAAATGAAATGTTATATTAAGATTTAGGTTTATGTTAGATTTAAGATTACTTTTAAGATTAGGTTAGATTGTATTTAAGTTAGATTTAAGATTAGGTTAGATTACATTTAGGTTTATGTTTTGGAAAGCTTTCAACGGCATGATACTCAAATTGGAGGCAGACATGTAATGTGCACAGTAATCCCTCGAACAAGGAGCTGTTGTGAAGAGATGTTAAGCTGCTGTGAATTACTACATAGCTAAAGAAGAGGCAAAGGGGTTTTGTCCACAACATGCATTGTCATATAGACGTGGGTGTGTAGATTTCTTGTACCCACAAATTGTGGGACGCATGTCTAGCCTCACTATCCTATCTTATTGCAGTATTAGCAAGAACCACGATTAAATTGTCAATCTATTGGATGAATCTAGATTGACTAGTGCATAGAGGCTACAAGAGGTTGTCAATCTCTCGGAAAACAACTAACAACTCGCATCTAACTCAAGCTACACTCAAGTGACTGAAATCACTAAAAGCCAATCGCTCATTGGCAAACAAATCACATCCGTTGTAGCATCAAATGACATCCGAACGTAACGAAACTTCTAGGATATGTTTATAACACCTAAGCACACATGATTATGGTCTCAAGCCCCACTTTAGGTCAAGTGAAAAATTCGTGATTATTAATAGCAGTGGATTTTTGACCTAGTTGTTTTGACCCAGAATGCATCTAAATGCTTAGCAATGATGTCCCAATACCTCGCCTATGCCTAGTTTTTGATTTAAAAGTGTAAATTTATACTTATGATGGAATTAGGTCGTGAGTCGGCCCACGCCAAACGCTACATATTACTGTGATATGCTTACGTGAATGCGTAGAGCTCTTACCTGCGGTTGCAATGCAATAAACACAACTGCAATGTGACAATCGGGGAGGGAGTAGGAAGTGCAAGAAGGAGAGAAGTGAGCGTCATTAGCTCACGCTGTGTATTTCAATATCCAAAACTTCATAATAACTTACGAAAATTGGCTTTTATACCTTAGCCAAGGTTTTTGGTGGTCAAAACTAATAATCTGGGAGTTCTACCAAAGATGGGTCATGACAAGTTGATACAATCTGGAAGCTTGTAGCCCCGGCTCATTAATTACAAGGTTTATCCGAAAAATGCGAGTTACAATATTCTCAATTTATCAAAATAATAAGTGTTTTTACAATGACAAATTTGGAAAATGGTATCCGTGGTATCTATGTTAGCTTGCTGCTAACATTCCCCCCTCCTCGCCTGTGTCGTCCCTTGACACAACTTTATGGGCTGAAGTAGTCTTCGGGTTGACGACTGGTGAGGCGGTCCTTAAGAACCTTGAGTGCCTTTCGGTATCTAATTTTTTGCTCTTTATCAGGCACTTGCAAAAACTGCATGGTGACTTTGTTCTTCAGCTCCACTGCTGAGTGGCCTATAAACCTTGATGTTAGGTTGCTGATCACTGCCCAAATATTTTCGTTCGCCAACTGAAGAAATCTGTGTAAAACGCTTCTTCGAACGCCAGCATATTGTGTGAAGGTAGAAACATACACCTGGTGCAGAAGCTATAGAGGACTTCTTCGGAAGGTTGGCCACTGAGATCATAGCACAATCCTTTGTTACCCTCAAGGAATGACTTCCAAGGGTCACCTACTTGCCCTGGCTCATTGAACACTTCGATGTAGGTGAGCAGCATTCGGTAAATTTTGTATAACATAGCACATGACAAATATGGTAGACTTTTAAAAACATGACATGGCGCCCTTTAAGGTTTTCACCATGTATTCTTCAGTCAATTGTCCCTTTTCTAGAGCAGGCAATCTGGGGTAATTCAACCAAGCTGGCCGCTTCTTTAGTAGTGCCTCATGTGCTATCCAAGTCCTTACTCTTGGTACAAGACAGAAGGTAGGATCCTTTTGCAGGGCCACAGGTGCTCTTGTGAACAGAATCAAGTACCTTGGATTCTTGTTCAGCCAGTTCGACCTCCACTTCGGGTGGTCTTTATCTGCGTCCTCGACTTGCATGTTGGTGTAAAGCCTTTCTTTTACTTTCAGTAACTCTACTTTAATCAGAGGATAGGGCAGGGATTGTTGGTGCCATTGCGCATTTATTTGATTGGGAGTGAGTTGTGTGACATTGATGGAATGAAATACTCTCAGCTCCCAATCCATTGTTGCCTTCCACTGCTCGTCCACCTCTTGTGTAACTTTTTCCTTCAATGCATCTTCTTCAGCCTTTGAGAGATGGACCATTGGCACTGTATCTGCTTCGGTAATGGATACTTGAAATTATTCTTCACCACTCAGCTCTACTGCGAACTGTGTCTCCATGTCAGCAAATGATACTGAGGGGATTTCTATCTGAGGTTGCTCCAAAGTGCCGGCCTCTTCTTGTGTTCTGTCCTTCCCTCTCTCAGTAGCTGGTTGACTTGTTTGAGTTCAGGTATCTCCTTCAGCAGCTCGTCTTCTCCTGGACCCACATCAAGGCCCGGTCTCTGTGCTGAGAATGCTCTAATTTTAGCTCCAGCTCAAGGTCTTTATTTTTATTTTTTAAAACATTGTAGACCTTGTCTATTCCCTTGATCAAGGCGATGACTGGATTTTCTCGTATTTGTCGCAAGAATATTGCCTGATCATTGATTCTTTGTTTTGAGTACTGTAGGGAAGCATTGGCTACATCAAACTGTACCTAGATCTTTTGAGCTGATAGGGTTGTATTTAGAAGTTCATTTGTAACTTGCGTCAGCGGATCATCTTTTTCTTTGCATGCATCTAACAGTTTTGTGAGCAACTCACCCAGTTCCTCCATTTCTTTCTGTTGCTTATGTCTTGCGAGTTGATGTTGTTTAGCTTTCGCTCGCAACTCATGCACTTGCCTCTGTAGAATGGTGATGACATTGAGTCTGTCATCTAGCTCCCCTTAGAGTGCATCAATCACCATCTCTAACTCTTTGACCTGTATGCTACAACCAAGTGCTGTTGAGCGAAGTCTTTTGGTCATCTCCTAGATTTGCTTAGCATATTCATTAACTTGCAGGATGAATTCATCATTTGATTTCCAATCTCACTTTGTGTTAGTTGTCTTGATGTTTCTACAGATTATTTTACCTCTGGCTGCATCATGGTTGCTGGTTGCTGGTTGCTGGTTGCTGTTGTTGCCCTTGTGGCTGTTGATCTTTCTCCGTTGAGGTAGAGGGTGCTATCTCAGCCTTATCTTGTTGTGTTGAGGTAGAGGGTGTTTCCTCGGCCTCTTGTTCTCTTGTGTGCTCAAACTTTGCGGTGTCCTCTTCTAGTGCAGGACTGGATGCCTTTTTTGTCTCTGGCTTTTTCTCTATTTGCTGCTCTTGAGTAGATACAGCTGCTTGTTGTTCTTCTTTCATTGCTTCTTGCTATTTAGGTTCTTGTGTAGATTCAACGGTTTTTTCTTGTTCACGCTCTGATTCTTTTGTTGGATCAGTTGTTGTGGTTCTAAATGCAGGTGATGGTGGTGGTCTTGGCATTGGGTGATCTTGGTGTTCAGAAACAGGAGAAGAGATGCGGGGAGACACATCACCTTGAGCATGTTGTTCTTCTCCTTGTGTAGTGGCTTCCTCTGCTTTCTCTTGATGTTTTTCCGCCTCTTTTGCTTTTCTCACGACTTCTTGGGCTTCCTTTAGTTTCAAAGCTTCTGCTTCTTGGTACATATTTTCCAAGGATTCCGTGGGATCTTCAAACTGCTTTCTGGTGTGATTCTTGGTTCTAGGTCCTTTAAGCCCCATAGGCACCCACCTTTCCGGGTCCTTTCCTTGTTCTTGGTGGATGCGTTGGTATGAGTATTTCTCTCTTTCAAACCGGGCTTGCTTTCGAACAGGCTCTTCCTGGTGTGCTGCCATGGCTTTTCTCTTCATTTCCTCCCATCGTGCTCTTTTTTCTTCATTATATGAGCTATCACTGCTTTGCCGTTCTGGCAAGCTCTCAGCCAATTCTTCATCAGACTTGTAGGATCTCTTGGCAGATCTTGTAGCTCAAGGAGATGGTTGAGCTGACACTATCCAAGTGTTTTGATATGGGGCAGGTGGTAGGTTGTCGGCCATGCCAATGGCATGGTATGCAATTCTTGTGAACACCTTTGGTGCACCCAAGTATGTGATCTTTCCTTCTTTCTTTATTCCTTTCAAAGTGGTCAAGACATATTGTGCATGGTCAACCAGTTGCTTGGTTGTTGACTTGAGGAATTGCATGAAGGTGGTGGAAATCGCATGGTTTTGCGTTGTATACCTTGGCAGGCTCTTAGCAAGGAAATGGAAGTGTTGGTGGCATAACCTAGCTGGCTTTTCAACCTGCTTGTGAATAAGGTCTACAAAGGTGGCCGCAATGGTTTCTTTTGTGAAAGTTCCGGCCGTCTTCCTATCCCTTACCCTCATTGTCATTCCTTTTGTGGGCAGTCTGAGTGCTTCTGCCACTATTTCCTTGGTGATCACCACTTCAACTTTATTCCCTTGTGGGTCAGAAATTTGCGTAGTTCCATCTTCCTTGATCGTGGACAAAAGCTCATAAGCTTTTTGGAAGTCCACTCCACACGGCTCTTGTTCCATAAAAATCTCTGAGTCCTAGTCATCGGATGGCTTCTTTGGTTTTGGGCTTTGTGGCGACATCATAAACTTGTTTTGGTAGGAGTTGCAACTCTACCTGATGTCCCTCCTCGCTGTTGAATCTGCCAGTGAACACTGTGGTGTGATGCTCTTCCACTCTTCTTTTGAAAGATAGGTTGCCTTGGCTGTTTTGACTGAATCGGGGTTCAGTTGGTATGCTGGTAGTTCTTACAACTTTTCTTTCTGGTTGAGCTTCTTCTTGGCCCTCTCTGCTGCTTGCATGGCTCTTGTTCATTGAATGGAGTGTCAAAGTTAGCAGATTTGACGAGTTTTTTTCCAAAATGTCCTTTAGTCTGAAATGCTGACAATTTTGGTCCAATTTGCTTCAAATCAATTTTTGAACAAGCATAGATGCATAAAAACATGCAAGGAACAAAATTGTAAAGTCTAAACAAAAATTTTCAACCAAAGTAAATAATCGCGATTATTTACATTCGAGTAATTTCTCCAACTTTTTGCAAACTTGGCATCGCAAGCTTGAAGTATATACCAAATACATGCTCTGAGTGAAATATGGGCTCATTTGGATGCATAGGGTGAAAATGGTACTAGATTTTGGCTTTAGGTCTCTAAAACAGTAGATATAAAGGAAATTTGAGATTTTGAGCTCCAAATTGGTTCAAACTTGGCTAGTGGGCTTAACACATGTACTTTGGATTTATGATGGCAAATTAGCAAAATTTCTCCCATTTTTGCATGAAAGTAAATAATCACGATTATTAACTTATCTACCAAAATGAACATTTTTTGGTACAACTTGATTCTAGGCATTGTATAGGCCCTATGTATGTGATATGAGGTGATTTGGATCAAGAATTGTGGTCCATAACTCAAAAATTGACTTGCAAAGAGTTCTTTGTGTTTTTTGGCAATTTTCCAAGTTATAGGTGCTCATTTTGGCTCATACTTGATTTTTGGCATGTAATAGGTGTGTACACATGATAGGTGAGGTGATGATACAATTTCCAAGCAAAAATAGTGCATTCACATTTTTCTTGTAAACCTTAAAAGTTTTGACCTAAACACATTCTATACACCTAAACCAAGTCCTAAATTGAATTTGGTAAAGTTTGGTCCTGTCGGCATCACTTTGTGCTTTGTCGACTCTGAAATCTCTGATTTCTGTGATTACACTCTCTGTTGAGTTGGTTTGTCGCTTGTGAGGCTTTGGAATTTTCCGCAACATAGCCGTGAAGCAACTCATCCAATTCTCGCTCATTTGGAGTCAGTTTGACCTCGTATGTCGAATTTGATGCTTTGTAGCCTTCGATCTGTTTTCTGCTTTTCGAGGGCTTTGCGTGATTGATTTCACGAAACCAATCATATACATTGTATATAAACCTCATAGGCAAGCTGCCTATGGAGTCGGAACCAAATTCTGGCATCCGCCAAAAACCTAGCTTTTCTACTGGGGATCCCCTCGACCCTTGCTGAATGGTCAACCGATGATATAGAGAAGTTCTATTATGTCATGCTGCAGTTCAAATCCGATTTGGTCGAGCTGACAGGCCACTATGGTCAGTTTTTGGTCGTAGGTCTTCGTGTACTGCTCGGATTCTACGGTTTTTTCTAGGGGTTTACCGGCCGTAGAAAATGGATCATTGATAAGTAAAGAACTTACCCCTCATGTCTCCTGTGAGACGGCACTGAAAACGGGCAACTGTAGACTCCAAAAAGTACGCACGAAAGAGGTCGAAAAGCTCTCTTTGCAAAGGTAACAAGTGGAAATGAGGTGGTTTTAGTCTACCTGGGATATCTATACCCGGACTTCCCGAACCATTTTTCCCCAAATTCCCCCGTTTGTCCTACTAGGCCATGAAATCTATGTTAGACTCAAAAATTCCCCCGATCGGATTCATGTAGCTCATTCTGCAAGAATTTTGCAAACGTAGGTCTTGCCGCCTAATTTAGGTTTCCCGCTTCCATCTTCCGATTTCATTGAAAATTTTTGTGCTTGTCCGCCTTGTTTTTTTTATCACCATCATGTCCCCCATTTTTCCATCTAAGCTTCTTTGCTATTTATTATTAATTTTTGACCTGTTCATTGAAAAAATCAAAGAAAATAACAAAATGCGCTAAAAAAGCAAAGTGAAAATCCAATAAATAAGAAAATCCATTGAAAAACACAGATTTATTGTTTTTTATTGGATTTCTTCATTTTTAAGTCTCATTATCAAGAAAAATGATTAAAAAAATAACAAAAAATGACTAATTTTTAAAGATTTTCTAATAGTATATACACTATTTACACTCATCGAGAAGATATTATTAGTGAATTTTCCCTTGATGATGAATTATAAGGGAATTATTAGGTAATTTTGTAAAATATCACATGTTAACATCAAACTTTTTCCTCCCTCTTCAAACATTGCCCTTAAATACTTAGTGCCCTTCCACCCCTCCTAGATGGCGTACTCCGGGACGACTGTGTGCATGGGATGAACAATCGTGTCTTATGCATAACTGTGGTTGGCTCTACCATGCTTTGAAGATCAATGCAGTTAAAACCACTATGTTGTGCAAGAGCTGGGTCTTGAGTAATTAACTCAAGGGTTTCTGATGTTGAGCCTTTCTAATATTGTCTTCCAAAGAGCAAATTCTGTAGCTTGTGTGCTCTCTGTTTGATTATACCATCAGGATGCTTTAGAACTCTGATTGCTTGAGTTGTTGGTCGCACTTTTGACTGTTGTTGAGCTTTTTCTCGCCATTGGTAGGTTGGTGTGCTTGGCGTGGAATGGTGTGGTGGAGTCTTCTGAGACTTAACTCTCCATTGCTTCATTGATTTTCCCGTTTGCGGAGAAGATAAGTGCTCCTTTTTTTGCCAAATCAATTTCAAGTTAGGTCCCTTGCTCGGAGATGCTCGTCTCTGTGTTTTGACCCTTGGAACCTTCTTTGGTTTTGTCGGTGATGTTTTGCGCACCCAGATTTGAATCGGCTTATCCTTAAGCTGTGATTTTGGTACCCAAATTTTCCTGACTCCTTGCATGCTACTTTTAGCATTTGCTTGTCGAGAGGATGGAGAATATTGATTGCTTCGTGGTTTGTTCTACTGATTCCTCCCTTTTCATTCCTCCTTGCTTGGTGCAATTGGAACAATGAGTTGCCCACCTTTACGTGATAGCTTGAGCTGATTTGTATCCTAATCTGGTACTGCCTTGTATGTCCGCATCCAGGGATTCCAAGAATCATCGTCTCATTCATGTGTTCATCTGGTAAGCATACAAACTAATGAGGACATGAACATCCATGTACTATCACGTTCAAGTTGACTACTCCTAGTGTTGGTGTTGGGTTCTTGTCGCATCCTTTGATTGTCGTTATTCCTACTATCAAAGATCAACTTGTTGCTTTTTTCTACGTTGGTAGAGCCAAAGTGTTTCGACCATAGAAGATGGCACCGGCTGATATATGCAGGCTAGCAAGAGCATGGCAAAAGGCATGAGCAGCTAGGAAGATCATGGGCTGACATGCAATAGCGGAAATGTATGACTGATGCCGTTTATAGGCCAAGGAAGGCTCCATAAGGGGCTAATTTAAGTAGCTAGTGAAGGAGATACAAGATGCAGTCTTTGGGTCCAGGAATGAAGAGCTTGAAGTGCTAAAGGAGCATGTCCAAACGGCTCATCAAACTGAGCTACGGAGCTCAAGTTATTGAAGGTTGAATGTTCAGTGTGTTGAAGGCAACTTGTGGCAACCAAGTTCAAAACCCTTACCGTTGAATTTGGTGAAGGTCGACCCCGTTGACTGCGAGGTCATCAAGACCGCTCCCACACCACGTCACGGCATCGTGACTGCGTGGTGGGGCAAAAAAATTGAGGAAGGCTATTATTGGAGGGCATAAACAAGATAGGAGGCTATCAAGAAAGGGAGGGATAGCAGGGAAAGAAGCTGGAACGATTGGAAGAGGGAGAGCTCGGACGATTGCAAGAAGAGAGGATTCGCTCCCATGCAAGAGCCATGCTCACTCTCGCACTCTTGGAGTTAAGCATGACCTCTCCCTCTCTAGGCCATAAACAAGGAAAGAGTTAACGAGGAGGAAACCAAGGAGCAAGGGATTTTTGGGAGGAGCATCACGAAGTGGAGAAGAAGAGCAAAGCAGGACCAAAAGCGAGATCTCTCTCTCTCTCTCTCGTAAGCTCTCTCTTCCGTCCTTGGCTAGTAAGGCAAAAAAAGGGAGGCAAGATGAGACATCGTAGTCGGCAAGTATTCAGGGAGTCTAAGGTTAAGCAGCAAGATAAGGGAGCGGGAAGGCAAGAAGGAGAGCGGGTTACCTCACTCTACCATAATTGGGAATTACAAGGGCATCAAGCAAGGAATTTTACCGGATATGTACGTCCTAATCACCTTCAAATGGCTCTAATGGCAGACAAGTGGAAAATTTATAGTCGTGGTCTAATTTGAGAGCATTAAACTCTCTTAGCACCATTAGTGCCCTTAACGGCAAACATTTGTAATCAAATTACACTTTGGCTAATCATTAGCACCTTATAACATTCCGATTGTTAATTTTAAGGCATTTAAGGTGTTTTCAGAGTCTTTTGCTTTGTGTCTTGGTTCTACTCTCTCGCACCTCCCACAGTGAGAGGCCCAGTGCATGCCTGGCTCACGTTTCAAACACATATACCCCGATAGTGCAGCAATTTTTGGCGGCTTTGAGAGAGCGTTGGCGTTGAGGACCGGCGGCAGCGGTGAACTGCAGTTGATGATGTGGTTGTCTGTAAGGGTCGATGCTCGTGCCTAATGGGGCAAAAGTTTTTTGAGGAAGAGTCCCCCCCCCCAATAGTGACATCGCTATTGCCAATGGAGGGGAGGGGTCCTGTAGTGAAGGCAAGAGGTGAGAGGGAAAAAAGAAGGTGAGCTCGAGGTCGGTCAAGCGGAGGATCTCACGGGCAAGATGCAAGAGAGAGAGGGTTCGAAAGCTTCAAGGAGCTGGCCAAGGAGCCTATCCCGCCCATGGGAGCCAAAAAGGTTAAGTGGAAGGGGCAAGCACACAAAGAGCAAATATATGTGTGCCATGTAGATACCAAAACACCAAGAAAGTGCCAAGTGGTGGCCAAATAAGAAAAATTCTAAAAGAGATCTAGTTAATCCTACGAGCTAGATAGCTCCTTGTTTGTTTCCTTTTTATCCTTAGCCAAGCCTTATAAAAGGACAGAGGAGTGACTTTTTTAGGGATTTTTTGACAAAGAGAGTGATTGGAGTTTTTCAAGCCTGTGTATTGCAAGCTTGCCATTGGAGCTGCATACTTGATTGTACTATCTCCCTATGCAATAATACCAAACATTGGCCCCTACTTCTTGTGTTGCTTCTCCCCATCCCCACCTTTTCTCTTACTCTTTGTGTCCTTGCCAGTGCCTGCAGAGGGTTTTCCTGCAGCTTGAAGGGTGTCACTAAGAGGGAAAAATTGGGGTGTCTTGTGAGCGGGAAAGGGTGAGTTGAGCAGGGTGGGTGTGTTTGTGTTGAAAGGTGTTTTTTTTGCTGCAAGGTGTGACGCAGTTGTTCAGTATGCTAGAGTGGAATTGTTATCGCAAATTATCCAATTTGAAGGTGTTATTAGAGAGGTTAGGGATGCTGTGGAATCCCTAGGCTATAGAGAGGCAAACATTCTGTGTGCTGGGTGTGTTCCCTCTTCCCCTCTTCAACGTGGATTAATTGACTGCATTTACTCTATCTTCTATGTCGACCAAAGCATTTGTGCTATGATTGTTGACTTGTACTTTGATGTGCATGTCCATTCCGTCTAACGATTTATCATCTGTTGAAACTGCATCTTTAGGTAATTCCCATTATCGGTCATCTATTCCAGAGTGTTGATGGGAATAGGTATTTGTTGATTCCTGAGAGCAGCTTTCCGTTTGAGTAGCCGTAGCCGAGCTTCCTTTTGGGCTTCATCAATAGTCTGCTCTCGTTTAATCCTCCTTTTCTTGGCTGTATGCATTCTTTCTAGCAATTCATTGGTTAGCGGCAATTTTTATTTCCTTAAATGGCATCCACAAATCCAATTAGCCATTGATTCACCATCTAGGGTGGACAACTTTACTGCTCCACTTGGAGATACATCTTCAATGATAAACGGTCTGTTTCCCTTTTTCTTAAACTTAGGAATGTGTTGCTTAAGGGAATAGACTAAAACTAAGTCCCCTTTCTTGAAGATTTCTGTGATGAGATGGGAATCAAAAAACTGTTTTTGTTTCCACTTTTGTGCATAGATGTGAGCTATAGTAGTTAGTCTTTGCTTATCTAGCTTTTCTAATTCTTCAAGTCTGTAGCTTGTGTGCTCTCTGTTTGATTATACCATCAGGATGCTTTAGAACTCTGATTGCTTGAGTTGTTGGTCGCACTTTTGACTGTTGTTGATCTTTTTCTCGCCATTGGTAGGTTGGTGTGCTTGGCGTGGAATGGTGTGGTGGAGTCTTCTGAGACTTAACTCTCCATTGCTTCATTGATTTTCCCGTTTGCGGAGAAGATAAGTGCTCCTTTTTTTGCCAAATCAATTTCAAGTTAGGTCCCTTGCTCGGAGATGCTCGTCTCTGTGTTTTGACCCTTGGAACCTTCTTTGGTTTTGTCGGTGATGTTTTGCGCACCCAGATTTGAATCGGCTTATCCTTAAGCTGTGATTTTGGTACCCAAATTTTCCTGACTCCTTGCATGCTACTTTTAGAATGTGCTTGTCGAGAGGATGGAGAAGATTGATTGCTTCGTGGTTTGTTCTACTGATTACTCCCTTTTCATTCCTCCTTTCTTGGTGCAATTGGAACAATGAGTTGCCCGCCTTTACGTGATAGCTTGAGCTGATTTGTATCCTAATCTGGTACTGCCTTATATGTCTGCATCCAAGGATTCCAAGAATCATCGTCTCATTCGTGTATTCATCTGGTAAGCATACAAACTGATGAGGACATGACCATCCATGTACTATCACGTTCAAGTTGACTACTCCTAGTGTTGGTGTTGGGTTCTTGTTGCATCCTTTGATTGTCGTTATTCCTATTGTCAAAGATCGACTTGTTGCTTTTTTGTACGTTGGAATAGCCAAAGTGTGTCGACCATAGAAGATGGCACGGGCTGATATATGCATGCTAGTAGGAGCATGGCAAAAGGCATGAGCAGCTAGGAAGATCATAGGCTGACAGGCAATAGCGGAAATGTATGACTGATGCCGTTTATAGGCCAAGGAAGGCTCCATAAGGGGCTAATTTGAGTAGCTAGTGAAGGAGATAGAAGATGAAATCTTTGGGTTCAGGAATGAAGAGCTTGATGTGCTGAAGGAGCAGGTCCAAACGGCTCATCGAACTGAGCTACGGAGCTCAAGTTATTGAAGGTTGAAGGTTCAGTGTGTTACAAATTCTTACCGGACAGGGCAGCTGGGGACAGTTGGTCCTAGTGGGAGTCAGAGTGTAGACTTGTAGTGCTCGACGTATGGAGCCTACGTGTCTTTTCAGATTGCGGATCAGAGCCATGGTTTGCATTTTATGGCCAGTTGATGTTTTGTCGTGGGCTAGGTTGGTGCCCACCTGACTACATGGGGAATCGTGCTATCTAGCATCTTTTGAGCCCCAACGTGGTTCTATAGTAGGGTATGCATCATACGGGGCTAGCAAGAATTGACTGCATGGAAAACGGAGTCCGGAGCGGAAAGGTACTGAAGCCGGAAGATTGGGTGCACTTGTCTCGGGTTGATTGCAGATGAAAGTTCTCACTTTTGGCGGCATCGGTTTGAGGACTTCCTAGATATTGGATGAGGTGAGAGTTATGCAGCTTGGAGATGGAAATACAAGGTCTCAGTTGGCCTTGACTGCTTGGGAGTTAGATCATCAAATGATAGTTGGCAAGCACTCCAAGTTGGGAGGCAGAAATGGGTTCTTTTGAAAACTTTAAGGGGTCTTGGAACCTTGAAAAGGTGAATGCATATGGGACTACCACGTGGCGGGCCATAATCTCGTATGAGAGGACCTAGACCCGGAAAGGAGAGTATAAGGGCTGGAGCGTGAAGCCCATTGTGGTATTTGGAGGCGTGGTGGGAGCTTCGTGGTACCTTGGCTATGGCCGCTCGTCGTGGCTGGCGCTGCGTGGGTTGTCCGCCGGTGGTGCGCGTGGCGATTTTGGGCGCTGCTGAGCATGCGCTGGCATTGAGGGCCGGCGGTGGCGGTGAACTGCAGTTGATGATGTGGTTGTCCGTAAGGGTCGATGCCCGCTCCTAATGGGGAAAAAGTTTTTTGAGGGAGAGCCCCCCCCCCCTTCCCCCCCCCCCCCCCCCCAACCCCAATAGCGACATTGCTATTGCCAATGGAGGGGAGGGGTCATGCAGTGAAGGCAAGAGGTGAGAGGGAAAAAAGAAGGTGAGCTTGAGGCCGGTCAAGGGTAGGATCTCCACAGGCAAGATGCAGGAGAGAGAGGGTTCAAAAGCTTCAAGGAGCTGGCCAAGGGGCCTATCCTGCCCATGGGAGCCAAAAAGGTTAACTGGAAGGGGCAAGCAGATAAAAAGCAAAGATATGTGTGCCATGCAGATACCAAAACACCAAGAAAGTGACAAGTGGTGGCCATGCAAGAAAAAATCTAAAAGAGCTCCAGTTAATTGTACGAGCTAGATAGCTCCTTGTTTTTTTTCCTTTTTACCCTAAGCCTAGCCTTATAAAAGGACAGAGGAGTGATTTTTTGAGGGCTTTTTTTCCAGAGAGAGTGATTGGAGTTTCTCAAGACTGTGTATTGCAAGCTTGCCATTGCAGCTACATACTTGGATGTACTATCTCTCTATGCAATAATACCAAACATTGGCCCCTACTTCTTGCGTTGCTTCTCCCCATCCCCGCCTTTTCTCTCGCTCTTTGCGTCCTTGCTGGTGCTTGCAGAGGGTTTGCTTGGAGCTTGAAGGGTGTCACTAAGAGGGCATAATTAGGGTTTCTTGTGAGCCAGAAAGGGTGAGTTGAGCAAGGTGGGTGTGTCTGTGCTGAAAGGTGTTTTTTTTGCAAGGTGTGAGGTGGTTGTTCGGTATGCTAAAGTGGAATTGTTAGGCAATTTGAAGGTGTTATTAGAGAGGTTAGGGGTGTTGTGGAATCCCAGGGGTATAGAGAGGCAAACACTTTGTGTGCTGGGTATGTTCCCTATTCCCCATCTCCATCTTCTGGTGCCCCCATGGAGGAGCTGTCCGATGCTCCATTTTGCAGTTGAAAGTGGTGTCTTTTAGCTGACAAAGCGGTTGGCTGATGGTCGAGTTTGAAGCTGACAGAGATGGTGGAGCCAGGTTTTGGCCCCATATTTACGGGCGTTGAAGATCTCAGGGATTGGTTAGCATATTTCGAGTTATGGATGCTATCGATGAGTGTATCAACAGATGCAAAAAGGTTGCAGATGGTGCCTCTGTTGATGCAAGGACGAGCCAAGGTGTGGTTTGATGGTTTACAGAGTAGTGATTGAGAATGATGGCAAAGATTGCAAAGTCAATTTTTGGAGCGGTTTTGAGAGGAGATTACGTCGGAAGAAGCTGGTACAAGGATGAAGGCAATACGCCAGGATGTAAGTAAATAATTCTCTATTTTCATTGAGCAGTTTGAAGCTTGTTGGAGACAGTTAGAGGTTGCTACTAGGTAAGAAGCAACCAGTATATGAAGGTGTCAAAGCTACTAAAATGCTTGCATCTGAGGATTAGAGAAAAGGTGGAAGATGGTGCAGATACCTACGAAGACATGGTCTATCTAGCAATGATAAAGAGCAGAAAGGTAAAGCGGAAGCTGGAGTTGGGCATGCTAAACCCAGAAGATTATATGCCCATTGCGGAGGTAGCAAAGTGCTCTTTGGTGTAGCCAAGGGTGATTCCAATTGTTTGAAGTGAAGAGCCTGCTGAGGTAAGACCTACTTTTGGTTATGTTCCTTGGATATTTTTAGTATGTGAAGTGCATGTGCCAAGGGTGGACGAGTTTGTCAATGAGGAGAAGCTCCATGTCGAGGTGAACAAAGAGGCGAAAGCAATAGATGTGGAGGTTCCGGTGCAGGTTGAAAAGGTAAAGCTTGTTCTTGTGGAAAGTTTGCATGAAAGGATAGTAGAGTACGATGGTGCAGATACCGAGGGTTCAGGAGTTGATGAAGAAAGTGAGCAAAGTCAGGATGATCGTCAAGTCTTTGTGGAGTAGCAAGCGGATGAAGATGCTGATACGGAGTTGGTATATGATGCTGATGTTGATGAAGATAGAAGCACAATTAGCTGGGAGACAAGAGAGAAGAGTGGAGCGGATGAGTCCACATCCTATGACAGGGAGATAGAGTCTTAGGAACCTAAGCTGGTAAAGGTAAATTTTCCCTCGTATGTGTTTGATGATATGGTAGTATCCCAAGTGCAACAAGATCAGGGAATGAAGCAAGCCAAGATGCATGGTGAAGAAAAAATGGAGCGGTCTAGTCCTATAGATAATGGAATGTAGGTGAAGGTGGTGTGTGGAGCCATACTAATGTCTGTGCTAATGAAAGTAGCAGTGGAAGGTGCCATGGTGGTGCAATAGGTGCAGCATTTTTCGAGGAGAGATAAAGCGGCCATGTCTATGGAGGAAGACAAAGATGGTGCAATAGAGACCGAGTTTCTCTCTTCCCAAGAAGAGCCTGATGCAGTGGTGGAAAATATTCTTGAAGAACAAGAGTCTATTGAACCTGAAGAGCAAGAGGTGTTGATCGACCTTGAAGGGCCATTTGACGAGGAAGGGTCGATGATGCTGGAATTGATTCTCTGGCCAAAGAGGAGGTTGTGATGCCAAAGACGGAGGAGATTCCAATGCAGAAGACATGTCCAATGGTGGAGAAAGAAGAATCCCAAACAGTGACTTTGCTTCCATTAAAAGTATGTAATCTATGGTTGATGCGTATGGTGGTAAATACAACTATGTGGAGTCTGGTTCAGTAGGTACAGGGGTCTATGCTCAAGGCCTCCACTTTATTTGGTTGGGAGGGAGGGTCAGACATGTGTTGTAGCTTGGTGTCAGGTAGGCTAGGGCCAGCCTACACACATGGTGGTCTAGGTGCTATGGTACGGCACTATGTTGAGCGGTTACAAATGGCTAGAACATATCAAATGCAGGTGTTTGATCCAGGTGGAAGCTATATGATCTAGGGGGTGGGAAAACCCACTTAAATATTTGGTAGTAGGCAGAATAAAACTGTGTACATATGTTTTTGGTTTTCTCATAGCGTGTGCCAGGTTTTGTAGTTAAAAGTGCAATAAAGCTCTTATGTGGTACAGCCAAAGTGTGTCGACCATAGAAGATGGCACGAGCAGATATATGCAGGCTAGTAGGAGCATGGCAAAAGGCTGGAGCAGCTAGGAAGATCATGGGCTGACAGGCAACCGCGAAAATGTATGACTGATGTGGTTTATAGGACAAGGAAGGCTCCATAAGGGGCTAATTTGAGTAGCACGTGAAGGAGATACGAGATGCGGTCTTTGTGTCCAGGAGTGAAGAGCTTGAAGTGCTGAAGGACCAAGTCCAAACGGCTCCTCAAAGTGAGCTACGGAGCTCAAGTTATTGAAGGTTGAAGGTTCAGTGTGTTGCAAATTCTTGTCGGACAGGGTAGCTGGGGATAGTTGGTCCTAGTGGGAGTCATGGTGTAGACTTGTACTGCTCGACGTATGGAGCCTACCTATCTTTTCACATTGCGGATCAAAGCCACGATTTGCATTTTATGGCCAGTTGAAGTTTTTGTCAATTTTATGGCCAGTTGAAGTTTTTGTCAAGGGATAGGTTCGTGCCCACCTCACTACATGGGGAATCATGTCATCTGGCATCTTTTCAGCCCCAGCAAGGTTCTACAGTAGGGTATGCATCATACAAGGTTAGCAAGAATTGACTGCATGTCAAACGGAGTCCAAAGTGAAAAGGTACTGAAGCCGAAAGATTGGGTGCACTTGTCCTGGGTTGATTGTTGCAGATGAAAGTTCTCAGTTTTTGCGGCATCAATTCGAGGTCTTTCTAGATTTTGGATGAGGCGAGAGTTATGCGCTTGGAGCTAGAAATACGAGGTCTCAGTTGGCCTTGACCGCTTGGGAGTCAGATCATCAGATGATAGTTAGCAATCACTGCAATTTGGGAGGCAGAAATGGGTTCTTTTGAAAATTTTAAGGGGTCTTGGAACCTTGAAAACGTGAATGCATCTGGGACTACCACGTGGCAGGACATAATCCCGTATGCAAGGACCTAGACCCGGAAAGGAGAGTATAAGGGCTGGGGCATGAAGCCCATTGTGGTATGTGGAGGTGTGGTGGGAGCTCCGTGGTGCCTTGGCTATGGCCGCTCGCCGGTAAGCGCTGCATGAGTGGTCCGCCGGTGGTGCACACTGTCGTGCATCTCCGCTGCATGAAGAGAAATAGAGCAGAGAAATGCAAGATAAGCTTCTTTAAATCCTACACCTTTAGTGAGCAATGATCAGGGCTTGTTAACATGCCAAGCTTAATGATTAATGTATGCCAGATGAGGATTAAAAGGCCCAACAGATGCCTTAATGATGCCAAAAATGAGTATGCTCGTACGGAGTGCCATCTGGGAAATTTTGAGCTTCAGTCAGGTTTTGGGAAGTAGAATCTTATTCGATATTTCATCTCTGGCAGTGCACTGTTAACTGGTCCTTTAATTAAATTGTACTTCATGACCAGCTGATGAAGATACGATTGATGTGCTCAGTGCCTTGGATGATAAATATGCTAAGTGGATAAAGCTCGAGAAGCATTAAAATGTCATGCTTAGCAATGCCATGCTAAAAATGGTGCCATTACGAAAGCACTTCCTGAGCTCATAGTCTGAAATGTCATCTCATGGGGCGTATTGATTGTGGGATAAGTCTACCTAGACAGGGCTGCTGGAGAAACATGTGCTTGGCAATGCTTTGGTAAATTTGTATGCCAAATGTGATGCCCTTTACAAAGGCTGCCTGCCCAAAAGCCATTAAAAGGATGGCCGCCCATTCGGCAAAATAAACTAAGGCTTTTGTGTGTAAACAAGGAGGAAAGAAAGAAAAGAATGGCACCCGTGGACAAGAAGCGGACAAGCGCGGGTGAAGAAGAAAGGCTTACACGGGCCATAAGAGCGCTCGGAAGAAGTTGCGTATGAAGAGGACATCTCTCAGCAGCTTGTGGAGACCAAGTTCGCAACCCTTACCATTGAATTTGGTGAAGGTCGACCCCGTCGACTGCCACATCATCGCTCCCACGCCATGTCAGTCACGGCGCCGTGAGTGCGTGGTGGGGCAAAAAAATCGAGGAAGGCTATTATTGGAGGGCAAATGAGATTGGATGCTATCAAGGAAGGGAGGGATAGTAGGGAAAGAAGCTGGAACGATTGGAAGAGGGAGAGCTTGGACGATTGCAAGAAGAGACGACTCGCTCCCATGCAAGAGCCACCCTCACTCTCGCACTCTCGGAGTTAAGCATGACCTCTCCCTCTCTAGGCCATAAACATGGAAAGAGTTAACGAGGAGGACACCAAGGAGCAAGGGATTTTTGAGACGAGCATCACGAAGTGGAGAAGAAGAGCAAAGCAGGACCAAAAGCGAGATCTCTCTCTCTCTCTCTCTCTCTCTCTCTCTCTCTCTCTCTCTCTCTCTCTCTCTCTCTCTCTCTCTCTCTCTCTCTCTCTCTCTCTCTCTCTCTCTCTCTCTCTCTCTCTCTCTCTCTCTCTCTCTCTCTCTCTCTCGTAAGCTCTCTCCTCTGTCCTTGGCTAGTAAGGCAAGCAAAGGGAGGCGAGCTGAGACGTCGTAATCGGCAAGTATTCAGGGAGTCTGAGGTTAAGCAACAAGATAAGGGAGTGGGAAGGCAAGAAGGAGAGAGAGTAACCTCACTCTACCATCATTGGGAATTACAAAGGCATCAAGCAAGGAATTTTACCGGATATGTACGTCCTAATGAGCTTCAAATGGCACACAAGTGGAAAATTTATAGTCGTGGTCTAATTTGAGAGCATTAAAATCTCCTAGCATCATCAGTGTTGTTATTAACGGAAAACATTTGTAATCGAATTTCACTTCGGCTAATCATTAGCAGCTTATAACATTCCGGTTGTCAATTTTTAAGCATTTAAGGTGTTTTCAAAGTCTTTTGCTTTGTGTCTTGGTTCTACTCTCTCACACCTCCCACAGCCAGAGGCCCAGCGCCTGCCCGACTCAAGTTTCGAACACATACACCCTGACATTTTTGGTGAACCCGACGCGAAACGAGCCGGGGTGGGAGGTAAAGATGGAGATGCCATAACATTTAAAGCATTTTATTGACAATTTCAGTTCGAATGGATTTGATAAAAATCTGGCAGTTACAGATTTTCCAAAAATGATGGAATTGGTTCAAGAGTATCTGCAAGAAGCAAAAGCCATGTAGATAAAAAAGCAGACTGATGATGCTGTAGAGCTAGCACTTGATGCTATATATGAGCAGTATCAGGTTTTATTGCATGTTACGAAGCTGAGATGAAGAGCCAAAATGTTCCAGAAGATCGGATGATTGCAACTTTTGAGGAGGTTTTAAACTTGGATTTTAAAAAGCAGGTTCAAGAACTGGCAGAAGCATATCCCACACGGTGGGAGTATTTTTGCGGAGGAATTTATTTACAAACTCTCAAGGATTCTAGATCGGGAAATAAAGGAGATTACTGAACGAAGTAAGGTTGTCTTCCATAAAGGTGAAGGGGATCAGATGCAGATCCTCAACTTTGATGAATTCTAGGAGCATATTTCTGCAAGAAGTAAAGCCAAAGAAAATGTTGAGCTAGAAGTAGTAGATTCAGTTCGAGAGGAGCTTTATTTTGAGCAATGAATAGAAGCTAAACGATGAATTTGATGCTGAAACAGGCTTATATGAAGTTTTTTCAAAGATTGCTTGCATGGACGCTACCTCTAATAATGGTTCCAATGAAGACATAGATTGTACAGCAAGTGGTTCGCAAGTTGTTGACCTTGACATGGGTTATTCTGAAGGAGTTCATCAAGCAGATGAGCCTCTATAGGACATTACTAAAACTACCAGCACTATAGCCGAGCAGGACAACATGTTTGGTGCAGTTGAGTGCATAAATAAAGCTATTATATACACAGTAGCTGATGAAGTGACTAAAATTGTGGACCTAACACAGGATGAGCCTGAGGATGTCAATGAACCTATGATTGCTACTAACAATATGCTTGCAGATGTTCCTATCACAGAAGAGGATGCTATAACCAGTGAATTTTTATCTAGATCTGAAGGAGATGTTTATGGCAGTATAGAAGAGCTTTTTGATGCGTATACCTCTTCAGAGGGGGTGCCAGATGAGCCTTTAAAATTCTATAATGTATTGCTAAGTGTAGATGAGGAAGCAGAGGATGATATGGTTGAGTATGAAGGTTTCTCTGATCATGCTGATTGTGAATAGATTATAGATAGGGATTTTACATCTATGCTTGCATGGGCTGCATGAGGAGATAACTCCTACAATTTTGGTTATTGTTGAGACTTCCAAGGGTGATTTTCCTGAGGATGTTATGGATGAAGATCTACATGATAAAGCTGTTTTTCATGATCAAGTGGAAATCCCAACAGGTGAAAATTCTTCTGATGATACAGGTCGAGAAACTCCTAAGGTTTTTTGTGATGGCTATGAAGATAGAGGGGGTGATGATGCTAAATAATCCTTGATACTGTATAAAATGCACAGGGTTTTTCATTTGCTTGGACAATGTGCTAGATGTGGATGGATTTGGATACTATTCCTATTGATGCTTATGTCATTGATGTCTTGGCTGCCAGTAAAAGGGAGTCAAATTCCTTTAATGCTTTCTGGTAACGAGCTTAAGTTGCCAACAGTTTACGGGATGTGGGTGTTGCACTATGCTTCAGGTGAAGCTCTAGTATATTGCGGAGCCCATCAATGCTATGTGATCTCTATGGTGTTTGATCCAGGATATTCTAAGGATATTCATAAGCAAATTCAATATGGATGGATACTGATCAGTATGCATAGTAATTGCGTGCTATTTGAACCAAGGGTAGCATATCTGCACCAAAAATGCTTGATGTTGATTGATACAAGAAATGTATGCTCATGTGGATATTATGATGCCCCAATGTGTGGGAAATTCCTTATTACCCCATTTGATCCTGGGGGTTACTAAAGTGCAAGTTGCAGATGCAGAGGATACCAGATGCCTGATGTAGCGACTGCATGATGCAAGGTTTTGTTTTCTAGATTATGTTAAGTTAGAAGAGTGTTTGGTTATGCGTTCAATAAGATTACATGGTTGGCTTCCAACTGAACTCTTTGGACAATTGATGAAGTATCTTCATATGTTCTGAGTTGGTTCTGCTACTAGAACTTGAGGTAAAGGACTTGACGGCCATTCCATGTGCAGACAGAGTAAGGCATACTTGAGCTTGACATGGTTCCTTAAAGCGATCTTAATGGTCAAGCCGTGTGCATCATCAACTGGAGCACTTGAGTCTGCCGGGGTTCACTAAACAGGTTATCCATATTAAATGATTTGAAGATACGGCAAATATGGTTCAGAGATTTTTGATGGGCACCTACCTAATGATTAAGCTAGAAAATTGATGATAGGTTATAAGACTTATTTCATTTTTCATAATGTGAGTCTGATGATGGAAAGAGCTTAAGGTACATAAAGCGGATGTAGATTAAAGTGCAGACCGAAGGCTCTGCAAGTTCAGAGGGGGTGGATGTCATGCAGCTCCGCTGCCATGAAGAGAAAAAGAGCAGAGAAATGCAAGATAAGCTTCTTTAAAGCCTACACCTTTAGTGAGCAGTGATCATGGCTTGTTAACATGCCAAGGTTAATGATTAATGTATGCCAGATGAGGCTTAAAAGGCCCAACAGATGCCTTAATGATGCAAAAAATGAGTATGCTTGAAGTGAGCACAGATGGACGATTATGATCTAGAATTGCACTGCTTGAAGTGCTCTACCGGGGTGTCTTTACGGCTCGTCAATTGGAGCTACGATGAGGAAGTTATGGCAGTTTAAAGTTCATGTCGATTTCAGATCCGTACCGGATTGGGCAACTGCAGCAGTTGAGGTGACAGAATTGAAATGAATGCATCGGGCTGAAGTGCTCACTTTGTGGAGCGCGTCGATCTTTTCAGATCAGTGATCGGAGTCTTGATTGCCAAGATATTGGCCGTTAAAGATGCACCGGGGGTCGGTTCCGTATTGATCTGGTCGGCTCGTACGAAGTGCCATCTGGGAAATTTTGAGCTTCAGTCAGGTTTTGGGAATTGGAATCTTGTTCGATATTGCATCTCTTAGAGTCCGTTGTTAATTGGTGCATGAAGATACGACTGATGTGCTCAATGCCTTGGATGATAAATATGCTAAGTGGATTAAGCTCGAGAAGCATTAAAATGTCATGCTTAGCAATGCCATGCTAGATTATGCATGCTAAAAGTGGTGCCACTACGAAATCACTTGATGAGCTCATAGTCCGAAATGTTGTCTCATGGGGCGTATTGATTGTGGGATAAGCCTAGCTAGACAGGGCTGCTCGAGAAACATGTGCTTGGCAATGCTTTGGTAAATTTGTATGCCAAATGTGATGCCCTTTACAAAGGCCGCCTGCCCAAAAGCCATTAAAATAATGGCCGCCCAAAAATTTACCCTAAAGGGATGGCTGCCCATTGGGCAAAATAAACTCAAGCTTTTGTGTGTGAACAAGGAGGAAATAAAGAAAAGAATGGCGTGGAAAGGAAGCGGACGAGCGCAGGCGAAGAGGAAAGGCTTACACGGGCCATAAGAGTGCTCGGACGAGGTTGCGCATGAAGAGGACCAAGTTTAAAACCCTTACCGTTGAATTTGGTGACGGTCGACCTCGTTGACTGCCACGTGATCAAGACCGCTCCCACGCCACGTTAGTAACGGCACCATGAATTCATGGTGGGGCAAAAAAATTGAGGAAGGCTATTATTGGAGGGCATAAACGAGATATGAGGCTATCAAGAAAGGGAGGGATAGCAGGGAAAGAAGCTGGAACGATTGGAAGAGGGAGAGCTCGGACGATTGCAAGAAGAGAGGACTCGCTCTCATGCAAGAGCCACGCTCACTCTTGCACTCTAGGAGTTAAACATGACCTCTCCCTCTCTAGGCCATAAACAAGGAAAGAGTTAACGAGGAGGAAACCAAGGAGCAAGGGATTTTTGGGACGAGCATCACGAAGTGGAGAAGAAGAGCAAAGCAGGACCAAAAGCGAGATCTCTCTCTCTCTCTCTCTCTCTCTCTCTCTCTCTCTCTCTCTCTCTCTCTCTCTCTCTCTCTCTCTCTCTCTCTCAAGCTCTCTCTTCCGTTCTTGTCTAGTAAGGCAAGCAAAGGGAGGCAAGCTGAGACATCGTAATCGGCAAGTATTCAGGGAGTCTGAGGTTAAGCAGCAAGATAAGGAAGCGGGAAGGCAAGAAGGAGAGCGGGTAACCTCGCTCTACCATTATTGGGAATTACAAGGGCGTCAAGCAAGGAATTTTACCAGATATGTACGTCCTAATCACCTTCAAATGGCTCTAATGGCAGACAAGTGGAAAATTTATAGTTGTGGTCTAATTTGAGAGCATTAAACTCTCTTAGCACCATTAGTGCCGTTAACGGCAAACCTTTGTAATCAAATTACACTTCGGCTAATCATTAGCAGCTTAAAACATTCCAGTTGTCAATTTTTAAGCATTTAAGGTGTTTTCAGAGTCTTTTGCTTTGTTTCTTGGTTCTACTCTCTCGCACCTCCCACAGCAAGAGGCCCAGTGCGTGCCCGGCTCACGTTTCAAACACATATACCCCAACAGTGCACCAATTTTGGGCGGCTCTGAGCGAGCGTTGGCATTGAGGACCGACGTTGAGGACCGGCGGCAGCGGTGAACTGCAGTTGATGATGTGGTTGTCTGTAAGGGTCGATGCCCGTGCCTAATAGGGAAAAAGTTTTTTGAGGGAGAGTCCCCCCCCCCCCCCAATAGTGACATCGCTATTGCCAATGGAGGGGAGGAGTTTTGCAGTGAAGACGAGAGGTGAGAGGGAAAAAAGAAGGTGAGCTCGAGGTCGGTCAAGGGGAGGATCTCAAGGGCAAGATGCAAGAGAGAGAGGGTTCGAAAGCTTCAAGGAGCTGGCCAAGGGGCCTATCCCGCCCATGGGAGCCAAAAAGGTTAAGTGGAAGGGGCAAGCAGACAAAGAACAAATATATGTGTGCCATGTAGATACCAAAACACCAAGAAAGTGCCAAGTGGTGGCGATGCAAGAAAAGTTATAAAAGAGATCTAGTTAATCCTGTGAGCTAGATAGCTCCTTGTTTTTTTCCTTTTTAGCCTTAGCCAAGCCTTCTAAAAGGACAGAGGAGTGATTTTTTAAGGGATTTTTTGACAAAGAGAGTGATTGGAGTTTTTCAAGCCTGTGTATTGCAAGCTTGCCATTGGAGCTGCATACTTGATTGTACTATCTCCCTATGCAATATTACCAAACATTGTCCCCTACTTCTTGTGTTGCTTCTCCCCATCCCCACCTTTTCTCTCGCTCTTTGTGTCCTTGAAGAGGGTTTTCCTGCAGCTTGAAGGGTGTCACTAAGAGGAAAGAATTGGGGTGTCTTGTGAGCCGGAAAGGGTGAGTTGAGCGGGGGGTGTGTTTGTGTTGAAAGGTGTTTTTTTTGTTGCAAGGTGTGAGGCAGTTGTTCGGTATGCTAGAGTGGAATTGTTATCGCAAATTAGCCAATTTGAAGGTGTTATTAGAGAGGTTAGGGATGCTGTGGAATCCCTAGGCTATAGAGAGGCAAACATTTAGTGTGCTGGGTGTGTTCCCTATTCCCCTCTTCAACGTGGATTAATTGACTGCATTTACTCTATCTCCTGTGTCGACCAAAGCATTTGTGCTATTATTGTTGACATGTACTTTGATGCGCAGGTCCATTCCGTCTAACCATTTATCATCTGTTGAAACTGCATCTTTAGGTAATTCCCATTATCGCTCATCTATTCCAGAGTGTTGATGGGAATCGGTATTTGTTAATTCCTGAGAGCAGCTTTCCGTTTGAGTACCCGTAGCCGAGCTTCCTTTTGGGCTTCATCAATAGTCTGCTGTCGTTTAATCCTCCTTTTCTTGGCTGTATGCATTCTTTCTAGGAATTCACTGGTTAGCAGAAATTTGTATTTCTTTAAACGGCATCCACAAATCCAATTAGCCATTGATTCACCATCTAGGGTGGACAACTTTACTGCTCCACTTGGAGATACATCTTCAATGATAAACGTTCTGTTTCCCTTTTTCTTAAACTTACGAATGTGTTGCTTAAGGGAATAGACTAAAACTAAGTCCCCTTTCTTGAAGATTTCTATGATGAGATGGGAATCAAAAAACTGTTTTTGTTTCCACTTTTGTGCATAGATGTGACCTGTGTAGTTAGTCTTTGCTCATCTAGATTTTCTAATTCTTGAAGTCTGTAGCTTGTTTGCTCTCTGTTTGATTGTACCATCAGAATGCTTTAGAACTCTGGTTGCTTGAGTTTTTGGTCGCACTTTTGACTGTTGTCGATCTTTTTCTCGCCATTGGTAGGTTGGTGTGCTTGGCGTGGAATCGTGTGGTGGAGTCTTCTGAGACTTAACTTTCCATTGCTTGATTGATTTTCCTGTTTGCGGAGAAGATAAGTGCTCCTTTTTCTGACGAATCCATTTCAAGTTAGGTCCCTTGCTCGGAGATGCTCGTCTCTGTGTTTTGACCCTTGGAACCTTCTTTGGTTTTGTCGGTCGGTGATGTTTTGGGCACCCAGATTTGAATCGGATTATCCTTAAGCTGTGCTTTTGGTACCCAAATTTGCCTGACTCCTTGCATGCTACTTTAGCATTTTCTTGTCGAGAGGATGGAGAAGATTGATTTCTTCGTGGTTTGTTCTGCTGACTACTCCCTTTTCATTCCTCCTTGCTTGGTGCAATTGGAACAATGAGTTGCCCGCCTTTACGTGATAGCTTGAGCTGATTTGTATCCTAATCTGGTACTGCCTTGTATGTCCGCATCGAGGGATTCCAAGAATCATCGTCTTATTCATGTGTTCATCTGGTAAGCATACAAACTAATGAGGACATGAACATCCATGTACTATCACGTTCAAGTTGACTACTCCAAGTGTTGGTGTTGGGTTCTTGTTGCATCCTTTGATTGTCGTTATTCCTGCTGTCAAAGATCGACTTGTTGCTTTTTTGTACGTTGGTACAGCCCAAAGTGTGTCGACCATAGAAGATGGCACAGGCTGATATATGCAGGCTAGCAGGAGCATGGCAAAAGGCATGAGCAGTTAGGAAGATCATGGGCTGACAGGCAATAGCGGAAATGTATGACTGATGCCGTTTATAGGCCAAGGAAGGCTCCATAAGGGGCTAATTTGAGTAGCACGCGAAGGAGATACGAGATGCGGTCTTTGAGTCCAGGACTGAAGAGCTTGAAGTGTTGAAGGACCAGTTCCAAACGGCTTATCAAACTGAGCTACGGAGCTCAAGTTATTGAAGGTTGAAGGTTCAGTGTGTTGCAAATTCTTTCCAGACAGGGTAGCTGAGGACAGTTGGTCCTAGTGGGAGTCATGGTGTAGACTTGTAGTGTTGGACGTATGGAGCCTACTTGTCTTTCAGATTGCGGATCAAAGCCACTGTTTGCATTTTATGGCCAATTAAAGTTTTTGTCAGGGGCTAGGTTGGTGCCCACCTGACTACATGGGGAATCATGGAATCTGGCATCTTTCCAGGCCCAGCGAGGTTCTACAATAGGGTATGCATTATACAAGGTTAGCAGGAATTGATTGCATGTCAAACGGAGTCCAAAGTGAAAAGGTACTGAAGCCGAAAGATTGGGTGCACTTGTCCCGGGTTCATTGCAGATGAAAGTTCTCACTTGTCCTGGGTTGATTGGGTGCACTTGTCCCGGGTTGATTGTAGATGAAAGTTCTCACTTTTTGTGGCATCGATTCGAGGTCTTCCTAGATTTTGGATGAGGCGAGAGTTATGTGCTTGGAGCTAGAAATACGAGGTCTCAGTTGGCCTTGACTGCTTGGGAGTCAAATCATCAGATGATAGTTGGCAAGCACTCCAATTTGGGAGGCAGAAATGGGTTATTTTGAAAATTTTAAGGGGTCTTGGAACCTTGAAAAGGTGAATGCATCTGGGACTACCACGTGGTAGGAAACAATCCCGTATGCAAGGACCTAGACCCGGAAAGGAGAGTATAAGGGCTGGGGCATGAAGCCCATTGTGGTATGTAGAGGCGTGGTGGGAGATCCGTGGTGCCTTGGCTATGGCCGCTCGCCGGTAGGCGCTGTGTGGGTCGTCTGCCGGTGGCGCACGCTGTTGTGTAGCTCCACTGCATGAAGAGAAATAGAGCAGAGAAATGCAAGATAAGCTTCTTTAAATCCTACACCTTTAGTGAGCAGTGATCAAGGCTTGTTAACATGCCAAGCTTAATGATTAATGTATGCCAGATGAGGCTTAAAAGGGCCAACAGATGCCTTAATGATGACAAAAATGAGTATGCTTGAAGTAAGCACGGATGGAAGATTATGATCTAGAACTATCGTGCTTGGAGTGCTCTACCGGCGTGTCTTTACGGTTCGTCGATTGGAGCTACGATCAGGAAGTTATGGCAGTTTGAAGTTCAAGTCGATTGCACATTCGTATCAAATTGGGCAGCTGACGAAGATACGATTGATGTGCTCAGTGCCTTGGATGATAAATATGCTAAGTGGATAAAGCTCGAGAAGCATTAAAATGTCATGCTTAGCAATGCCATGCTAAAAATGGTGCCATTACGAAAGCACTTCATGAGCTCATAGTCCAAAATGTGGTCTCATGGGGCGTATTGATTGTGGGATAAGTCTACCTAGACAGAGCTGCTGGAGAAACATGTGCTTGGCAATGCTTTGGTAAATTTGTATGCCAAATGTGATGCCCTTTACAAAGGCTGCCTGCCCAAAATCCATTAAAAGGATGGCCGCCCAAAAATTTACCCTAAAGGGATGGCCGCCCATTGGGCAAAATAAACTAAGGCTTTTGTGTGTAAACAAGGAGGAAAGAAAGAAAAGAATGGCACCCGTGGACAAGAAGCGGACAAGCACAGGTGAAGAGGAAAGGCTTACACGGGCCATAAGAGCGCTCGGAAGAAGTTGCGTATGAAGAGGACATCTCTCAGCAGCTTGTGGAGACCAAGTTCGCAACCCTTACCATTGAATTTGGTGAAGGTCGACCCCGTCGACTGCCACATCATCGCTCCCACGCCACGTCAGTCACGACACCGTGAGTGCGTGGTGGGGCAAAAAAATCGAGGAAGGCTATTATTGGAGGGCAAATGAGATTGGAGGCTATCAAGGAAGGGAGGGATAGTAGGGAAAGAAGCTGGAACGATTGGAAGAGGGAGAGCTTGGACGATTGCAAGAAGAGACGACTCGCTCCCATGCAAGAGCCACGCTCACTCTCGCACTCTCGGAGTTAAGCATGACCTCTCCCTCTCTAGGCCATAAACATGGAAAGAGTTAACGAGGAGGAAACCAAGGAGCAAGGGATTTTTGAGACGAGCATCACGAAGTGGAGAAGAAGAGCAAAGCAAGACCAAAAGCAAGATCTCTCTGTCTCTCTCTCTCTCTTGTAAGCTCTCTCTTCTGTCCTTGGCTAGTAAGGCAAGCAAAGGGAGGCAAGCTAAGACGTCGTAATCGGCAAGTATTCAGGGAGTCTGAGGTTAAGCAACAAGATAAGGGAGTGGGAAGGCAAGAAGGAGAGAGGGTAACCTCGCTCTACCATAATTGGGAATTACAAAGGCATCAAGCAAGGAATTTTACCAGATATGTACGTCCTAATGAGCTTCAAATGGCTCTAATGGCAGACAAGTAGAAAATTTATAGTCGTGGTCTAATTTGAGAGCATTAAAATCTCCTAGCATCATCAGTGTCGTTAACGGAAAACATTTGTAATCGAATTTCACTTCGGCTAGTCAGTAGCAGCTTATAACATTCCGGTTGCCAATTTTTAAGCATTTAAGGTGTTTTCAAAGTCTTTTGCTTTGTGTCTTGGTTCTACTCTCTCGCACCTCCCACAGCCAGAGGCCCAGCGCACCTGCCCGACTCACGTTTCGAACACATACACCCTGACATTTTTGGTGAACACGACGCAAAACGAGCCGGGGTGGGAGGTAAAGATGGAGATGCCATAACAATTAAAGCAATTTATTGACAATTTCATTTCGAATGGATTTGATAAAAATCTGGCAGTTACAGATTTGCCAAAAATGATGGAATTGGTTCAGGAGTATCTGCAAGAAGCAAAAGCCATGTAGATAAAAAAGCAGATTGATGATGTTGTAGAGCTAGAACTTGATGTTGTATATGAGAAGTATCAGTTTTTATTGCATGTTACGAAGCTGAGATGAAGAGCCAAAATGTTCCAGAAGATCGGATGATTGCAACTTTTGAGGAGGTTGTAAACTCGGATTTTAACAAGCAGGTTCAAGAACTGGTAGAAGCATATCCCACACGGTGGGAGTATTTTTGCGGAGGAATTTATTTACAAAAGCTCAAGGATTATAGATCGGGAAATAAAGGAGATTACTGAACGAAGTAAGGTTGTCTTCAGTAAAGGTGAAGGGGATCAGATGCAGATCCTGAACTATGATGATTTCTGGGAGCATATTTTTGCAAGAAGTAAAGCCAAAGAAAATGTTGAGCTAGAAGTAGTAGATTCAGTTCAAGAGGAGCTTTATTTTGAGCAATGAAGAAAAGGTAAACAATGAATTTGATGCTGAAACAGGCTTATATGAAGTTTTTTCAAAGATTGCTCGCATGGACGCTACCTCTAATAATAGTTCCAATGAAGACATAGATTGTACAGCAAGTGGTTCGCAAGTTGTTGACCTTGACATGGGTTATTCTGAAGGAGTTCATCAAGCAGATGAGCCTCTACAGGACATTATTAAAACTATCAGCACTATAGCCGAGCAAGACAACATGTTTGGTGCAGATGAGTGCATAAATAAAGCTATTATATACACAGTAGCTGATGAAGTGACTAAAATTGAGGACCCAACACAGGATGAGCCTGAGGATGTCAATGAACCTATGATTGCTACTAACAATATGCTTGCAGATGTTGCTATCACAGAAGAGGATGCTATAACCGGTGAATGTTTATCTAGATCTGAAGGAGATGTTTATGGCAGTATAGAAGAGCTTTCTGATACGTATACCTCTTCAAAGGGGGTGCCAGATGAGCCTTTACAGTTCTATAATGTATTGCTAAGTGTAGATGAGGAAGCAGAGGATGATATGGTTGAGTATGAAGGTTGCTCTGATCATGCTGATTGTGAATAGATTATAGATAGGGATTTTACATCTATGCTTGTGCATGGGCTGCATGAGGAGATAACTCCTACAATTTTGATTATTGTTGAGACTTCCAAGGGTGATTTTCCTGAGGATGTTATGGATGAAGATCTACATGATAAAGTAGTTTTTCGTGATCAAGTGGAAATCCCAACAGGTGAAAATTCGTCTGATGATACACGTCGAGAAACTCCTAAGGTTTTTCGTGATGGCTATGAAGCTAGAGAGGGTGATGATGCTAAATCATCCTTGATACTGTATAAAATGGACAGGGTTTTTCATTTGCTTGGACAATGTGCTAGATGTGGCTGGATTTGGATACTATTCCTATTGATGCTTATGTCATTGATGTCTTGGCTGCCAGTAAAAGGGAGTCAAATTCCTTTAATGCTTTTTGGTAACGAGCGTAAGTTGCCAATAGTTTACGGGATGTGGGTGTTGCACTATGCTTCAGGTGAAGCTCTAGTATATGGCGGAGCCCATCAATGCTATGTGATCTCTATGGTGTTTGATCCAGGAGATTCTAAGGATATTCATAAGCAAATTCAATATGGATGGATACTGATCAGTATGCATAGTAATTGCGTGCTATTTGAACCAAGGGTAGCATATCTGCACCAAAAATGCTTGATATTGATTGATACAGGAAATGTATGCTCATGTGGATATTATGATGCCCCAATGTGTGGGAAATTCCTTATTACCCCATTTGATCCTGGGGGTTACTAAAGTGCAAGTTGCAGATGCAGAGGATACCAGATGCCAGATGTAGCAGGCTGCATGATGCAAGGTTTTGTTTTCTAGATTATGTTAAGTTAGAAGAGTGTTTGGTTATGCGTTCAATACGATTACATGGTTGGCTTCCAACTGAACTCTTTGGACAATTGATGAAGTATCTTCACATCTTTTGAGTTGGTTCTGCTACTAGAACTTGAGGTAAAGGACTTGACGGCCATTCCATGTGTAGACAGAGTAAGGCATACTTGAGCTTGACATGGTTCCTTAAAGCGAGCTTAATGGTCAAGCCGTGTGCATCATCATCTGGAGAACTTGAGTCTAGCGGGGTTCACTAAACAGGTTATCCATAATTAAATGATTTGACGATACGGCAAATATGGTTCAGAGATTTTTGATGGGCAGCTACCTAATGATTAAGCTAGAAAATTGATGATAGGTTATAAGCCTTATTTTATTTTTCATAATATGAGTCTGATGATGGAAAGAGCTTAAGGTACATAAAGCGGATGTAGATAATAGTGCAGTTGGCACAGATCGAAGGCTGTGCAGGTTCAGAGGGGGTGGATGTCATGCAACTCCGCTGCCATGAAGAGAAAAAGAGCATAGAAATGCAAGATAAGCTTCTTTAAAGCCAGTGAGCAGTGATCAAGGCTTGTTCACAGGCCAAGCTTAATGATTAATGTATGCCAGATGAGGCTTCAAAGGCCCAACAGATGCCTTAATGATGCCAAAAATGAGTATTCTTGAACTGAGCACAGATGGAAGATTATGATCTAGAATTGCACTGCTTGAAGTGCTCTACCGATGTGTCTTTACGGCTCGTCGATTGGAGCTACGGTGAGGAAATTATGGTCGTTTGAAGTTCAAGTCGATTGCAGATCCGTACCGGATTGGGCAATTGTAGCAGTTGAGGTGAAAGAATTGAAATGAATGCATCGTGCTGAAGTGCTCACTTTGTGGAGCGTGTCGGTCTTTTCAGATCAGTGATCGGAGTCTTGATTGCCAAGATATTGGCCGTTAAAGATGCACCGGGGGACGGTTCTGTATAAATCTGGTCGCCTCGTACGAGGTGCCATCTGGGAAATTTTGAGCTTTAGTCAGGTTTTGGGAACTGAAATCTTGTTCGGTATTTCATCTCTTACAGTGCGTTGTTAATTGGTGGATGAAGATACGACTGATGTGCTCAGTGCCTTGGATGATAAATATGCTAAGTGGATTAAGCTCGAGAAGCATTAAAATGTCATGCTTAGCAATGCCATGCTAGATTATGCATGCTAAAAGTGCTGCCATTACGAAAGCACTTGATGAGTTCATAGTCTGAAATGTTGTCTCATGGGGCGTATTGATTGTGGAATAAGCCTAGCTAGACAGGGCTGCTGGAGAAACTTGTGCTTGGCAATGCTTTGGTAAATTTGTATGCCAAATGTGATGCCCTTTACAAAGGCCGCCTGCCCAAAAGCCATTAAAAGAATGGCCGCCCAAAAATTTACCCTAAAGGGATGGCTGCCCATTGGGAAAAATAAAGTAAGGCTTTTGTGTGTGAACAAGGAGGACAGAAAGAAAAGAATGGCGTGGGCAGGAAGAGGACGAGCGCAGGCAAAGAGGAAAGGCTTACAAGGGCCATAAGAGCGCTCGGACGAGGTTTCCCATGAAGAGGAAATCTCTCAGCAACTTGTGGCGACCAAGTTTAAAACCCTTACCGTTGAATTTGGTGAAGGTCGACCCCGTTGACTACCACGTCATCAAGACCGCTCCCACGCCACGTAAGTCACGGCACAATGACTGCGTGGTGGGGCAAAAAAATTGATGAAGGCTATTATTGGAGGGTATAAACGAAATAGGAGGCTATCAAGAAAGGGAGGGATAGCAGGGAAAGAAGCTGCAACGATTGGAAGAGGGAGAGCTCGGACGATTGCAAGAAGAGAGGACTCGCTCCCATGCAAGAGCCACGCTCACTCTCACACTCTAGGAGTTAAGCATGACCTCTCCCTCTCTAGGCCATAAACAAGGAAAGAGTTAACGAGGAGGAAACCAAGGAGCAAGGGATTTTTGGGACGAGCATCACGAAGTGGAGAAGAAAAGCAAAGCAGGACCAAAAGCGAGATCTCTCTCTCTCTCTCTCTCTCTCTCTCTCTCTCTCTCTCTCTCTCTCTCTCTCTCTCTCTCTCGTAATCTCTCTCTTCTGTCCTTGTAAGGGAAATAAAGGGAGGCAAGCTGAGACATCGTAATCGGCAAGTATTCAGGGAGTCTGAGGTTAAGCAGCAAGATAAGGGAGCGGAAAGGCAAGAAGGAGAGCGGGTAACCTTGCTCTACCATAATTGGGAATTACAAGCGCATCAAGCAAGGAATTTTACCGGATATGTACGTCCTAATCACCTTGAATGGCTCTAATGGCGGACAACTGGAAAATTTATAGTCGTGGTCTAATTTGAGAGCATTAAACTCTCTTAGCACCATTAGTGCCGTTAACGGCAAACATTTGTAATCAAATTACACTTCGGCTAATCATTAGCAGCTTATAACATTCCGGTTGTCAATTTTTAAGCATTTAAGGTGTTTTCAGAGTCTTTTGCTTTGTGTCTTGGTTCTACGCTCTCGCACCTCCCACAGCGAGAGGCCCAGTGCGTGCCCGGCTCTCGTTTCAAACACATATACCCCGACAGTGCAGCAATTTTGGACGGCTCTGAGCGAGTGTTGGCGTTGAGGGCCGGCGGCGGCGGTGAACTGCAGTTGATGATGTGGCTGTCCGTAAGGGTCGATGCCCGTGCCTAATGGGGAAAAAGTTTTTTGAGGGAGAGTCCCCCCCCCCCTCCAATAGTGACATCGTTATTGCCAATGGAGGGGAGGGGTCCTGCAGTGAAGGCAAGAGGTGAGAGGGAGAAAAGAAGGTGAGCTCGAGGCCGGTCAAGGGGAGGATCTCACAGGTAAGATGCAAGAGAGAGAGGGTTCGAAAGCTTCAAGGAATTGGCCAAGGGGCCTATCCCGCCCATGGGAGCCAAAAAGGTTAAGTGGAAGGGGCAAGCAGACTAAGAGCAAATATAGGTGTGCCATGTAGATACCAAAACACCAAGAAAGTGCCAAGTGGTGACCATGCAAGAAAAATTCTAAAAAAGATCTAGTTAATCCTACAAGCTAGATAGCTCCTTGTTTTTTTCCTTTTTAGCCTTAGCCAAGCCTTATAAAAGGACAGAGGAGTGATTTTTTTAGGGCTTTTTTGACAAAGAGAGTGATTGGAGTTTTTCAAGCCTTTGTATTGCAAGCTTGCCATTGGAGCGGCATACTTGATTGTACTATCTCCCTATGCAATAATACCCAACATTGGCCCCTACTTCTTGTGTTGCTTCTTCCCATCCCCACCTTTTCTCTCGCTCTTTGTGTCCTTGCCAGTGCTTGTAGAGGGTTTTCCTGCAGCTTGAAGGGTGTCACTAAGAGGGAAGAATTGGGGTGTCTTGTGAGCCGGAGAGGGTGAGTTAAGCAGGGTGGGTGTGTTTGTGTTGAAAGGTGTTTTTTTTGCTGCAAGGTGTGAGGCAGTTGTTCGGTATGCTAGAGTGGAATTGTTATCGCAAATTAGCCAATTTGAAGGTGTTATTAGAGAGGTTAGGGATGCTGTGGAATCCCTAGGCTATAGAGAGGCAAACATTTTGTGTGTTGGGTGTGTTCCCTATTCCCCTCTTCAACGTGGATTAATTGACTGCATTTACTCTATCTCCTGTGTCGACCAAAGCATTTGTGCTATGATTGTTGACCTATACTTTGATGTGCAGGTCCATTCCGTCTAACCATTTATCATCTGTTGAAACTGAATCTTTAGGTAATTCCCATTATCGGTCATCTATTCCAGAGTGTTGATGGGAATCGGTATCTGTTGATTCCTCAGAGCATCTTTCTGTTTGAGTACCCGTAGCCGTGCTTCCTTTTGGGCTTCATCAATAGTCTGCTGTCGTTTAATCCTCCTTTTCTTGGTTGTATGCATTCTTTCTAGCAATTCATTGGTTAGCGGCAATTTGTATTTCTTTAAACGGCATCCACAAATCCAATTAGCCATTGATTCACCATCTAGGGTGGACAACTTTACTGCTCCACTTGGAGATACATCTTCAATGATAAACGGTCTGTTTCCCTTTTTCTTAAACTTAGGAATGTGTTGCTTAAGGGAATAGACTAAAACTAAGTCCCCTTTCATGAAGATTTCTGTGATGAGATGGGAATCAAAAAACTGTTTTTGTTTCCACTTTTGTGCATAGATGTGAGCTATAGTAGTTAGTCTTTGCTCATCTAGCTTTTCTATTCTTCAAGTCTTTCTGACAAGTCATGTCCAATCCACTCAAGATTCTTAGCTATCCTTAATGTCAGCAATAGAAATTCTATTGGCAGTATGGAATCAAGGCCATAAACAAGGTTAAAGGGTGTAGCATTTAAAGTTGTTTTGAATGAAACTCTCGATCAGCCCATAGAGTTGCATGGAGATTCATTTCCTACTCTGTCCTTCCTGAACTAGCCACTTTAGTCAATATTGAGCTAAGAATTTTATTCATATGCTCAGCTTGTCCGTTTGCCTGTGTGGGTGATAGGGAGTTTATTTGTTATGGATGACCATAAACTCATTAAGCAAATACTCGATTACTTCATTGAGGAAATGAGTTCCCCGATCAGTGACAATTTCTATTGGCATTCCATATCTCGTGAATACATACTCATGTAAGAATGCGGCAGTGGTTCTGGCATCATTCTTTTGAGTTGCTTTAGCCTCGGCCCACTTGCTCAAATAGTTCATAGCTACAATGATATATTGAGCTTGGGTTCCATAAGTAGGCCCGGCTGTATCAGACCAACAAAATCTATACCCCATTTCGCAAAATCTCTAGTCCCCCATCATTGGTCTTAAGGGAATGCTATCTATATGTCTTGGCATTTTTGCTCGTTGACAAGCATCACACCTTCGAACATATTCTTTGGCATGTGCAAAAATTGTTGGCCACCATATGCCTACCATTAAGATTTCTCTTGTGTTGGTCTCACTAGAAAAGTGACCTCCAGCTAATCCAGCATGTGCTTGTTCTATAATCGGAATATACTCGTCTTCATTTGCACAAAGACGCAAATGTTTATCTTTACCTCTCTGATACAATTGGTTCCCAATAAGAGCATAGTCTCTTGCTTCAGTTTCAATTGCTTGTTGAGGACATTTACTCATCTTCTTAGGAAATGTTCGGCTCGATAAGTAAGTGACTAAATAGTTACTCCACTTATTAGGAACATGTGACATTTGAAACAATGTTACATGAGGTATGGGTGTTTGTTTTTGACATTGAGGACAATCCTTTACAAAAGATCAAACATCACTCCTCATAGTTGGCCAAAATACTCCAAGTCTCAAAATTCGTCGCATAGTTTGGTCTTCCGCAAAGTGAAATCCTACTATGGTAATATGTGCTTGACTTAGATATTGGTTTTTCTCTTCAAGATTAATGCATAAGAGCAATATTCCATCTCTATTTATTTTGTATAGCCTACCAGCTAGTAATTGATACATAGCCAATTGCTCGATTAATCCGATTGTAATAGGAAGTGGTATTTGTGAATCCACTTGAGCTATTGTCATCAATGATATCATGTTTTCGGACCATCGAGGTATCATTTCCATGGAGAACAAATAGGTATCTGGTAGATCATCGTCTACCCCTTTAGGTGATTCTCCATAACCAATCCTTGACAAATGATCTGCTCTTAGATGTGTAGTGCCCTTTTTTACGACCACTATGAAATCAAATTTCAGAAGAATGATGAACCATCTCACTATTCTTCCTGTGCTGCATGGCTTGTTGACCAAATACAACAAAGCTTGGTGGTCTACAAAGAACACAAACTTGTTGGCTAATAGGTAATGTCTATACTTTTTAATGGCATACATCATTTCTAATTCTTCCCTTTTTGTGGTAGTGTAATTCTTTTCTGCCATGTTCAATTGTTGGCTAGCATAAGAAATGGCTAAAAGCATGCAATGATGGTACAAAAAAAGGACCTTTTTTGTTTGTACCTAGTTGGTACTTCTACAAAAGCAAGAGGTTGTTTTGGAGGGAACCATTTACGGCCTCTAAAATTAAATGGTGTAGGAGGGAAGCTAGTAAAAATCAAAAATCCAGTGACCACTCTGTTTGAAGAGACATTGTGGGTAGGGCCAATGATGGATTGGAGTTACAGCACGTTTGAACTCGTCTAATGTAGCATGTGTGTCCTGCGTAGTACCAGTGGCTTTTTGTAGTGGTTCTCGACTGTGCAACACTGTCACAATGGTTTCAGGCATCACCTTTAGAATTCCTCTTTGTAGCTCCCATGCCACAATGAGGATGCTCGCAAGGAAGTCTGTTGCTGCCAAGGGTTCACCCGACAAAGGCAAGAAGCCCAGGACAATGGATGCAAACCCTCCCCTCAAAGGCACAAAGGCAAGAAGCCCAGGACAATGGATGCAAACCCTCCCCTCAAAGGCACAAAGTCTCTCCAAAGCATCAACACACCGAACACAAGGGCTAGCAAGGGGAGAATTTCTGTGGAGAAATCAGGAAAGTCTGCAACACCTTTTGCCAAGGACGAGAATTGGCCTTCGACTAAAACAAGAGGTTGGTGTCTCTACGATGTCATGTCCTGTTACAGGATTTGATTTTGTTTCATGAGAGGTAGCTATGTCAAAGGTTGTAAGGTCATTGCATGTAGGTTTATGTATTGTTTCTTGCTCAAGAGCCTTGAATTATGCATTCATGAAAGCATATGTGCCTTAAACCGAACACAATTTCAGGAGAAATTTCAACACTTGCACGAGTGTATTGTTTCATCTATGAATTGAATGTAAGTCAATGTTTTGTTTCTTGATTAGGAGATTTGCATTTCTATCCTTTTTTCGGGTTGCATGCATTCATGATTCAAGAATATGTGCCTTCAGCCGAACAAAATCTCAGGAGATTTTTCAACAATTATGAATGTATTGTTTCATCTATGCATCTATGCAGAAGGGTCTTCTTGTATCTCTATTATCATACCCTATAGGAAAAGAGGGTTTACTAAGAAAATGAGGAAGTTTAGAGTTTAAAATATGGTACTGTACAATGATAACTCTGTATAGCCTCAAATTTGGTCAGTACCAAATTGTGCATTGGCAAGATCATCTATCTGACCAAAGGGTTGTTTAGGGTGTGGGTTTAGTTTGACATTGCTAAAATGTTACCAATAGAAGGTCATTTAAGAAGCATGCTTAGGTATTTTGGATTGGTAGATGGAGGGCATGTCTAACATTTGAGCTTTGTGTTTCCACATTGCATGTAAAAACAAAATGAAAGAATACCCTATTTTGACCAAGTTTTGTTATACAGCCAAGGAGCTTCACGAAGAGTATGGTCTCAGCATGGAGGGGTTGCTTGCAAAGGATCTTAGGGATTGTTAGCTGAAGACTGGCGGCCACACTCAACTGAAGACAGACAAAATGAGAAAAGAAGGAAATCCTATGTAGTCATTCTCTGTTTTCTTTAGTCATTCTCTGATTAAGAAAACCTGTAATTTCACTTGTAAATATTTGGGGCTTGCAGAAGTTTCCAATTTTGTATATTATTTTTTTCCATTAAACTGAGTAGGATTTCACTTTGAAACATGAGGTTTTGTATTTGGAAGGTATATATATACCAAAACCCTTTGTTCATTCGATGCAGCGTCTGTGAGAAGCGTATTCTGTGTATGAGAGAGAGTGAGAGCTTATCTTCACGCTACACGCACACTGGTGGTCAGAATCGAGTACGGAGAAGTGCCGCGTGCTGCCCCCGGAGAGACCTACGTGCCAATACCCACATTGCAAGTGTACGACCCGGCTTCGCGAGATTGACTTGCGCGCTATTTCTAGGGATTTGGTAAGCAAACGGTGTCTGTTTTCTCATTTCAGCATATCCACGCGTTTGTATTGAGTAGAGCTACACATTAGGCACCTTAGTTTTCAGAAACATTGACCTGCAAAAACCTGTCACACATCCTACGTGATTCTGCACTGGGTGTTTTTGGGTATGGTTTTGGGTCACGGACCTTAGGGAAAGTGGCCTATTGGTGTTAATAGGATATCCCTCAAGTTTCGTAGCGTTTCAAGAACGTCTAATGGGTATTTGGCTCATGGAAGCGTTGTAGGAAATCTCCTCTTGTGCACAATAGTAGGCTGTAACTTAAACATTGGGTAGAGACCTCTGTAGGAAGTAGTCAATAGTCGGTCCAGTGTAGGTTGACACCCTATGATTTCTTCCATGCGCCTATGGGTCGAGCTTCGTCCTTAGCTGAAAATTCTTGTTAGGTGAGTTCTCGATGTGCTGATGTCCGTCGCGGTGTATCCGCCAACATTGGCACCGTTGCGAGAGATGAAAACCCTAGGTAGGTGACCGAGACTAGTCCTTGAGGATAGGGATTCTCTAGCTTGCCAGAGTCTTTTTTAACATTTAATAGGATCAGAGGGTGGTGGACTCTCTAGGTCTTAGGAGGATTCTAGGGAGCGTGTGTACGGCCTAGATCCTTCGACTTAGGTAGTATTAGGTAGGAGATAGGTATGGATTGATGGGGAGTTGGTGAGGTAGAAGAGGTGAAAAGTCAGCTAGAGAGTCCATGTGAGGCTAGAAAGTGACTTAAGCATCAAAAATTTCACCATCCCATGCGATGAGTAGGAGTAGAGTAAGTAGGACATACTGATTTTGATCTTGAGCATATCATGCATGTCATAATTGCTACTAGGCTCATCTAAGTTGTGGAAACGTAAAATCAAGGAAAAAAAAACATAAAATTGCATTTGGATGCTTGCTTGATGTTTGTTTCTTGCTAAGAGTAGTCCAAAGGTGTTTGCAAAGCTTAAGAGAAAGTCCAGAACTGAAAAATCACATTTCTGTCATTAGGGACATTCTACGCGTAGGATGTCTCTAGGAGTGAAATTGTGAAGATTTTGCAAATTCTGAAATCACCAATGTGTTCAGTGGGTATGCTTTACCCTAAGAAGATGTTGAGTTGAGTGCTTTTACATGTTTTTGGTGTCCAAAAATCAAAAGGCGAAGCTAGAAAGCAAGAAAATTTCATAAAGTGCTTGTTTTGAGTGATTGTTGTGCTTTTGAGTGTCGTTGGTGAATGATATCAAGTATAGAGACCATAAAGAAGCATCAGAAATACTCCAATCAGGAAAATTATGCAGGAGACATCCTACACATAGGATGTCTCTAGGGCCATTTTGGGGCAACATTTTCCAAAACTGATATCACCAGAGTGTTTCCAGGATCTAGAGGATTAAGTGGGATAAAAATTGGATCATTTGGAGCAGACAGACATCCTACGCGTAGGATGTCTCAAGGCTAGATTTGGGGCCCCATACCAATTTTTGACCAAACCAAAGTCTTCCTTAGCATAAAAGAAGCCTTCACACCAAGTTTGGACAAAATTGAAATCATTTGAATGGGTAAATAGCCTGAGGAAACCCTAGAATCTGAAGCAAAATCTTGAGTGTTTGACTAGCTCAAAGTTGTCAAAATCACCAAATTTGGACATATTGGGAATCAACACACCAAGGACAACCTCTGGATCAGATCTTACTTCATTCTGAGCAAAAACAAATTTGGGCGTAGGATGTGTCTAGGGCCATTTGGGGCAGGAATTTGGAAATTCTAAGGTTACCAGAGTATTCGTTGGATGGTTTTTACCCTATGTACACCTTGAAACTAGGAGTTTTGACCTTATTTAGGCTTCAAAAAGGCAAAAGACGATGAATATGAGACATCCTACCCATTGGATGTTTGATGAGTGATTGTATACCCGAACCACAAGTTGACCTAATATACATGTTTTGCAAGTGCTTTTAAGTGTGTCTACCAAGTTTCATCTCATTTGGACACTTAAATTGGGGTAAAGTGGACTTAAGCGTTTTTGGAAAGGTTTGTGTCAAAAGAGTTGTTTTGTGTGATTTTGACATTCAAATCAACTTTTGATTTTACCAGTGTGTTTCCAGACTCAAGGGGAATCTCTGGACCAAATTTTAGGTCATTCTGAGCAAGTTAGACATCCTACCATAGGATGTCTATTAGCCATTTTTAGGGTCCATAACCATCAAGTACGGGTATATTTGGGTAGAGCACATCAAGGGAAGTCTAATTACCAAGTTTGGGCCAGATCTAAGCAAGTTAGACATCCTACCATAGGATGTCTACTGACCATTTTTAGAGTCCAATATGGGAATCTAACCTCACAAGAGTATCCATAGTGTCTCTAGGATCTCAAAACTTCTTTCAGATTGGTATTTAGACCTTGTTTGACTAGTTTACCAGTTGATCATGAGAATCGAGATGATTTTTCTGAGACTGATAGAGACTGAGGCTGGGTAGAGATCAAGTGCATAACACTTACCTAGAGCATCAGGGTGTATAGAGTGCGGAGAGTGTAACTCACGCAAGGCTAGATCCAATAGCCCCAATCATTGAGGAGGTAGTGATACTGACAATTCATCAGACAAGTCCTTCTTCATGATGGGTAGTCAACAGCCAGGAGGCTTCTTCGGTGAAGGACCAATGCTAGGAGGAAGTACCTCCCAAAACCCTTTGAACAAGGCCAAGTTCACTATAATCTTCTTATAAGGAACAAACTCTCCGGGAGAACTGACTATTGAGGACGCAAGTGTATTTGTATAGAGGAACGGCCTTCTCAAAGACTGGAGATAATTCAAGCATGATGATGGAGATAGATTCTGAGATGAAAGGAGGAACCACTATCTGATAGTTAGGAACCGTGAGGATTACAACAGGTATGGAGATAATGTGGCAAAAGGAAAAATGGTCTCAGAAACTCAAGAGCCGCCTCCTAAAATTGATCGACCTGGAGCTCATTTTATGTATGATAAAAAAACAACCAGAGTCTCTACCTATAATGAGAATGTGGGAATCTACAAGCATGAGAGCGAGGGAGTAGTCCCTTATTTTTGATGCAAACAACCCTACCCAAGTGAATTAAGCGATGACAAGGTTCTTTACTTGTTCTCTTATGAAATTGCTATGGGAAAGGATATCATTTTTGTTGATAGGTACGGGCAAACCAAAGGAGGTAGATAAGGCAACAGTTCCAGAAACATCAACATATTCCCCCAAAGAAGTACCAAGGTCCTACTATACCCCTAGCAAGTCTACAAATCCATTTTCAGAAGAGTAAGATGCAACATCACATTCTAACCGGCAAAAGACTTTCAACTATCAGAACCAGTAAGAAACCCAACCATCATTGGAGGCATGGATTCAACAAAATGCAACATCCGAACAAGACCTAAACAGAGGTGGTTATCCAACCGCACGAGGGCTAAGAGATTTACAAGAACCGCCACTCCATTCACATTACCAAGGCGAGAGCAAGCCGAAAACTCAAGAGTCGGCAGAGCCCGGAAGACAACCCATAGAACGAGAACAAAGAGAACGAGTTCCGAGAGATGAACCACCTCTTGCAAGAACCGTCAAAAATTATGGCTTAGGAGAACCTCTGGGAGAGGAACCCTCCCACTATCGAAGGCCAGAAGAGGCATATCAAGGAGGACAAGGAGAACCAATGATGAGATTTGTAGACCATCGTAGAATTAGACCTTCTTAGGTGCAAAAATGGGTAAACAAGAAATACTCGGGAAATAGAGATCCTATGGATCATATAGCAGCCTTCGTGCGTGTAATTAGAGCTGAAGAAGTTTTGGATTTTTCTACTCAATTTGCAGGGTTTGGACTTACCCTAGAAGAGGATGCAGCCACTTGGTTTGATTCTGTGGAGCGTAGAGATTTTGAGTAAATGGAGGAGGTTTTTGACGAGTTTATTGAGGAATTCTCACAAAGGAGGATAGCTCATAATACAGTCTCACAAATCCATAAATTCAAACAGAAGAAAGGGGAATCTGTGTGAAAGGCAGCCCTACGACTAAAGAGATATACAAAGTTCTGCCCTGTGGAAGAACTACCAACCCAGTCCAAACTTATGTTTATATTTATTCAAGGACTGAGAAACGCAGATCTCCAAAAGTACTTACATAGGACGAGGAGCACAATGATAAATGAGTTAACTAAGGAATCTCTTTACCTTGTATACAATTTTGTGGTCTACAAGGAGGGTGAATTCAAGGATCTTGATGACGAGTCATCCTCACAACAAAGTGGAAGCAAGTCCACTAAGTCAACATAGAAAGGAGAAGGAGCTGTAAGCCAGGAGCAGCTGGTGGAAGAAGTGCTAAAAAAAATTAATATGTATGCCAAGCCTCAGGTTAAGCAGTCGAAGTGGTGTGCAATTAAACAAAAATGGACAAACCATGTGACGAAGGAATGTTATTATAACAAGGGATATGTGCGAGAAGGACCTTGTGCTCCCCAAGCTCAAGTAGCATCTCCTCAAATCCCACCGATGCCTAGGTATCTAGCAGGTAAACTACCAGGACCTATAGGAGTTGAAAGACCACAACTAGTATTGGGGCAACAACCACCGCTACCATAAGTAAGACCGGTTGGCATAAGGTATGCACTGACGGTAAACGAACCAGAAGAGAAGACTTTGCTACCCATGCATGCATATTACGAAGATCCCAATGGATATGTAGAAAATCCTGTCTGTTATCCACCTGAATGTTGAGATGTCGAGCTCTACACCTTGAGCTGGCATCCACTACGGGTCTTGGCCGCTTACGGCATTTACTCACTGGCGCGTTAGGTGACCGACACGGAGGATCTCTGCCAGTTATTCTACAGCTGGACTACACTTATAGTGCCAGCCTAGTACGCTTCTAGCGAGTTCACACTTAGTGACCGCATGTACATATGTGCTACTTTTCAGCTTTAGCACTTAGTCATTTTGTACTCTCTTTTCTGAGAAGAAGAAAAAGAAGCTTTCCATCTCTGTGTGCTTGCGTGCTTGTCTTGTGTAGCTCTCTTGCATCCTCCTTCTTTACATGGTATCAGAGCCTGGTGCAGGCAAGAGAGGCTAAGAGAGCAAGAGCATCACAATCCCTTCGTTCGCAATCCACGACCAGATGTCGAAGGCGCCTCGCGCAGCAAAAAAAATTTTAGGGGTTTTTCGCACAAGTTTCTGAACAGGTCTCCAAAGTGCGGTATACAGAGATTTACTGTACAAGTACAGTGGTTGTATGTACGCTTGATTGTGGACACTCGTTGAGTGTAGAAAGCGTTACAGGAACCACGATAGCAGGTTCAGCAGATTTGCAGGTTTTTGCAGATTGCAGCTATTTTGTCTTAGTGCTTCAAGATGTCTGACGGTTTCAGTCAGATTGTTACTGAGAAGCTTGAGAAAAATAACTACCCTGCATGGAAGTTCAGAATAACAAATTTCCTAAAAGGAAAAGGTTATTGGGACTATGTAGAAGGAGACAATGAAAAGGAACCAGAGATTCCCGAGGCAAATGCTACAGCAGAACAAAGGAAAGCTTTGAGGGACTGACAACAAGGCCAGAGCAAAGTGATATATTGGATTTCTATGAGCATCACAGATGGCATGATGGGCTATCTATAGGATGCTGAAACCCCTGCCATTGCATGGAGAAACTTAGGCAGAGTGTTCGAGGTGAACACCAAGGCCAGGAAGCTTCAACTAAAGTCGGAGCTAAATCAGGTTAAGAGGAACAACCTCTCAATCAATGATTATGCCTTGAAGATCAAGAGTATCATTGAGGCTCTTGGATCTATTAAAGTCTCAGTGGAAGATGATGACATTGTCCGTGCATGCTTGGATGGTCTAGGAGATGAGTATGTACATTTTAGGTCTTCCATGAATACAAGAGACGACATCCCCGTGTTCCAAGATTTGATTTCAATGCTTATTCTTGAGGAGAAGAACCTTGACACATCTTCTTCTCATGGCAGAAATAATTCTGAACAGGCCTTCTATTCTAACTCCAACAGAGGTAGAGGTAGAGGTCGTGGTCGAGGCCCAAGGGGTTGCAGGGGCCAATTTCTGGAAGGTCAATCAAATCAAAACAATACAGGTGGCAGGGGAAACCAGTCTCAACGCAGGGGGAGTCAAAGAGGTCGTGGTGCAGGATCAAGCAGGCAGCAACATACTCCAGATAGTAGAGAATGTTGGACTTGTGGTGAAAGAGGTCACATGTCACGTGACTGTCCAAAGGGAAAAGCAAGTAGAAAGAGAGAACAGGGCAACTATGCATCTACTAGCAGAGATGCAGATGACAGCAAAAACGAGCGCATGTTTGTTATGCAACATGTAATGAATACAATGACTGCAGAGAATTCCACCCAAGATGATGTTTGGTATGTGGATTCAGGTGCCTCTAATCACATGACGTCTCGTGGAGAGTGGTTTAGAGATATGCGCAAACCAGATGTGTCAGGCTATGTGCAGACAGGAGATGACACAATTCACCCCATTGCTCATGTAGGGGACATACCTCTAAATACGAAGAGTGGGAAATCAAAGTACTTAGCAGATGTACTTCATGTCCCAAACATTACAAAGAATCTTGTTTCTGTTGGACAAATGGTTGAGCAGGGTTTGCAGGTTCGCTTCAATCCAAATGGCTGTTATGTAGAAGATTTCCAGAATGGCTGTAAGCTGATCACAGAGGGCAAATGTGTGGGCAGAATGTTTATGCTGAATGTAGACATGCCTGAGGTAAAAGCTGCATTATTTGCACAGGGCACAGGTGTTGTGGCTGATGTTGACATTTGGCACAAACGCATTGGCCATGTCAATGAGCAGAGATTGCGCAGCATGCAATCAAAACAGATTGTAAAAGGTTTGCCCAAATTCAAGGTGGATGGTATGCATAAAGTGTGTGCAGCATGCCAGTTTGGAAAACAGTCAAAGGGCTCATTTCCACATGAGCGCAATGTATGTAAAAAGCCACTTGAGGTGGTGCACACAGATGTTTGGGGTCCAACCGATACTGCAAGTATACATGGTTGCAGGTATTATGTCTCTTTCATTGATGACCATACAAGGAAAGTATGGGTCTACTTCATGCGTAACAAAAGTGAAGTGTTTGGTCACTTTCAAGACTTCAAAGTTATGATTGAGAAGGAGACAGATATGCAAATCAATACATTGAGGTCAGATGGAGGGGGAGAGTACTTCTCCAATGATTTTTCAGATTTTCTGCGAATGCATGGTATACACAGGCAGTTTACATGCAGATATACTCCACAGCAGAATGGGGTCGCAGAAAGGAAAAACAGGCACATTGCAGAGGTTGCACGTGCATTGATGAATGAGAAGAACATGCCTCATCATTTCTGGGCTGAAGCTGTAAATACAGCTATGTACATTATGAACAGGACACCTACAGCTGCGGTGCATGATGTAACACCTGAGGAAAAGTTTACAGGTACAAAGCCTGATTTGGCACACTTGAAAGTGTTTGGCTGCATAGCTTACGTGCATGTACCAGATGAGTTGCGTAGGAAATTGGATCCTAAAGCAGAGAAATGTATTCTTGTGGGATATTCCCTTGAACAAAAGGGGTACAGGTGCTACAATCCTACTACACGAGAATTACGAGTGAGCAGAGATGTAGTCTTTGATGAGATGAGCAGCTGGTACAGTAATGCACATGGCACTATTGGGGCTGATGTAAAAGATGATGTGGTTGTACAAAATGTGAGGCCACAGTCACAGGTTTTGAGTGGACCACAAGAGTCCTCTTCTCGTGGCTCTGTTGAGAAACCATGGAATGGTAGACTACGTACGCAGGTTACTCCACCAACAGGTACAGGGAATGTATCACGAAAAGGAAAGGAAAAGGTTGATGAACCTCCCTTTATGGTTGATGCATCATCAGGTTTTTCACATGTAGACATGGATTCAGATGGTTCTGAACAAAGTCTTGATGAGGAATTTGGAATTCCGGCTGTCAGGACACCTGGTGTAAGGAAAGTACAAGAAGATGCTAGAGGGCAAAGGAGTGACCCAGGACCACGCAGATCTAATAGAGTCAAAAATCCAGTTTAGAAATTGACTTATGATGGGTATCTAGCGCATCACCAAGCCTACATGGCTAAGGTGATACAGGATGTGGAGCCCACATGTTTTGAGGATGCAGTTGGAAATGTGCATTGGGATGATGCAATGAATGAAGAGATGGCTGCATTGGAAGCAAATGACACATGGGAGTTGGTGCCATTGCCAAGTGGCAAGAAAGCTATTGGCTGTAAATGGGTGTATAAAACCAAGCATAAGGCTGATGGTAACATTGAGCATCACAAGGCAAGGCTGGTCGCAAAGGGTTATGCACAGACGTATGGCATAGACTATGAGGAGACCTTTGCTCCAGTGGCAAAGATGAGGACAGTGAGAGCTGTCATAGCAGTGGCTGCATCTAGAGGATGGATTATGCATCAAATGGATGTAAAGAATGCCTTCTTGAATGGTGAGTTGCAAGAGGAAGTGTATATGGATCAGCCACCTGGTTATGTCGATCCAGGTTACCCAGATTATGTATGCAGACTTCTCAAAGCTTTGTATGATTTGAAGCAGGGCTCTAGAGCATGGTATGACAGGATTGCCAAGTATCTTGTCAGTATTGGTTTTAGGAGAGCTCATGCTGATCATTCACTCTATGTACGTGAGAGTGATGTGGGGATTGTGGTCATTACCATATATGTAGATGACCTTATTATTGTTGGTGACAATGCTATGGAGATTGACCATGTGAAGGGTCTTCTCAAACAGGAGTTTGAAATGAAAGATTTAGGCGAGTTGCGCTACTTTCTTGGCATTGAAGTGATCAGGACTCCAGAGGGTGTATGGATATCACAGAGACAGTATGCCTTGGACATGTTGTCAAAGTATGGTATGGCTGATTGTAAGCCAATTTCTATTCCCTTGGATGTGAATGCAAAGCTGAGTGCAGAGAAGGGTGATGTTGTTGAGGATGTCAACATGTACAGGAAGATTGTGGGTAGTCTAATCTACTTGACTATCACGAGGCCAGACTTGAGCTACACAGTAGGCTTGGAGAGTCAGTTCATGCAACTTCCGAGGAAGCCACATTTGGATGGAGTACGACGCACACTTAGGTATGTGCAAGGTACTCTTGACTACGCATTGTTCTATGCAGCAGATGCACCATTAGCATTGTATGGGTATACAGATGCAGATTGGGCAGGTAGCATTGTTGATAGAAGATCTACGAGTGGCTTCATGTTCTCTTTTGGGAGTGCTGCTGTTACTTGGAGCAGCAAAAAGCAGCCTACGGTTGCTTTATCGAGCACAGAGGCCGAGTACAGAGGTGCAGCAGTTGCGGCGTGCGAGGTAGCTTGGCTACGCACATTACTTGAGGACTTGGGAGTGCAGGTGGACCAGCAGATTTTCATCCATTGTGACAACCTCAGCAGCATGCAGTTGGCTAGGAACCCAGTGTTCCATGCCAGGACCAAACACATAGAGGTCCATTACCACTACGTTCGAGAGCGAGTGTTGGCGGGCGACATCGACTTGGTCTACGTCAGCACAAAGGAGCAGATAGCGGATATCTTTACCAAGGCCCTCGGAGCTGAGAAGCTTCGACGTTTCCGGACTATGCTTGGACTCTGCGACATGCAGAGCTCGAGGGGGAGTGTTGAGATGTCGAGCTCTACACCTTGAGCTGGCATCCACTACGGGTCTGGGCCGCTTACGGCATTTACTCACTGGCGCGTTAGGTGACCGACACGGAGGATCTCTGCCAGTTATTCTACAGCTGGACTACACTTATAGTGCCAGCCTAGTACGCTTCTAGCGAGTTCACACTTAGTGACCGCATGTACATATGTGCTACTTTTCAGCTTTAGCACTTAGTCATTTTGTACTCTCTTTTCTGAGAAGAAGAAGAAGAAGCTTTCCATCTCTGTGTGCTTGCGTGCTTGTCTTGTGTAGCTCTCTTGCATCCTCATTCTTTACACTGAAGAACCTAAGACAAAGAACCTTGGAGCATGATTGGAAGTACGGGACCACCAACAGCTGCCCAGGATGCAGGAGAAGGAAGATACAGCTTGGATGAACGAACACTGTTGTTCATAGCCAACGGAGGCATGGGCGGGTGGAGGCATGCTTACCAACATAGAGGAGCTCAAAGAGCACCTCAACAACCTAAGGGACCCTGCTACAAGTGTGGCGGAGATCATTGGCTAAGGGACTGTCCTCACAATGAAATCATTAGAGTCAATGCGTATTGCACCGAGTGTAGAATTACTCATTTGATTTTTGATTGCCCTAAGAACCCGAGCAAAGGAGCAAAAACTACTTTAAACATGCTGGAAGCAGTGCCATCCAGTGGGGGGTCAGAAAATGAAACAGTAATACCTATTCAGGTAGTCACACGGGCACAAGCTCAAAGAAGGACAAACGAACCCATAATTGAAGAGCCAAAGACTGATTCCCCTAGTCAGAAATGAAAAATCAACGAAGCACTTGGAAAGCTAGAAAGGCTTGTATGAAAGCGAGGAAGGAACGAGAGCAAACGGCTCTATCCGAGGAGCTAAAACATACAAAGGATAGATTGGAGCGATTAGAGGATCTAACTAGTTTAAGTTCACACACTGCAACAACCATAGAGCCCAAGGAAATAGTGGAACCCAAAAGTGCAGGATCGAGAGGATCAGTACTGGTAGAAAAATTAAATGAGCAACTTGACTCACTTTTAAAAGCATACAAAGCCAGACTCAAAAACAACCAAAACCAAGAGCAACGATGGATGACTTATCCATATGCGAAACTAGAAAAATAGAGGTTGGAAATGTGTAGGAAGATGATTGAAACAGCCCAATCTTTGATAGAAAACCAACTTAGTAAACCTACAAGTTGGCACGAGGTGCCATCTCCAACCCCTATCACACCAACTCTAGAGAAACAAGCAGACACAAAGGAGGGACTCACGACTGCCTCAGAGTCTAAGCAGGAACCTATCATAGTGTCAAATACAATAGATGAGACATTTGATGGTTTCCAACCCAAAACATTAGTGGGGATGGGTAAAGAGTGTGACACTTTAGATGACCTGTGGAAGAAAATCCGGGAAGCAAATGAAGCTAATGGGGTAAATTGCCAACTAAGTCGCGTTGAGAAGGTCCCATTGAAGAATTTGAGGCAAGATCACAAATGAACTTTGATATGCATTCACAAGGGGGGGACTAGGGGTCAATTAGCTTGGGGCACAGCCAACCTGACTCACTAAAAACTCTACCCTCTTACCTAGGGGAGTATGAAGCTAAGTCTAAAGTGAGAGCAATCCCATCTCAAAGACTTTCTCCCAACAGAGTAATGGATTCACAAGGGTTGATTGAGTTACTGTCCACCCCGGTGGCATGCACAATCACGTTAGCCGAACTCCTGAGGTTACGACCAAACATGTGGACCACCGTAGGCAAATGCTTAGAAAAATTTGGAGTAAAAGACCCTAACTCTAGGATTCAAGAAGGGATCAGAGAACTGGACAAGCCTTAACTGAACACTAGGCCTAAACCTTTAAAAACAAGGTTGGAGAATATTGTGAGGGAGAAGATGGAAATACCACACTACCAGTAGAATTCCAGGGAGTAGTATCCAAGGCTATTCTCACAGTGGAGCGGGAGTCGCTATCGCCACAAAAGAAATCTGAAAAAAATGGGGAAAATCGGCTTTGAGATCAACCAGAATGAAATTACAACTGATAGATGGGTTCATCGAAAAGCCTCTAGGACTTTTAGAAAAAGTAATTGTCACCTCTTGCGGAATCAAGTATGAGCATACATTTGCAATAGTTGATTTTGGCAAAAAGAACAATTACGTGATCATCTTGGGAAAACCGTTCATGAGACAATTAAAGATGGTACAGGATTGGGGTTATGACCACATATACCTCAGGCATGGAGAGACTACAACCAAAATATACCTAAAAGACCATAGTTACAAAGATGTGAACCAGACACTAGTGGAAGAGTTTGATGCATGGTTAGGGCATAAAAAAGATCTATGGATGTGTGGAGCTTCACACTGTGGGATCTTGAAAAGAGAGGAATGCATCTTAAAAAGAGCTATTGAAGACAAGGATTATATTTCGGAACCTTTTCCCGAAGATGCACTAGAACCTATGGAATGGAAACACATACTAGCAACGTTGGACGTCTGTGCCATTACAAATAGCCCAACGACAAAATTTTGTGATAAGGACGGCTATGATGTGCTACCCTATTACACGTTAAACCTTGTACTAGTAGGAGATGAGAATGTAGACTCACCAGAACAAGAAGAGTTTTATGACTCCTCTGAGCATCTGGAATTAAGTAACGATGCAAATAACGAGTGTTCAGACAGCTCAAGTGAGAGTAGGGAAACAACCACAGATATCAAGTTTTATGATTTTGCAAATCAACACCGTAGACTCCAAAAACTCTTAGAATGGACAGGACATGAACTCTCTTCAAGAATAGATGATTTTGAAAAGCTAGATGAACTTCGACTGAGAGCTGTAGTCTCTATCTATGCTCAAAAGAGAAGACAAAAGGAGTTTTTTGACAAGCATGTGCGCATGAAAGAGTTTAAAACATGTGATTATGTACTTGTTTACAATTTGAAGCAACATGCCAAAAAACTTAAAAAGCGAGGGATGGGACCCTTTGTGATTAGTGACTTATCACAAAGCGGAGCCGTCAAACTTGAGACATTGGAAGGTGAAGAAATGCCAAATTGGATTAGTGGGTGTCGATTAAAAAAGTATCATTTACCATTAACACAGGATATGCTTCAACAAATCCATCATGAAAAACAACGGACAAAGGAGAAACATAGGGTAAGAGAAGAAGCACAAGCAGAAGCAAAAGAACACATTGCAAAAAGAAAGCTTCTACGACAACAACAACATATTGAATCACCGTTGCGAATAAATGTTATTCAATTAACGAATTTTAATGAAGACAAAGTGGATCCAATAATTGTAGTCAAAGTGGGTAGCAACCAAGTTGACTCGACGACAATGCTTGATTCGGGAGCTCAAGCAAATCTGATTTCTTGCAAATTATATAGACAACTCAAGCTTGAAGAACAAATCCATCCTACTCAACAAGCGCTAGAAAGTAGTACATCACATTCATTAAGCATGTTGGGTTGGATGATATTGCATGTACAAATACATCAATATGTTTATCCCCACAAGTTTTATGTGGTTGAGGATGCGAGCACACTACATCCAATGTTGTTGGGACAACCATGGCAAAAAGAGTATAATGTGCAGATAGATTGGAGTTTGAATACGGTCAGAATTCAACAAGCACAACAACACCAAGTGGTAGCATTTGCTCAGACAATCCGAAAGAAACAGATAATGGTGCTACAATCACTTGATAAAGAGAAAAAACCATGGGTGCCACTTAACCAGCAAAAGATATCTATGAAGGATAACCAAGAAACCGCCCACCGTAGTCAATCAAAAAATGAGACACCACAGGAGACAATGAATAGATCAAGGTCAGCGATACGCAAACAACAGGTATGGGTACAGAAGGATGGAAGTGAACGAGCCTACAAACCACAGTGCAATAGAAGAGGACCTCCAAAAAACAATGTTAAACAAACACCGAACAGGGCCATAAAACACATCTGGATACCAAAAAACATGCTCAATCTCCAACTACATGAGACACGCATTTGGATCCCCAAAGCGATGCTACAGGAACTCCCTTCAGTACAAGCAACACAAGCAGCCAGACAATCACTAAATCCAACATCGGCAAATCGATCTATGTGGGTGCCGATCGAAAGAACCGCAAAAAAAACCAAAGAAGAGGCCATAAACCTACAAACGCCTCCAAATCAAAGCTACAAATGGCAATCAAAAGAGAAAAAGATTATGGCCACATCGGACAAGACACTCCCGTCCAAGGAGATCACAACGGCAATATCTACAGTAGCGGCAAACTAAGCCACTTTCGCAAAGAAGACGATCAAACAACGAGCGGCAGAATTAAACTTTTAATTGCAAAGAAAATATGCTAACCAAACCAGGAACAAATAGAAAACCTCAACGTCGAATGCCAACAAGCATCTTGCTTATACCCTCCTCTCGCACTGCATTAATTTTACCATGCATTGACTGAGTATGCATCAGGTAGGGCCACATTACAAGGCCGCGCATTAGCACGATTTTAACCCATGCACTACACATACCCCGAGGCGATACCTTGTCGTCCAGGAGGACTCCGATTAGGAGGGGGGGAGGCATTCTCAATGCAAACCCGATGATCGTAAAAAGCAGCAAAAAGGCCATGTTTTGACTATTTTTGAGGGGTTTACGTTTGATTGTGAAATTTTTTGGACTAACCTAAGTACATATGCCCTTATACAACATTAATCTACAGATATATGAGGCCAAACGCCAAATGAGGCCTATAGGTGTGTGTATATATGTAAAAATAACCATTTTTCGGGCAAAATATTGGTAAAACGGAGAACTTCGGCCATAAAAATAACATGTGAGTGTACATAGTGTGTCGAGGTGAAGTTTTTGATTTATTTTAATTTTTGGGGTTTTTTCGGGCTGACCTTGCTATTTTCTTTTTTATTTTTACTAATTATTGACAAAAAAACTTCAAAAATACAAAAAGCAGGTGAATTGCGAACATAATGAAAAACGAAAAAGATGGGGATGATCACTGACTATAAGAAAACCCACGGTACATTGTGGGTGCAATTATGAGAATAAAGCGGGAGGCGTGTTGTGGCCAGATTTTGACCGAATTGTCAAAATTCTCAGAAATTGGGCAAACGGAGTCCAAATGGGGAACTTTTCGAGTTTAAGCCGCGTTTCGCAAAAAGATAGGAGCACATGTCATATTTCATGAAAAATGGTTCGGGGACCCCCATTATAAGATTTTTTCACCCCACTTAGAGCTCATTTCTACTATTTCACTTGTGAGAGAGAGCTCTAGCCACCTAGAGTGCACAGGACTTCCAACAGCTGATACGCCGTGCACAGGCACCCGACTACCACCAGATATGAGAGGTAGACTCAACACCTCATTCTCTTCGTGTATATTTGATGTTTTGTCTCCAAGACTAGCATAGAACTCCAACGGGGTTTGCAGGGTAGAGGCATGTGAGCATAGGTAGCCACCTAACGGCTAACCCAATACCAACAAGATTTCATAGGGGGTTTACCCTAGCCTAGGAGACCAATCTTGGATGCCCAAAAGAGGCAAGAAAGCAACAGAAAAACCCTAGAATCTCAAGCCCTGCAAGAGGCAACAAAGAGGAAAATCCGACAAAAGTGACCCGAATGATACCAAAACTCATGGGTAGGAGCTTCTTGACGAGCTCTACAAGGCTACATAGCCCACATGGCTATAAGGAGACCCAAAGTAGGACTAAGCTTCAGAAACGGCATCGAAAACGCAAAGCGTCACTTGGCTCTCACAGCCAAGCAAGACGTCCGTTTGCCACCAAACTTCACAAGCAGCTAATAGAGGCCTTCAACAACCAAGTCCTATGGTGGTAGACCACTACAAATCATCGGGGGCATGAAAACGCAATCATGGGCACTTCCAGAGCGACAAATCGCCAAACGAAGCTCAAGTGAAGCCAAAGCCAACAAGAACCACAGGGCAAGGTCCCCCAAGGGTTTATGAAGCTATGCTGGTCATCATCAAGAAATTTCATCGCGAAAAAGCGCTCCAAGAGTCAGAAGTCGCCTCTAAGGCTCTAAAAGCCAAGAAGGGAGTTTCTAACTATTTTTAATTGAAATAAGGCACAAAGGGGACTTAGGAAGGCCGTATGCACATAGTAGTAGGACTTGCTCCAAAAAAATGCACAGGAGACATCCTACATGTAGGATGTCTCAAGACCACTTTTGGGCATCCAACTCATCATTCAGCCATACACGCAGCCTCTACATGTCATTTACATCTAATCCCTCAAGTTTCACTCCATTTGGACCAAATTTGATCTCTTATGCATTAAAAAAAACACAAAGTCAGAGCATAGAGGCAAGAAATGGTCATAGACCTATCAGAAATGATCCAAATCAAGTGAAACTTGAACCACACACTCTTCATAACATGTCAAAGCTAACTGTGAGGTCACATCTTGAAGATCATGAAAAAAGACATCCTACACGTAGTATGTCTCCAAGATTAAAATGACCTACAGGTGGATTTTTTGATCTTCAAATATCTTTATCACATTCATACAAGCCCACCCACCAAGTTTCAAGCTAAGTAGATCACTTTTTGGCCTCATAGCTCCATAGATGGACTTTTCATACTCTAAAGCACAAAAAATGGTTTTCCTACCCTCAAAACTTATCCAAATTCAAATCTAAGACCATAGTGATGATCCACAAGCTATGCCCTATCACACTGACAAGTTTCATGCAATTCTGAGCAAAAAGACATCCTACGTGTAGTATTTCTCCAGGGTCATTTTAACTTACTGAGCAAAGTTTGACATCATGAATGTGATCAGCGTGCTACAAGAAGCCTACATATTAAGTTTCAAGTCATTTGGATACCATTTGCTCATCATTATAGGACATCCTACTCATTTGTATACCAAGAAGCCTAAAATAGTCCAAAATTGCACTTTTTGGTGTCTAAATCAAAATCCAAGCATATAGCTATGATGTACAGGTCATAAGCTATCATCATGTCAAGTTTCAATTCATTCTAAGGAAAAAGACATACTACGTGTAGGATGTCTTTAGGCTTATTTTGCAGCACAAATCCTACTGTTTTCACTTGCAGGGCATCCTTAGTCCCTCTCTACTGAGTGCAACAGGATCCATGGCAGTCGCTAAGTCGCCAGCAAAGAAGAAAAGAATGACCAACAAAGACTACCTGGATGAGGTGGAGCCATTTATAATACCAACAGGAACCATAAAGCCCACTACCACTTGGTTACAAAGCAACTTACTTGAAGCAAACAACCTCACAATATACCAAGGCATGTTCAAAGACCCAGAGGGCAATTCCATTGCCAATGATACCACAGGAACTCAATGAGTTCACGAGAAAGCGAGAGATAGTGTCTATCTTGGAAAAGTTAGAGTTACACAATTATTCTAAGTCTTTGCCGGCAGAAATTGACATTCAGAGAGTCTGGGAATTTGTCACCACAATAAAGGAGAATGGCATAGCCAAGGTGACATATCTACAAGGAAAGAATAGAGTGATTGTAATCACGCCAGAGGTGGTTGCAAGTGCCTTTAACCTCTCTAATGCAGGAGACAATGTCAACAAGAGGCGAGAAGAGGTGAAGGTATACAAGGAAACCAAGAAGAACTACACCTTTGAGGATATTGCGGATCCAATGGTGGCAACCATGTGCCAACTTTACAACCAATATTTCTATATGTGCACCAAGAGGCCTCAAAAGTACACTGTTCCACCTGCAGCAATTGGAACAACATTCACATGGGCAATGAAGACAAGCAGCCCAGGAGAGATAGATTATGCAGCATACATGCAGCAGCACATTGTGAGGATGGGAACCAAGAATCCTACATATATTGCAACAGGGGAGGTGCTCACAAAGGTGATATATGAAGCTCTACATGCTAAAGGCCAGTGGCCTCTTCCTCCATTACAGAATGAGTGGTTGAAGCTGATAGAAGACAAGGGAGAGGAGCAACCTACAGCTCCTAGGGTGACCACCAGACTAAAAAGAAGGTTAGAGACAGTAGAAGAAGAACCATCTCAGCCAAAGAAAGGGAAGAAATCTACCATTCAAATGCCAACAAAAGAGACTAAATCCCAAAATGCCGCTCGGCTAGAGAGGCTGATGGAGGGTTTCAGAGCCCAAATAATGCTTAAAGGAGATCTAAAAAAATTATGGAATCCCTCACTTGAGGCCATGTCTGGATCTTCTGGAAGGACTAATAGGGATCGCTTTGAAGATTATATAAAGAATTTCAAGATCCTAGATGCAAGGGCCAAGAATATTCCAATCATATCTTTTACCAAAGAAGAGGTTGATGATGTGAGGCAGTAGCTGTTAGAAGAGCAGGAAAGTGAAGAGTGAGAGAGGAAAAAAAAGGCTGATCAAGACTTCAAAAAGAAGCCATCAACCCCACCATCAAGCCGCGAGTCCAGTCCTCCACCATCACCACCTCCTCTTAGTCCTCCTCACCACGACAAACTGAGTTGAGTAAATCTGAGAAGCAACAAGACTCCAAGAAAGAAGAGGACAAAGAGAAAGAGCAGAAGGAAGAATTTGAACCAAAGCCTGAGAAGCAAGATCCGGAAGCAAAAAACTATGGAATATTCTTGGATCTACTAGTTGTTGGATACACCCGAGAAGAGGCAGCTCATACAGCTTTTCAACTATCAACCCCTAAACCAGAAGAATACACGCTGAGCCCTCGTTTGGTGGAGCTAAAGGAGATTGCAACAAATACCATGGATTTGCAATTACAAGCCGAAGATTGAGAAGAAGTGATGCAAAAACTGCAAGGATTAAGATCCAGATCAGTGGCCAAAGATATTGAGTATGAAGGGCTGAGGTTGAGTGAAGAAAAGGTGAAAGCTGAAGTGGAAACACTTCAGTAGCAAAGTCAAGAGAAAATGCACAGCCAGGCACAACTGTAAGCTGAACTAGAAGCAGCATTGAAGAAATGTCAAGAGTTAGAAAGTCAAAACCGAGAAACCAATCAGAAGCTGATGAACTCTAAAGAAGAGTACAAAAAAATCAGCAATGCTCTGACTAAAGCCAAAAAGGAAAGGGATGGGCTCACCCTACAGGTGGCGGAAGAGTCAAAATAGGTTGAGAGCTTGAAAGAGGCCAAGGACAAGGCTGAAATATCACATGAGGCTAGCCAAGATGAGGTGATTGAACTAAAGGATCAAATCAAAGTGAAAGATCAAACGATTCAGAGGTTGAGAGCATCTCCGGGCAGAGCAAGAGCTATAGCGGCAACTAGCACTAGCCAAGATAAAGATGTGTTTGACGAACAAATGATAGAACTTCAAAAAGAGATGACACTTGAAAAGAGGCAGAGAGTGATTCTAGCAGAGGGATCAATGGTGATACAAAGCAGATTAGAAGATGATAACAAATCATTGAAAGCAGAATTGGTTAACCTTCAGAAAAGACTAGAAGATGATACAAAGACCCTGCAGACAGAGAATGATGAGGTAAGATAGAAGCTAGAGAAAGCTGATAGAGTCAATGCAGAACTTAATGACCTATTAGTAGCTATGACAAAACAAGCTCAGTTAGCAAAAGACGACTTACAGAAGCAGTTGGACGAACTTAAGAGCCAAACAAGTGAAGAACATCAACAAAGTCATGGGCCGGATGCTATGGAAGGAATTGATATAGAGAATGTGTTAGACCCGATGGACACAACAATACAAGAGGACATTCCTATGGGACCATTACAAGAGCCCCGGGATCTGACACAAGAAGAAGAAGAAAATCTACAGAAAGCAATAGAAGCAGCCATAAAAGACACCGCCAAAGAAGCAATGCAGTGGGAGCAGAGGATATTGAAGTCAATGACCATTCAAAAATTAGATGAAAATGTCGTTCTACATGAATGGATACAATCCTCTCTCCCCTATCCTCTTCTAAATATGAGGCTGCTATAATCAACAAGAGGATTAAAGAGGAGCCTATAGTGCCGTTGTACCATGAAGACATTACCAAACCAGAAGGTGTTAAGCTCATTGTGGACTCTCAACCAAAATGGAGGAAGGCATGGCTCACTAAATACCCACAGTATTTAGTACATTTGGTAGAGGTGCCTAAAATGATCAGAGACGACCTCAGCTTTTTCCCTCTACGAAGGATGTAGACATGGAAGGAACATGAATTTCTAAAGAGAAGCCACCCCACGTGGCTCAACTACCCGAAGCTGTCAGGCTTGAAGGCAGGCGAGAGAATGAGTGAGCAATACATGGTGAAAACCCTAACGGGAGCCATTAAATTGTTATGGCTCCCCTGACCTCTCTTGCATTATGCTCAGAAAGATATGTAAAACACTTTTGGAAGTCTTTGAGGTCTTCAAACCTGGACAAGCTACAAATAGCATATTCTTCTTCCAGGACACTTATAGATGTGCTTATGAATTGTCTGCTCAACCTTCCCATGAGGTGATACATGCCCTCTACCAAAGAATAATGTTTCTGCCCTCATACCATCTTCAAGCCTTTGAAGAAACCTTCATACACCGGCTTCTTCACCATCGACATAGATATATTCGGCCCAACATTAGTGCCCCAGCATGCACGATATGAGTCTGTTTTGAAGATGCGCGACATCCTCCACTGAAGAAGCGGCTCTACTGTCATGTCGGGGTCGACATGAGCTGGGAGGGGGGGAGTGTTAGCTAAAGATTGGCGGCCACACCCAACTGAAGACTGACAAAATGAGAAAAGAAGGAAATCCTATGTAGTCATTCTCTGATTAAGAAAACCTATAATTTCACTTGTAAATACTTGGGGCTTCCAGAAGTTTCCAATTTTGTATATTATTTTTTGCCATTTGACCTAGTAGGATTTCACTTTGAACATGAGGTTTTGTATTTGGAAGGTATATATACTAAATTTTAACCTTAATGAAAAAACCCTTTGTTCATTCGATCAAGTGTCTGTGAGAAGTGTATTCTATGTACGAGAGAGAGTGAGAGCCTATCTTGACGCTACGCGCACACTAGTGGTCGGAATCGAGTGCAGAGAAGTGCCACGTGCTACCCTCAGAGAGAGCTACACGCCAATACCCACATTGCGCGTGTACGACCCGACTTCACGAGATTGACCTGCGAGCTATTTCTAGGGATTCAGTAAGCAAACGGTGTGTTTTTGCATTTTAGCATATCCACACGTTCGTATTGAGTAGAGCTACACATTAGGCACCTTAGTTTTCAGAAACTTCGACCTACAAAAACCTGTCAGACATCCTACGTGATTCTGCACCGGGTGTTTTTGGGTAGGATTTTGGGTCACGGACCTTAGGGACTAGAGTGGCCTATTGGTGCTAATAGGATATCCCTCAAGTGTCGTAGCATTTCGAGAATGTCTAATGGATATTTGGCTCATGGAAGCATTGTAAGGAAATCTCCTCCTATGCACAATAGTAGGCTGTAACTTAGACATTGGGTAGAGACCTCTGCAGGAAGTAGTCAATAGTTGGTCGAGTGTAGGTTGACACCCTATGCTTGCTTCCACGCGCCTATGGGTCAAGCTTCGTCCTTAGCTGACAATTCTTGTTAGGTGAGTTCTCGTTGTGCTAACGTCCGTCACGGCGTATCCGCCAACAAGGATGAAGGCCTCCCTCACGACGAGTGGATGACGGTGTTCAAGAAAAGCTACCAGAAGAATGCAAAGATCTACTTGAATCACATGCACCCAAGACTCCTTGAAGATTGCAGGTTCCTCTTCCACAAGGTTTATCAAGCCCCTCCATCTTGTGGGAAAATCACTGCGAAGTTTGCATGTTGCTATGCTTTTGAGAGATGCCATGCGGCAACAAAGGACCCTACGTGCCATAAAGTCGCATGGGCGAGGTTTGGAGAGGCAGTACTGAACATGTGTGCCAACCGCCCGAGAGGGTTGGAGCGAAAGGTGGAAACTTGGCGAAGGGCAAACGGTGCTTCCCACGACGCTTTAGGGTCATCTATTAAGAAGCCCTACCTTACGCAAAGTGGTAGTAACCTCTGTACAGAGTTAGACCCCCCACAACTTCACATAGAGTTGCCTGATTATGTTATAGATTTGGAAAGTATTGTTGAGAGCGTGCCTCAAAAAAGTGCAGATGCATCGGACAGGCTGAAAGAGCTGAAAGCATCTCTGTAGCAGAACAAGGAAACATTGTTGAGAGCCGAGGTTTCCAATGCTGTTGTGAAGCGAATAAAGGATGACATAGAGCACTATGAAGTGCAGCTTGCAAAACTAAAGCTGGAAAACCCTTTCAATGATGAGGACATCAAAGAGGTTGAGGTTGATCTAGGAGCCAGTCGACGCATGCTTCGCCGACTTGGAAATAGTGAGGACATGCTGAAATTCCTATCATGTCTTAAGAAAGTGGTTTTGGTAGTGCATGTAGCTTTTTAGTATCTATAAATGCTTCTTTGCTAGTTTGACAGAGTCTGGTGGTTTTGCTTCTGTATGGCAGTTGCATATTCTAGGTAGATTGCTAGGTCTAGGTGGATTTTTTGAATTTTCTCTATGTTATTTTGGTACTTTTTGTCCATACTGGTATCTTGTCTGCTAGTTTTTGGTAGTAACTGGTAGTATAATGGCCTTGGTACAGTCTGCTAATGTTTGTTACTAATTGGTAGTATGATGGCCTTGGTACTGTCTGCTACATTTTGGTACTAATTGGTAGCATGATGCCTTTGGTTCTGTCTGCTAGCTTTTGGGTTCTAATTTGGGACTGTTTGTATTGCTGTTGGTTGACAACAGGCTGAGTATGATGTACTGGAGGCAACATGCAAGGAAGCACAAGGCCATGTCCTATTTGTGAAGCAGATGATTGCTGATGTTAAGCGCAGGAAGAGATTTATGTTATATCCTAGGCCCCATGTTGTTGATTCGGGGGAGATGATCCATGTGTTTGAAATGTGTGTTGCATGTGGTGAGCTCTTGGAGTCTGTAGGAGTACTAAGCAGGGATCATTGTGCCAAACCTGGTTGTAACATGGTGATCCCCGAGGTGGCAAAGTCTTGGGTCGGTGGGCATCGTGGTGTGAAGAGTAAGTATGTGTGTGTTCTGCAAATCATATGCTTACCTGCACTGAATGTGAGGTTGTTTATAAGTATGTGCTATCTTTTTCTGTTTTTGTAGAGGAAGAGGATGCTGCAGCGGCTGGGCCTGATGGGAAAAATGGAAAGGCAGTCAAGGATGGACCAGATGCCACAAAATTTGCTGCAAGTCATGCATGGGAGGAGGATGAGGATATTGCATAGATAAGGGATATTCTCTGAGATTTAAAGCATGGTGGTGTGAAAGGGAAAGGGACTGAGAAGGGACAGCATTGTGATACCATGCGGGACAATGAAGAAAACAGTGACTGTGAGGACAAAGATGCTAAAAGTAACACAGACAATGTTGGAGGTAAAGTGCCTCACATAGTGGAACTGGATGGATCAGATGCTTCTGCCAAAAGGCTTGAGGATCAAGTCACTAGCAAGGACAAGAACATTCAAAGGGAAGGTGCAAGGGAAGAGGCCACTATGGGGGAGGAGGACAAGGAGGGGGTTCAGGGGGAAGCCAAGAGGGGGGTGGAAGCAAGGGATGACAAATGTGCAGAGGATGCCAAGAAAGGGGATGATGGGGAGGCCAGGAAGGGGGAAGAGGTAGAAAAGGAAAAGGCAAGCAATGCGGTAAAGGGGGACGGGCCCGAGGATGCCAAGAAGGAAGCGGCAGTGGAGGATGCAAAAGTGGATAGTACTGACGGGAGTGCAGATTCTGAAGCTGAAGATGCTGTGCAAAAGATGTCAGGTGATTCCACTGATTTGGTGACCCTGTCGGAGCTTTTTAGTCTGCAAAAGAAAAAAGCGCAACCGCGCCCGTGACCAATTTTATCGTGTATACAAGCTGTAGCCCTTCTCATATGCTTATGTATTTTGCACAATGTGCTTTTCATTCTACCAATACAATCAACTTTTGGCCTTTGTCTTTCATCAGTTGTGTTCCAGTGTAACTATTCACTATGGTACAATACAGTTTTCAATGTTACTGCTCACTATGGTACAATGCACTTTTCCAATGTTACACTTCTACAGTGAAACACAATACTATATAGTACTAGATTTGGTATTGTATAGTACAATGTAGTTTTCGAATGTTACACTTCTACTGTGCAATATTGTACCACAATATGATACTGTATAGTACAAAGCAGTTTTCCAATGTTACACTTCTACTGTGCAATATTGTACCACAATATGTGATACTGTATAGTACCCAATTTGGTACTTTGGTATTGTATAGTAACAACTTTGGTACAATACAGTATCAAATTCTGTACTTCTTGTGTCATAGTGGTGCTCTGTTTTTTATATAATGTTTGCATTTTATATTTGCCACCACTCATTTGGACTGTTGGTATTGTAGTAAGATCTTGGTGGCAAGATGAGACACAACCAAACACAACACTTGTGGCTGATCTGGCTGCTGCTAAACCTGGCCGATTGATTGTGCTTGACCTTAATGGGGTCTTATTGACAAGCTACACAGAGCTTCCAGAAGGCCTTTGGGTTTTGACAGATGAGCTCCAACCACGGATCGTCCATGTCAATAGCTCGTTGGTTTGTTGTGTAAGGCCAGATGCTGACGAGTTCATACGAAATCTTAAGAAGAAAGCCAAGATAATTGTGTGGTCCTGCTGTAGAAGGCAACAATTGATAGATATGTTGAACGCTTGCTTCCCCCAGCATGTGAGACAAAAGTATTTTGCAGGTAACAATGCCTTGAGTTCTTTAGATTTTAAGCTACTCAGACTTCTAATTGCCTTTATGGCATGGTAGGTATACTATCACAAGAAGATGTGAGACCTGGCGCCAGAGTATGGCGGAGGTGCCACACGTGCCCGACGTTGTGGCCAACAAGCCTATTTTTCTGAAGAACCTACGGACAGTGTGGGCAAGGCACCCCCATTTTGATGCTAGCAACACAATACTGGTGGATGACAGCAGATACAAGTCGCTGAAAAAGGACTATGAGAATTGTCTTGCCATTAGATCATATGAACCTCTGGTGGTTGAAAAAGATTACCCTTATTACCTAATGGACCGTATTTTTCCATGGTTGCAAGGATGGATACACTCACAAAAACCCAATTTTTGACACACAAGATGATGTCTCTCCATACGTTGCTGATTACTCTATACAGATGGAGGGGTACTCTTATAGATTAGATCCCCCTGACCTAGGAGTTTCCTAAAGTGTTGTACTTGGTGAACTTGTGTATCATGTCACATAAAATGTAATGGAGATTCCTGAACTTCAGTACTTGAACCAAATCTGTATCGTGTCGTGCACATAATGGAAACCCACTTTTTTGTACATTGTCTTGGAGCTTGAACTGTACTGTCTTTTTTTTTGTGTTGTCTAGTAGTTTCTAGTCTAAAAGCATCTTTTTTAAGATCCCTGACATTCGTATTAATACAATGGCATCAATAAGTACCAGTATTGTGTGTATCTAGGTGTTACACAGTACCTGATTTGGTACTCACAGTACCAACTTTTGGTACTTCCAAAATACCAAATTGTCTGTTTGGTACTTGAACTATACTGTCTTTTTTTTGGTGTTGTCTAGTAGTTTCTAGTCTAAAAGAAACTTTTTTAAGATCCCTGACATTGGTGTTAATACAATGGTAATCATTAGGTACCAGTACTGTGTATCTAGGTGTTACACAGTACCTACTTTGGTATTGGTACTCACAATACCAACTATTTGCTCTCTGTTATTGGTATTGTTAAGATTGTGTTACAGTACCCAGTTTGGTAGTCTACAATACCCAGTTTGGTAGTATGTAGTACCAACATTGTATTCCAAGGTTTCTTCATCATTAATAAAGATATTCCTCATTTTCTCTCTCATACATTTCAGTTATATACTTGTCATTCTCACATATGGCACAAAGATCCCTTCACTTCCCTATTTTTCACATGGTATCAGAGTGAAGGGAAAGTTTTTAGAGATAGTGAGTAATTGGAGACCCTGTTTTGCATACTTGTATTTGGTAGCCTAGGGTTGCAACTTGGATCCATGGTCTTGTGATCATGCAAAGTTGGCTAAAGTACCAAATTTTGGTATTTCTTGTCATTATTTTGGTACTGGTTAGCACCCTTTTGGTAATGGTTAGTATTATTTTAGTTCTGGTTAGGGGCAAGTCTTAAGAGACAATTAGTAATTGGAGACCCTTTTGTGCATACCTGTGTTTGAAAGTGAAGGATAGAAAGAACAACAGTAAACCATGAGGACAAAAAGATATATTCTGACCAAGAGGAAAAGCATGGACTTGCCCACTTAGGGGTTTTGGCATTGTGTAACTTCAAGTATCATGGATGCACCATCATCACAATCATCATCATCATATGGCATGCTATTGTATATGTTCTCATATACTTTCAACAGATAACTTGAACTTATTAGGGACTCCAACAATAGGCTCCATCAAGAAACGTATGGCGGCTCCATCAAGAAACGTATGGCCCTTACAAGATGTGAGTAGATCATGACTACAGGTGTCTGATCCAGTAAGCTATATGTATCAACTTTTCCTTCGACTTGGCCATAGTAGAAGCCTTCAACAACCTTCCAGCCTCTAAAAATATTGTTATGCCACATATCCTTTTGTGATCTCATCTTCTGGTACAAATCCTTTGTGCATTTGATAAGGTAGAAGTCCTCTTTAGTCTCAGCTGCTTTGACTGCAAAGTTATCCCCAATGGACAGAATTTCACATAACATTTTAGGGCTTCCTTCATACAATGGCAGGTTAGAAACTTGGCTCATCGGCACAAAATTTGAATATCTGTCATACTCCTCATCATCCTCTTCTCGTACCTTCCTGTATTTACAGACTCCGGCAGTGGTTTGATGGAAACATATTTCCATTCTTCTATGTGTAGTCTATTTTTGCATCTTCTCCATAGCCCACTCATACATGGATCACAGAAGCATGAAAGGGTTTGAAAGCGCACAGCACACGAATTGTCCTTTGAATACCCATTAGCACAATGAAATGAGCGGGAGCCCACAATGTGCTCACATCCCATTGGAGATTGCGTTGCACATCATCCACGCCAATAAGCCAGAAGACTCTCTGTGTAGTACACTTGTGAGACTGATCTCTTGGATGAAATGCTGCGTTCAAGAAGTTCACCACATCAGCCGCACACTTCATACGCCATACATTTGGTTTCAATTCCTCATGTGTCAAGGTTCTCTTGATGACTGCCCTTGCCCCATCATGCTCTCCTTTTCCATGCCCGGATGCTGAGTAGTTATGCATCATGTGCAAGCCTATTTTTTGATAATACCTGGCCACAAAATAGTAAGGTCTACGTGCTTTGAATTGTGAAGCTACACCATCTGACCACACCCAATGGTGTTGCAAACAATTTCCTTGCTGTTTCAGCCACCTGTCATGAAGCAAGAGACAATGTTGTACAAACAATGTATCATGCTTCTTGTCATCGGATATGTAAAAGTGCAGCGTCTTTTGAACACCACCTACTGCATTTCTTACATAAGTGATGTGCACAAGTATTGTGACTTGGGTAGACCACCAATGCATTGACTAAATCTCATTCTGAATTTTAAAAGAATAATTCTCTACAAAATCAATAACTGATACAACGACATTGCTAGGAAACTTGATCAAACAATCCTTGAATTGTTGGGATTGCCAATGAAAGACAAAGTTGTGCTTGATGAAGCCTATGAGGTGGGCTGAAAACCCAGGGCGGTCACTTTTTAGAATGTGTATGATATCACGTGAGTTAACCGGAGAGGATTATTAAAAGACCAAAATGTATAAAAATGTATACATACAGAGGGGGATGGGGGTTTTTTAAATAGGCTCACAGTGTAAGTATAGTATGTATATTGGGGTATTATTAATTACCTCTTGAACGCACGTGATATAGGGGTCTTTTGATAAGTGACTGCCCCGGGGCTGAAAACAGGCTAAGAAAAGCAGCACTTTTCATCCATCACACAATCAATTCCTTTCTCTTCTTCTCACTCCCACCTGCATCAAGTTGTCCTGTTCCAACATCGATGAGGACCTTCACAGACACCTCCCTGCTATCTCATCTGAATAAAATGTCAACTTCCGTACACCACATTGGGAGCAGTAGCCCATCAAGCATTTCTTGGCATGGTATTCACTATCTCTTGGCTTTGGGCACATGATGGATTCCCACATACTAGTGATGTGCTGACATACTACCTGGTTTGCAAAACACTCTCCTATATCATCACTTCTACAGCACACAGAGCAAGTGCAAAGGTGACGTTTCCCATGATGCCCAAACTTATTTTGCCGAATCTGATTAAAAGCCTCTTTGAAATAGAGTATCTACACATGGGATACACAGCAGTAGTAGGTATACTGCTCTTTCAACTTCCAAACAAAGTACGTCTTTAATGCTTCAAAGCATCTAAGAGACACGACCACTGTAGGGTGAGTCCTCTTGAATCTTTGGTATAGCTCTACCTACGGAACCAATACAATAAGAGTTAGAAAATTCCAACTTCATGCAAATGGTAAAATTCCACTAATGTGCAGTAGTACCAAAATTGGTTGTATAGAGTACCAAAGAATGTATTGTAGAACCAAAATTGGATGTAAGCAATACCAAAGATTGTATTGTAGAACCAAAATTGGTTTTAAACATTACCAAAGATAGTAATGTACCAAAATTGGATGTACACACTACCAAAGCTTGTACTATAGTACCAAAATAGGTTGTAAACAGTACCAAAGATAGTACTATAGAACCAAAATTGGATGTAAAGAGTACCAAAGATTGTATGTAGAACCAGGATTGGTTATAAACAGTACCAAAGATAGTAATGTACCAAAATTGGATGTAAAAAGTACCAAATATTGTGCTGTAGAACCAAAATTGAATGTAAACAGTACCAAAGATAGTATTGTAGAACCAAAATTGGATGTAATTAGTACCAAATATTGTATTGTAGAACCAAAATTGGTTGTAAACAGTACCAAAGATAGTACTGTAGAACCCAAATTGGTTGTAAGTAGTACCAAAAATTGTACTATCTGTCTGCTTTTGACTCATTTTAGAATTGTTTGCAGAAGAGTACCCATATGGAAACTTTGCAAATGCTTTGGTGATAAACAAGAATGTTTTGGTACTATACATGGAATAGTTTTGGTACTGCACAAAGACTTTGGTACTACACAAGTAGGCTTTGGTGCCTGTAGGGACGGAAAAGATACTATACAGAGGCTTTGGTACTGTACAAATAGGCTTTGAAATCACTAGTATGCAGCAGACTACCAAATTTGGTACTGCACCACAAGGGCTTTGGTTCTTTACAGGATAGCTTTGGAACTACATAGGAGTGCATTGATACTGTATATAACCTTTTTAAGGTACTGTATACCACCACTACCATATAGTAGACTACCAAATTTGGTACTGCACAAGGGCTTTGGTTCTATAAAGGATAGCTCTGGAACCACCCAGGAATGCATTGGTTCTGTATACAACCTTTGTAAGGTATTGTATACCACCACTACCATATAGCAGACCACCAAATTTGTACTGTCTTGACCAAATCAGCCTTAAGAATCACCAAATAGATTACAATTGCTAAGATTTGTTGGTACCTGAGAATCATCGAGTAGATGCACAGGATGTTTGACTACACTTTTCCTTCCAGTTCTTCTTACATATGTCCTTCTTGTTAGGTGAAACTCTGGTTTTTGATGTCCAAAATGCATACATCAAATATCTTGTTTCGTTAGTGATAATGGTTCCTTGTGGAAATTGTCTCTTACAAGCACTCAATGGCAACACTTCATCCTCATCTTTATTCTCCAGACTTGAAGTTGCAGCAACTATATTCCTTCAATGGACACCCAAGACACTAGCAATTTTGGATTGGTTTACTAAGGCTACACTTGTACTATTGTTCAAGATCATGGCGTCAGAGAGGTTCTCTTAACAAAAATCTCACTTGCTGAGTGCGGGAGCTTAATTTGAGCCAAAGTGTTGCGCACACCTGATAGAATGGTGTCTTTGACATTGTTAAAATTTGATTTTTGCAGCTCGAAAAATGTCTGGTGGTCCAATAGTGCTGAAATATCCTTTTACTCATTCCTTGACATCCCGAGTGTTTGCTTGCGCCAACATCATGCCACCGCTGCACAAATGTTCTTCCTTGACCTGGCTTTCAGCAATCCAAGTACAAAAGACGGATGTCATTCTTTCCTTCTCTATTCGCATTTCTTTGCAACCCAATAATCACAAAGAAAAGCTTGATTAGCGACACATGTCTCAATGGAACTGACAATGGGATGGTTTTGTATCTGTTTCATCCATGCATGATTCCTCCTCATCCAGTTCGTCGAAAGAGAGTAGCTGTGAGTCACCCGATCGGTAAACTCTTGTAGTATTGTCCATTGGCAAGGAGAAAGAGAGACACACACACGCACACACGTAGAGAGAGAGAGAGAGAGAGATGCAGCAGTGTGCATCTTTCTGGTGCAGAGAGTGAGAGAGAGAGAGAAAGAGATGAAGTGGATGGTCAATCAGGGATCATCTTGCTGGTGGAGGAAGAGAGAAAGAGAGATAATGAGAGAGCATCCCAAGTTCGTTGGCTATGGAGCACGAAAGGTGCGCATGAGCAACACAACCGTGTGGAGAGAGAGAGAGAGAGAGAGAGAGAGAGAGAGAGAGAGAGAGAGAGAGAGAGAGAGAGAGAGAGAGAGAGAGAGAGAGAGAGAGAGAGAGAGAGATGTGGTGTCGTGAAAGCCAATAACCATAATGTGGGTCCAGCCCTCTCCCCCCACCTCCTCTCTTGGAGTGGCCCCTCCAAATAGTGAAACGTCTAAAAACAAAGAAATATATGGCCCCTCTCCATTTCAAATTAAAAGGTCCAATTTATACACAAATGAACCACCAAGCCCATGTTGTGTCAAAGGACAATCCTTTTTGTACCACCATTGCATGCTTTTAGCCAAATAGGAAAGTCAATTTTCTCGTCTCCTGGTTGAGCTAGTATACAACCGATAGCAAAATTGGAAGCATCTACATGTATGTGGAATATCTTATTCCAATCTGGTGCTTTCAATATTGGAGTTGAGGTGAGACCTTGCTTAAGCTTCATGAAGGATTCTTCACATGCCTTGGTCCATTCAAAGTGTGTAATCAAACTATACATGGGTTTTGCAATTATAGCGTATATGTAAATGAATCGTCTGTGATATCCACAGTGCCCCATGAAGACTTGAACCCCCTTGACTATTGTTGGTTTAGGAAAATGAGCAATGACATGAATTTTTTCAATATCAGTAGCTATGCCATTTTTAGACACTATATGTCCAAGAATTTTTCCTTGTGTTGAATGTGCACTTTTCAGAATTTAGAAAAATCCTATAAAGTCTACATTTTTCGAATACCTTTTTGAGATGTTCAAAATGATTAGCTCGGATTGATGAATGTACGCATAGATCATCCATATACACTTACAAGAATTTCCTAAGATATCCTTTAAAAGCATGGCTCATCAATCTTTGAAATGTGGCAAGAGCATTAATAAACCCAAAGGGCATAACCCGATAGGCAAAAATACCCCATTTTGTTGCAAAAGCAATTTTATGCTGATCTTTTGGGTCAAACAAAAGTTGATTGTATCCCGAAAATACATCTAAGAAACTGTAAGATTCTTTCTTTGCAACTCGTTCTAAAACATGCTTAGTGATTGGAAGACAAAAGTTGTCTCTAATGATAGCTGCATTCACTTTTTTGAGATTGACACACACTTGTAATTTTTCATTCTTCTTGGGTACTACCACAATTGGAGACACCCAACCTATGTGTTCAATTTTGTAAACGAATTCAGCTTCCTTTAGTTTCTCAATCTCTTCTTTGATTTTCCTGGCAAATGTTCCATTATATGTGTATGGACTTTGTCTACTTGGTTTTGCATCATCTCTCATAGGTATGGTATGTTGACAAATTTCTAGATCAACACCCTTGAGATACTTGTAAGACCAAGCGAAGATATCTCGGTATTCTTTTAGCAAGCTTATTAGAAAAATCTCTTCTTCTTCCTTTGTTAGGTCAATTGCAATGTAGGCAGGACTAGGTTCTTCCCCTAGTTCAGCCAAGTCTATGTTTTTCGCGTTCTCAGGACGTTCGTAGGACTCACCTTGTTTTCATAGTTCCCTAATAGGTTGTTCGACTATGATTTTTTGATCTTGCAGAGTATTTGTAATGGGATAGAACACTCATTACATCCTTACTATCCTCTTATGTGGTTTCCATTTCGGTTGTATATATCTCCTTTAGAGCTTTTTTCAACTCTTGATACTTCCTTTTCCGCTCAACTCTGTGGTTTCCATTTTGGTCGTATATATCTCCTTTAGAGCTTTTTTCAACTCTTGATACTTCTTTTTTCACTCAACTCGTGTCATCGTTGACTCCTTGTCCTGTTTGTTTGGATTTGCTTGAGTATCCTTCCTTGTTTTTCTCGATGTTTTTGACATTTTTGAATTTTTGTTTCAAGGATATCTACCAGTGATTTTGTCCTTGACACAATCATGTGCATCTATCTGCATCAGGAGTGTGTTCTACTGGAGACTGATGGCATAGGTCTAGATTTTACGTTTTTGGTGTCTCTTTTTTGTCTATACCTTTTTTGTCTTCTTGATTTTTGGTTAGGAAGGTCAAAAAACTTCTCCTTCCCTCCTTTCAAGAGTAACTTAGCTCTTACATGTTCTTTTTTTGACCCCGAATCTTCTGAGGTAAATGAGTGTTCATCTAGCTCATCTATTGCATCGTAGAAGAGGTCTGAAAAGACTTGTTGAGATTTCATCAAGTCCTTGGGTTCCTCAATTTCATCTTTAATGTTGAGGGTTGAAATCATTTGGATGGGAATCATATCATAGCCGTCCTCATTGCAAAATTGAGTAGGCATAGACATATTCACACATAAATACATTGTCGCTAAAATTTGAGTCCACTCAAATGGATCAAACAAATGTTCCGGAAAGGGTTCAGGTACATAGGCTTCACTTGTGCAATCCCTTTCTAAGATACATTCTTCTCGTTTTAAGCTCCCGTTTTCTGAAGCTCCACACATCCAAATAGAGGTGTCTTTGTTTAACCAAGATGGAAGCTTAGCTTCAGCCGAAGAGACTGAATCAAACTCTTGTATGGGTGTTTTCATGACATCTCTAAAAGTGTGATCTTTTAGATTAACCCTTGTTATAGATCCCACTTGCTTCAAGTACAGATAATTGTTTCCCCAATCTTGTATAAGTTGTACCTGTCGCATGAAAGGTCTTCCCAATATGATTTTGTAATTAAGTTTTTGCCCAAAGTCTACTATGGCAAAACTGTTTTGATATTCAGTTCCACAGGAATTGACTATCACTTTTTCAAGCAGTCCTAAGGGTCTTTCAATATGTCCATCAGCCAATTGCAATTTCATTCAAATTTTTCTAATGGCTGGTTGTCCCCAGGATTCCCATACTGCTTTTGTGGCTATGGTTATGCCTGCTCCACTATCCAATATCGCCATGGTTTCAATGTCATTATATTTCACTAGAAGGGTTGTGTTTCCTTCTTCCCCTTTGTAATATTCTTCAACTTTGCTCATTGGAACAGATCGAATCTCTTTTTTGTTCATTTTGTTTTCCAAATTTTCCAAATTTTTTGAGATTAGCCTCGTTATCCCCACCTTCTCTATGGGTTTCTGTAGATCATTCCATAAATATGGTCTGAGTTTTAACAGTTTTCCCAAAGTAAGAGTGCATTGGATGGGTGTAGACATGATTGAATGAATGTCGTCTACTTCTAGGGTCTGTTCAGCTCTTTTTACTTGAGTGGTCTTACTTACTATGGATTCATCTTCGTTATCTCCCAAGTAAGAGGGTAATGTTTTCAACGTTAATGGTTTAGACATTCCTAAAGCTTCAGATCCGCACTCCCCATACAAGGATTGTACATCCACGTCTATACCAGGAGGTAGGTTGTCTAACCAAACTTCCTCTATAGGAGCTAACTTTAGTGTTAGGATCCCATCATTGATCTCTCTAACTTTTTCCCATAAGTGTCCTGGCCAGTCTTCTTCTATGAATGGAATTCCGTCTAAGACATCTTCACTGTCTAGCACTATAAGTTCTGGTTCTTTCGTTTCAAGGTGAGATTCTACCACCACTTTGGATTTTGCTTTGGTGTCTCTTACCACAAGCTCCTCAGGTTTTGCAATACTTTCAAGCTTGGGTTTTTGTTTTTCCAGCATTTCTTGCGTGATTCTTACCAAATTTTGATAAGCTTCAAGCTTAGCTGCTTCCATGTCTGGAGAGGGATAGTTTTTCTATTTGTTTTCCATGTTTTGGCCTGCTTTAAGTCCCGCTTGATAAGCTTCCAAGGCTGCATTAATAGACTCAAAAATTTTATCCACCAAAATTGATCCTCCAAATTTCACGGTTGTTTCTTTGATTTTGCTTCCAGTTTCTTTCACCTTTTCCTGGAACAGCTTTTTTGCTTTCTCCTCGATTTCAGCCCGTTGTTTTCATTTTCTCATCTCATATCTTTTTCTTCTGCTTCTTTTGATCCTTTGATAGGAATTTTTGTATTTTTCGAATCATTAGAGGAGTTGTGTTTCTTTTTCTTAGCCTGGGCTCTAGTGATACCATGATTGGAACAATGGTTCACTCTCAGATGAGCTACTAGGTATCACTTGGACTACATTTATTATTGTTTTACCCTTGTTTAAAATATTTTTAGGAAAATCTTTTGGGAAGTGTCCTCTCTTTTTGCAACATTGTATGCAATAAGCTTCTACTGGCTTGAGGTTTTTGTCAGGCTCTGGACATTCATTTTTCCAATAATCATCTGCACCACAGTTATGACAGTTTCCTATTCTTGGCTTAATCATGGGTCTTACCATGGGACGTCTGACACCTAGATTAGCTACATAATACATTGGTGCAAGCTCTGGTGGAGCATAAGTCACAGCTTCTTCCATTGGTGGTGGATGTGAATTATACCAATCTCCCTCTACCATTACTGTAGATTGACTAGGCTCCACATAGGGTGTAACAGGCACAAGTGCTTGTTCATCTATGTCTCCTTCTGAATGCATGTACTTTATAGACACTGCATTATGTCCTGGATACGGAGGTTGTTGTCCCAACACTGGTTGAGTCTTTCCATACCCATCGGTGGTCTTTGAGCTTGGGCCATATTAGGCTGATATCGTACATGGGTTGTCCTTGTGGCCTCATAGGAACATATTGAACATTCCCATCATACTTTGGTCAGAAGTAGCACTCGTTGGTCTCATGGTTGGTCCATTTACCGTCAATTTCACACCATTTTTGTGGCTTAATTGGTTGTCCCTGTTGAGGTATCCCTTGTCCTTGTCCCCTCATAGGTGCTTTTTGCATGTTGTTCATCATGTCGTTCATCCTTTTGAGCATATCTTCTATGGCTGAAAGCGGTGCTGCAACAGTCATTCCCACTTGTGCTGGTTTAGTGAATGTTGTTTTCTCACTTTGGTTATCCTTAGGGACATCTTCGTTGAAAATATAACAATTGTCTCCTACGCCAATAGCATCTGAGACACACTCTTCTAGGGTTGTATGTTCTTGTTATAGAGTATAGGATGAAGTTCTTTGTTTAGAGTCCCTCTAGAAACAAAGATACGAGTCGTTCTTCTGCAAGTATCTCTAGCCCTGGGTATCTGGCAATGTATTATTTCATTCAAGCTGCAGAATCCCTAACAGACTCGCCATGTTTCTATTTAATACTGTATATTTGAGCTATCATATTATGTTTTATCCCCGTTTTGAAACAAGTAGCTACAAATCCTTGAGCTAATGTGTTTAAGTCCATGATTGACCTTGGTGGAATGTTGAACCATGTCAATGCTTTTCCTTCTAATGTCATTCCAAACCCCTCTAATTGAGTATGGAAATTGAATATACGTTCTGCTCTTAGCACTTGCTTAAAGCTTACTAAGTGGTCATATGGATCCCCTGATCCACTGTATTTTTTGACCCATTTCTGAAAATCAGCTGGTCTGACGCATCTATTTGGTTCAACTCCCGGTCTCTTGGTAGTTGGTCCTGTTCTGAGCCCTTCAAACCAGTCTGTTGGAAATAGTGACTCATGTAGCCCTCGACTGGCGTTAGTGTCACCTGGTTTTTTACATGATGAGGTGGTTTTTGGTTTCTTAATATTACTCTCAGATGATCTCTCACGGTGTTCATATCTTAGAATTGTTTCCTGTCCTTGTTCCAATATTCAATCCCTTATGGAATACCCTTGGTATTTGGTTTGTTCTACCTCCTCAGGAGTCGTCATAACAAAGTTGTTGTTATAACAATCCCTGAACAGGTAGGTTGGTAGGTCTGTTGATCCCTTATCTTTGATCTTGAAGATATAGATGATATTCATGGCCGTTAGTTGTCCTGATTTGGCATGCAAAGTCCACAGAAGATCTTTTATGTTTCTACCCTCCCCACAATAGACTCCGATCCTAAGATTATCCGTACTAAACCATTTCAAAGGCTTCAAATCTACTTGATCGTACCCCTCAAATTCTAAAGTTAGTGGTCCTTCTTTTGCTGACATATCGGGGATTATGGTGTTTACTTCTAACCCCCATTTTTCTATCACGTCAAGGTTTTCAACTTGTAAATACTGAATTTTGTTTCTGTCCATGTACATTTTTTCTTGTTTGTTTGCCCTGATTTCTTCTTCGAACTCAATACCATGGTCATCAATGCGAATAGCATACTCTTCGTTAGGATCCAGGTAAACCTGAGTTTCGTTAGGATCCAGGTAAACTTGAGCTCCAGTCTTTTAAAAAGACATTATATGCTTATAGCGCATTGTTATTCCGGTTTCCGAGTGAGTCAAATAGGAAGACATTTCAGATGTTGAATCTGAAAAAGTGTATGAGACTTCTTCAAGAATAGTGTGCGAGGAATTGCCTTGATTCACGCTTTTTGTGGTGGATACTCTACTGGAGATTTCTCCGAATATGCCTTGATTTCCTAGTACACGACCAGATCTAAGGTTCATATAGACTTGCGAAGCCCTGGATAGAGTACTTACCTTTGGATTGCCTTGTTGTCAATTTCCGCTTGATTCGATTGCAACTTTCTGTCAAGCTACCTATTCCTTTTCTGCAACCTAATTTCTGTATAAATTTGATAAAGTTAGCTATTCTTTCACAAAGACTGTACAATTTTTGCTAACTATTGTGATTGGTCTATGTGTATGACTTCAAATCAAGCTATGGGAGTCAGCAAATGACTTTCAAATTTGACTTTGGCAAAAAATCAAAGGCTTAATCTGCCACTTGGAAACTCAGTGAACATGTACCAATTTGGATCCGATTGAACCCAAAATTGCCCGGTGGCTTTGTATTATGCTGGCCTAACACTGTACAAGTTCAAAAGTCAAAACTGGTGTCCCTGGGTAGCAGTAGTAAATAATTGTGATTATTTACTTTTGCTAGTTTTTTGCACTTTTTGGCTTGGTTTGGCAAGTATACAACCTGTTAAAGTCCCTGGACATGTTTCAACAAGTTTGGACAAAATCTGTTCAAGTTTATCAACTATTGTTCGCAGACTTTGATTTCAAGAATCTGGCTTAAGTCTCACTTTTGTGATCCAAATTTCATCGAAATTGATTTGTGGGGTCTACTTGATATGCTTGACCTTGTGGTATACTCAAATTTGCAAAATTTCCAAGTTTTGAAGCAGATTTAAATAATCATGATTATTTACTCCAGCTATATTTTTGCAAATTTTTGTCCCAACTTTGACATGGATCTATTAAGCACTTAACTTAAGGTCCCTAGCCAAGTTTCATCAAGTTTGGACAAGTTTTGGTTAAACAGTCTCATTAGTTTTCTGTCCGTAGACTAACTTTGCAAATTTGGTCACAATTTCCAATCCGATTGTCCAAATCTTATCAAATTTGGTTTGTGGGCTTATTACAACATGGTAAAGCTAGTGGTATGCCAACTTGGTCCAAAAAAGTTGAAAAATAGGACAGAAGTAAATAATTGTGATTATTTACTTATGGTAACTTTTTGTATCTTTTTGGTCAACTGAGCATGTACACATGTTTATCACATCAATATAAGCTTATGAATCAAATTTCAACAAGTTTCGATCAATTTTTCTCCAATTTACACTCAAGATTCAGAAAGTCAATATACAAACTTTAGTTTTTACCCAGTTTTTTTCTAGTTTGGTGATCCAAATCTTTTGTGCCTTTACAAAAGTTGTTTGTACACATGCAATGAGTCAATGGTATGAACCTTGGTCAAATCTGAGCTGAAAGTTAATAATCACGATTATTAACTTCAGGCTTGAAATGAACCAATTTTTGCACTTTTTTCAAGGACAGTCCTTTTATGAGTTATTTCAAGCCTATGAATCGAGTCAAAACTTAATTTGGCCTAAAATGTCAAGAAAAAGTAAATAATCTGAGTTTTGGCCAACTCTTGAAATTTTTACCTCTAAGTGTCCTTGAGCTTACCCACTGGTTCAGACAACTTTTAAGCTTACTCTCCAGTCGGATTGAGTGGTTTGGAGTCTTTTCGTGCTATTTCTAGCCGTAGACTTGAAATTTTTCAACTTCTAATAACAAATCACAATGATTCTTTCAGAGAGGGCAATGTTTAGAAATCCACCTTGGATCCTACTTACCCTACTCCTAGATTCTCATACAATGGGGTTGTGGAAAGTGTCAACAAACACTCGTTTTTTTGTCTTTTATGGTTTTTTGAGCATTGATCTTAAGACTTGTCTCATCTATCAATCATTCTCACAATCCTAATCTATTTTTATAATCCTACAATCCTAAAGGCACTCGACAAGTACGATTACTTCCAAGCTACCTCTACACAGCAAAAGACGACAATCTTAGGCTATGCGGTTTCTAAAAGAAAGTTTTGAACTCTAGGAAATCTTAGAGGAAGTTAAAGGATAACTTCACAAGACGCTCGCATTTTTCTAGTTTAGATCTCTTCGATCCCCAGCACAGCGACGCGAAATATGGGACACGTGTCTAACCTCACTATCCTATTTTATTGCAGTATTAGCAAGAGCCACGATTAAATTGTTATGCATGGGATGAAGCTGACTCGGCTAGTGTATAGAGGCTACAAGAGGTTTTCAATCTCTCGAAAAATAACTAACAACTTGCATCTAACTCAAGCTACACTCAAGTGACTGAAATCAGTAAAAGCCAATCGCTCATTGGCAAACAAATCACATCCATTGCAGCATCAAATGACATCGAAACGTAACAAAACTTCTAGGATATGTTTATAAGACCTATGTACACATGCTTATGGACTCAAACCCCACTTTAGTTCAAGTACCAAAATCGCGATTATTAACAGCGTTGGATTTTTGACCTAGTCGTTTTCGACCCAGAATGCATCTAAATGCTTAGCAATGATGCCCCAATCCCCGCCTATGCTTAGTTTTTTATTTAAAAGTGTAAATTCCTAGTTATGATGAAATTAGGCCGTAGGTCGACGACGCTAAAAGCTACGAATTATTGTGATGTGCTTACGTCAATGTGTAGAGCTCTTACTTGCGGTTGCAATGCAACAAACACGACTGCAATGTGACAACCGGGGAGGGAGTAGGAAGTGCGAGAAGGAAAGAAGTGAGCGTTGTTAGCTCACGTTGTGTATTTTATTATCCAAAACTTCATAATAACTTACAAAAGTTGTCTTTTATACGTTACCCAAGGTTTTTGGTGGTCAAAACTAATAATCTGGGAGTTCTACCAAAGATAGGTCATGACAGGTTGATACAATCTGGAAGCTTGTAGCCCTAGCTCAGTAATTACAAGGTTTATCCAAAAGATAAGAGTTACAATATTCTCAACTTATCAAAATAATCAGTGTTTTTACAATGAGAACTCCAAAAAATGGTATCCGTGGTATCTGTGTTAGCTTGCTGCTAACACAAATATAAGCATTGACCAATAAAGACAAGATTATAACCCGATGATTTTGATCTCTGTGCACCTCTAGACCGAGGCGTACAGGGATTGGACATGGCTAGAGAATGAAAGGTAGTTTATAGTGTGATCTAAGAGAGAGAGAGAGAGAGAGAGAGAGAGAGAGAGAGAGAGAGAGAGAGAGAGAGAGAGAGAGAGATAAGAGATGGAGGATGCCCATAGACGATTAAATTTATGTTCAGGTTATAAGGTTTTTACATTCATTATGAGTAGTGATGATGATGTGGGGCCATCCAACCAAAACTTCAACAAGGATGTAATCAATGCAAGGGATATGTACATTAGAAAGCACGTCCAGAGGGTAGCATGGCAGAAAGTTGGCTTGTATCAGAGTCCCTAGTTTACATTGGAGAGTGGCTAGATAGATTTGGTAAAGCCCGAGACACGCTATGGCAAACCATAGAAGATGAGCGCATATTTGGGATTGTCATGTACAATCTCGGTGTTGAGAAGAAGATGACAAAAGATCTAGAGGCTAAAATCAATTGATTTTGCATGCTTCACAATCTAGTGATGCATAAGTGGATTTCACAATACAAGGATGCAAAGCAAGAGTGACAAAGGGCACGAATCGAGTAGATGACCACCAATGCATTATCTTGGCAGTTCTTGAGAGCCTACCAACATTCATGACCTTAAGATGGTTGCACAACCAATTGAAAAGCGCACAACGGTGCGGTGAACAAGTGACTGAGGAGGAGTGGGAGTACTCTTGGGGTTGCGCGACCAAGGTAAGTTTGCAATGTACGACTCGTGGCTTTCTAGATGTTTGAACAGCCACTCATAATCTTTGTTGGATGTAGTATAAGTCATACACCATAGCATGGTGTAAAGGTCGACATTTTAGGTGGAGTAGATCAACAAAAAGTGTTTTACACAAGATTATGGAATCCTTGCAAAATTTGAACAGTCTAGTCGATGACGGTCCTCTGATGTAGATCCTGTGGTGGCAGATCTCACTTACTTCGGCACGCTACAAGAGATTTTGAGGATCAATTATAGAGGATTTTTTGTGGATTTGTTTGACGTGCAATGGTTCAAGATAAATATGGAGGGTCGCAATGCTACTATGCGTAGAGAAGAGTCAGGTTTTGTTGAGGTGTATTCAACTAAAAAATGGACCGACCTAAGAGACACTTTCGTACTACCCGAGCATTGTGAGCAAGTAAGTCTGTAAATATTTAACATCCAATTTTAGAAGACTGGTGGCCTGGAAGCACTCATGTAAGTTATGTGGCTCTTGCAGGCAGTATTTCATCCTACAAAGTCTGCATCAAACTAGTGGTATGTCATAGAGGTAGCCCCCTGTAGTGCACAGACGTATAAGGGCTACCATGTGCCAATTATAGCAGCATCAACGGAGGAGATCGAAGAGGATGCAGAGTCGAAAGCCGTTGAGGTGGTGCCAGACGAGCTTGGTGCTGCTACTCTCTATGGGATGCATGCAGAGGATCTACAAAATGAAACGGAGAACATCTGCTAAAACGGAGAGCTCTATATACACATATGGAGTTATGTTGAGCTATGCAAGGATGAGAGAGAGACCTCTTAAAACCATAAACATTGTATTTGAACAATTTTTCTCTGTTTTATAATATATATTTTATTCACGTGGATTTTTATCCATTCTTTTCTATATGCTATACTTGAGAAATTTAAATTTGTTTAATCAAATTATAAGTTGTTCAAATTCTCTTCTCTAAGGTTTAATGTTTGTGTGTTTAATGCATGTATGGATGAGAATCGGTTTCTTTCTTCCTTATCACCCCAGCAGAGGAGGTGGTACAAGGAGTGTCATCGCTCTAGAGCATCGTCACATCGTCCCACTCCTTCAGCATCTCCCTCTATTTTGGAGCATTCAACACGCTCTGAGAGTTTGGTGTCGACGAGACGATCTATACACTCTTCTAGGCAGTGGGCACCAACGCTGTAGTGGTGGCGCTGGTGGTTGTTGTGGAGATGTCATCGCCGATGCCTCAACACCGCCTTGTAGTCGACGAAGCTCCTTACCGCCCCCTTCTTTGCTCATCCCCACACTAGCCACGGCATCTCCATCTACTCCAGGTTTTGCGCGGCTATCGACCGTTCCTGGCTACACACCACGCACTACTCCTCCAGAAGTCACCCCAATCAACACTCCTCTCTTCGGGCCTAGACTCTGGTCGAGACACCTATCGTTCATACCCCCATTGAGATGCCACTCAAGACCCCTGCCGAGACACCCAAGTTCACGCGTCACAAGCGAGAGGGATTACCGTACTCGATCGACATCAGCATCGGCATCATCTTGGATGACAAAGGCAAGAAGGTGATCTTGCGCATAGTTGTTAGTATGCTGCATGACGAGTTTTCGGTGTCAAGTTGGGATGAGCGCTTCAATGAAGACCTGATTAGGGTGCGGATGCGTGAATACTACAAAGCACAAGCGTTCTGAAGTGCAAAAAGCAATAAAGAATGTGTGGAAGAGACCAGATTGGCTAGCCAAAGAAGATTGGAAGAATGCAAAGCAAGCAACATGCGAGAATCCTGACAAGTGGAAGCAACAAAAGGAGGCATCCAAAGCGCGAGTAGAAACAGGGAGCTCGCACCACTTGGGGAGCGGCGGGTGGGTATCATTTGAGGCCGATTTTGTAAGCGTTTTTTCATTGCCCTTTAGGTTTGGTAGTTATGTCTATTTGTACTTTTAAATTCTAACATAATGTATTCTTTGTATGTTATGAACAATGGTCGATGACAGGACGTGACCCCACACCATACAAGCGCGAGTATTCGGGCAGAAAGGGTTTAGATGCCCTGATGGACATACTCAGTTCTCACGGCGGCATGGTTATATTTCATTTTACTCTCTTACATTTGTTGCATTTTACTGATAAGCTAAGAAAATAGATTTTTTTTAAATTATATGTTTATACTTACAAAAAATCTTATTGTTTTTTTCTACAGAATTCGACAGATACGCCGCTTGGGCGCGATGAGACGTCTGATTAGACAACGTCAGTCTAGCCGTAGCCAGATAGCACTAGTTTTCTTTTGTCATAGCATGTATAATGTGATGACCTGTGTACGTCAACGATGTATTTTTTCAAGAATGACAATTGTGTTGTAACTATTACATTTTGGTCAAGGCATAACAATCAAGTGATTTTGCCTATTATGTGTATAATTTTGTCATTGTATTACTTTCGTCAATTCACTTTCGTCGAAATACTTTTGTCAGTTTTGCATCTTTTATTTTGCAAACAATACTATGCATGATGGAGCTGATGGTTATATTGTCTTGTGGGTGACTACCGTGGGTCTATACCTTGCAGTTTCTTTCAAGGGTGAATCTGGGCTTATCTTGGATTCATCTAGGTATACTTTATTCTGGAAACAATGTTCAATATGGTTGATGGGTGGCAAGGCATTGAATGCCCTGCCACCCAAATTTTTTTATTCTCGGGTGTTGCTATAGGTGTCTTTCTATAAGTTTCTTCCATGTCGCTATATGCATTGCTACATTAGGACTGCAAACATCACTATAGTCGTCGCTATATAGCGACGCATAAAGAGACGCTCATAGCGAAGTTCCCGTTGCGACACTTTTAGTGACGGTGGTAGAAACGCCGGGGGGTAAAAAAATCCATTGTATTTTTGTCGCTACAGCCATCACAAGTGCAAATAACCTCTTGTAGTGTAGTCTGCTCATTTTCAGCCCTTTCGTCATCAAGTACATCATGTACATCTACATCAACAACAGGCTAATCTGTAACATTTTCAAAAACCCCCATAGGTTGTACATTGGCTTCATTGGAATTTAAATTTGAACTTCCACCACTAAAAAGAGGCAACAAAGTGTCATAAATGTCCTGTGAGCTAACATTCTTGTCTCTAGTACAACAGCAAGGGCTGAAGTGAATCCTCCACAAACACAACATCTTGTGAAACCAGTATACACTTTGTTTGTGGATGATACACCATGTAACCTTTTCTTTCAGCACTATAACCAACAAAAATACATTTGACAACCTTATTATCCAATTTTTGTGATGTGTTTGTGGCACCAAACGATAAGCCAAACAACTAAAAACACGCATGTGCTCAATAGATGGCTTTCTATCATGCCATGCTTCATATGGAGTCATAGACTGCAACGCTTTTGTAGGATACCTATTGAGTACATAAGTGGCACACATGACATCCTCGACCCAAAACAAAGGTGGTAAAGCTTGACTCTTGACCATACATCTTGCCATTTCCATAAGAGACTTGTTTTTCCTCTCAGCAATACCATTTTGTTGGGCATATATGACACTGTACATCGGTATTTTATCCCATGACTAGCCAGAAATGCATTAAATTCATGAGACATACTCCCCCCCTCGATTGGAACGAAGGGTGCCCATAGTCATTTCGAGACAATTTTAGCATAGCCAAAAATTGTTTGAAGCACATAAATAACTTTGGACTTCGCTTTAAGTGTAAATACCCATGCATGCCTGGGGTAATCATCAATGAAAGTCACCAAGTAAAGGTGATTGCCCAAGGACGGAGTTTGCATGGGTCCACAAACTGAAGGAGTACAAGCGGAAGTGCGACGCGAGAGAGAGTGCGAGAAGAAGAGCACGACGATATGGTGAACTCGCTCTCTGTAATGTGTAGAGCATAGTGAGTTCTTATTAGGTTTTTACAAAAGAATATGTGTACATACCTGGCGGCCCGCCCACTTACCTGGGCGACCACATTGGGCTTTATACCCCAACAACCTCCCACTTAATGTCCAATGTGGTACTTTAAGTGTGAGAGAAGCTACTATACAAGCTACTATACAAGCTAATATGCAAGAGATGTCGAGAAGTGATGTACTACCCTACACCTAATTGCTTGCGAAAATGCACAAAGCTCCCTAAGGGAAGTCCTTTTGTAAGTAGATCAGCAGGATTTTTTGTGGTGTGAACTTTGACAAGCTGAAGTTGCTTATCCTCGAGCATTTCCCTGATGAAATGATACTTCAAATCCACATGCTTTGTCTTTGAGTGATAAACTGGATTGCGAGCCAATTGTATAGCACTTTGACTATCACAATATAACACACGCATCTCTTCTTTGATTCCAAAATCTGTTACTAGTCGATTAAGCCAAATTGATTCTTTGCATGCCTCTGATGCTGCAACATATTCAGCCTCTGTAGTAGACCGAGTAACACAATCTTATAATCTAGAACGCCATGATACTGCTCCACCAGCCAATGTAAAGACATACCCTGACGTAGACCTTCGGTTGTCTAAGTCACTTGCATAATTTGAGTCTATAAAACCCTTTACACTTAGCTCCTGACTCCCATAGCATATACGCATACTCTTTGTAGCTTTCAGGTATCTCAATATTCCTTTCACTGCCTCCCAATGTTTCTTGCCTGGGTTTGACATGTATCGACTTACTACTCCCACTGCAAATGCAATGTCTGGGCGAGTAGCAATCATTGCATACATCAAACTACCCACTGCAGACGCATATGGAATCTTATCCATTTCAGCCTATTCTTCCTCAGACATAGGACAATCTTGTTTGCTAAGTTTCACATATGGTGGCAATGGAACACTCAGTGCCTTTCCCTTCTCCATATTGAAACGTTGCAAAACCTTGTCAATATACTCTGTTTGAGATAACCAAATCAACTTCTTTGATCTGTCTCTCTCAATGCGCATACCAAGTATATGACTTGCCTCAACCATGTCTTTCATGTCAAACGATTTTGCCATCTTTGACTTCAAAGCTGAAATTTCTTCCAAGTGCTTTCCAGCAATCAACATGTCATCCACATACAAAATAAGGATCAGCCAACTACCATCCTTAGCCTTCTTTGTATATAGACAGTGATTGAACTCACTACGTTTGTAGCCTTGAGAAAGCATAAACTTGTGGAATTTATGGTACCATGCCCTCGGTGATTGTTTTAAGCCATAAAGACTCTTTAACAACTGGCATACCCAATCTTCCTTGCCTTTCTCAACAAACCCTTCTGGCTGCTGCATGTAAATTTCCACATCTAAATCACCATGCAAGAACGCTGTCTTGACATCCGTTTGGTGCAACACCAAATCTAATATGTCAACCAATGCAAGAAAGCATCTCAATGTAGTCATCTTGACCACCGGAGAGAAGACTTCCTCAAAGTCAATGCCTTGTTCTTGCTTAAAGCCCTTGGCAACAAGCCTTGCTTTGTACTTTGGCTGACTATCATGAGCGGTGATCTTATACCTGTAAACCCATTTACAGGGTAGAGCCTTTTTGCCCCGTGGTAATTTAACTAGCTTCCATGTGTGGTTTTTATGCAGAGCTGTCATCTCTGACTGCATGGCCAATTGCCAATTCCCGGAGTCCTTCATTTGCACTGCTTCCTTGTAACATGAAGGCTCATTGCAATCAGTCAACATGACATAGTTCATAGATGGAACAAACCTATCAGGAGGTCGCGTGACACGTCCAGATCTACGCACAATAGGTGGCTCAGGCTCATCCACAACCTGTGGTTCCACTCTATCCTGTCCTTGCTCCTCTTGAGCCCTGACATTTTGTCTTGCACGTGCAGATCCATCTTCTTGGAAGACAACTCTTCTAATCTCCTCAACCCTCTCTGGTTTAGAATGATATTTGGATTCATTAAAGTGAACATCATTGCTGCGTACTATTTTTTTGGATTCGGGATCCCAAAGTCTGTACCCCATCTCACCAGAATTACCATAGCCTAGAAAGATGCACTTTCTACTCTTTGGCTCAAGTTTTTCCCTAAATTCCTTTGGAACGTGAGTATATGCCTCACAGCCAAAGACTCTGAGATGCTTGTATGAGGGCATTTTGCCTGACCATACCATCTCTGGCACTGAATCCTTTTGCAAAACCTTGCTAGGAGATCTATTTACAAGATGAACAGCTGTTGATACAGCTTCAACCCAAAACCCATTTGGCAGTTGTGCATTAGACAACATACTTCTGACCTTCTCTTGTATGGTCCTATTCATCCTCTCAGCAACACCATTTTGAGGAGGATTGTAAGGAGCAGTAAGTTCACATTTTATACCTTTTGACTCACAAAAGTCCTGAAAGGCCTTTGAAACATACTCTCCACCATTGTCAGTGCGTAAGCATTTAAGCTTCTTGCCACTCTGATTCTCCACAAGTGTCACAAACGTTTTGAAAACACTAAACGCTTCATCCTTGTGCTTGAGAAAGTAAACCCATACTTTCCTCGAGTAATCATCTATAAATTTCATAAAGTAAGAAGCTCCCCCTAGAGATAGGTTAGGCATAGGTCCACACAAATCACTATGAACAAGTGCCAACTGTGTATCTTCTCTACTGCTTCTATGCTTATGTGGCTGTTGTGTTTGCTTACCATACAGACAACGTTCACAGAATTCAAAATCATTAAATGAAAAGCCAGGCAAACAACCAGAACGAGACAAGATTTCCATTCCCTTCTTGGACATATGTCCTAACCGGCTATGCCACAAAGAAACATTCGGCTGCTCGGTTACATTGATTACATTTTTAGAGACATTTGATACATAAATCATGTAAAGTCCTCCAGACTTTACTCCATGTGCTACTGTCATAGAAACCTTGGATATCTTCCACATGTTCTGTCCAAAAGTGGTGACGTAGCCAGCATCATCAAGTAAACCTTTGTTGATTAAGCTCTTTATAATTGCGGGAACATGTCTCACATTCTTCAACGTGAAAGAAGGGCCATTCTGAAACTTCAATTGAAAATCTCCAACACCTAAGATCTCACATGTCTGCCCATACTTTAGCCGAACATGATCTTTAGTGGTCACATAAGAGGTAAACCACTCCTTGTTTGGAGACACATGAAGTGATGCCCCTGAGTCTATAATCCAGTCACTCAGTGCATTTCCATCAGATGCTGTAAGAAGAGCTGAGTCCATTGTATTCTTCAAGAAGTAGATGTCTCCTGACACTAGACTGTCATCCTCTGCAACAGTGTTTGTCACATTTATTTCTTGAATCTTCACTGAGGACTTGTTCTTCTTACCATGGTCTTCAGCTTTCTCTTTGCCTTTTTTTGCTTTCCATTCTCTGCAGTCTCTTTTCATGTGACCCTTCTTGCCACAATGGTAGCATTCTATGTCACTCTTGCCTTTAGCACTGCGGGACTTGCTACGAGACTGATTCCTCTTTCCACCTTTGTACTTTTCTTTGGTCCTTCCCGTGACAACTTAGGTTGTTCCTTTGCCTTTGTCCATTGTCTTTCTATTGGTTTCTTCAGTAAGCAGACTTCCTTCTACACCTGCTATGTTCAAACCATCTGGAGGTGCAGAATTACTCAAAGCTGTGCGAAAAGTGTCCCAACTTTCCGACAATGTGATCAACAGGAACATAGCTCTAACAGGTTCATCAAACTTGACACCTTGAGCTGACAACTGACTATAGATTGTGTTGAATTCATTCAGATGATTGGACATAGGTGTCCCTTCTTTCATCTTCAAGTCAACAAGATTCTTAAGCCAGTATACCTGTGAATCTGCACTCTGCTTCTCATAAAGATCACTCAGCTTTAACCATGCTTGATAAGCCGACATCTCGTTTGCTACATTGAAGTAAATGCTTTCTGCCAAAGTCAACATAATGGTAGAAAGTGCCAATTCATCCATTTCGCTCCATTCATCTTCGTCCATATCTTCTGGTTTTATCCCCTTGAGCTTTATAGGTTTTATCTGCTTCTTTTGTACCAACACGTGCCAAATCTGTTGCTTCCACAATGGAAAATTGGTTCCATCCAGCTTCTTGATATTGCAAAGAGCAGTGTCCTGTGATCCAGCCATAGCTACGCTTCACAGTAGTTTACTTTCGTGGAAAAAATTCGGCAGAGTTTCCCCTGTAAACTGACCTCTGAACCAATATCAGCCTGTCAAATGAACCAAGAAAGCTTCAGATTCTCCAGAAATTTTGGCAGAGTCTCCTTTGTAAAATGGCTCTGGTGTACTAAAAACAGACCAAAAAACATCTCAAAAACACTGTCTCTCTGACACTGTAAGCTGTGGGTAAACCTATCCTGCACCTGTACTGTCTCTGACTGTCCTGTAAGCATAGACTGCGACAATGCCTCAACGGCAGTAAAGCAAAGATGCAATCCCAACTGTCTAACTCACAGTGAATACATCCTAGCTCCCTATCTAAGGGTGCTTGAGGGATCGCTCCAAGACCTATATCACCGAAAGGATCTCAACATTCGAGAATCCCCCAGCTCAATAAAACCTCACTCGACCCTCAACAAAGGATGCAGTAAATCTGACAGTACATAGACTTCCCACAAAGTCATGCATCCACAAATTTCCCACTGTATGCTGTAACCGCTGCGGCGGTTGTTTGCTGCGTGACTCACAGCCAGCAAACCCTCAACAGACATACATCACCTCTGACAATACATCCCATGTGGAAGTACCTGCAATGTCAGGATGAAATCTGGAATATCAAGCAGCAAACACAAGCTACCTGATGAACTAGTGGATGTCGCGTACAGTCCGTGTGTAGATGCGCCCGTGTCGTATGTGACGCGCCTCCAAGAACTGTGAGCCGTCCTTCGATGTGTAGACAGCCACAAATCAACACTCTTGGAGTGTCGATATCCTCAGCATCTGCAGTCGTAGGCCAAAAACCCCAAATTTGTAGAGTCGGATCTGCACCCGCTGAGACCACGTAGTCGAAAATGGCCTACGTAGAACTTTGTCGAAGCCGAACGGTGACCGAGATGACCTCATAATGAAATTCTGAGCATAGCGAGCCCTATGGGGTCACCCACAAGATTTGGGGCCGTGTCTTTGCCTGTCAAATTTCCCTCCAATTTGAGCTGGTGACTCTAGCCTCCTGCAATACTTCCCCGAGCCTCGATCTGAGCTCTGATACCAGTTGAAGGAGTACAAGCGGAAGTGCGACGCGAGAGAGAGTGCGAGAAGAAGAGTACGACGATATGGTGAACTCGCTCTCTGTAATGTGTAGAGCATAGTGAGTTCTTATTAGGTTTTTACAAAAGAATATGTGTACATACTTGGCGGCCCGCCCACTTACCTGGGCGACCACATTGGGCTTTATACCCCAACACAAACATCACTATGCACAAGCTGCAACCTGCATTTGTCCCTAAATGAACCATCCTTTGGAAACTTAGAACACTGCATCTTACCCAAAATACAACCTTCACAAACGTGTTTGACAGGTGCTTCAAGAGGTGCCAAAGAAGCAACCATATCAAATTTCTACAAACATAGAAAATTGGCAAAATTCACATGCCCAAAATGTGCATGCCACAGTTTTGCATCTGAAAAATCCCTTGAATCTGCAACTGCATTTGCAAAATTTTGTCTACACTTGTCATACAAAGTGAGCTTATATAGCCCATGACACAAAACTGAGATCATGAACTGTACATCTGTCATCCACAAATTTGACTACAAGTCTAAGCCTAGCAAGTGCATATATAGACAAGATATTCTTCTTGATCCCAGGTACATAAAGTGCATCAACGAGTGTGAAAGAACTACAATTTGCAGTAGTAAGCAAAATCTTTCCAACCCTTTGAACCGGATAAGAGGCATTGTTGACACAAGTGACTGAATTCCCATGAGGGACAAACTCAAGAGAGGTGAACAAATCACATTGTGAGGTAATGGGCGTTGTAGCACCACTATCAAAATACCACACATGTGAATCTACAGCACAGTGACATGCATGCATCATGGACATCAAGATTATAGGTACACTCTACATCAACATCATAGTCTCCTTTCACAGAAGACTCAAAATAAGCTGCATTTGTAGTGGAACCACCCTCTTTCTTCTTTGCCTCTTTGGCCTTCAACGTAGGACATTGCTTGATCAAGTGATCATTAGCTTTACAATAATGGCAACACATCTTCTTTTTTCCCTTGGCACCAAAATTTCCAGACGAATTTCTTCTAGCAGAAGCATTAGGAACAGGTGATTTTCCACTTGCAGAAGAACCATAAGAAGTGGTTGCATTGATGTTATCCCCATTTCTTTGAGAAGCAATAAAAGCCTGTTCAATTGCACACTGACTAGTCCTGTTTTTTTTTTTGGAAAGTGACTCTTGCAATAGTAATGTGCACAATGCATCAAACTTGACAACTTTTTGAGTTTTTCTTTAGTGGTCAAGATGACCACACTGAGAATGTTGCTTGCTTTGATTGCCACTAAAGATATGGAGCTTGATTAAATGGATGTCATTATAGCTTTCTTACATGGTGATCTCGAGGAAGAGATTTATATGAAGCAACATGAAGGGTTTGTGCTGAAGGGCAAGGAACATTTGGTCTATAAACTTCTAAAAAGTCTCTATGGATTGAAACAATCATCCAGACAATGGTATTAAAAATTTTGATGCATTTATACGTTCCCTAGGCTATAAGCGCAGTAGGGAATAGGCATGTTAAAGTGTCACTGAACATGTTGTCCCGGACAGTGCTAGTTACTTTGCTTGTTAGCATATACTGAAAATGGATTGGCAAGTCCTTTGAATTTCAAATGTTCCATAAAAAAATTATTTTCCCTCCTCATGTGCTTCAATTTTCAGTTACCGAAGACGACGTGGGGAGTCTCTCTCTCTCTCTCTCTCTCTCTCTCTCTCTCTCTCTCTCTCTCTCTCTCTCTCTCTCTCTCTCTCTCTCTCTCTCTCTATGTGTGTGTGTGTGTGTGTGTGTGTGTGAGACTAGCAGGCGGTTTGCTGAGTTTGCTCTCTCTCTCTCTCTCTCTCTCTCTCTCTCTCTCTCTCTCTCTCTCTCTCTCTCTCTCTCTCTCTCTCTCTCTCTCTCTCTCTCTCTCTCTCTCTCTCTCTCTCTCTCTCGCTCTCGTTCGTTCCTTACACTGGGAATCCTGCTTGAGAGATTAGTTGTCAAAGCTAAGCTCTTGCTCTTGTTTTGACACAGACCTATAGAAATGGAGAACCATCAGCCAACATTATTGCCACTAGCTCCAATGCTAGAAATGGAGCCGTACTGTAATCTGATGGTAAGAAAATCTTATGTTAGCCCACCCACTCCAAATGAAGTCATTGGTTTTGTTGGTCACATCTATAGTTTTGTGAGGGCATTTGTTCATAGTATGTGTGTATTACAACATCAAGTGTTGACAGCTATACATTCAAGTGATTTTAAGTAAGTAACATATTATGCATGTCTACAGTTCTCAGGAAAAAGCAGAAGAGAGCCACTATAGGCAATGAATTACAACTCCTAAGATACAGCTCTTTCTATAATCAGGGAATATGAGAGAGTAAGAAAGAGGAAACAACGGGAGCAGAAACAAATGAGATTTGAGCGACAACATCATGCCCTCAACATGACAAGAAAAAGAAAATCTCCTCCAAGATTGTGAGAGCTTTCAAGAGTAGGACTGAAGGTTTTAGTACACAAGAAATGTGGGAAATCTGGAATCTTGTTGCTCAACATCCGCATGTTCATGCGATCCATGATGAGTCTTTCGAGGAGGAGGCTGCTATACAGACCGCAATTGTCTCCAATGTCCACAGCACACTGGCTACCGTCAAGCAGCCAGGTTCCAATGAGTAGTTTTTTTTTAAGAATGCAGCATTGCAGATGATGTTGAATTCAAAGGAAAACATGCCTATTACAAAAATTACCAGGGTCCTAAATGTCAATCATCGCACCTTGCACAAGGCGTGATCACGATAGGCGAAGCCCGATGTTGATGGTCGATTGTTTTCATTGGTTGCATGTCACAAGCAACAAGTCGTCATAGCCCTATCATAGATGAAATCAAGGAATTGTTCTACAATTTTGGAAAGTGGAGACTCACGTTTCACCGAAATCAAGAAGGATGTTTGTAAAAAGAGGATGGGGAGGAAAAGGTACATAGAACACCCAGTGCACCTCCTAGATGAGCCTCAAGTGATCAATCAAATACTTGTACCATAACTTATGCATTTTATGCATTGCATCTCTAGTGCTTAGTAACTTGTATATGCTGACCAATAGCATACTGATCTGTAGACTTTTGCTAGTTAACATATGGACTGTGTTGGTTAGCATATTGACTATGCTAGTTAGCATATGGAGTATGCTAGCTAGCATGTCTTGGGTTCTAAATAGCATACAGAGCTAGTTGGTTAACACAATATGTATGCTAATTAACATACTTGGTATACTAGTTAGCAAACCTAGTATGCTAGTTACATACCTAGTATGCTCAATTGCATGATAAGTACATTGTCTAATAGAAAGTGATTATGCTAGTTAGCATATGGAGTTTGCTAGGTAGCATACGGAGTATGCTAGTTAGCAGACCTTCAATTCTAAATAGCATACATAGTTAGTTGGTCAACAAAAAGGGTATGCAAGTTAACACCACTTATGCTAGTTAACACCTAGTATGCTCACTAGCATGATGGGTATGCTATTTAAGACAAGGGTTATGCTAGTTAAAACTAGCAGTTGGGCTGGGTATGCTAGTAAGCATATGGAGTATGTTGGTTGGCATAAGGAGTATGCTAGTTAGCATGCCTTGTGTTCTACCTAGCATATAAAGCTAGCTAGTCAGCACAAGATGTATGCTAATTAACATCATTTATGCTAGTTAGCACCTAGTATGCTCAATAGCATGATGGGTATCCTAATGCGTATAGTAGATAGCATAGTGAGTATGATAGTTAGCATATAGACTGTGCTAGTTAGACTGTGCTAGTTAGCATATGGATTCTGCTAGTTACCATATGGACTGTGCTAGTTAGCATATGGAGTATGCTAATTAGCATGCTTTGGGTGCTAAATAGCATACAGAACTAGTTGGTTAACACAATATGTATGATAATTAACATACCTGGTATGCTAGTTAACATACCGAGTATGCTAGTTACATACCTAGTATGCTCAATTGCATGATAAGTACAATGTCTAACAGAAAGTGAATATGCTAGTTAGCACATGGAGTTTGCTAGTTAGCATATGGAGTATGCTAGTTACCAGGCCTTGAGTTATAAATAGCATACAGAGTCAGTTGGTCAACAAAAAAAGTATGCAAATTAACACCACTTATGCTAGTTAACAACTAGTATGCTCACTAGCATGATGGGTATGCTACTTAAGACAAGGGTTATGCTAGTTAGAACTAGAAGTTGGGCTGGGTATGCTAGTTAGCATATGGAGTATGCTAATTATCATGCCTTCTGCTCTACCTAGCATACATAGTTAGTTGGTCAATACAAAAGTTATGCAAGTTAACAACTAGTATGCTCACTAGCATGATGAGTATGCTATTTAAGACAAGGTTTATGCTAGTTAGAACTAGCAGCTGGGCTGGGTATGCTAGTTAGCATATGGATTATGCTAGTTAGCATTCCTTGTGTTCTACCTAGCATACAGAGCTAGCTAGTCAGCACAAGATGTATGCTAATTAGCATAATTTCTGCTAGTTAACACCTAGTATGCTCAACAGCATGATGGGTGTCCTAATGAATATGCTAGTTAGCATATGGTATGTGCTAGTTAGCATGCCTTGTGCTCTACCTTGCATACAGAGTTACCTGTTAAACACAAGATATATGCTATCTAACACTCTTTATGCTAGTTAACATACACTGTTGCATGCACATTAGGATGTTGATTGTCAATATGATTTGTTTTTATGAAATTGTTGGATGTCCTAGTTAGCAATCTGAAAACTGATCATCATTTGGATGTTGCCGGTTGAGTTCTTTCATAGATTCAAGGAAAAACATCTAGATTGCAAGATTGGCATGAGAATTTTTAAGATGTTGAAGCCATTCTTTTGTATGCGGCTGAAGGATAGATACACATGTTGTTGCGAATACCATGTGCAAATGTCTTTTTTGAAGGACACACTGAACCACATGCGCTCTCGTGCTTTTGGGTTGCATAGAGCAGGTTGTGACTGTATATGAAGTATTTGTGCCCCAGGTGAGAACATTAGCAAGGGTTTCTTGGCTTCACAACACACGTTCAAAGGTATCACACATATGTGGGAGTCTGTTCTCTGTCCAAAGCCTGCAGATGCAGTTTTCCATAGAAGGGAATGCCTGATGGGAGAGTGTTTGACATGTGGAGTGAGTACGTTGGAATTATGCTGCTTGGAGACATCAAAGCCAAGTAATAGTATTAATGTGAAAGTATTTTCATATGTACAAGCTCAAGACAAGCATGGAAATAGTAACAAAAGAAAAGATCTTTTGCACAAAGAAATGGAGTGTTGGGAGTTTCTTCAACTCTTGAAGACCAAGTTGGAGCTCTTTGTCACTCCTAACTATGTGGCTCGATGGTAAGGACAACAATTCAAGGATTGCCTTCTTCGATTTTCGGATGATGTCAACATGTCAGTTGTTGATTTTGCAAATAATTATGCCATCAAGGAACAAAATGAGATTCAGTCAATGCATTGGCACTCTAGTCAAGTAACCATTTTTGTACACATAACATACTACCACAAGGCAGGGGAGGTGTTGGACGGATACGCCGCGACGGACGTCAGCACAGTGAGAGCTCACCTAACAAGATTTGTCAGCTAAGGACGAAGCTCGACCCACAGGCGCGTGGAAGCAAGCATAGAATGTCAACCTACACTCAACCGACTCCTAACTAATTCCTACAGAGATCTCTACCCAATGTCTAAGCTACAGCCTTCAGGAGTGCATAAGAGGAAACTTCTTACAACACTTTCTAGAGCCGAACACCCATCAAACAATCTCGAAACGCCATAGAACTTGAAGGAGACCCTACTAACACCACTAGGTCGCTCTCCCTAAGGTCTATGAACCATAATCCCAACCCAAAACACCTGGTGCAAAATCACATAGGATGTCTAGCCAAAATTTGCAGGTCGTCGTTTCCAAAAACTAAAGTGCCTAATGTGTAGCTCTACTCAATACGAACGCGTGGATATGCTGCAATGCAAAATCGAACAACGTATGCTCAGCGAATCACCAGATGAAGCTCGTAGATGGAGCTCGCAAAACGGAACCGTACGCACGCAATGTAGGTATTGGTGTGTAGCTCTCGTCGGGGGCAACATGCTGCACTTCTCCGCACTCGATTCTGACACTGGTGCGTGCGTAGCATCAAGATGAAGCTCTCACTCTCTCTCGTACATAGTACGCTCACTCACAGACTTCAAACTTTTTAAAATGACAAAAGGTTCTTCATTAAGGTCAAAAAGTGGTATAAATACCTTACAATTCTCAAACCCTAATGTTCCATTCTAACCATGTACTCAATCTAAATGTCAAAACTGGGATACAATCTGGAAACTTCTGTAAGCCCCAATATTTACAAAGGTAAAACGTCGGGTTTCCTCAATAAATGAATAATTATAAAAAATAATAATTTGCCGAGCAGTCATTTTCCATAGGGTGTGTCCAGCTTCTAACACCCCCCCCCCCATCCTTGCTCATGTCGTCCCCGACATGGATGTTGAGCTGCTTTTTCATCTTAGGCTTTCTCTCATCTTGAGCAACGACTCATATCTTGCATGTTGAGCCAGTAGTGTTGGGCCGAATATGTCAATGCTAATTGTGAAGAAGCCGGTGTAGAAAGCATCTTCAAAGGTGTGGAGGTGATAGGATGGCAAAAACATGATCCTTTGATACAATGCATGTATCACCTCCTTGAAAGGCTGACCAGACAAATTGTATGCATATCTGTATGTATCTGAAAGAAGAAGATATTGTCTGTCACCTGGCCTCGTTTGAATATCTCGAAGACTGCCAAAAGGGTTTTGCAAATCTTTCTCATCATAATGCAAGATAGGTCAGGCGAGCCAGTAAACAATTTGATGGCGCCCGTGTTTTAGGGTAGAACTTCTCCCCTGTTCATACTCACGAGCACGACACAGACAACATACTTATCATCCAATGACACAACTAACCCATAGGTGCACGTAGGCAATCTCGTTAGCTTGTCAAGCTGAGACCAATCTACACGTGCGCACTTTTATGATGCATCAATCACTAATCCTGGTAGAATGCAACCCACTCTATCCCTAAACGCTCACAACACCGTTTACACTTCCAATGAACTCGGAATCGCATCAAACTTACTACGCACCATCCTCTCACTAGGATATACTTACCTGTAAGTCTAATCTCACCAGATTTGAACCCTAGTTATCTCGAATACAGTCGCGATAGACTAACAGGTCATAATCCAAAAGTGGGCGAAACTTAAGTTTATGAGTATCTATGTGTAGCTAATCTCTTTCTCATTCCATAAAGCACTTGATTATTGAAAATAGACACTGTTTGTGCTACTTACAAGCAAAACAAGCTCAAGGAAGGATTGATCGCGATCAGGTGAATGTGTGGCATGGGCACGTAGCTCTCGGAAAGACTACCGCGATGGTGTGGTCACATCGTGAATCCAGTGAGGGAGAAGCACGTAGCAAAGAGGATAAGACACACTCACTCTCTTTCTCTCTCTCTCTCTCTCTCAGACTCGTACGACACAGAATTAATATTCAAATGTTTTTCAAAAATGGTTCTAAGGTGACTTTTATACTTTAGTCACCTTAGCTCAAAAATGTACATGGGGTTCTCTTACTCCTTATTACAAAGTGGGAACAAATCTGAGTCCTAACTAACTGATTAATCTTTACATAACCTAGACGAATGGATCAAAATGATAAGACGTCTTTGACATAAAATGGGAATTTGATATGCTTTACAAGATGGGCTCATTACAACAGTTGGACAAATGGGGCTCCAACACTCCCCCCCTCCTAATTCATGTCTACCACAACATGATCGTCTTTGTCTTCATTGTTGTTGTCGTCTTTCTTGGTTGATTTGATGTAGAAACGCATCATATCGCATAGACTCGCTTGCCATTAATGGGCCAAAATTTTTTGACTTGTACATGAAGAAGCCTGTGTAAAATGCTTCTTCGAAGGTTTGGAGATGGTAGATTGGCAGAAACATTAGCCGTTTGAAATAGGCATACAATACCGGCTCTGTAGGTGGTCCACTTAGATCGTATGACAGCTCTGAGATGCTTCTTTTGGTATTTATATACTCTGACGTCCAGCTTTCTGAGAAGACTGTGAGACAGGCCAAAAAGGTTTGAGCTATTTTGCATAGCATCTTGCAGGATAGATCGGGAGAGCCTCCGAATTCTGCGATGGCGCCCTGAAGGGTTTTCACCATGTAAGAACCGGATATTCTCTCTCCCTCTGCTGGCCCTGGCAATACTGGATAATTTAGCCATGTCGGATTTCTGCTCTGTAGTGCTTTATGTTGGCTGTAGGTGTATGTTTGGGGAGTTGGGCAAAAAGTTCTGTCACTCCTCAGCTCAGGCGGTGCATTGACTAAGTGGATCAGGTTATTAGGATGATCCAAAATCCATTGACGCCTCCACTTTGGCTGGCTGTCTACTATTCTATTTTGCTGTTCCCGATCCTGTAATTCTCCTTCAAACACTGTCACTTGTGCTTCTTTTTCGAGCTGCCGTTGATGTGTTAGAGTTTAGTATTTCAGCAGAGCATAGGGTAACATGGGGGCATTGCATTCCTTCCGTAGCTCTGCTGCTGTTTTGCTTGATCTGGAGAGCCCTTGTAGCAACTCCTTTTCTAGTTGCATTTCCTTGTACCATATCATTTCAGATTGTTTTTCCATCTGCTCGGCCAGCCTCTGCTCTTCCATTCTCGTGACTGAATCTTCTTCTATTTCTTGGTCTTTGGAGCCAGTTTGATCAGTCTGTGTATCTAGGGTCTCCTGTTCATCTGATTCTTCCTCGTACTCATCTTGACCCCCATATACTTCGGCGAGTCCAGCCAGATTCGTTGTTGCTTGCTCCAGGTGCACTCGTACATGTCCTTGGTGTTGCCTTGCAGTTTATAGACTTGCGATTTGCGCAGCCATTGTTCTACTATTGATTTGTAGAGCTTGAAATTCCATTTCTTTTTGAGCGGCAGACTCCTCTAACTGTTTTAACCTGATATGCAAGTTTTCATTTTCTTCCCTTAGTGATTTGGAAACAATGCTTTCCATTTCACTGTCAGGAGCTGGTCCTTGTTGTTGTTCACTTTGTAAGTCTGAAATTTGGTCCTCTACTCTAAGCGCACTTTCAACTATCATTAAGCGTTGTTTTCTTTCCAACTCCAGCTCCCTCTTCAGTGCAACCACTTCTTCTTCTGGGTGGACTACCGGTGTTGTTGGTAGCGGCGTTTTTTGCTTCCTAGCTCGTTCGATTTCCCTTTCTTGTATATCTGTTACTGCTCTCAAATCTTTGATTTCACTTTGTAAGTCATCGATGACGACTTGCAAACTTTTGACTGTCTCCAGCGCATCTTGCTTTTCTTTTTCCAACTTATTTATGTGTTCATCTCTGTCACTGACATCTTCAAGGAATACGTTGATTGTATCTTCACAAATGGCATTGAAGTCTTCAGACTCCTGTAAATTTTCTTTGAGGAGATTTACTGTGCTTTTGAGCCCCAAGATCTCAGCATCTCTGATGCTGATCAGCTTTAGAGTGTCCTCCCTTTGCTCCTGCAGTCTTTGAACTTCTCCATGGGTTTTTTTTAACCTCATTTTGTTGGACCTGTTCTGATCAGCTAGCCATTGACTGTGCAGTCTTGTTCGGTTTAGTATTGTCTCCATTGACTGAAAATCTTCATCTATAGTAGCTTCCAGCTCAATTTCTTGAGAGGAGGAAGCTTTATCTTTTGTCTGATCCACCTCCTTTTGCTTGCCTTTATCACTTGCGGCGATATGGTTCCAGTGTTTGGGCGACCATCTGTTCTTTCTTCTTCTTCTTCTTCTTCTTCTTCTTCTTCTTCTTCTTCTTCTTCTTCACTGGGTGGTGTATTAACTCTCTCATCACGATGTGAGATTTCTGAATGCGAATTAGAGTCAGCAGGTGGGGTAGATTGCCTCTCACTTGTATCTGGCCTTGGTGATGGTGGCAGTGTTTCTTGCTCTCATGAAGTTGGCCTCAACTGATATCTCAAAGTTTGGAGATCCTCCTCTTCTAGTAGCAATTCTGGTTCATCCCTAGCATTTCTTTCTTGGATGTACCTCTCGAACCAGTCCAACTCAAAAGCTGGGTTGTTTCTATTCTTCATTCTCAGTGTGTAACTGCTACTAGAAGGTTTCCAAGTGGCGCCTACATCGCCTCGTAGAGATCTCTCTAGAGCAAATCCTTCTAGCATCCTTTCCATTTTTGCTATCGTCTGCAACCTGGTGTTGCTTTCCATTTCCACTTTCTGCTTCTTTAGTCGAGCATCTTCGTCTTCAGTTCTTCTTTCTTCTTCCATCTTTTCTTGTGTACTTCTTGTTACTCTTTCCAGCCTGCGTCCTCCAATGGTGTTAATAGAGGCCGGTACTTTCCTTCGTGATCTGTCTTCAATATTCTCTCTTAATACCAGCCAATCGTTCTGATGAGGGGCAGGTGGAAACTGATCTGCCGCGCCTATGGCCTGGTATATTACTCTGGTTAGGACTTCTCCTTCTGCAATGTAATTTGGTATGTCCTGCCTTAGCTTTGTCATTTCTTCAAATAGATATGACGTGTGATCTATATAGAACTCATGGGTCATTCCCATTGCCCATGTCAGTGTGGTTGAGATGCTCCCATGTGGTGTAGTGTATCTTGGAGGTCTTTTGCTGTCGCTCAACAAACACTGACTGTAGATCTGTGTCAGTTCTCTTACTTCCGGGTTTGCTATGAGTTCAAAAGAAGGTAGTTTGGACTTTTGCAAGTAGACTATGAGGTTTTTCCTTCTTTCTCTCATGTTGGCTCCTTGATCTGACAATTTCAATGCCTCTTTGATGATCTCTTTGGTGATCTGGATTTCCATCACTTCATTATCCATGCCTGTCACTCTGCAAGTTCCATCTTCTTGGATAGTCTCAATTAGGTGTTGTACCCTCTTGAAATCTATCCCTACTGGTGGTAGCGATACGAAGTTCCATAAGCCAACTTTTTTGAGCCATGACCTTTGCGGTGATCTTTTCAAGTAATTTTCAGCCTCCTTGGGGATCATCACAATATCCACTAAATTTTTTTTGTCATCCACATATGAACCTTGATAGATCTGAAAGGCTGCTGCCTGTTGCACGTCTGCAGGTATCCAGGTGGCTGCTGGCTTTAGGGAATTGGGTAGAAGTGCATAGGGTACTACACCTTCCGTGGCAAGGTTCTTGCCTTTTCTTTTTCCCGGAGAAGCATCCATAGATCCTGTATTCACAATTAATACTTAATGCACAAACAAAGTACAACTCTTCTAAATTGATTACCACTTAATCATGCATCTAGATGAGCCTTCTTAGTCCCAAGATTAGTTAAGGTAAAATGTTAGCAGATAGACAAGCCCTTCCATTGTGCGACTTTGGCGGCTTCAAATTAATGTTGTTGGTGAAGGAGAACAAATCCAAATGCCTTGAAATTTTGTGTGGTGTAAGTTCACAGGGCATGTAAGGTCACTCTATAAGCCTAAGCTCAAAATCTGTTCATTTGCAACTTTTTCTCTGTCTATCGCAATAGACTAGCCTTTTTTTGACCAGGGTCCTCTTTTGCAGTTGTTTCTCCACCAATTGGTTTCCCATACCTTGCACATGATCTGATCCCATTTTCACCTCAAATGAATGTCAAGTGACCCCTTTTTGGATCAACTCCCATTTTTCCAGATTCCTTCCAAGGAGATGTTGGTCTATCTCCTTCATTTTGTGTTGTTTTGGGCTCAAACTTAGTGGGTGGTCCTCTTGCATCATGTTGAAGACAACTGTTAATTCAAATTTTTGATAAGCTGGTCCAGTATCCCTCTGCTTAGTCTATCGCGATAGACTAGTACTTAGTGTCAATTTGTCATTTTTTGGCTCTGTGATCATCTGTCTGCCTTCTCCCAGTTGATGTAAGGTTTCTTGACGCCTCACATGTGAATTTTACCTGTCTGCCCTTGAGATGTTCTGTTCTGACTCTGAGTTGTCAGTATGTCTTTCTCAGCTTGCCATATGAGTCCATCCTGTCACCAAATTTGGTGTACTGCCTTCATGTGCTTCCCCAAGTCTAGTTTATGAAAATTTTGAAGAGTCTTTCCCCCAATTATTGGTGTAGCAAGTCTATCGCGATAGACTAAGTTATTTGGCCAAAAAAAATCTCTCTTGCACTTTGATTTGATAATGGTGGTTAATATTCCTTGTTAGCATAGCTCATGAAGCCAAAGTCAAAATTTCCTTGTCTAATTGTAAATTCAAGTCTATCGCGATAGACTAGTACTTGGTCATTTTTACCAGTTTTTTTTTTTAAAATGTTAGTTGACCACAATGGTGTTAATAGGCCCTCCTAGACACACATATCAATTTTTAATCAATTTAGAAGAGTGTACTCCCTGTTTGCAGCACTTAGCTGTTCCTGGAGTCACAGTAGACCACTTAGGTGACGGTCGCCGTTCCTTTTGGTCATTGTATGATTCCGGCTGTCTTTTATTTCCTTTTGACCTTCCATCCAAGCAGTCAGTTGTTGTTTTGGTGTTTACAACACCAAGAACGACCATTTGGACATCTTTCTGGCCTGTTGCCGGCAATTGCCCTAGTGGAAGAGCTTTTTTCCTGAATGGACACATTCCATCTCGTAGTTGACCTTTTTTGGATGTACCTTGTTAAATTTGGTGTCATTTTGTCACTTGGTCGGCCCGTTAGAGTATCGTGACACTTTGTGCGGTTTTCGTCAGATAGGGACTTTAGGCTCCGTTTTGACGAACTTTTTCATGGTCTAACACTTCAGTCGGTTTGTCGAGGTTATTGGCTTGTTGTCTATGAATTTTGGCTCATTTCCGATCACCTTGGTTTAGTTGCCCTTTCGTAGGTCCTGCGAAATTAGGGTTTTTTGAGCGGCTTCCTTCACGCTTTCTGAGGTCATAGGCTCGATCCCTAAGCTATAGGCATTGTGCCTTTCAATTTTGGTTCCACTTGGTGGCCTCTAGGTCTCCCTAATAACCGATCTACCGTATGTGTGCACGGGTTGTGATTGTGATGCCGGCGAGGTTTTGCGACTAACTGAAGTAAACAACACTTAGAGTCAGTGTGACGAGCATACCTCTCATATTTGATGTCGATCTGGTGACCGTGCGCAATGGATGAGCTTCTGGAAGTCTCAACTGCTGTAGGGAACTCTCTCTCTCTCACTATGGAAAATGACTCAAATGAGAGATTTCTAGCCTAGCCTCTCTATATGTAATCGAGACTTCAACACCAAATTTTCCCATCTTTTACCTGTGGCCATAACTTTTAGCGAGATGCGGTTTAGACTCGCAAATTTCCTAATTTGGACTTCGGTTGCTCCAGTTTTACCATTTTTGTAGATTTCTCCTGTTGGAGGTCCCTTCATGACGGTGGTCATTTTGCCCTGTCACCTTTACAGCCCCTATTTTTTATGTGTTTTCTTTACCTTGCTCCGATCAGGCGTCTCTTCTTTTGTGTTTCCGTCTAGATTACGGATTTTTTTAATATAATTTTTGCTAGAAAATGGCTAAAATAAAGCAAATAAATCCCAAAATAACCCAAAAATAACAATTCTAACCTAGAAAAATACCAATGAATGGCAAAACACTTTGTAGCTCACTTTTCTCTCGTCTATGTACAGTCTCGCTCATTATCGTCAACCTTGGCCTATTTTTTGATGTTTTTAGACAGTTTTTTGGCCAGATTTGACTCTCTTTATAGTCTATACACATCCCTAGGGGCTCCTGAATGATGATTTGTTCCCCAATTCTGATTAATTACGAGGGCATATTCTTTTTTCCAAAATCACACAATAAAATGCAAAAATGGTTGAAAAATTGCTCACAAACATTGCCCTCTAATATATGACATGAGTCCGCATTTGGAATGCCTCCCCCCTCTCCTAGTTGGAGTCCTCCCGGACGACAGGGTATCATCAAGGGTATGTGATGTGCATGGGTGTGAACTCGTGCTAATGCAGGCTTTGTAATATAGCCCTATATGCATGTGCATTCAATGCATGTAGAAACAATTTATGCAGTGTAAGAGGAAGGTATAAGCGATTCTCTTATTAACATTTGTTGTTGAGGCTTCCTGTGGTAGCTTGAGTTGGCTGGCAGATTTTCTTTGCAAGGAGTAGTTGTAAATCTAGCGCTCTTTGTTTGATTGTTTTCCACTGGTTTTGAATTGGCGTATGTGGTTCCTTTGAAGTCGATATTGTTGTATATGGTGGAACATTCTTTCTTTCTGCTTTGATGACTTGGGTCTTATAGATCCTTGTAGTTTTTGTTGTTGATTCTGTTTGTTTCCTCGTGTTGTTTGCATGATGTTGCTTGACCTTGACAGTTGTAGATAACTGCTCGATTGTCACCTTTGGCCTCCCTTCTGGTGTTTTTGGCCCGTTTTGAATTGGCAATTTTGGCCGCCATACCAATATAGTTCGTTGCATATTCGACAAATTGACTATGGTTCTTTGAAGTTTTGTTGGCTTTTGGTGTTTTGTCTGTTCTTATGACTCCTTTTTTATAGGAATCAGGCTTTCGTGCCTTATCCAAACTTTGTATTTCCTCTTTTGATGTAATTGTGCCTCGGTCAGCTTTGTACGCCGTACCCAAACTTGCCTGGTTTCCTGCATGGTTGTTGATTTTTGATAAGACGTTGCTGGACTTGTAAACTTTGTTTGTTGTTGGGCAGATCTTTGCGGTTGTATTGTCTTTTGTTTCCTCCTTGACATGAATTTTTATATGATAAGAAGGGTTCTGAAAAGTTTTCATTTTTGAAAAGTGCTTCATTAGTATCTAAATCAATGAATACCCAGTTAGCTTTCATCCATGACACTGCTGAGATACACGGCGTTGCTGATCTACTTGCTGGCAGTACATGGAATTTTATAGTGTACGGGTGTGCCTGCACTGTGATTGGTATTATAATAGACCACAACGTGGTCACCTCATCTCCCGATGCTACTTTCAACCGGTGTGTCTCTGGGATCATCTTCATTGGTCTAAGTTTCTGAAAGAGCTCAAAGCTGATGACACTCAGTTTTGCTCCAGTGTCAAGCAATGCATAGATTTCCACTTGTTTTGTGCCTGCATAAGCTTTTATGTAAGGACTACACCATGTATCTTCCACGTCGTCAATGATGCTATCGTCATGAGCCCTAAGGTCTGTCATGGTCTTTTCTAATTCGTCACTTTGTATATCCGCTTCGATTGGTTGGGATGTTGAAAGAGGATATTCTTCAGTCATCATTGGGGTGACCATGTTTATTGTCCTAAGAAATTGCTTTCGTTTAGCAATACGTTCCTTTGCTTCTTGTTGTGCCTGGTCCTGAATTCTTTGTTGTTCCTATATATAGGTTTTTCCATAATGCACTTGAAACAACATTTCCGGTGTTAAAGGTAGATGATATTTTTTTAAACGATACCCACTAATCCAGTTCGGCATTTCTTTTCCATCTAGTGTTGACAGTTTTACTGCTCCGCTGGACGATATTTCTTGGATCAAATAAGGCCCCATTCCCCTTTTCTTTAGCTTTTTGGCATGCTGTTTAAGGGTGTATACTAAGACATAGTCGCCCGTTTTAAAGTCCTTGTTCTTGACATGTTTGTCAAAAAACTCTTTCTGTTGTCTTTTTTTTGCATATATGGCCGCTACAGCATTGAGTCGTAACTCATCTAATTTTTCAAGGTCTTCCAACCGTTCTGAAAGTTCATGCCCCGTCCAGTCCAATTGTGTGGCTACCCTTAGTGTGGGGATCAAAAAGTCAATAGGCAATATTGCATTTAACCCATATACCATATTAAATGGTGTAGCATTGAGTGTTGTTTTATATGCAACTTGATAAGCCCACAATGCCGAATAGAGCATCTGATCCCAATCTGTTCTTGTTTCACTAACCAGTTTCGTAAGAACTGTGCACAATATTTTGTTGGTTGCTTCCGCTTGGCCATTGGCTTGTGGATGATAGGGTGCAGATTTGCGATGAATTACCATAAACTCATTTAAGAGATGTTGGATAACTTCATTTACAAAGTGTATCCCTCTATCACTCACCAGCTCGATTGGAAGGCCATAACGTGTAAACACATATTCATATAAGAATTGTGCCGTGGTTCTAGCGTCTACTTTCGTTGTGGCTTTTGCTTCCACCCATTTGGTCATGTAATCCGTGGCCACTATGATATATTGTGCTTGTGAACGATACGCTGGTGGAGTGATAGGACCAACAAAGTCCAATCCCCATTTAGCGAATTCTCGAGCACTCATCATTGGTCTTAAAGGCATTTCGTCTCTTTTAACTGGTACCTTAGTGCGTTGACATTCATCACATCTTTTCACGAATTCTGCTACATCTTGAATCATTGTCGGCCACTATATACGTGCATAACTATGCCAGTTTTTACCGGAATTCAATTCTGAAAATTTCTAGCCCGGGGTTTGCTGTGCTTAAGATTCCAAAAATACCAAAATTTGCCATGGTCGGACAATTCTACATTGCTTTTTCAATAATCATATCAGTTTGATTAAGCTTTATACAACCTTTAAGGTTTCAGAAACTGGAAACCTTACAATCTACTCCGGTAGCTTTTTCGCCATGTAGTAATCGAGAAAGATGGTCTGCTCTTTGATGAGGTTTTCCTTTCTTAACTACTACCGTAAAATCAAACTCCAACAACACAATGAACCATCTTAAAATTCGTCCCGTGTTACAAGGTTTGTTTACTAAGTACAAGAGTGCCTGATGATCCACAAAGAATGTGAATTTGTTCGCGAGTAAGTAATGCCGAAATTTCTTTACCGCATATATCATACCCAATCCTTCTCTTTCATTGGTAGTATACTTCTTTTCTGCATTGTTGAGTTGTCTACTAGCATAACTGATTGGAAAATCCGTCTTACCCTCATCTGGTTGTGCTAATATACAGCCTATTGCAAATGCCGAAGCATCTACATGTACATGGAAGATCTTTGACCAATCTGGTGCTTTTAGAATTGGTGCGATACCAGTGCATCTTTTAGTTTCTGGAATGACTCCTCACATTCATTTGTCCAAATGAAGTGCGTGATCAGACTATACAAGGGTTTTGCTATTACAGCGTACATGTAGATAAAACATCGGTAGTATCCACAATGTCCCATAAATGATTGTACCTCTCGTATAGTGTTTGGTCTTGGAAATTCTATGATCACCTTTACCTTCTCTTCATCAATGGTAATTCCAGTAGCCGACACTATGTGGCCTAAGATTTTACCTTGTCGTACCATGAATACACATTTTTATGGGTTGAGGCAAATCCTATACGTTCTGCATTTTTCGAATACCTTTCTCATATGATCTATATGGTCTTCTCTCAATAGAGAATAGACACACAAGTCGTCCATGTAAATATTCAAGAATTTTTGCAAGTATTCTTTAAAAGCATGTGTCATTAATCTCTTAAATGTGGCTGGAGCATTGGTCAAGCCAAATGGCATTACCCTAAACGCATATATGCCCCATTCTGTTGCAAACGCTGTTTTATATTGATCTTCTAGTTTGGCCCCCAATTGGTTATAACCAGAGAATCCGTCCATAAAGCTATAGGCTTGCTTGTCTGCTACTCGTTCTAGGACGTGTTCAATGATAGGAAGAGGGTAGTTGTCCCTTATTGTTGTTGCGGTTACCTTCTTGAGATTCACACACACTCGTAATTTCCCATTTTTCTTGGGTACCACCACTATCGAGGACACCCAGTCCGTGTGTTCTATCTCATAAATAAATTCAACCTCCATAAGTTTGTCTATCTTTTCTTTTATCCTTTTGGCGAATGTCTCATTATACGTGTATGGACGTTGTTTGCTTGGCTTTGCATCAGACTTCAGAGGGATTGAATGTTCACAAATGTTAGGATCCACTCCCTTCAAATCTTTGTACGACCATGCAAATAAATCTCGAAATTCCTTAAGTGTTTTGATCAGTAAGTCCTCTTCTTCTCGACCTAGATCTGTGGCAATGTAAGCAGGTCGAGGATTTTCTCCTGGCTCTGCTAAGTCTATTATCTTGGCGTTCTCTGGCCCATCGTAGGACTCATTTAATTTAGGCTCCCTCATTGGTTGTTGAACCACCAATCTTCTTTCCTGAATGGTGTACTTACAATAGTGAGGAGGTACATCTATCTTTTTACTCCCATCATTAGCGTTCGTTCCATCGCTACTTTCCATTTCAGTTGTCCATACATTTTTAATTTTTTGTTTCAACTCATTGTATCTCGTTTTCCGTTCAATTTTCGTCATAATTGGACTACCACAGACATTCAGTTTTTCTGTTGCAACTCTTTTTTTTTATTTGCTGGTTTTCTTAGGTTTCAACAATCTGGACTTCAATCCTGGGTCTTCAACAACCTTAAGAAATCTTCCTGACACTTTATCCTTAGCACAATCAATAGCATGAATGTTCATAAGGAAATGTGTCTTACCCTTCAACTCTGGCATGGGTCTCAGCCTGGTTGGTGGACTGATATGGTGTCGTTTACTCTTGTATCTTTTTTGGTGTCTCTCACTTTGGTTTGGGAAGTTGTAGAAGACATCATTGTCTTGATCTTGATTGTCATCTCCCTCCGTATTTTCCGACTTCTCGTCATCCGCGTTATCCTTGTTTTCACTTTGATCAGAAGAATCATAAAATTCTTCTCCCTCCTGCTTGATTTCTGTAGTGGGGATGTCCACATAGCCCACTATCTTAATCTCAAGTTTCGTTTCTGTTTTATTGATCCTCATATTCTCAGTATCTTCATCGTTCTCGTCCTCCTCCACAATTTTGCTCAACATGTAGTATGGTATGATATCCTAGCCATTCTCATCACAAAATTTGGTGGGAGTGACTTCATTGACGCATACATCCAATGTAGCCAAAATTTGAGACCATTCTAGGGGTTCGAGCTTCTCTTCCGGAAAAGGTTCTCGTATATATGCATCATCTTCCAAGACCCTCTCTAGTGTCCTTTCATTGTGGTCAAATTCACTACATTGAGATGCCCCGCGCATCCATATCTCCTTTTTCTTACAAAGCCACGCTGGGACTTCTGATCCACTAATGGTGGATGAGTCAAATTCTTCCACCGGGGTTCTCGTGACATCATGGTAGTTATGATTTTTCATGTTTACGCGTGTAGTAGTTTCAGCATGTCTTAGATACAAATAATCATACCCCCAGTCCTGCACCATGAACGGCCTACCAAGGATAATTTCATAGTTGTTCTTCTTGCCGAAATCTACTATGGCAAAGGTATGTTCGTACTCTATGCAACAGGAAGATACCACAATTGCCTCAAGCAATCCTATAGGCCTTTCTATGTGCCCATCCACCAGTTGCAATTTCATTCTAGTTGTTCGTATTGCTGGTTTTTCCCATTTTTCCCATAGCATTTTGGTCGCAATGGCAATGCCACCTCCACTATCAAGTATTTCCTTAGTCTCTATGCCGTTATACTCAACCGGTAGGGTTGTGTTGCCATCTTCACCTTCACAATACTCTCCTACCTTGTTGAGTGGCACTGGTCTAGTGTTGACTTTCTTCGGTTCTGTGTCATTAAGCTCGGTTTCGAAGAACTTAAGAGGTCTCTTTATGCCAAATTTTTCAAGACATTTGCCCACTTCTGTCCACATGCTTGGCCTAATTTTTAACAATTCTGCCAATGTGATTGTACACTTGACCGGAGTGGTCAACAAGTCTGTCAGGATTTTAGTGTCCAATTGATTTGACCCGCCTATTCTCTGAGAAGGTACTCTTCGAATTTTTGATCTTGCCTCATAGTTCCCCATATATGATGGCAAATTTTTGAGTGATTCTGGTATGCTATCTTCGGATGCAACTGAACCATTATCCCCTTGAAATGATTTAACGTCTAAATCCCATGGAGGCTTATTCAAGTTCAGCTCCGAGAAAGGCACCGACTCAAATGTTTTTGTCTCATATTTTTCTTGAGCTTTTCGCACCGTTTCCCATAGCTCTTCAGGCCAATTTTCTTCCACAATAGGGGAATATGGTGGAAAATCTTTCAGTGATTCATCAGTGCTATTAGGTACGTCTTTTGCATCCTCTACACCCGGCAAAGATTTAACGTTTTCTATCTTATCGGGTATCCTTTGTTCAGTTTTTTGAGGTGTTTCATTGTTTGGTGGTTTGATTACTCTATCTCCCGCTTCCATAGGTGGAGGCTCCAGTAATGCTTGTGCAGTTTCAATCAGCTGTTTGCACATCTCTAGTCTATGTTTTTCTATCTCTGGATATGGATATGTCATCCACCTTTGCTCTAGAGTCTGTCTGTTCTTCAATCTTGCTTCATATGCTTGCAAGATTGCATCTAAGGGTTCATTGATCTTATCTACCAATACCGATCCTCCTGAGCTTGCACTTCTTGGTCCCTCCGTTGATTTTAAAGAGTCGAACTCTCTTTGCTGTTTAAGTTTCTCTCGAGCTATCGTTAGCTCAGCTTCTACATCTTTTTGTTTTCGCTCACGTCTAGCTTTCATTTTCTCTCTTCGTTCTTTCCAAGGATTATCACGACTGATGCTAGACTTGTTAGTCTTGATTTCTTCTTGATTTTCATCGTTACTCTTGGGCTGATTGTCATTTTTCCTTGCTTGGGCTCTTGTCAAGACCTTAACAGGAATTGGAGTTTTGTTTTCTGACCCTCCACTGGAAGGTAGCGCTCCCAGCATATTCAAGGTAGTTTTTGCTCCTTTGCTAGGGTTTTTAGGGAAATCAGGGATCAAGTGAGTAATTCCACACTCTGTGAAATATGCATTGACCCTAATGATTTCGTCATGAGGGCAGTCCCTCAGCCAATGGTCTCCACCACACTTGTAGCATGGTCCTTTAGGCTGTTGAGGTGCTCCTGGAGCTCCTCTTTGTTGGTGTGCAATTCTTTGCCCGCTCATGCCTCCGTTGGCTATGAACAAAAGTGTTCTTTCGTCCAGGCTATATCATCCTTCCCCCGCTGCCTATGCAGCAGTTGGTGGTCCTATATTTCCTATCATGCTCCATGGTTCTGGTGTAGAGGGTTCTTCCGGTGGATAATAGATAGAGTTCGCCGCATATCCATTGGGCTCGTCGTAGTATGCATTCATAGGTACCAAAGCCTTCTCATCTGACTCAGTTACTGTGGGTGTGTATCTTATGCCGACTGGTCGTAATCCTGGTAGGGGTGGTTGTTGGCCCAACACTGGTTGTGGTCTTTCTACACCTACAGGTCCTGGTAGGTTGCCTGTTTGATATCTAGGCATCGGTGGGACTTGAGGGGATGTCGCTTGAGCTTGCGGAGCATATGGTTGTTCTCTCACATATCCCTTGTTATAATAACACTCCTCCGTCCCATGGTTTGTCCATTTTTGTTCAATCGCACACCATTTTGGTTGTTTAGCTTGTGGTTTGGAATACAAGTTAATCTTTTTAAGCACTTCCTCTACAAGCTACTCTTGGCTTACCGCTACTTCTCCTTTCAGTGTTGTCTTAGCAGACTTGCTCCCACTTTGTTGCGAGGAAGAATCATCGTCAAGATCCTTGAACTCACCCTCTTTGTAGACCGCACAATTGTCCACAAGGTATAGAGCTTCCTTGGTTAAATCATTCAACGTTGTGCTCCTTTTCATATGTAAGTCCTTTTGAAGATCTGCATTCCTTAGTCCTTGGATAAATATAAGCATAAGTCTGGACTGAGTTGGCAATTCTTCCACGGGGCAGAACTTAACATATCTTTTTAATCGGAGGGCTACCTTTCGCACAGACTCTCCATCTTTCAGTTTGAATTTATGGATTTGTGAGACTGTATTATGAGCTATTCCCCTTTGTGAGAATTCCTCGATAAACTCGTCAAACACTTCCTCCATCGACTCAAAGTCTCTTCGCTCCACTGAGTCAAACCATGTAGCAGCATCATCCTCTAAGGTTAAACCGAATCCTGTAAATTGGGTAGGAAAGTCTAACACCTCTTCAACTCTAATTACACGCACAAAGGCTGTTACATGATCTCTCGGATCCCTGCTTCCCGTATATTTCTTGTTTACCCATTTTTGCACTTGAGAAGGTCTAATTCTACAATGGTCTACAAATCTCATCATGGGATCTCCCCGTCCTAGTCGATATACCTCCTCTGGTCTTATGTAGTGGTCAGGTTCCTCTCCCAATGGTGCTCCTAATCCATAATTTCTAACAGTTCTCGTGAGAGATGGTTCATCTCTCCGAACTCATTCTCGGGGTGTTCTTCCAGGCTCAGTTGACCCCTGAGTCTTTGGCTTACTCTCTCCTTGATACTGTGCATAGAGTGGTGGTTCTTGTAAATCTATTAACCCTCGTGCGGTTTGATAACCCTCTCGGGTTTGGTCTTGTTCTAATGTAGCACTCTGTCGAAGCCATGCCTGCAATGATCGCTAAGTAGCTGGTTGGTCCTGGTAGTTGGACGTCGGTTGTCGGGTAGAATGTGAGGTAGCGTCATACTCTTCCGAAAAGGGATTTGTCGACTTGCTAGGGGTGTAGGTGACTCTCGGTACTTCGTCGGGGCCATAGGTCGATGCTCTCGGAAATTTTTCCTTTTCAACCTCTTCTGGGAGAATACTTTTGTATTCTCGCCCGTATCTGTCAACAAAAACAATATCCTTCCCCATAGCAGATTCATAAGAAAATAAGTAAAGAACCTTGTCTTTGCTTAATTCGTTTGGGTAGGGTTTCTTGCATCGAAAGTAAGAGACTATTCCTTCGCTTTCATGCTTGTAGATCCCTACATTCTCATTATAGGTTGGGACCCTAGTTGTTTTCTTATCATACATAAAAAGCGCTCCAAGTCGATCAATGTTAGGAGGTGGTTCTTGGGTTTCTGAAACCATTTTCCCTTTTGCCACGTTATCCCCATATCTGTTGTAATCCTCAGGTTTACTCACTATCAGATAGTGGTTCCCCTTTTCGTCTCGGAATCTGTCTCCATCATCATAGACTCGAATTATCTCTAGTCTCTGAGCCGGTCTTTCTTCAATACAAATACACTTGCGTCCCCGATAGTCAGAATAAACTAAGGCTCCCCTCGAGTTAGTTCCTTCCAAGAAGATTATAGTGAACTTGGTTTCGTTTAAAGGATGTAGGGAGGTGCTCCCCCCTGGCATTGGTCCTTCACCATTGAAACCTCCTGGCTGTTGACTCCCCATCATGAAAAAGGACTTTTCCGACGAAGTGTCAGTATCACTACCTTCTTCAATGATTGGTGCTAATGGGTCTAGTCTCGTCTGAGTTACACTCTCTTCGGTGGACGTGGTGCTTAATTGACTTTTGACACTTTTAGCTCCCGACTTAACAAAGGCTCCTGACCTTAAATACATAAGAATGAAAGTTGGGTTGCAAACTTAAGGCTTACCTAGACTCCTTCTTCCTGTGTGGCTTTGTGATGATCTCCTTCTAGGATCTACACAAGGATGGTTAGTCTGTTCACAAGGGTTTTCCCTAAATTACCAAAAAATCTTTCTAGTATATACAGCAACCACTTAGTCAGTCTTCTGGTGGTCCAATTTCAAATATGAAATGATGGCTGGGATCTATATAGAGAGTATGTCCTAGCAGTATAGTCACAAATTGCAAAAAGTGTCTGAATCACTACTTTCTTAGTCTATCGCAATAGACTTACAATTTGCTTAGCACAAGTCAATTCAAAATTGTGACTTTACCCTTGAGTTCCAGTTACCCTCTATAGCCTATCCCTCAAATTTTATGAAGTTTGGACACTTGGGTTGGGTTTTGGTCCCCTTTTAGTATTTCAGTCAGAGCTTGATTCTCTATCTGAACCTCAGATTGACCTTCAGTGATCTAAATGGCTTGAATTTTGGTGTGTCTGCTATATAGGCCCTGATAAAGCTCTCCCTAGGGGAATTTTGAAAGAAAAGTTCCCCAACAGCAGTTTCCTTGGTCTATCGTGATAGACTTGGCACTTTCTCCATTTTTTAGCATTTTTCTCAAGTTTTCTCCACAGTTGGTTCAACCTCCCCTTGTGTAGTGCATTGACCAATTTTGGCATTGTTTGGACATTTGGTCAAAGACTTCTTGCCCTTGTCTCTGAATTCAGACTCTAAACACTAGTTTTGAAGTTTTGTGGTCAAAATGGTGTTCAAATTCACTCAATTTTTGTGAGTACCCTTGTATTGATGTGTTAAACCTGTGGTATAAAGGTTTTTTCCTTGTTGCTAGTCAATCACCACCTTCATCAGTCTATCGTGATAGACCAGGCAGAGAGCAATGGGGATTTAATTTTTTGTCTGTTTTTGCATAGTCTTGTTCCCTGTGCCCATATAAGTCTATCCCCCAAGTTTTATGAAGTTTGGACTTATTTTGACCTTAAACTCAAGCACTTCACAAATTCGACTTTTCTCTGACAATTCACAACTCTATTGCACTTGAAGTGATGCAAATTTGATGACACTTCATCTTAAACTTGTGAACATCAGTCGTACCTCATGACACAGTGAGTTTACCCTAGGCTAATGGTTATATCTCTTCTTGGCCTCTTTAGGTTCACTTAGTGTTTCCTTATGAAAATCACCTGTTTCTTTTTTGTTGGTTTTGGTCGCAGTTTTTATGTTTTCTCGAGTGTTGGATCATAAATTTCAATGTCGATTCTTTTCACCCCCTTCAAGGGTATATGGGGTGGGTTTTGCTTTCAAGGCAAGCAAACAGCCTTATTGTTTCTTCTTTTTGTTTGTTTTTTGCGTTTTTACAACGTTTTTCTACTCTATTTCTTCACAAGTATAACAAGCATTCAAAACCAAAAACCATAACTCCACATTATCCTACTTAACTAAATCTAACTAGTCGCAGACCCTCGGCAAAACACAGGCTTCCTGGCTATCCACTAGACCTCAGGATACTCTATCCTAGATCTTGTTCTAAAAGTTTAAGCTCTCTCTAGTCAAAACTAAAGTAAGCGAACCATCACACAAGTGACGTAGATCTCCCTACTTAATGTCTTGTGTCCCCGGCAACGGCGCCAATGTTTTAGGGTAGAACTTCTCCCCTATTCATACTCACGAGCACGACACAAACAACATACTTATCATCCAATGACACGACTAACCCGTAGGTGCACGTAGGCAATCTCGTTAGCTTGTCAGGCTGAGACCAATCTACACATACGCACTTTTATGATGCATCAATCACTAATCCTGGTAGAATGCAACCCACTCTATCCCTAAACGCTCACAACACCGTTTACACTTCCAATGAACTCGGAATCGCATCAAACTTACTAGGCACCATCCTCTCACTAGGATATACTTACCTATAAGTCTAATCTCACCAGATTTGAACCCTAGTTATCTCGAATACAGTCGCGATAGACTAACAGGTCATAATCCAAAAGTGGGCGAAACTTAAGTTTATGAGTATCTATGTGTAGCTAATCTCTTTCTCATTCCATAAAGCACTTGATTATTGAAAACAGACACTGTTTGTGCTACTTACAAGCAAAACAAGCTCGAGGAAGGATTGATCGCGATCAGGTGAATGTATGGCATGGGCACGTAGCTTTTGGAAAGACTACCGCGATGGTGTGGTCACGTCGTGAATCCGGTGAGGGAGAAGCGCGTAGCGAAGAGGATAAGACACAATCACTCTCTCTCTCTCTCTCTCTCTCTCTCTCTCTCTCTCTCTCTCTCTCTCTCTCTCTCTCTCTCTCTCTCTCAGACTCGTACGACACAGAATTAATATTCAAATGTTTTTCAAAAATGGTTCTAAGGTGACTTTTATACTTTAGTCACCTTAGCTCAAAAATGTACATGGAGTTCTCTTACTCCTTATTACAAAGCGGGAACAAATCTGAGTCCTGACTAACTGATTAATCTTTACATAACCCAGACGAATGGATCAAAATGATAAGACATCTTTGACATAAAATGGGAATTTGATATGCTTTACAAGATGGGCTCATTACAACAGTTGGACAAATGGGGCTCCAACAGCCCGTTAGGGTTTTCACCATGTATTGAATACTTATTCTCTTGCCTGCCTTCAAGCCTGGCAGCTTCGGATAGTTTAGCCAAGTAGGTTGGCTTCTTTGCAGTAGCTCATGGGCCTTCCACGTCCATATCCTTGGTAGAGGGCAGAAACTTAGGTTATCTCTGATGACTTTGGGTGCCTCTACCAAATGGATTAGATATTGTGGATACTTTGTTAACCATGCCTTTCTCCACCTGGGTTGAGAGTCGACTATCAACTTTACCCCTTCAGGCTTGGAGATGTCTGCAGTGTACAGTGGCACTGTTGACTCTTCTCTGATTCTTTTGTTAATTGTGGCGGCTTCGTACTTTAGCAAAGGATATGGGAGAGAGGGCTGTAGCCATTCACGGCGAAGGTTGTTGGAGTCTATCTTCTAAATGGTCATTGATTTAAAAACCCTCTGCTCCCATTCCAAAACTTCTTTGGCCATTTCTCTGATTTCTGCTTCTATGGCCTTGCGCAGCTTCTCTTCTTCTTCTTGTGTCAGATCTTGTGGCTCTTGAGAGGGTCCTACAAGGATTTCCTCTTGCATGGGTATGTCCACAGAATCTGCCACATTCCTTCCATGGCTGCTGGCCCAGTGTTGAACTGCTCTTCTGTCTATTGGCCTCTCAGCTATTCTATTTGCTTTTGGAAGGTCTGCTTTTCTTCTTCAGCTTTCTCTCCCATGTTCACAAGGAGGTCGTTCAAATCGGCATTTATCTTCTCCACCTCCTCGAGCTTCCTCTTGATGGTTTCTAGCTCATCTTGCATTGCCTTGTTCTCTTCTTCAATGCAGGTTTGCATGACCACTGACCCTTCAGCCATCATCAGCCTCTGCTTTTTTTCAAAGTTCAACTCCTTTTGGAGCTCTTTCATTTGTTCTTCATAAATCTGACTCTCTGAAGTGGTGTGAGTTGAGCTAGTAGCTCTGACTCTGGCAGGATATGCCCGTAGTCGTTGGATGGTTTGATCTTTAACTTTTATCTGGTCCTTGAGCTCAATGACCTCATCCTGGCTAGCCTTCTGCTCTATCTCAGCCTTCTTTTTGGCATTCCGCATGGCTTCCACTTCCTTGGACTCTTCAACAAGTTATAGGGTTAGGTTGTCCCTTTCCCTTTCTTCATCTGTCAATGTCTTGCTGAGTTTTCGATATTCTTCTTTGGCTCCTTGCAGTCTTTGAGCTGCTGCCTGATTTTCTCTTTCCATTTCCTGGCATCTTAGCAATGCCTTTGCCAGACTGGCTTGCAGCTCTGCTTCTCTCTCTATATTCCTTTGGCTTTGTTTTTGTAGAGTGTCGACTTCAGACTTGATCTGCACTTCAGTGGCTTTGAGATTAGCCATCTCACTTTCTGTGGACATTGATTGTGCCCTGAGCCCAGTTAGCTTGGTCATCACCACATCCCAATCATTGGTGGGTGGCTGCAGGTCCACTGTATCAGTGGCCATCTCTTTTAGCTCCACTAACCGCAGGCTCTGCATTTTCTCTTTGGGCCCTGTGCTTGCCAAGTCAAATGCGACTGTGGTTGCCTCTTCTTTTGAATATCCCGCAGCTAGAAGATCAAGAAAAGTGTTATACCTTGCTTCATTTGGCTATGGGGCTGCTCACTTTTGGGCTTAGCTTCTTCTTTTTGCTCTTGTTCTTGGCTCTGTTCTTGCCTTGAATCTTCTTGATCTTCAGGTTTGTCTAGCTCCTCCTTCTGTTGAGTTTGTGGAGGGCTACAAGGAGGTGGTGATGGCGGTGGGTTAGACTCCGGGCTGGACGGTGGAGTTGTTGGCTTTTTCTTGAATTCCCTATCCGCCTTTGTCTTCCTCTCTCTCTCTCTCTCTCTCTCTTGGCCTTCCTGATCTTCTAGCAGTTGCCGTCAGACTTCCTCCACTTCTGCCTCTGTAAATGGTACATGTGGGATATTTTCTGCCGTGGCATCCAGAATCTCAGAATTCTTAATATAATCTTCAAATCTATCTCTGTGCACCCTTCGGGAAGATCCCGACATTGCTTCTAGTGACGGCTTCCATAGCTCGCTCAAATCTCCTTTGAGGGTTGTTTCGGCTCTGAAACTTTCCATTAGCCGCTCTAGCCGTGCCGCCTTCTGTGATTTTGTCTCTTTGACCGGCACTTGGACACTCTCTTTCTTTCCTTTCTTCAACTCTGGCTGCTCCTCTTTCACGGTTTCTAACCAGCGTTTCAACCTTGTGGCCACCCTTGGTGCTTTGGGTTGTTCATCTTCCTTATCTTTCTTGAGCCTTAGCCAGTCATTTTGTGACGGAGGGTCAAGCCATCTTCCCTTGGCGTGTAATGCCCCATAAACCACTTTCATAATTAACTCACCTGGCACAATGTAGGTGGGGTTCTTGTTGCCCATCTTCACCAAATTATCATGTATATAAGCAGCATAATTGATCACCTTCGGCTTGCTCTTCTGCATTGCTCAGGTGAATGTTGTGGCAATTGCTCCAAGCGGCATTCTGTACTTTTGTGGCCTCTTTGTACACATATGGAAGTACTGGTTGTAAAGCTAGCTCATGATTGCCACTTTAGGGTTGGCAATGTCTTCAAAGGTGTAGTTGCCTTTCTTTTCTGTGTACACCTTTACTTTTTCTCTTCTTTTGGTTACACTATCCCCTTTGTTGGAGAGGTCTAGTGCAACTGCCACTACTTTCTCTATGATTACAATCTCCGTGTCTGGCTTGCCCTGCAGATCCGTAACTCTGGCCACTCCATCTTCTTTGATTGTAGTCACAAACTCCCATACTCTTTTTATGTCAATTCTTGCCGGCACAGCTTCAAAATAATTGTGGAGATCTATCTTCTCCAGGTACTCTGCCATCTTGCTTCTGGCAAACTCATTGAGCTCCCACGATAGCATGGGTAGCTCTATTACATTTCCTTCGGTGTCTTTGAACGCGCCTTGGTAGATCTTTAGATCATTTGACTCTAGCAAGTCCTCTTGGATCCACGTGCTTAGTTGGCTTTAGAGTTCCTTCCGGTATGACGAACGGCTCTACTTCTTCCAAGTAATCTTTTATGGTCATCCTCTTCTTCTTTGCCGGTGATTTTGCGGCTGCCATAGATCCTATTGCACTCAGTAGTCCGAAGTTAGCTTTTTTTCCATATCAGCTGAGAAACTGAGTTTTAATTATCCAAATGACTTGAAAATTGAAAATAAAACTTAAAAGGAACTTGGGAGACTGTGCATGTGCTCACAGTATGATTATGGCCAAAAAAAATTATTTAGACATCCTACGCGTAGGATGTCTTTTTCATCAGATTTTGGTGATACTTGGCATGCTGGTGGTCCTTGGCTTGTGCAACATGGCTATATGATTGGAATTGGGTGTGGGCATCAAAATGTGCATTTTTGGGCAGATTCAGGCTTTAGGATCACAAATTGGGTAGGATGTCTGCAACAAGTGGCAAATGATATCCAAATGGGTTGAAATTTGATATATAGGCTCCTTGCACCATGGTAATGGCTCTCATGATGTCTTTTCTTGCACAGAAGGTTAATTTTAAGCTGGAGACTACCTACACGTAGGATGTCTATTTCATCGAAATTGCCTGGGATTTGTTCTGTGGGTAGCTCTTGGCCTGTGGAACATGGCCATGCTCTTGGATTTTGATTTGGACAAGATTTGGTGTTGGTAAGACCCTGTGGAGTGTTTTTGGGCTCAAAAAGTGTATCTTGGAGGTGTTGGGGGTCAAAAATTATTAGAATGGCTTCAAACTTGATATATGAGCTCTTGAAGGTGATATGAATAGACTTGGAATGCAAAAACACCCTCTGTAGGCCAAAAATGTCATTTAGACATCCTACGCGTAGGATGTCTACTTCATCATTTTTTTGCAAGTGACCACACAGATTGGTTGGCAATGTGCCCATGAATGTATAGTGCAAGTTTCATGTGATTTGGACAAGTTTTGATAGGTCTATGACCCATTATTGCCTCTATGCCCTGACTTTGCATTTTTTCATGCATATGAGGTCAATTTTGGTCCAAATGTGATGACACTTGGTGGCTAGCATGTAAAGGCTATTCAAAAAATGTGTGTGATGAGAAATGTTGGGTTTTGTTTCCATAAATGGCCTTGAGACATCCTATGCGTAGGATGTCTCCTGATGAAATTTTTATAGAAACTGCTACTGGTTCCTGCCCTTAGTCCCCCTCTGAGTCCCTTTTAAGCCTAATTTCAACAAAAAAGTCAAATGGATAGAAAGTAACTCCCTGTGTGGATTTCAGAGCCTCCGAGCCGTTTTCTGACTTTTGGAGTGCTTTTTGGCGCAATGAAATTTCTTGATGTTGGTCTCTATAGCTTCCCGATCCCTTGGGGATCCTTGCCGTATGGTTTTTGTCGACTTTGGCTTCACCGGAGCTCCATTTGGCAATTTTTCGCTCTAGAAGCACCCATTGTTGCGTTTACATGTCTTCGATGACTTGTGGTGGTCTATCACCATAGGACTTGGTTGTTGATGGTCTAGGAAAGCCGCTCGTAAAGTTTGGTGGCAAACGGACATGCGGTTTGGCTACGAGAGCTATTTGACGCTTTGTGTGTCTGATGCCGTTTCTGAAGTTTAGTGCCGCTTCGAGTCACCTTTTGGTCATGTGGGCTACATAGACTTGTCGAGCATGTCGAGATGCTCCTACCCATGAATTTTGGTAGCATTTGGGTGCCTCTCCGTCGATTTCCCATTTGGTGGCGGCTTACGGGGCTGTAGGAATTAGGGTTTTTCCCGATGGTTTTCTACTGCCTTTGGGCATCCAAGACTGGTCTCCATGCTAGGGTAAGCTACCGATGAAGTCTCATTGCTTTTGGGTTAGTCGTTAGGTGGCCACTTCTACTTGTAGGTCTCTACTGCCCGCTTTCTGTGTGAACCCTACGCTAGTTTTCGCGAAAAAACGACAAACATGCGCGAAAAGCTCAAGGTGGTGAGCCTACCTCTCATGTCTGAAGCTCGGCGGGTAGTCGTGCGCGTCGTAGAAGCTGCTGGCAGTTCCGTTCGCTCTAGGTGACAGAAGCTCTCTCTCAAAGGTCAATAGTGGAAATGAGCTTAAAATGAAGTGAAAATTTCTTATAATGGGGGCCCCCGAACCACTTTTCATGACATTTGACATGTGCTCCCAACTTCTTGCGAGATGCGGTTTAGGCTCAAAAATTTCTTGATTTAGACTTCATTTGCCCTGTTTACCAGAAATTTGACATTTCGGTCAAAATCTGGCTAAAACACGCTTTCCGCTTCAGTCTCATAATTGCACCCCCACTTTACCATAGGTTGTCCTATAGTCACTGATCATCCCCATATTTTTTGTTTTTCATTACGATCGTTTTTCACCTGCTTTTTGTATTTTTGAAGTTTTCTTGCTGAAAATTAGCAAAATTGAAAGGAAAATAGCAAATCAAACCCAAAAAATCCCCAAAAATCATAATAAATCAAAAACATCAACGCAAAACATTATATACACTCACATGCAATTTTTATGGCCGGATTTCTCCGTTTTATTAATATTTTGCCCGAAAAATGGCTATTTTTACTTATATACACACCCCTAGGGGCTTGATTTGGCATTTGGCCCCATATACTTGTAGATTCATGCTGTATAAGGTCATATGTACTTGGGTTAGTACAGAAAATTTTGCAATCAAACAACAACCCTTCAAAATAGTCGAAAAACATGCCCTTTTTTGCTCTTTCTGCCATTGGGTCCGCATTTGAGAATGCCTCCCCCCCTCCTAGCTGGAGTCCTCCCGGACGACAAGGTGTCGCCTCGGAGTAGGTACCGTGCATGGGGTGAAAAATCTGTGCTAATGCTTGGCCGTGTAATGTGGCCCTATTTTATGCATACTCGGTCAATGCATGGAAAAATTAATGATGTGCAAGAGAAGGGTATAAGCATATGCTTATTGGCATTCACCGTCGAGGTTTTCTGTTTTCTTTGCAAGTAAAAGTTGTAACTCTACTGCTCTTTGCTTGATTTTCTTTCTTGCAAAAGTCGCTTGCTTTGTCGCTACTGTTGCTGGGGTCATAGTTGTCTCCTTGGAGAGAATTTTCGTGGCGGAATTGGCCGTAGACGTGGTCTCTTTTTCTTTCCATGTGTAGCTTTGCCTTGCCGATCTTTGTAGGTTTATTGCTACTACCTTGGTTGCCATTGTTTTGTTGCTGATTGGCACCCACATAAATCGGTTTGCCGGTTTCATATGCAGTTGTCTGCCTTTTAATGTTGCTTGTACTGAAGGGGGTTCCTGTTGCTTCTGTTTCGGTATCCAGATGCGAGCCGTATTTGAGTTGTTGTTGAGCATTGTCTTTGGGATCCATATTTGTTTTATTCCCTTGGTTTTTGGTTGAACTATCTGCTTTGATTGAATTCTTCTGTTGTATTGTGGTTTGTTTGCCATGTCATTTCTATCTTTCCGCACCCATACTTGTTTGTCTCGTGTTGGTAACCTTGTTTAGCCTGGGTATCGTGTTCTTCGTTAGTGGCACCCTTCCTTTTGGCTCTTTATCCAGTGATTGCATCTCTAGCAACTGATTACTCCAGGGTTGCTGAGCAAAGGCTACCACGTGTTGTTCTTGTGCATGCTGAATTTTGACTGCATTCGTATTCCAATCTATCTGCATATTGTACTCTTTTTTCCAAAGTTTTCCTAACAACATGGGGTGTTGTGTGATTTCATCCTTGACCACATAAAATTTTTGTGGGTAAATATATGGATGTACTTGTACATGCAATATAGTCCAGCCCAATGTTTTAAGTGAATGTGATGTACTACTTTCTAGGACTTGTGGAGTAGGATGAAGTTGACATGTGGGCTTGAGCTGTTTGTATAATCTGTAAGAGATCAAATTTCTTGAGCTCCAGAATCAAGAAATGCCGTCGATTCAACTTGATTGCTACCCACTTTGACTGCAATTATTGGCTCCACTGTGTCTTCATCAAAATTCGTTAGTCGAATGGCATTGATTCGCAACAGTGATCCACATTGTTGTTGTTGTCGTAGAAGCCTTCTTTTTGCAATGCGTTCTTTTGCTTCTGCTTGAGCTTCTTCTCGTACCCTCTGTTTCTCCTTCATTCGTTGTTTTTCTTGATGGATTTGTTGAAGCATATCCTGTGTTAGTGGTAAATGATATTTCTTTAATCGACATCCACTAATCCAATTTGGCATTTCTTCACCTGCTAATGTAGCAAGCTTGACAGCTTCGCTTTGTGATAGGTCACTAATCACAAAGGGTCCCATCCCTTGCTTTTTAAGTTTCTTGGCATGTTGCTTCAAGGTATAAACAAGTACATAATCACCTATTTTGAACTCTTTCGTGCGCACATGCTTGTCAAAAAACTCCTTTTGTCTTCTCTTTTTAGCATAGATAAAAGCTACAGCTCTCAAGAAAAGTTCATCTAGCTTTTCAAGATCATCTATTCTTGAAGAGAGCTCATGCCCTGTCCATTCTAAACGTTTCGCTACTCGTAGAGTTGGAATTAAAAACTCTATGGGAAATATAGCATTTAGACCAAACACCATGTTGTAAGGTGTTGTTCCTATCAATGTTTTGTAAGCTACCCTGTATGCCCATAGTGTTGAATGTAGCTGCTGATCCCAATCTGTTCTTGACTCTGATACAATTTTAGTGAGAACCATGCATAGTGTTTTATTTGTGGCCTCAGCTTGTCCATTTGCCTGTGGATGATATGGAGCAGATTTCCATGTATGACCATGAACTCCTCCAGTAGATATTCAATGACTTCATTAAGAAAATGTGTTCCTCGGTCACTGACAATTTCTATTGGTAAATCGTATCGTACAAAAACATTCTCATACAAAAATTGTGCAGTGGTTCGTGCATCTGCTTTTTGTGTTGCCTTGGCTTCCGTCCATTTCGTGAGATAGTCCATAGCCACAATGATATATTGGGTATGGGTGCGATATACAGAGGGTGAAATAGGTTCCACAAAATCAATGCCCCATTTTGCAAGTGTCCTCGCTCCCATCATTGGCCGTAGTGGCATCTCATCTCTCTTTATCGGCATCTTGGTGTGCTAACATGTGTCACAACGCTTTACAAACTCTTCAGCATCCATATGTAATGTAGGCCACCATATTCCTGGGGTTAAGACAATTTTTTCCGTCTTATCGCCTGAAAATGGCCTCCACTTATTCCGCCATGTGCGTGTTCTAGAATCAGTAGGTATTCACTTTCACTTGCACAGATTCTAAGTTGATTGTCCTTTCCTCACTTATAGAGTTGGTTCCCAATTAACTGAAAGTCACGAGCCTCTAGCTCTATAGCCCTTTTCCGTGCTCTTGTTATGTTTTCAGGAAACGTCCTTGTAGTTAAGAAATCAATGATATATCGACTCCATACAGGTGCAATGTTTACCTAAACAATGTCGCGTGATCCACTGGTCGTTTGACACTACATATAGTACAATTGGTAACATAAGCATGTGTGTTAGCATACATAGTTGGCCATTAAACCCTTAACAGTTTCAGTCTCTGGTGTGTTTTCACTGTTGAAAATGAAATGCACAATCTTGGACATGGGCTTCTTCGAGATAACACTCGAATTCCTCCCGATTTATACATAGTCGTAGAATTTGGTCAGATCCTAGATGATACGGCCGTCCTGCAATCAACTGGAAGTTTTTTGTTTGTCAAATTGTTTGTTGTTTGGATCTGTCTTCCGTGTTATCAAACCTACCTCCAAAGGAAAGAATGCTAACAATTTCCTGAGACCATTTGGGTATCATTTCAATATTGAAAAGATAATCATCTGGTATGTCATCATCTACTCCTTTAGGAGCTTCCCCGTTGTGTAGCCTTGAAAGATGATCCGCCCGTAGATGAGTTTTACCCTTTTTGACTACCACTGTGAAATCAAACTCTAGAAATATAATAAACCAGCGTACAATCCTCCCAGTATTGCATGGTTTATTAACAAGATACAAAAGAGCTTGATGATCTGTGAAGAACACAAATTTGTTTGCGAGCAAATAATACCAAAATTTCTTTACAGCATAAATCATTCCTAACCCCTCTCTTTCAGTGGTTGTGTAGTTCTTTTCAGCACTATTTAACTGTCGACTTGCGTAACAAACTAGAAAATCCATTGTTCTATCTCCAGGTTGAGCCAGAATACTCTTGATTGCATATGCAGATGCATCAATGTGAACATGGAATATCTTTTCCCAATCCAGTGCTTTAAGTACAGGTGCTGATACAAGGTTTTCCTTCAGCTTTTGGAATGAAGTTTCACACTCCTCGATCCATTCGAAATTGACTAACAAACGATACAGAGGTTATGCAATGACTGCATACATATATATGAATCTTCGATAATATCCACAGTGTGCCAAGAAGGATTGCACTTGTTTCATATTAGTAGGCCTGGGCAGGTCTACTATGACCTTGATTTTGTCTAGGTCTGTGGTTATGTCATTTCTTGAGACAATGTGTCCTAAGATGCGGCCTTGCCTAACCATGAAAATACACTTTTTCGGGTTAAGGCAGATTCGATATGTTCTGCATTTTTCAAATACCTTTTGCAAATGGTCAATATGTTCCTCTCGTAGAAGAGAGTGTACACAAAGATCGTCCATGTATATTTCTAAGAATATTCTCAGGTATTCTTTGAACGTATGCGTCATTAACCTTTGAAAGGTAGCTGTGGCATTAGTTAAGCCAAAAGGCATAACTCTATACGCATATATTTTCCATTATGTGACAAACGCTGTTTTGTGTTGATCCTCTATTGCAATTGCCAGTTGGTTGTATCCTGAAAACCCATCTAGAAAGAAATAAGCCCGTTTCTCGGCCACCCTCTCAAGTACATGTTCTGTGATCGCCAAGGGATAATTATCCCTTATGGTGGCTGCATTTACCTTTTTGAGGTTTACACACACTCGCAGTTTTCCGTTCTTTTTGGGGACTACCACAATGGGTGACACCCAATCTGTATGTTCGATTTCATAGATGAATTCAGCATCCATCATCTTGTCAATCTCCTCTTTGATTCGTTTAGCAAATGTGTCATTATATGTATAAGGACGCTGTTTGCTAGGTTTGGCATCTGATTTCAAAGGAATTGTATGTTGGCATATCGATGGATCAACTCCTTGGAGGTCTTTGTAGGACCATGCGAACACATCTTTATACTTCTTGAGAAGTTGTGTTAGCCGTTCTTCTTCTTCAGGCTCTAAATCGGTTGCTATATAGACCGGCTGAGACTTTTTACCTGGTTCAGCGAGGTCTATCTTTTTTGCATTTTCCGGCCCATCATAAGATTCTTGGTTTGTTCTTTCCCTGACTGGTGGTGTCATTATGATTTTTCTGTCGTGGATGGTGAATTTCCGATAGTGTGATGGTACATTCATGTTTCCCTTTTCTGACTCCCCTTTACCATCACTATCTTCCTCAGTAGTCCATACCTCTTGTAAAGACCGTTTTAGTTCTTGCTATTTCTGTTTATGCTCCAATTTGGTCCACTCTGGGTCTTTTGTTGTTTCTGTTTTTTATTTTTGAGGTTTTTGTGATTTTGTTTCTGTTTTAGCTTTCCATACTTGTCTTATTTCCTCTCGCGTTCCTTCCCCTTGAACTTTTGAGAATCTTCCTGATATTTGATTTTTTACACAGTCCTCTGCTTTTACAAGCATTAGATAGTGAGTTTTATCTTTTATCTTGGGCATCAGGTTCTCTCTCACTTTGTTTTCTTCTCGTTTCCTCCTATAGTGTTCTTGGTGTCTAGGGGACTGATTAGAAAAATCATAAAACTTAATATTCTCTATTTTCTCCCCACGCTTGAGCTTTCTGAACACTCATTATCTGCATCGTTATTTACCTCCAGATGCTCAGAGGAGTTATAAAACTATTCTTGTTCTTGTGGTTCTACCATCTCATCTCCTCCTGGTATAAGCTTACCATGTAATATGATAGCACATCATAGCCATCCTTATCGCAAAATTTTGTTGTTGGACTATCTGTAATGGTACAGACATCCAATGTTGCTAGTATGTGTTCCCATTCTAGAGGTTCCAAGGCATCTTTAGGAAAAGGTTCCGGAATATAATCCTTGTCCTCAATCGCTCTTTCTAAGACGCATTCCTCTCTTTTTAAGCTCCCACAATGTGAAGCTCCGCACATCCATAGCTCTTTTTGTTGTCCTAACCATGCTATGAGTTCTGACCCTGCAAATGTAGCTAAATCAAACTCTTCCACTAGTGTCTAGTTCACATCCTTGTAACTATGGTCTTTCAAGTGTATTTTGGTTGTTGCCTCGCCATGTCTGAGGTATATGTGGTCGTAAGCCCAATTTTGGACCATCTTTAATTGTCTCATGAATGGTCTTCCCAAGATGATCTCGTAATTGTTCTTTTTGTTGAAATCGACTATTGCAAATATATGCTCATACTCGATTCCGCATGAGGTGACAATCAATTTTTCTAAGAGTCCTAGAGGCTTCTCCATGAACCCATCTGCTAATTGTAATTTCATTTGGGTAGCTCTCAAAGCTGGTTTTCCCCATTTTTTCCAGATTTCTTTGGTGGCGATAGTGACTCCTGCTCCACTGTCAAGAATAGCTTTGGAAACTACTCCTTGGAATTCTACTGGTAGCGTGGTGTTTCCATCTTCTCCCTGGCAATACTCTCCAAACTTGTTTAAAGGTATTGGCCTAGTGTTTAGTTGAGGCCTGTCCAATTCTCTGATCCCTTCCTGAAGCTTCGAGGTGGGGTCTTTCACTCCAAATTTTTCTAGGCATTTGCCTACTGTGGTCCACATGTTTGGTCGTAACCTTAGGAGTTCGGCTAATGTGATTGTGCATGCCACCGGAGTGGACAATAACTCAATCAACCCTTGTGAATCCATCACTCTGTTAGAAGAAAGTCTTTGAGATGGGATTGCTCTCACCTCAGACTTGGATTCATACTCTCCTAGGTAAGAGGGTAGAGTCTTCAACGAGTCTGGTTGGCTGTGCCCCGAACTAAATGATCCCTGGTCTCCCCCTTGTGAATGTATATCAAAGTTCATTTGTGATCTTGCCTCAAATTATTCAATAGGAGGTAAGATCTCATTTTTCTCTTTTCTTGACCTATTCATGTGGTAACTCACCGTGTTAGCTTCGTTGGCCTCACGGATTTGCTTCCACAGATCATCTAGACCGTTACAATCCTTACACATTTCTAGCAATGTTTTAGGCTGGAACCCGTTGTGAGCGGGATGGAAACACACACAACACCTCTATAATGACCCGACACACACTCTTGGGATGATACACACACACATTATGGGGCACCACTCGGCTTACACAACCAGCCTGGCCGAGACAGGAAACACACAGACGGAGTGAGAAGAGAGAGATTTCCCACTTGCCCACTCAACACTCACACATACACACTCACACACACACACACACACTCAATTCAGCTCAAAGGAGGAAAATTGTTGTTGTTTAGACTCAATGAAGCTCAGCCCAACACCAATGGGGCAAATAGTTTACACAGTATTGAGGAAATACACCAGATACAACCACAAAGTTAAGAAGAGGCTTCACTCACTGGAGAAGATTACACAGAAAAATAGCAGAAACTATGTGATCAATTTGGCAAAATGGATAGCGTCATTGCGTCTGGAACTCCCAAAAACCCCACCCTGCAATGTCGCAGTGCTCAAATCCGACCCCGGATGAGCAGTTTAGGGCCAAAAAATGCTCCAAAAACAGCAAAAACACACTTGCGGTTGTTCCTCCTCTCTTCTCCACGTTTTTTCTGGTCTTCTCTCTTTTTTTTCAGTTCCCACACTTATCTTTATTAGTTGGGCACCCTTGTCCTTTTAGATGACCTCAAACGGACCCCGAACATGCCAAAAACTAACCTCGTAGTGCATAATTGTCACCTTTTTGCATCATCAGCACACCTGGCACTCATTTCTTTTCAATAATGCATCCCGCCACCATGTGGAGTGGCCCCAAAAAGTGGTCCTCATGATTACCTTTCTGCCTAATTATCACAAGAAAACACCCACGTTGTGTCCGTACTCATCCACGTGCAAGTATTGACCCCGTTCGGCCTCCTGCGCCACTAGATGCCATCTGACGCACTTGCTTACCTCATGTCGTCGGCCCGTGGATAGCTTCCTCGAGAAGTTTTACGTGATAACAACTCCTCTTTATTATAGAAAAAACACAGTGGTACTGGTAATAGTGAAAATCGATACACTATGTACACCCTGTCCTACCTGTACACATGTGGGCCCCACGTAACCACCTGGCTCTGAAAAATGGGCAATTCTTTATTTGATGCACCATGCATGTATATGTACATATGTGCAATCCCTTGCTCCAAAAAGCTCCTGACATACTTTGCCCATCCCCTAGCCTGCTAGATCATTCATGATCAGCAGCAGCAAAAAGCGATATGAGACTCGCAGCGTCACAAGTCTCCTCATCCTTCACCAACACTGCTTGATCCACAGACAGCTCATCCTGCTCGACCATCATCAACCTGGCATGATACAATTTAAGACGCAATCTATTTACCCTTGACTTATGTAGAATCCCATCCAGGTTAGCCAACTGATATGTACCATTTGGAAAACCCTCCACTACCTTGAAAGGGCCTTCCCACTTAATCTGAAACTTCTTTTGGAAGGTGTTGTCCAGCTTACTGTTGTAACGCAAAACCAAGTCATGTTTCTTGATACCCTTACTTTTGACCTTTTCATTTATCTTTGCCAAAGTCTTATCCTGCATCTGCCCATAATGCTCCAATGCGCTCATCCTATCCAACTGAACCTCTTGTAACTGCAAGAGCCTCTCTTTGAATGCATCACTAGGCAGCCCAAGAAACTTCTCTAACATCTTGACCGCAGGAAACTCTACCTCCACAAGCAATAGTGCTTCCTTTCCATACACCAAATGAAATGGAGTAAACCCTGTACCTATCTTCACAGAAGTACGGTAAGCCCATAATGCACTAGGAAATTCCAAATCCCAATTCTTTCCTTGGTGCTCTGTCACTTTCGAAAGAATCTGTACCAACTCACCATTGAATCTTTCATTTAAGCCATTACACTGTGGGTAATAAGGAGTGGTATGCTGGTGCCTAATCTTCATCTTTGCACATAAAAAATATAGCAGTTGAGCTCTAAAGCCAGGCCCCTTATCTGAAAGTAGCTCCAGTGGCACCCCAAACTTGCAACATATTTCATCATACACAAATTTTGCCACATCCTTTGCAGTGATCTGTTTTACTGCTATAGCCTCTCCCCATCTAGATAGATAGTCCATTACCGTCAAAATATAGTTTTTGCCCCTGCTTGTGATAGGTAATGGGCCTATTGCATCAATCCCCCACTTTTCAAACACATCAAACGCCATAATGGTTTTTCGTAGCTCTGGCTTCAACACTCTCTTCCCAAATACTTGACACCTATTGCAAGACCTACACCAATGGTGAACATCCTTGTGCAAACTAGGCCATACATACCCCTCTTGCAAGATCTTATGCAAGGTTATCTTTAGAGCAAAATGTCCACCACATGCGCCTTCATGATTCTCTTCCAACACTCTATAAAGCTCCTCCCACCAAGGTACACGTCTCAACACGAGATCAGCCCCTTTCATGTATAAGACATCACCAATCAATTTGTACCTATATGCTCTACGCACAAAATCATACTTCTTAGACTTCTGAATCTCCTTTGGAATGATTCCTGTTAGCAAAAACTCCTCTTCTTGAGCCAAACTTTCCTGACCATGGTAAAGAGGTAAGTTGGTCCTCAACACAAATAGCTCCCCAATCATGCCTTGAGCCGCTTCATGTGCCTCCCCATTTAGAGCACGTTCAATGTGTCTGATGCTCCATGCTTCAAACTTTTTTAACAGGCCTTTAATTCTGAAACACATTTCCTTCAATGAGCCATTCTTGCTCTTCCACACACCCAGCACTTGCTTCACCACTAACAAGGCATCACCTTTTATGCTCAACCTTCTAACCCCATGCTTCAAACATATGTGTAATCCAGCTTCCAACGTAGCAGATTCAACCTCATTGTTACTATGCGCATCCAACTTGAACCCTCTCTTGCATACTAGCTTCCCCTCTGGATCATAAATTGCTATACCCCCTGAAGCTGCATCATGGCTCTTTCTGTATGAACCATCAAAGAACAACACATGTGCATTGATGATCTGTGGCACTTCTTCAACTACCTTTCTCACCACCTCTTCCTTAACAATAAGGGGATTCTCCTTGTAGGTCAACAAATCAGCTATGGTAGCCCTTGTACTGTCTTCCACTAGGAAAGAGAACTCAAACTCTTGCAGCTCTATTACCCATTTCTTGACCACATTTGACATGTTAGTGCCATTAATTAACTGTGGCAAAAAGGCATAACTCGTCAAGAAAACAAAAGTTCGTGGTAGCAAGTAATGATGAAATCGTCGACAAGCAAATATTACACTAGCCATCACTAGCTCTACTTCTGAGAACTTTCTCTCCGCTACCAACTTCACTCGGCTTGCACAATACACTGGCCTCATATAATGGCTTCCCTTCCCCTTTTGCAATAGCATGGCTCCAATGGCATCATCCCCTACTGAGAGATTTACATAAAAAACTTTCTCCCAATCAGGAGCCTGCATGGCTGACAACCCCCCTAACACCTCTTTCACCTCTTGAAACACTTCTTCACACTTGTCATCCCATTGCAATGGATCATGCTTTGCCACTTGTTGTAATGGATAAAGAATCTGAGAAGACAATGGAATAAACCTTGCCATGTACTTCACTTTATGTATAAAGGTTGCCAATTGCTTCGTACTCGTAGGTGATGGAAGAAGAATAATAGACTTAACCTTGTCTAGATCAGCCTCAATGCCATTTTCTGACACCATGTGGCCCAATAACTTCACCCTTGGCTGTGCTAGATGACATTTCTTTGGATTTAGTTGTCCTCCACATTCATCATATCGAGCCAATACCATCTACAGCTTCTTTTGGTGTTCAGCCCTACTGCTATAAACACAGAAGTCATCCATAAAAGCTTTAACACAACTACCAATGAATGGTTCCAACACCCAATTTTCTCTCTCTTGATAAAAGGAAGGTCCATTTGACAACCCAAATGGCAATACTGTGTAGAAATAGCAGCCCCATGGCGTAATAAAAGTGGTCTTTGTGCAGTCTTTAAGAGCAATCTTCAATTGAAAATAGCCTGAAAAACCATCACACACATTGTACCTCTCATAACCTGCCACTGAATCCAAGATCTGATCGATGAATGGAAGAGGATATGGGTTCTTCTTAGTGGCTGCGTTTAAGGGTTTAAAATCTACACAAATTCTCCACTTTCCATCCTTCTTTGGACTGACCACTACTAGACTCACCCATTCTGTGGTCTCTACTGGAACTATGAACCCTGCCTTCAATAACTTGTCCACCTCTACCCGCAAGGCTTCCATTTGCTCTTGACCCATCCTTCTTAGACTTTGCCGCACTGGCTTAGCACCTTCTTTCATCTCTATATGCATCTCTTCGCCCTTGAACCCTTTGATCTCTTCATATGAAGTAATGAACAAATCAGGAAAACTAGCCAGCATGTGCAAATATATATCCTTCTCCATAGCTGAGAGGTCTCCACTGATCATTTGTGTCATCAATTCCTGCTTCTTTGACAAATCAACCTTGGTTTGTATCAGCCCTTCAATCACTTCATAAGTCCTTTCACTTTCATCTTCAACCTCATTCGCAAATGCAACTAAACCAAACTCCTGGATTTCTTTGTCCATCAAAAGAAATGCAACATCAGCATCCTCATCACTATTGGTAGTGCTATCACTGTCCTCATCTGTCACCGTGGAAGAGTCTTCATCACTAGACTCATCCTCATCTTCATAAAGCTCCTCTAATCGTTTCCTTGTGTCCATATTATAAAGCTTCTTGGTACCTGTCTTTCCATAGAGGCTAATCGTACCATGTCGCCAATCTTGAACAGCTCCCAATGCACGTAACCATGGTCTACCCAGTACAATAGGATATGCTCCCAACCCTGCTGGCATCACATGAAAATCAACCACTACCTTTGCATCATATGCCTCCACTTCTAAGCTCTTTACAACACCCAAGCATTTTACTTTCTGATGGTTTGCCAATCTAATCCGAAAACCTGACACCCCAGCCACTGTGAGACCCATCTTCTCAACGCATGAGTGTGTTATGATGCATATTTGGGCTCCGCCATCCACATAACCTTGTCCCAAATTTTTCCTTTTATGCCACACATCTACTATTGGACAAATGTCTGGTAGCTCATCCATTGCCAACACCTTTACTGAACCTCTCCCTAGCTCTTTCTCCATTGGGTTAACCATCCTCTTCCACTGTCGCTTTAGCTTAGGCACCATCTCTATAAGCTGCCCAAAAGTAACATCTGCCTTCCTGCTCGTTAGATCCTCCTTCAAGTCATAGCTTAATTGCCCATCCCTTAGTGGAAAATCTGAAACATGAAACTTTCGACGAGCTCTCCTTTTCCTCTTGGCCTTGACATCCTCGCCTTCATGACTCTTTCCCTTCTTCTTACTAGGACCTGGGGCACTTCTTCCTTCCTTGTCCTCTGTCGTCCTCTTCCCAATAGGCATCACTAATGTATCCTCTAGCTTTGATGCCTTCTCTAAGGTAACCACACTTAACACTTTTGTCTTTCCCTTTTCCTCCTAGGTTAATCCACTGGTTCCTTCATCTCCCTTAATTTCGATGCCATAATCATGCGACCTAGTTAGCACCTGTTTTGGCAATGGATACATGTCTCCCCCCATCCTTGGTGGCTTATCACATTGCGGGCTGATGTGACCCAACTCTCCACAATTGTAACATGTGGGCGTCTGCCTCCAAAACCTACCATTGCTTTGTCCAACACCATTCCTAGGCCTTTCTTCACCTCCTGGCTGATTTGCAAACCTCCCTCGACCTCGATTATTTCCCACTTGACCTAGCATGTTTAAGCTGAGATTCTTCATTAAATCTACCATTTGCCTCATGTCTTGCCTTAGCCCATCATCTTGCACTGCTGGCATAACCTGAGTAGTAACAGGAACCACTGGTTTGTGATGAACCCCTGGCATGCGACCTTGTAAAGACTCTATAGGCTGAAATTCAGACCTCATGGGCAAAGACTCCACCCCTAACTGGCTCATTTTCCTCAACTTCCACTCTTTGTTCCTTGCTACCTCCAATGCATCTTCATATGTCCTAGGCTTCTTTAGCTCCACTCTCCAACGTATATTCTCCCAAAGACCAGCCAAGAACCTGTCCTTCTTCATCATGTTAGGCGGGGGTACCTATGGTGCTATGGCCTTGCACATCCTCTCCCATGCCAATGAGAACTTACGTATGTACTCATCTACTGGCTCACCTTCCTTTTGCACCAAAGCCTGTACTTCTTGACACACTTTGTCAAGATCTTCTATCTTCACAAACTCCACTTCCAACCCATGTCATAGATTGTCCCAAGTCAACCTTACGGGTGGATCAGCCATACGCAACTCCTCTTCAAATGAATTGGACCAAACTCGTGCATCACTCTTCAAACAAATTTGGAGAAGACGTAACATCTGCGCAAGGTCATGAATCTGGTTGCTAATGCAGGCAACCTCCATCTTTCCAAAAAGTATTCCACATCTTCATCACTTCTTCCATGAAACTCCGGATAAGAGAAAGCCATGTCTACCCAAATTATGATGCTTTGAGAACCCCTTTGAACACACGTGCAAGAACCCAAAACTTCTGCCTACCCAATCCCCAAAAACTTCAATGGAGCTCAACTTTAGATAAGGACAAACACATGCACATCAAATGAGTTTTCATAGTTGATCATCGGAATTACAACAGGCAAAGGACATTCCAAGATCTCTCGTAATCTTCTTGGCCCGAACATAAAGACTATGCGCTGCTGGAAAAAAATCTTCCTGTACACATGAACATTTATCTGGATTCTTTGAGTTAAATGAAATGGAGTGAATTGAGGGCCATTTTGATCATCCATTAAAGCCAACCATGAAGCTCCCAAGAAGGCACACCTGACTTAACCTCTGATTTTGTCAAAATTTCAGCAGCATAACAGCATAAATGGCTCAAAATACCAAAAAACCAGCCATCATAACTTGGAAAAATTTTGACAGAGTTTCCCCAGAAGTAGAGCAGTAGGAACCCAAAATATATACTGTATATGTATGCATAAACTATCAACAATAGAACCCAAGCATCAAGTAGGACTCACTAGTACATAGCCTATGGCAAGGTCACAAAAAGGGTGCTCCAGCTACCCGTATCACCGAAAGGATCTCCACATTTGAGAATCCCCCAGCTCAATAAAAACCTCACGCTATCGACCCTCACACGAAGGCTAATGCAAATCGCGTATAGTCAAGTCTCAGAAATGACTATCTTCCAGACCAAGTCTCAGAAATGGCTGGGACTGCCAAATACAACCATGTATGGCTCCACAAATGCATACAATGGAAGTTTCCACAAGTAACGTACAATCCAGCAAACAATGCGCTCAAATAGGCGCCAAGTGATGCATACCCACAACAACTGCAAGTGACATCACTACTAGTATATCACTGTACTCCAGCTACCTGTACCTGTACCTGTAACCTGTAACCTATAACCTGTAATCTGTAATCTCCAACCTGCAAGTTCTAATCCCGAATCTCGAAGCTTGAAGCTCGAAGTAGAAGGTACTCGAAGAAGATCCTCAGTGGGGGCACCAAAAGAATGTGAGCGGGATGGAAATACACACAACGCCTCTATAATGACCTGACACACACTCTTGGGATGATACACACACACATTATGGGGCACCACTCGGCTTACACAACCAGCCTGGCCGAGACAGGAAACACACAGACGGAGTGAGAAGAGAGAGATTTCCCACTTGTCCACTCAACACTCACACATACACACTCACACACACACTCTCAATTCAGCTCAAAGGAGGCAAATTGTTGTTGTTTAGACTCAATGAAGCTCAGCCCAACACCAATGGGGCAAATAGTTTACACAGTATTGAGGAAATACACCAAATACAACCACAAAGTTAAGAAGAGGCTTCACTCATCGGAGAAGATTAAACAGACAAACAGTAAAAAATCTGTGAGGAATTTGGAAAAATGGATAGTGCGATTGCGTCCGGAACGCCCAAAAACCCCACCCTACAATGTCACAGTGCTCAAATCCGACCTCGGATGAGCAGTTTAGAGCCAAAAAATGCTCCAAAAATAGCAAAAACACACTTGCGGCTGTTCCTCCTTTCTTCTCCACATTTTTTCTGGTCTTCTCTCTGTTTTTTCAGTTCCCACACTTAGCTTAATTAGTTGGGCACCCTTGGCCTTTTAGATGACCTTAAACGGACCCCGAACAGGCCAAAAACTGACCTCGCAGTGCATAATTGTCACCTTTTTGCATCATCCGCACACCTGGCACTCATTTCTTTTCAATAATGCATCCCTCCACCACGTGGAGTGGCCCCAAAAAGTGATCCTCATGATGAACTTTCTTCCTAATTATCACAAGAAAACACCCACGTTGCGTCCGTACTCATCCACGTGCAAGTATTGACCCCGTTCGGCCTCCTGACGCCACTAGATGCCATCTGACGCACTTGCTTACCTCATGTCGTCGGCCCGTGGATAGCTTCCTCGAGAAGTTTTATGCACTAACAACTCCTCTTTATTATAGAAAAAACACAGTGGTACTGGTAATAGTGAAAATCAATGCACTATGTACACCCTGTCCTACCTGTACACATGTGGGCCCCACGTAACCACCTGGCTCTGAAAAATGGGCAATTCTTTATTTGATGCACCATGCATGTATATGTACATATGCGCAATCCCTTGCTCCAAAAAACTCCTGACACCGTCTCTTGCCTCATCTGTCGTATTTGGCACTATGATAGGCTCTCCCCTAGGTTCATAAGCATTCGTGAGTCTTTCCTTCGTTTCTACTTGTTCCTCTAAAGTTGGTTTGATAGGGGTTGGAGCTGGTACTTCATGCCAATTTGCAAGTTTACCGAGTGGGTTTTCTATCAAAGATTGAGCTGTTTCAATGATCTTTCTACACATTTCCAACCTCTATTTTTCTATTTCAACATATGGATAAGTCATCCATCTTTGCTCTTGGGTTTGGTTCTTTTTGAGTCTGGAGTCGTAAGCTTTTAAAATTCCATCTAACTGCTCATTCACCTTGTCTGCCAGTACTGATCCTCCTGATCTTGCACTTTTGGGTTATGCTATTTCCTTGGGTGCTATGGTTACCGTAGTGTGCAAGCTTAGGCTAGCTAGATCCTCTAACTGCTCTAATCTATCCTTTGTGTGTTTTAACTCCTCGGATAGAGCAGGCTTTCATACCTCTCTTTCTAGCTTTCCAAGTGCTTCTCTAATTTTTTGTTTCTGAACTTGGGGCATCGGTTTTTGGCTCTTCAATTATGGGTTTGTTCGTCATTCTTTGAGCTTGGGCTCGTGTCACTGCCTGAATAGGTATTACTGTTTTGTTTTCTGACCCTCCACTGGAAGGCACTGCTTCTAGCATGTTCAAGGTAGTTTTTGCTCCTTTGCTCGGATTCTTAGGGCAATCAGGAATCAAATGAGTAACTCCATACTCGGTGCAATATGCGTTGACTCTAATGATTTCATCATGAGGACAGTCTCTTAGCCAATGGTCTCCACCACACTTGTAGCAGGGTCCTTTAGGCTGTTGAGGTGCTCCTTGAGCTCCTCTTGGTTGGTATGCATGTCTCTGCTCGCCCATGCCTCCGTTGGCTATGAACAACAATGTTCGTTCATCCAAGCTATATCTTCCTTCTCCTGCTGTCTGCGCAGTTGTTGGTGGTCCTGCACCTCCCATCATGCTCCATGGTTCTGGTGTTGAGGGTTCTTCCGGTGGATAATAGGTAGGATTTGCAGCATATCCATTGAGATCTTCATAATATGCATGCATAGGCACCAAAGCCTTCTCTTCTGATTCAGTTATTTTTGGTGTGTATCTTATGCCGACTGGTCGTAATCCTGATAGGGGTGGTTGTTGCCCCAACACTGGTTGTGGTCTTTCTACACCTACAGGTCCTGGTAGGTTGCCTGCTTGATACCTAGGCATCGGTGGAATTTGAGGAGATGCTACCTGAGCTTGGGGAGCGTAAGGTCTCTCTCTCACATATCCCTTGTTATAATAACATTATTCGGTCCCATTGGTTGTCCATTTTTTTTCAATAGCACACCACTTGGGCTGTTTAGCCTAGGGTTTGGCGTACAAGTTAATCCTTTTTAGCACTTCCTCTACAAGCTGCTCCTGGTTTACAGCTACTTCTCCTTTCGGTGCTGTCTTAGAAGACTTGCTTCCACTTTGTTGTGAGGATGAATCATCGTCAAGATCCTTGAATTCACCCTCTTTGTAGACCACACAATTGTCCACAAGGTAAAGAGCCTCCTTAGTTAACTCATTTAATGTCGTGCTCCTCTTCATATGTAAGTCCTTCTGGAGCTCTGCATTCCTTAGTCCTTGGATAAATATAAGCATAAGTCTGGACTGAGTTGGCAGTTCTTCCACAGGGCAGAACTTAATATATCTTTTTAGTCGTAGGGTTGCCTTTCGTACAGATTCCCCTTCTTTCTGTTTGAATTTATGGATTTATGAGACTGTATTATGAGCTATCCCCCTTTGCGAGAATTCCTCGATAAATTCGTCAAACACTTCCTCCATAGACTCATAGTCTCTACGCTCCACAGAGCCGAACCAAGTAGCAGCGTCATCCTCTAGGGTTAGTCCAAACCCTACAAATTGGGTAGGAAAGTCTAACTCCTCTTCCGCTCTAATTACACGCACAAAGACTGGTACATGATCTCTTGGATCCCTATTTCCCGTGTATTTCTTGTTTGCCCATTTTTGCACTTGAGAAGGTCTATTTCTACAATGGTCTACAAATCTCATCATTGGATATCCTCATCCTAGTCGATATACCTCCTCTGGCCTTCTGTAGTAAGCTGGTTCCTCTCCCAATGGTGCTCCTAAGCCATAATTTCTAACAGTTCTTGCAAGAGATGGTTCATCTCTTCGAACTCGTTCTATGGGTGGTCTTCCAGGCTCTATTGACCCTTGAATTTTTGGCTTACTCTCTCCTTGATACCGTGAATAGAGTGGTGATTCTTGTAAATCCCTTAGCCCTCGTGCGGCTTGATAACCATCTCGATTTTGGTCTTGCTCTAATGTTGCACTCTGTCGAAACCATGCCTGCAATGATGGTTGGGTTGTTGGTTGGTTTTGGTTGTTGAATGTTTGCGGTCGGGTAGAATGTGAGGTCGCGTCATACTCCTTTGAAAAGGGATTTGTAGACTTGCTAGGGGTGTAGGTGGCTCTTGGCACTTCATCGGGGGCATATGTTGATTCTCCTGGAACTGTTGCCCTTTATACCTCCTCTAGGAGAATACATTGGTATTCTCGCCCGTACCTATCAACAACAACGATATCCTTCCCCATAGTAATTTCATAAGAGAATAAGTAAAGAACCTTGTCTTTGCTTAACTCGGTTCGGTATGGTTCTTTGCAGCGAAAGTAAGAGACTATTCCCTCGCTCTCATGCTTGTAAATTCCCACATTCTCATTATAAGTTGAAACCCTGGTTGTTTTCTTATCATACATAAAAATCACTCCAGGTCGATCAATGTATGGAGGCAGTTCTTGAGTTTCAGAAACCATTTTTCTCTTTGCCACGTTATCTCCATATCTGTTGTAATCTTCAGGGTTACTAACTATCAGATAGTGGTTCCCCTTTTCGTCTCTAAATCTATCTCCATCATCATAGACTCGAATTATCTCCAGTCTCTAAGCTGGCCTTTCTTCAATACAAATGCACTTGCGTCCTCGATAGTCAGAATAAACTAGGGCTCCCCTCAAGTTTGTTCCTTCTAAGAAGATCACAGTGAACTTGGAATCATTCAAAGGATTTAGAGAGGTGCTTCCTCCTGGCATTGGTCCGTCATAGGTGAAACCTCCTAGCTATTGACTACCCATCATGAAGAAGGATTTTTCTGATGAAGTGTCAGTATCACTACCCTCCTCAATAATCGGTGCTAGTGGATCTAGCCTTGCCTGAGTTACACTCTCCTCGGTGGACACTAAGCTACCTTGGTCACCTGCCACCTTTTGGTCTCTAAAAATGTATCTTCCTGATCTTAAATGCATCAAACTTAGAAATGCAATTTATTACAAATCCAACCACTCACCTGGCAAAGGATCAGACTCCGCACAACTTCTTGCTTTGCTACTGAATATACCTGTACACAAGCGTTTAATTTTGGCAATCGAATCAAAGCATCTAACCGCTAGAGGTGATTTTAGTAATGATTGGTATAACTGGAGAGTTAACCTCAACCACTACTGTATTTTATACATTGTTGATATTCTTGATTAGGTCTGCTAATCTGGAACTGTACTTCCCTCGGATGTTGGTCAATTTACCTGAAAAGTCTTAATTCTGTCTTTGCTCCGTCAAAAGGTCAAACAAGGTCCAAATTCACTTCTGAAAGAAGTTTTGGAACCCTTAAGCCAAATGGAACCTCACTGTATAAGCTCAGTCAAATTTTCTCTTCATTAAGCCCAGTAGACATCCTACGTGTAGGATGTCTCATGCTCTGTTTTGCCTGGATTCTTGCACTATGGATTCCCCTTGTGTTCTGAGTCCACAGCTGTTTTTTACCTTTTGATTTGGACACCTATAAGCTGGTCAATGGATCAGAAATCTGTTTTGACAACCTGATGTTGGTCTTGATCAGTCTAATCAACTCCAATTTGGACCAAAATTGACTAGGAGGCTTGCCTCAGGCTATACAACACCCTGCTAGGCCCACAGTCAGTATCTGGCTTCAATTTCTTGCTTTAGATATTCTACGTGTAGCATGTATTTTTACTCAGAATAGCTTCAAATGCAAAGCACAGACTCCTCTTGAGGTGCTGATCACTTTGGTATGCTCAAAACTGAGTTTGGAGTGCAAAATCACACAGATGACATCCTACGTGAAGGATGTCTTTTTGTTCTATTTGACCCCAAACTTGACCCACAGCTTTCCCTTGATGTCAGCAACCCAGTGGTATGCTTAGATTTTGGTTTGGATTTCAAAAGTCCCCAATTTTAGCTGTTCCAGCCTTTTTCGGTCAAAAGTGCTAAAGTCTGCTTAGAACCCAATTTTCTCACCCAAATGAGATGAAACCTCTCTCAGTCACTCAGGATATCATGCAGATCATGCTCATGCAGCCATCCTATGGTTTTGGTCTTAAAATAATGCCCTGGCCAATTTGGGTAGGATGTCCAACAATTTCAATCTATCTGGCCTTATCCTGTCAAGATATGGTCAAATTTCCACTTTCCAGGTGAAAAAATAGGGTAAAACCTACCTTCTAGACACTCTGGTCAACTCAAAATTCCAAAATTCCCACGCGTAGGATATCTCCTGTCTTAAAATTAAATTTTTTCCTGACAGAAATGCTCAAGATGCTTTGCAGCTCTATCAGAAACACTCACAGTAACTTTTGGACTTCACTTCAGCTTTCAAACACACTTTTGCGTCTTTTACAACCTTGTGATGAATCTAACAAGCAAGTACACATGCATGAAGTGCTCTAGATCCTTTATCATGATGTCCTACTTACCCTACTCCTACTCCTCATGTGAAATGGTGATAATGGTGTTTTGGTTGCTTCCTGGCCTCTCCGGACTCTCAAGCTCTCCTTTCACCGCTTCTACCACTCCAATTCCTACTCATCAACTCAACTAATCCCTAAAACTATCTCAGTCTACCTAAATCTACCTAAGTCGAAGGATCTAGACCAGACACACGCTCCCTAGACTCCCTCTAAGACCTAGAGAGTCCTCCACCCTCTGATCCTATCTAAATGTAAAATGAGACTCATGGCAAGCCAAAGAATCCCTATCCTCAAGGACTAGTCTCGGTCACCTACCTAAGGTGTTCGTCCCCGGCAGTGGCCCCAATGTTGGACGGATACATCGCGACGGATGTCAGCACAGCGAGAACTCACCTAACAAGATTTGTCATCTAAGGACGAAGCTCGACCCACAGGCGCGTGGAAGCAAGCATAGGGTGTCAACCTACACTCGACCGACTCCTAACTAATTCCTACAGAGATCTCTACCCAATGTCTAAGCTACAGCCTTCAGGAGTGCATAAGAGGAAACTTCCTACAACACTTTCTAGAGCCGAACACCCATCAAACAATCTCAAAATGCCACAGAACTTGAAGGAGACCCTACTAACACCACTAGGTCGCTCTCCCTAAGGTCTATGAACCAAAATCCCAACCCAAAACACCTGGTGCAAAATCACGTAGGATATCTGGCCGAAATTTGCAGGTCGTCGTTTCCGAAAACTAAAGTTCCTAATATGTAGCTCTACTCAATGCGAACACGTGGATATGCTACAATGAAAAATCAGACAACGTATGCTCATCAAATCACCAGATGAAGCTTGTAGATGGAGCTCGCAAAACCGGACCGTACGCGCGCAATGTAGGTATTGGTGCATAGCTCTCGTCGGGGGCAACACGCTGCACTTCTTGGCACTCAATTCCGACCACCGATGCGCACATAGCGTCAAGATGAAGCTCTCACTCTCTCTCGTACACAGTACGCTCACTCACAGACTTCAAACTTTTTAAAATGAAAAGGTTATTCATTAAGGTCAAAAAGTGGTATAAATACCTTACAATTCTCAAACCCTAATGTTCCATTCTAACCATCTACTCAATCTAAATGTCAAAACTGGGATACAATCTGGAAACTTCTGTAAGCCCCAATATTTACAAAGGTAAGACGTCGGGTTTCCTCAATAAATGAATAATTATAGAAAATAATAATATGTCGAGCAGTCATTTTCCGTAGGGTGTGTCCAGCTTCTAACAGGAGGTAGTCAAAACCATCCACTTCTTCATATCAGATGACAAGGTGCATGACACATTGTTCGTGCAACACTGCTTCATGCTACACCGTGATTGGTTACAACAAGAGGGTGTCACTCGTAAGAAACATTGGGTGTGGTCTAATGGTGCGGCCTCACAGTTCAAGGGAGCCAAGTGTTTTTACTTCATTGCAAGATATGGTGGACTCACAGAGATGGGGATGAGCTAGTTCTTCTTTGGGTCAAGGCACAGCAAAGGGAGAGCATGATGGTGTAGGAGCAATTGCGAAAAGAACCTTGACACATGAACAGCTAAAACCTAATGGAGCTATTTTGAGGTGTGTAGCTGATGTGGTTGCTTATTGCCAAGCCCACCTATCGCAAGGAGCACCTTCACACTATCCTTCAAAAGAAAGGGAATGTGCCCGTGTGTTCTGGGAGGTTAAAGAGGGGGAAGTGGACAAGGAGGTGAAGTGGAATTGTGTCACTGTGGAAAAAAATCGCTCTCTGCATGCTTTTCATGGCCACAACCCTGTGGATCCAACTGCCCTTGCAACAAGAGCCTTGGCATGCTTCTGTGATGCATGCACTCACAGAAGATGGAATCGCTGCATCAATAAAGCTCATGTGTAGCCTTGGGATTATCATAATCTACTACCATTACTTGATGAGGCTGTGTCGAATTTGTAAGATGAAGCAGCCACCTACAATGACTTCACATACGAAGGTCATCATGATGTGTTGAGTAGCGCTCTATGTGCTGGCAACACATTTGCTGTAAATCCAGATGCTTCAACCAACGTCGAGGATGTGGATTTCTACCTGGTCAAGTGTGTTGCAGCAAAGGAGAAGGTGGAGAAGGGGTACCTCGATGAGTGGGGCAATGCAATTGATAGAGGCTTATATGTTTTGCAAGGTCTGTATTATGAGCAATTGGATGCATACACCTTCAAGCAAGACCACAAGCAGCCCATAGTCCACGTACTTTCACATTTGGTACGATGTATCAAAATACCCATGGCGCACATCCCAAGGAGACGGCAGGTGTACACAATCAACCCAGAAAGCTATGGAGCAATATATAATAGCATGCCCTTCAGCTTTTAAGTTGTAATCATTGCATCTTCAATATACTTCTTGCTCGGAGATAATGCAGTTTTATCAAAAACTTGGGTATCTTCTGTCTCATGTGTCTCTTGTGTGCTTTATGTATACATGGCTTTGGTGTCTATCACAGAGGGGTCTCAATTTAAGAGAGATCATTTTTACCACCTGTCTCATTATTTTCTAATTGTGTTCTATGGGTATGCTAATTAGCATAAATGGTATGCTAGTTAGTGTACTGTTAATGCTAGTTAGCATACAAAATGTTCTAATTAGCATATCTTTTGTTGGTTTTCAAGGAGAAGAGATGGCATCTTCCTGTATATTGTGTATTCTGATGCTAATTATCATACTGTTTATACTGATTAGCATAAACTTATATATGCTAGTTAGCATAAACAGTATGCTAATTAGCATAACTTTGCTAGTTTTCAAGGAGAAGAGATGGAAGATTTCTGTATACTGTGTATGCTGATTAGTATACTATGTTGTGAGTGGAATGCTAATTAGAATACTGTTTATGCTACTTGGCATACCCTTGTTTCTAGTTTATGGAAGAAGATATGACAACTTTTTGTATATTGTGTATGCTAATTAGCATACCTTTGCTGGTTTCAAGGAGAAGAGATGGCAACTTTCAGTTCTCTGTGTATTCTAATTAGCATATTGTTTATGCCAGTCTAATTAGCATACTATGTTGTGAGTGAAAGTTAGCACAAAAAAAATTGCACACTATGCTAATTGAAGGTATGTAAATTAGCATACTATGTATGCTAATAAGCATACTGTTTTTTCCAGTTGGCATAAACAGTATGCTAATAAGCATATCTTTGTTGGTTTTAAGGAGAAGAGATGACAGGTCTCTGCATCTTGTGTATGCTAATTAGCATATTGTTTATGCCAATTCGCATTCTGTGGGTATGTTAATTAGCATAGTAAACTGGCATAAAAAGTATCCTAATTAGCATAGGTTTGTTGGTTTCAAGAAGAAGAGATAACAGCTCTCTGTATATTGTGTATGCCAATAAGCATATCATGTATGCTAATTAGCATACTGTATGCTAGTTTCAAGAAGGGATGGTAGCTTTCTATATACTGTGTATGCTAATTAGCATACTATGATGTGAGTGGAAGTTAGCAAGAACAAAAATCCACATTATGCTAATTGAAGGAATGCTAATTAGCATACCATGCATGCTAATTAGCATATTGTTTATGCCAATTGGCATAGATAGTATGGTGATTAGCATACCATTGCTGGTTTCAAGGAGAAAACATGGCAGCTTCCTGTATATTGTATATGCTAATTAGCATACTATGGTATGCTTTGAGTGGAAGTTAGCAAAAACAAAAATGCTCAGTATGCTAATTAGAATGTATTCTAATTAGCTATTGGGATTATGCGAATTAGCATACATGGTGTGCTAATTAGCATACTATTTTGGCTGTGTTAGCATAAACAGTCTACTAACTAGCATAAACATTATGCTAATTAGCATACCTTTGCTGATTTCCAACGAGAATGTATACAAATTCAATGTTTACAAGATGCCAATAGTACACATAGTATTGTCTTCAAAACAAGAATAGCACAGGATTTGATCATTACTATCTGAAGTGAATGTCGGAATAGTTACAAACATTGGAAAGGCAATTTACAGATTTCCCTCATAATGTTACAAAACTGCAGAGAGCCTCCTACTCTGGATAAGATCGTGGTTTAGCGCGCTTGTACACTCGCTTTTGCCCAGTGTCTGTTTGCTTCTTTGTTTCGTGAGCTTTTGGGTCTTTCTCTCTTTCTTCTTCTTGCTGAGCTTTTGGTTCTTGCAACTCTCTTTCTTCTTCTTCTTGCTGGTGCTTCTCTAATTTTTCCCTCTGTAGACTCTCTCTCTTATGTCTTTCAGCTTCTTCATCAGCCTCCCTTTGTCTCCTACGCATGGCTTCATTATGTTGGGCCTTGTTGTGCCGATGCATTTCTGATTCCAGCTTCCTGATCACTTGATGTGAAAAAAAATATGGGGCAGTATCAAACGCATTTTCAGTTGTATACGTTGCACGATCCTCTGATTGCAGCCATAGGAACAGCCAGCTGCTCAAAGTATCTATCAGGAAGTTTTGTCGTTGTTCTTTGGTCTGGTCCTCTATCTTAGGAGTAAGAAGCCAACTTCCTTCAAGGTTCTAGAACACTTTTTACACACTATCATCAATAATTAGATTGTTTAAAGGCCCAAAGTTGCAGTTCTTCCAAAACAATCTCAAATCCTTCAAGAATACATGCTTATTATTTATCTGCCAAGGTTGGCCACTACAATGACTCTGTGTAAAAACACCTCAGCTTATTCCGTTGCTCTTTGAATACTGTTTCTAATATTGCATTCACTTTAGGTGTCGTGCTGGTGCTCCATATATACACATGGAAAAAATGGAGGCACAAATCCAAAAATTTGTGTATGTCTTTGAGACAAAATACCAACCTCCTATCTTGCACATTGTACTTTATCATTTCCCCTGCATGTTTAGGGGGAACATCACCATGCATTGGCTCTACAACTTGAACAAGTAGGCCATTTAAATCAAGAACCAACGCACGCCCCTCGGTTGGAAATGGATTTGGCACGCATATTGGGTATGGCAGTGCGTACCACTCAATAAAAATAACTTCTCGCGAGGGATGAACATAACTGAAGTACTCATGTATTTTTGTTAGCATTTAAGATAGCTATCCAAGCGCTTCTCAATCTTAGCTTTTTTATATTGTAGTTGTCGAGCCTTGGCAATACGCCGCTTTTGTATGGTTTTGCATGCAATGGCATAATTCAAATCATGCAGGGCAACTAACTGCAATTTCTCTTGCCTTGTGACACAGAAATGGTATCAAATAAAGACATCATAAAGGACAAGCAAAAATTATTGAACTATTGCATAGTAAAATAATATTGAAAAGAGTTTTTCCATTATAAATATCTAGAGAGATACATGCCACAGGGTGTGGAGCTTGCTAACACTACATAACTTGGACACAATAGGGAACAGATTCAACATAATTTCTTGCAAGCATGTGAGCAAATGGATTTTGTTTCACCTCTGTTGTGTTCATTTATGTCATCCAAGGTGCTCGGAGGGGCAGCACATTTCTTGTCCCCAAGTTCTTCCAGAATCTATTTCAGACCACCTTTTTTCTTTAATTTCACTTTTTTTACAAAAGCCTATAGTAGGGGGCTGTCATCATCGGCATCTTGTGCAGTCAACCCATTGTCAGTCCTAAAACCTTTCTCTTGAGCACTCCTACCTTCCTCTACAAATGCACACTCCTAACTGTTTCCTCTGAGATGCTTGTTTGATCATTTGTAGGGGGACTTGGGTTTGGGATGAGTAATCATGATAAAATCTTCATCATCATCATCTGTTTCTTTACCATCTGTAGCAGCCTCGTGCGTTGTTGCATGCTGTGGCATTACATCTGCCCTTTCATGATGTCTATTCAGCTCATCAGATTCATCATTACAGATCTTCTCTTCTTTCCTTTGATTGACAGGTGTCTTGCCAGGTTCGCATCCTGCATCATTGATACATGTGTTCCATTCACCCATTAATTTTCATTGATACCATTATGATTGCTTGTATGCATAGTGTGACAAGTAGCATTCCATGTATGGTAGGCATCTACATCCTATAGACATTCATATTGTCTATGCTAATTATGATAACTAGTATACAAAGTGTGCTAACCACCATGATCAATATGCTAACAATGAAGTGTGAATATAGTGTGTATTCTAACTAGCAAAGAATGTATGCTAATTAGCATATATAAAATGTTAATAGGCAAAATTGTGTGTATGTTAATGGTATACTTATTACTGATGGTGTGCTAATTAGCATACATGCTATGTTAATTAGCATAAATGGTATGCTAATTAGCATACAATGTATGCTAGCATAGATGGTATGCTAACTAGAGGATAAGTTATGATAATAAACATAACATCTCTGCTAATTAGCATAGCATTTTTGCTGGTTAGCATCTTCTGCATCCTAACTAAAATACAAATTACGATAACTAGCAAAGAGGTATGCTAACTAGCATACAAATAATGCTAGCTAGCTCAAAATGTATGTTAACTAGCATAGAGGTATGCTAACAAGCATACACATTATGCTATCTAGAAAAGAAGGTATGCTAACTAAACTTTGAATGCTTGTTAGCATGCACCAAATAGCTACCATACAAGGTATGCTAGTTAGCATACTGAGTATGCTAATTATCATACCTTTTTTTATAATTATCATACTTGCATGCTAGCCATCATACAAAATGTTCTAATTAGCATAAAAAGTATGCTAATTAGCATATTATATATTCTAATTAGCATCCCTTGTTAGCTAGTTAGCACACATGGCTAAACAAAATGTTCTAATTAGCATTAAAAATATTCTAATTAGCATATTACATATGCTAATTAGCATACCTTGTTAGCCATGTATGCTAACTATCTAACAAGGTATGCTTATTAGCATATATAATATGCTAATTAGCATACTTTTTATGATAATTAGAACATTGTGTATATGATAACTATAAGAAAAGGTATGCTTATGCATGCTAATTAGCATACCTTTTTCCTAATTATCATACTTGCATGCTAGCCATCAAACAATGTTCTAATTATCATAAAAAGTATGCTAATTAACATATTGAATATTCTAATTAGCTAACCTTGTTTGCTAGTGAGCATATTGTGCACTAATTAGCTTATTTAACATGCTAATTAGCATACTTTGTGTCTAACTAGGAAACTCTCTATGCTAGTTAGCATGCATAGTTTGTTAACTAGCATTGAAGTTATGCTTATTAGCATACCCAGTATGCTAACTAGCATACAAAAAATCCCAACTAGTATTCACAATATGTTAGCTAGGATAACTATCTGTGCTAACTAGCATATACAGTATGCTTACCACCATGACAATGTATGCTAGCTATATCTCATAGTATGCTAACTAGCATAAGTAGGTTTGGCAACTACCATACACAATATGCTAGACACCATACCCACTAAGCTAACTAGCATACCTTCTATGCTAACTAGCATAAGTAAGTTTGACAACTACCATACACAATATAAGGAGCCTTGTATCATCCTACTTATCTACATGAGCAGTTGCAATTGACTATCATAGGCGTGCACTTTCTCTTCCTACACCTCCACATTAATCTACAAACCAATCAAAACAGAGGCATGGTAAGTACATAGGATAGTTGTGCACATATTCAAAACATAAGGTTCAATCACAAAATCCATCGGCACTTACATGAAGACGGGTTATTTCAATATCAACAACAGTGGGGTGTCCTCATTGTGAGGAAACCCCAAACCATCCAGTGTCTCGATCTTTACCTTGAGCTCTATTTCTCTCCTTGCATCCACACTATCAGTGAGGCCTAAACACCGCAATTCATTCTCAGCATCATGAAGCTTATGTCTCATAGCAAGTACAACAGGGCTGACGATATCATGGCTTGCTTTTAGAACCCTTGCAGCTTCAAGCTCCTGACTTGTATTCTTGAGCTGCTGTTTAGCATCCTGCAGTCAATTTCTGAGATGGTCATTTGCACTCATGATGTGCTGCAAATCAGAAAGCTCAAAATATGATAGGCTTGTTGTCACTTTATGAGAGTTGTTAATAGAGAGGGGTGTTGCCTTAGTGGCAGCAGAAAAAATGTTCGAAGCTACTTGGCCAGCACAATCGTCCTTTGTTTCCGCGGAGCCCTCCTCTGTTTTTTGACTTGAGGGGTGGGTATTACGCAGCCTCCACTTTTCAACATGGGCATTGTAGTATCCTTTTTCTCGAAGGTCTTGCAAATGTTGGACAGCAAACTCAACCCAATTGAACTACATGATTGAGCCATTTGCAATTGCCACTGGACTGAATTGTTTTACAAAACCCTTTGCAAAAGCCAAATTAATTTCCATGTTGGTTGGGGGCTTCTGGTACACCCTGTAGTGTAGCTAAAGTACTTGGTCTTACATGTCGCTACGAATGATACTATATTTGAAGTGATATTTGTTGCAATCCTTTGCCTCTCTGAATACACTGAACCACTTCAAATCTGTAATCTACTCCCACTTCACCAATTTGGGATCTTCACCGTCCATGGAGAGGCCATGGACAACATTAAACTCTTCTGTTGTTACACAAAACTTTTTCTGCAGTGGGATGTTCATCTTGGGAGCTTTCCATCGGCCTGCACACCACACAGGATTATAACATTAAAACCTTACAAAACCCCACTAGAATAGGGTTGTCAAGTAATTTCTACATAGGCAATTTCATGGGCTCTCCTTAGATGCAATCATCTAAGCATGCACCTTGAATGCCTAAGGCAATGCACAAGCACCTGATCAGTGTGAGAGAATTCACAACTAGATTGCAGCCAGGGGCTACTGGCAAAACAAGCATATAAGCTGAATGCATAGTCCTCTGTGTTGATTGTAGCATATGCTTAGCAACACAATTTTCTCATGGGTGAGAGGATTCACTAACAGAGTAGTAGCCGGGGCATGCTGGAGAAATGTATCATGTCTTGCTTGATTTACAACTTCCAAATGTGGCTCCCTCATTGAAGAGAGAGAGAGAGAGAGAGAGAGTACCTGAGTCTTGCTTCCCCTTCCCTATATGCATGTACTTTGACATTGGGGATCCTTGGGAATTAGAAGCATTCAATCTTTTGCACGGCGGAGGAGAAGAAACAGAACCTTTGCCCCTCGACTTCCTTCTCGGTGGAGTACTGTCAAGATTGCTGTCGGAGGTGGTTGGCTCTAGTGGTGAGCTATCCTCCACTTGGGCTGATTGTTGGCCTCTGACTGCAGACCTGCTTGTAGCTCGCAATCGCTTTCCTCCCTCTCTCTCTCTCTGACCTATGGCCCCTACGTTGTGCTTCCCTCCATGCTTCATGACTACACCACTACCTCAACATAACGATTGAGCTTAACTATTAGAGATTTTAAAAATATTACGATCCATATTTTTGAAGTCCAAGTATTACACTTTGTATAGTTCATGATGGTGTCCCACACACTTAAAAAAATATGACTGTCCTATCCATGTGTTATGCTTACAAGATGTGTTTGTTGGCATATGTTAACTAGCACAAAAAGAGCGATAGGTTAACATGCTTTCACCTAGTAATGAGGATCCATGTCTTTATGTGAAAATACAACCCAATGGACAGTTTATTATGCTTATCCTTTATGTAGATGACATGCTTATTACTGGTCATTCCAAGAAGGACATTGCTGACTTGAAGACCAAGCTGAACAGTCAATTTGACATGAAATATTTGGGTGAATCCAATCACATTTTGAGTATGCGCATTACTCGTGATCGTAAGAAGAGGTTATTGTACCTTTCTCAAAAAGAGTATCTGCTCAAGGTTCTTGATCGTTTCAACATGCAGAATGGGAAGGCTTTGAGTACTCCATTGCCTACATATTTGAAACTTAGCAAGAACGGTTGTTCCAAATCTGCTGAGGAAAAAACTGCAATGGCTAAGGTTCGTTATGCTTCAGCTTGTGGTAGTCTCATGTATGCCATGGTGGCTACAAGACCTGACATTGCACATGTAGTGGGAGTTGTTGGTAGATTTATTTCTAACCCTGGTAAAAGGAATTGGGATGCTATCAAGTCGATTCTTAGATACTTGAGTGGAACTGTAGATAGACAATTATGCTATGGTCATGGAGAGTCATCCATTCAGGGATTTGTAGATAGTGATTATGCAGGCTGTGTTCACAATCATAAATCAACAATAGGTTGGATTTACAAATTTGTTGGTTCTGCTATTTCTTGGAGATCCATTCTTCAAGAATGTACATCCATTTCTACCACAGAGGCAGAGTATGTTGCATTGAGTGAGGCATACAAAGAAGCTATTTGGCTTGCTCTCCTAGTGAAAGATCTTGGATTGGAGAAGTGTTTACCAAAATTCTTCATTGTGACAGTTAGAGTGTTATTGCCTTGGCTAAGAATCCAATGTATCATTCCAAAACAAAACATATTTATGTGCGTTATCACTTCAATGAATGCCTAGAAAACAAGAGCCTTGATTTAGTGAAGATTCCTACGTCAAAGAACACAACAGATGCACTCACTAAAAGTCTCTCCAGCCATTAGTTTCAGCATTGTCGTGAGTTGATGCGCATTGGGTGAAGAGTGGTTCTCTTACATTCTTATGGTCGCCCACATTGGCCATCAAGTGGGAGAATGTTAGGTTTAATGGCCATGTGGCCGACCGCCCATCACTAACTGCTACTAACCCTAAGTGTACAGCTATGCACTTGTGTGAGCAATTAACACTAAGTAGAGTGTGTATTGTGCCTAAGTGCATAAGATAGAGAAGAAAGAAAGGAGGCACATAGTGTGTGTCGACTCTCCCCATCCAACCTATGTGTGTGGCTATGGTGGTGTGTGTGAGTGTGTGAGTGGTGAGAGTGTGTGCGTGTGTGTGTATTCCTCTTCCTCTTCTGTTGTGCCCCCAGCTCCTCTCCTTCAAGAATATGTAGTATGTGGATGACGACCGACATATTTATTTAAGTTCATGACACACATAATTTTAACCAATGTTTTTAAGAAGCATGATTTTCATATTAACAACATAGCAATTGAGGACAATTGCTTTCCTAATTGAGAGGTATGTAATGGAAATTGATAAATATTTATTTATTGAAGTTGACAAGCGGCAAAAGCATAACTGAGTTATGGACTACGTGAAAAGATAGCAAGTGTATCGATATTTTATCATTAAAGTCCTCTTTATGAGCTATGGTCACTTTATGTCTGGACGGATAAATTGTGCTCATTTTGAGCACTCAAGAACCATATAAATAAATACATAGAAAAGAAAAATGATCACTCTTTCATGGAAGGAGATTGCACCGAGTGCTTTATGTACATCTTCTCTTCTCTCATCTCTCCATGCATGTGTAGCACTCTACTCTAGGAGGTGCACTTGCACTTTGGTGCAGGCAAAGTTGGTCAAAGAGGGGAAGTGTGAAGTGCTAGACTAGGGTGTCTATAGGTGTAGAGAAAATGGATAAAGTGGGTATGGAAGACCTGGGTAGGAAGGTGATAGAGGGAGTGTATGCTTAAGGTGGTTTTCTAGGCCATTGAAGGCTCCAAAATGGGCCACTTGGGTGGATAGTTCAAGGTGCCCAAAGTGATGAGTTAATGACATGGAATGTTGTGTTCAAAATGCTCTAGAAGCTGGCCCAAATGGCTCCTCAAATAGAACTACAAGGTGAAAGTTATGCTAGTTCAAAGTTGGAAGTTTTTGCAGATCTCTGACGGATAGGAAAAGTGGTGTGGGTGCCCGGGGCGGTCACTTTTTAGAATATGTATGATATCACGTGAGTTGACCGGAGAGGATTATTAAAAGACCAAAATGTATAAAAATGTATACTTTTATGTATACATTAGAGGGGGGTGGGGGTTTTTTAAATAGTCTCACAGTGTAAGTATAGTATGTATATTGGGGTATTATTAATTACCTCTTGAACGCACGTGATATAGGGATCTTTTGATAAGTGACTGCCCCGGGTGTGGGTGTCTAGAGATGGTGTGAGTGGATAGACACAAAGTGCTCAAGTTGTCAGTCCTTTTAGATCATCAATCGGAGCTAAGGTGGGCAAGTTATGGTCAATTGAAAGTTTGTCAGGGGACCAGTTGTGAGGCAACCTGGTCACATTGATAGACAGTTCATCTTGTGGTTTTTTGGCCTTGACTAGGTTCTAGAAGGTTTATGCATCATGTGAACTCAATAGGATTTGATAGCTCGATGATTGAAGTTATGATTTCCAAGATGCAACTCATTGTGCAGTTTGATCCAAATGCGAGAGGGGCAATGCCCTTTCTTTTTTCTCAAATTCTGGGCCCTCGGTTTGCGGCCTCTAGGGAGTCGAGATTCGGTGGGGTACCTACGGCTTGGAGTTGGTGAAGTGGAATTTTGGCCAGGCTTTACTGCTTGTTGGGAATCCAACTGCTAAGCAGGATATGGTAGTGCATTGAATGGGGAAGAAGAAATTGTTTCTTCAATATATTTTGAGTGGTTTTGACCACCACAAGGAGAGGCACTCTACATCTACCACGTGGCACTCATAAGAGGGCACATGCAGATGCAAGTGATAGGAGTGATGGGTATAAAGCTCAAACCGTGACCCACTTGTGGTATAACAAGTTGGAGAGAGGGAGGGGAGCTCTCCTCTCCCATGAGCTATGGTGTATGGTATATGGCATTACGTATGGTTGTGTGATGGCGGCCTGGGCATCCACGGAGGTTTTTGGAGTTCATTGATGGAACAAGCGGATCGGCCACTATCAAATGTGGTGTTTTCCAGTGATGATGTGGAATCCAGCTAAGCAGGGCAGTTCCCATGGCCCATTGGTCCCTCATTTTTTGAAGGCAAGGGTAAAGAGGACACTCCCCCCCCCCACTAGCGATGTTTCTTGGGGAGGGAGGAGTTGTGTACAAGAAGATGAGCTAGTGAGAGGACAAGTTGAGGGAGCTCCAAGGCCAAGAGGGAAAATTTAAGTGGGTCAAACATGAGAAAAATGGAAAGTTCCAAAGTGGAAAAAAAGGTAAGATAAAAGAAAATAAAATAAAAATTGAAAAATGCTAGGGGTACAAGCGATGTTTCTAGTTCGCAAACCCCCCCCCCCCCCCCTCCCCGTTCAATTGAGAGAGCATGTGAAGGTGGTTCCCCCCCTCCAAATTTCTAAATTGAAGTACATAGTCATTCAATGAGAGTGAAAATGCTAAGATTGACTAGATTTCCCCTATAAAAGTCATTTTTCATGCTTTTAGCCAAGGGGCTTTATCCCTTCCATTTGCTGGACAGTCAAGATGAATGCGTGTGTGTTTTGGTGGGCTTCTTTGTGCAAAGGTGGGTGCTTGCAAAGCCCAAGGTGTGTGTTTTCTTGCCTTGTGACTGAGTGGGTGCACCATTCATTGTAAGTGAATTGTATATGGTATTTTTGGAGCATGATCGGGCTTCCATAGCCATTTCTTCAGTGTCATTTCCCCTTGACCTCTTCTCTAATGCTTTTGCTTTTGTATATGGTGCCAATGTGTGTCAGCAAGTGTTCCCCCAAGCCATTTGGGTGTGCAAAATGAAATTGAGAGAAATGTTGTGTGCAAAAACCGTGTGTGGTTTGGAACGAGCTATGAAATGCATGTGGGTAGCCGATCTCAGTGATTTTGAGCTTGTTTGTGCATTGGTGTGTGTGCAGGTGGTGTTCTGCTAGTGGAATTATGTTTTTTAATAGTGGTTTGTGAGAGGATATGGGTGTTGTGAATGCCATGAGCTATAGAGAGGCCTTTGTGTGTATGTTGGGTGTGTTCCCGCACTCCCCTCTCAACACATCTAAGGACAACAGGGGGTCCAAGCCTCGTTAGGAGTTTGAGAATCTTGTATATGCCCAAACATAGTGTCTTGCACACTCACAAAATGCCAGTACATGACCTCTCAAGCTCCATGGTTCCAATATCCGAACATCTTTATCTGCGCAACACTTGCACCTTCCTCTGGTAACGGTGGTGATGTCTCATGCTCTCCATAAATGTAGCCCCAATAACCTTTTCCCATAAGTAAATTGGTCATTCTAAACTTCTAATCATGAAAGTTTTTCTTGCCCAGCTTCTCACTAGCAATGTGGTTAAGCCCATCATTGTTGGACAACATGTTTCCAACCCTTCACCAAGTCTCTAAGCAGCCTACTAAAATATAGTCAATTACCACTTGTAACCACAGTATGTGTACATACACTAGTTCCACACTCCCAAACAATGTTTGTGAACACTACAACCAAATCAAATATTTCTACACCTCCCAATTGTAGATCTGCAGAATCTTGAACCTTAGCATTTTTGCATGCAAATGCACTCTAACTCCAAAACAGGGGTCGAAACGTGCCCAAAATGGAAATCCAATTGCACAGTTTCAGTCCAAAATTCCAAAGGACTATATAGAATCCTGAGATGAACACTCTTTAAAATGGATCACCTCAATCAAAGATCGTTGGACGATGGCTCTCGATAATCCTTAGATCGCTTTATCTGTTGGTCCTACTTGCTGCTGCAAGCTCCGCAGACAGAATCAGGCTTTGATACCATGTTAAGATATAGAGAAGGAGAGAGCATGAGATCTTGCAAGCACGCACACACACACACACACACACACAGAGATGGAGGAAAAATATTGTACTTCTTCTTCTTCACTAACTCAAGATAAGAGGTCTACAAAGCATAAGAGGAAAGTACGACATAAAAAAGAAACTAGTACAACGGTCTAGTGTAAACCACTAGTGAGTGAAGTGAGTAAATAAGTGTGCCATCACTCCGATAGGTAGACCAACTCAATGTAGTACATTTATAGTATCACTGGCAAAGATATGTGTATTCACCAAGGCACGCCAGTGATGATGATTGTCGGTGGTAGTCATCCAGGAGTCGTATATGTTGAGCTTGGCATCTCAACAATGTGGTGCACTTCAAAAAGCATAAGGAGTGCTTGAGGAGCTTGTTGTCTAGGATGGTAGATAGTTCTTATTAGCAAAGCAATTCCTTGATCGATATGGTCGTCCACCATAAGAAAGGTTGGTTGCCCATAGCAAGAAATTAAAACGGGAGTTAACTGAATGTGAAAATAAAAGAATAGGGGGGTGTCAGCAGAACAAAGAGCAACAAAAGAGAAGATTGTTCGTACGCCAAAGCTTGGATGGAGACGGTTTAGCTTTTTTGAGCAATTCTTTTTGCCAATGTTTGTGCCGGCAGGGGTGTAGGTTGATTGTACATGGTCGTATATGCAAGAAGACCATTCATTGCTGCTACTTGGCGTCATTACCCTTTCCCCCTTCTCTTCTCTGCTTGTGTGCGTGTGTTTCCGGGCGTGTGTTGGCGTGTGTGTCACCCCCGAAGTTTGTCATGCAAAGAGAGAAAAAGAGAGGTTGTGTGCGTGTGAAAGGTTGTGAATTGAGCAGAGCGGAGTGATTGGGTCTGTCTAGTGCATTGCAAGGCATGTGTGCGTATGGTTGTGTGCAAGCGGTGGTTTTCTTGCGGGCAGTGTCGAGTTTTGAAGGTGAACTCTAGTGGATTGGGGCACTGTGTATACCCTGGGCTATAGTGAGGCATTGTGTTGTATGCTGGGTGTGTTTCCCTTTCCGCCTCTCCTCTTCTGGTGTCCCCCACTGAAGAGCTGTCTGATGCTCTGATTTGCGATTTTAAGCCGTGTTTTTTAGCCGCCGACAAAGCGGTTGGCTGATGGTTGAGGTGTTTGATGGTCAAGTTTGAAGATGACAAAGATGGTGGAGACAGAATTTGGCCCCATATTTATGGGCATTGAAGATCCCGAGGATTGGTTGGCAGATTTTAAGTTATGGCTTTTGTCGATGCATATGTTGAGGATGCAAAAAAGCTACATACGGTGCCGTTGTTGATGCAAGGACAAGCCAAAGTGTGGCTCGATGGTTTAAAGAGCAGTGATGAAGGATCATGGCAAAGATTTCAAAGTTAGTTTTTGGAGCAGTTTCAAGAGGTGATTATTGCAGAGGAAGCCGGTGCAAGGCTGAAAGCGGTACGCCAAGATGTGAGTAAGGATTTCTCCATTTTTATTGAGTAGTTTGAAGCTTGTTGAAAGTAGTTAGTGGTTGCTACTGGGGTGAAAAGCAATCAATACTTGAAGTTGTCAAAGCTGCTAGGGTGCTTGAATTTGAGGATGAGAGAAAAGGTCAAAGAAGGTGCGGATATCTATGAAAACATGGTCTATCTGGCCAAGAGGAAGATCAAGAAGGTAAAGTGGAAGCTGTAGTTGGGCGTGTTGAAGAAAACAGATAATATTCCTGTTGCGGAGGTAGCAAAGTGTTATTTGGTCCGCCCGACCAAAGGCAGCGGTCCGACCAAAGTCGGTTTCAAGTGTTCAAAGTGCAGAGCTTGTTGAGGTAAGGCCTACTGTTGGCTATGCTCCTTGGATATTTTTGCTTTGTGATGTGCATGTGCCGAGGGTGGACGAGCTTGTCAATAAGGAGAAGCTCCATGTTGAGGTGGACCAAGGTGCAATACAAATAGCCAATTTCACACAAACATTTAGTGGAGACACAAACTATTTTTGTGTGAAGAGGTAAATCCTGTTCTTGTGGAAAGTTTGCATGAAAAGGTAGCAAAATGCAATCAAGATGCAAATACAGAGTTGGTATATGATGCCAGTGATGATGAAGATACAAGCTCATGTAGCTGGGAGACAAACGAGGAGAATAGAGCGGATGAGTCCACATCCAATGGCAAGGAGACAGAGTGTGATGAACCTGAGCTGGTAAAGGTAAAGCTGCCTTGTTATGTGTTTGATGATATGCCAAGTAGCCCATGTGCAAGAAGAGCAGGGAACAGGGCAAGCCGATGTGCATGATGAAGATCAAGTGGAGCCGTCCAGGCCTACTGATGATGGTATGCAGGTAAAGATACCATGCCTACCCCAATGATGGGCATGACAAATGGACCTCCTTTGTTAGTAAAGCACTGCTACATGGTAGCCCAATGCCTACAACAGTACCTACAAGTGTGTATCAATCATATGCACCTATGGACCCTTGTGCTCATGTAGTTTCTATCCCTCCCACTGTTTCAACAAGTTATACTCCACAACCACAATGTACAAGCTCTTATTTCAATGGGACCGTACCGGCTAGCATTAGCATGAATCGACATGTGATGTGCCTAGGGCCACACATATGAACTTTGGGCCACCACATGGCACAACATCGCACCCAACTTGGGACCCAAGGGCTACCTATACGCCAATCCCAATGCCAACCTCCATTCCACATGCAGCCTTGAGAGCACGTGTCCCCACCATACCTTCTCACTTAGGTGACTTGGCAACATTTGCTCAAGTTGTTGGTCGATCCATTGTTGAAAATATGCGTAGCACGCTGAATAGAGAGCCTAGAAGTAAGGCAATACAAATAGCCAATCTCACACAAAAATTTAGTGGAGACAGGGACGTGAGAAAGCATATCAAAGTATTTGAACAAATATGCGACTCCCTAGGAGAGGACAATGAACTGCATAAGAGTAATGCTTTAAGCCTGACCTTGAGTGGAAAGTCTAGGGATTGGTATAGAACCCTAAGGATGGAAGAAAAAACAATTTACCCTACTCTTAGGAGATTGTTCTTGAAAGAGTACATACGAGAGGGAGTACTTTGGGGTGTAGCATCTCAACTCCAGAAAACCCAACGAGAGGAAGGAGAGTCCGTGAGAGACTTTATTAGTCACTTGACTCATTTGAATTCTTGTTGTAATCCAAATGAGCGCTTCAATAATAACCAATTGCTCAATAAATTCATTAGGGGACTACGACGTGAGGATATCTACAATGGCCTAGTCATTAGAGGAATTGCCACCTTAGAATCAATCACCACCAATGTGATCCAATTGGAGGACAATTTAATGATTCAAGGAGAAAGAGTGTCTATTGAACCTAAATCTACTAGCTCGCAAGCATTGTGGCATGAGCCAATGACCATAAAGCCTATTGCTAAAGAGGCAAAGATATCTAAGACGACTTAGTATACCTCACCAAGGCCATTCAAGAAAGTCCTAGAGACAATCGTGCCCCACAAAAAAATCATATGTATCCAAGACGGGAGCAACAATGGTGCTCAAATTGCTATGGTCCACCTAGTACCAATGAATGCCCTACGTTTAGAGTGAAATTTAAAGGAAATTTCAATGCATGTGGTAGGTATAGTCATCAAGCCAAGGATTGCATAGTATTTCAACGTGCAATGGCCAATAGACCAACCTTAGCATGGACGGACACACCTCGAGTACCTACATTGATGTTGGCCCCACCTCTTGAACAAACATCACAACACCCTTACCACCTCCAGTGCTAGGACCACAACCACCACATCTGAGAATCACTGCTATGAATCAAGTGGTTTGTGAATCATCTATTGCTTGTTTGGAAGGTTATGAGAAATATATAGACCCTAGACATATATAGACCCTAATATTTCCTATGGGATTGATGCACTTGAAGAAAGTCCACAATATTACGTGGAGGACTATTGGGGACAAGTCAAACTTGTCTATCAAGTAGTTACTCTTGTGGCAAGAGGCCAAAATATCAATTTCATTTCCAAGAGACCACCTCTTCTATGAGTGTGGAGGTCCACATCGTGTAGCGGAATGTCCCTTTAGACTACAAAATAATGCAAACCAATCAAGCGAGCACATCCACAATGCTGATACTCATGTGTAATCGATGTGGCTTAGATCATTTGATTGCCCAATGTCCTAATAATCCAAATGCACCAAAGATCATTCCATTGAATTTGATTGAGGTTATGGAAAAGCTTTCACAAAGTACGCATGTGGTACCAGTAAATGCACTCACACGATCGATGCTCCAAAACCAAAATTATATTCTTGAAGAAAGAACACAACATCAATTTCCCAATCCAAAAGAAGAAGGAAACACGAAGGAGGAGATCACCAAAAGCAGTGAAGTCAGACCCCAGTTCAAAGACTAGCATAGGGACTAGTGATGACCCCGTATATGTGAACAACGCTGAACAGGATTTTGATTCAAGTGAAACCATGGAGACTAAAACAACCACTAGGAAAGAAAAAAACAAGGAAGATTGTCATGAGCCACAATGGCCAGGGCCCAAGAAGAAGATAGGAACTTACCCAAACCCTATAAAGGAGATTTAGCAAGTCAAGCAATTAATGGGTTTGGTAGAAGATACCCAAAGGGATCTAGAGCCAGCACCTAGGTAGATCCAGGTTACAACACAGTGTTCCCTACACAAAAGCAACCTCACAAAGTCCATAGACCACTAGCCATACCAAGTGTCATCCAAGAAGAAGGTGACTTTAAGTCATGGTAAATTGGGCATACTCCCTTCTTGTTGGAGAGAATGTTTACAGAGGGAATACCTGATCCTATCGAAGAAATGGAGATCCCATCTTCCCCATGTCAAGGGGTTGAAGCCCAAAATGTGCCCTTAAATATTGCTAAATGATGGATTTCATGGCTTCAGAAGTTAGAACCACCATCATGTCCAGACTATATGGAGACCCCAAGCTATTCTTAGCTCTTCGAGCTTTCCTCAATGGAGAATTAAAAGTCAGGCTACCACAATTTGCACAGATGGATGGAGCTAGGGAGATGCCAATGGAGGAGAAACACTTAGATCCACAACCCCACCTAGATGAAAATTCTGTTTTTGAAATACCTGTTATAACAAGTTCGGACAATATTTTGAAGGCAATGAATCCAATGCGACCATACCAATCATTACCAAGGGATTATGAAGGGAATCCTTGATGGTGGTGTTGGGGTTAGCATTGTGACTAAGAATTGCTGGGAATCTATGGGAAGACCTCACCTTGGGACTGCAAATATAGTAGTAAATATGGCTAATGGGACTATTGTTAAACCTATTGGAATGCTAGAGGATCTCAAGATCAAGGTCTTTGGACACAAAATAAGGTATATGTTCATTTGTTATGGATTTTTCCAAGCACACTATGTCATCTGAGATGATCTTAGGATGTCCTTTCATGAGGGAAGAAAAAATGGTGCATGATAGGTCTAAAAACCATGTCTACTTGCAGTTCCAAGACTCTGTCATTTGAGTGGATCTTGTAACTAGTTGGGCACATCGTCTAGGAAATAGATTTATAATTGATCATTGATTTGACACCACAATTCACTCGGCCCCATTGCAGTATTGTTACACGTGTAAAATGGACACTAATGTTGGGGAAGATTCTCCTTATATGGATGTTCTACCTAGGATGATTGAGTCTGACAATGTGGATTGGGTCCACCTAGCAACAATCATAGATACTTGGGGAAATAGGGGGATGACTTGGGTAACACTTGAGAGCGATGAAATGCCACCACTTATACCTTTAAATATGATAGGAGCAATACATATAGCTTTTGAGACCTACCACATGAAGGCTGATTGACATTGGAACCAATAGCGTCTCAAAAGCCTATAGCCCACATGATTTGGAGTCGGAATCATCAATAGAAATTGACTCTGAGGACGGAGAATCCGAGTTCAATCTTGGTGCAAATGTGGGGGACAAACCATTCAAGGCCCAGTGATACCCTAGATGATAATCTATCCAAGAGAGGAGAAAATACAAGTAGTGATTCATCTAGTGACTCTTCACTGGAGATTGGCCATAATCAAAAATTAGACAAGAGTAAGAGATATAAGAGGCAAAGATATCAAGCAAATATGCATTCTAGAATAAATGAAAATAAATCTACTACAGAATGGCTTGATTATATAGGGGTATGTGATGCTCATCGGAAGTTGGTAGATAACTGGGGTGAATACCTTCAAAGCGTTATGTGGTATAGTCCACAACCCATTGACATCACACGGCTAGAGGCTACAAAGAAGCCAAAGTTGAACCGTACCATAAGAAGACGATAAAATCAAGAGTTAGCTCAACAAGAAAAGGAAGCAGAAGAGAAATCACAATCCATAGAGCAACAAGACCCCACAGACTTACACCCTACACCTGAACACTTCAAATCCTACACGAGAGAAGAACGTGAGGTTATGTATACAAAGGCCTAGAGAACACCTATCAATGGAATCAATGGATTCTATGATCGTCCAGTGATAATTAAGAAAATAGAGTTAGCAAACACACAAGTGAGGAGTCCAAACCTATTTTCATTGCCCAAGATCTGACAGAGACTGAGGAGTATGTACTTAAATAACTTCTCAAGTAATTCAAGGATATATTTTCTTGGACATATAATGATATAAAAGGTGTTCCATCCTGCTTGGTGCAACACAAAATTCCCATGAATAGCATGGCTAAACTTGTCCAGCAATGACCCTACCCAATGAATCCTAAGTATGCAAAGATTGTTCAAGAAGAGATTGAAAATCTTGTCAATGCAGATTCATATATCCTATTGAGCACTTAGAATGGGTATCTTGAATAGTTATTGTTCCAAAAAATAATGGGAAACTCAGAGTTTGTGTGGGTCTCAAGAAGGTCAATGCCGCCACTAAGAGAGACTATTACCCCTTGCCATATTCAAAACATGTGATTGAAAGAGTTGCAAGGGAGGAAGCTTATAGCTTTTTAGGTAGGTACTCCGGATACAATCAAATTACAATTGCACTAGAGGACCAAGATAAAATTGCTTTTATAACCGAATTTGGAGTGTTCGCATTTTGTGTTATGGATTTTGGCTTAACCAATGCCCCTGCTACCTTCCAAAGATTAATAAACACTGCTTTTAGAGAATATTTGAGGGAGTTTTGCGAAGCTTTCTTAGATGAACTTTGTGTTTATTCCTCTTGGAAAGAACATCTATCATGTTTATAAAAAGTGTTTGAAAAGTGCAGATTGTATCACATCTCATTAAACCCTTTCAAATGCCAATTTTGGGTTAAACATGGAGTCACTTTAGGGCACACAGTGTCCAAAAATGGGATCTAGGACCATATTAGGTAAAGTGGGAAAATCTTAATTCCTAGATTGGACGAATTTCAATATATCATGTACAAGGTGTTGACGTTGTGTACTAAACTAAACATTTGAAAGAAACATTGGCCAAGAAAAATTATGGTTTTGGGTGGTTGCACCATCGAGAGACTAGTACATTGATTACATTCTCATTGTTTATACTCTATTGTCCTACCTACAACTTATCTTAACATGGAGACATTGGTTTGAAGGCCCACAACTTGCTCAAGCTAAGGTCAAATGTAGTACCTGAATTTTTAGTTCAAGGTCCACCACTTGTCCAAGCTAGCACCCATTGAGAAATAAACCCACTTGTACATGACATCAAAGCAACAGACACCTTTAATCTAGAAATTCTTCACTTAAGGTACGAGCCATTTATAAAATGTGTAGCATATGTTAATTGCAACATAGGAGGGCTAGTTTCAAGGTGCATTTGTCTAGGATAGGCTATGGAGGAATGCAAAGTCCACTTCTTATCTAAGCTACAATTAGTGAAAGGGTAAGCAAACGTGTTTACATAAAAATTTCTCTAAGTACTTCTCCATTGCAACGTAGAAGTTTTGATTTGAAGTTCAAGAAATTAGGTTAAAAACATATATAATGAAATAAATGCTACCCACAAGAAAACATTAATTATGTTATTTTATACCAAATTGGAGAAGTTAATGTCCAGAAGCATCCAATTGTGCCTAGACCCTAATAAAGATATGCATGCATACATTGACATCTCAATACATGCACTTAGCTCCATGGTTTTCCTATCAGCATATTTTAGTTTCCAAAACTCTCTTACATGGAAGATGTAAAATGTTCATTCTTGATTCAAACATTTTTCTCCACAAACAAGGTCTCTCACACAATTCAAAGTCCATGATTTCTTTTCTCCCAATGCAAACAATTAGATTTTATATTTTTCCATTCTAAGACTTGTAGGCTTTAAAACTCTTCTATATGAAGGACACAAAAATAAATGTTTTAGGCAAACATGCGCGCCAAGACCAAGATATTTTTTGCACATCCATGAATTCTCCATTCCATACTTGTAAGGTTTATTTTGATATCAAATATAAGTTTCTCCTAGTTGCAAATGGATGCAACCTTGAGATGGAATGAGATAGAATTGCTAAAGAACAAAAATAAACATTTCTAAACATATCATGGTGAAACACAATCATAATCTAGTAAAATGAGTCCCCAAAAACAAGGTGCAATCTAGAACTACATTGAAATCTCCTTAGACTTGAATACACTCTAGTAATATAGTGAAGTCCCCTTAGACTAGGGTAGAATGCTCTGTCATTACATTGGATTCTCCTTGTAATTGGATACACTCTAGTAATACATGGAAGTCCTCTTAGAGTAGAGTGCACTCCATTACAAGTCCCTTAGAACAAAGCATGATCCATCACATAGGATTTTCCTTATAATAGCATACACTAGAGTAATACGTGGAAGTCCCCTCAGAGAAGGGTGCACTCCGTGTACAAATAATTTTCCTTATAATAGGATACCCTATAGAATATATGAAAGTCCCCTTCGAGTAGGGTTCACTCCATGCAAGTGTTCATCAAATTGACACATCTTTGTTTAAAAATAACCTTTGCATTATATAGTAATACAAATACACATCATACTAAAAGGACATCATCAGGCCATAAAAAGAATCATTCTCAACCTTGTTTAATATTATCGCCTTGACACATACACATGGAGGACATGATTTGTCTCAAGATCACCATACTGATTTACAATTGTGTTACGGGTATAATCTCTCTTGTCTCTTGCGTACAACCATCCAAGTAACCATAAAATAATCGTTTCTTGCAAGAACCTTTTAATTTGCTCAGGTGTTGGCCTCCACATCTTTGGAAATATAAGATATGTTCCTGGCATATTCCACATCATCTTATATGGACTATAATCAAAAATCAAGGTATTCTTTGCATCCAAGTCCTCAAACATCTTCCAAATATCGCTCAATTTTTTATGATAAACCCTTCTAAATCCTAACATGATGTTTGGATTTTGGCAACACTTGTTACTCATAAAGATCTTGAACTTGCTCTAATGCTTTGGGAAACATTTTTTGTGTGATGTGTTGCACTCTTGTTAGGTTATAGAAACTCCATATCCACACCTCAAAGTATTCACCACAAAAATCCAAAAACATTTCTGGGTCTAGGCGCACCGCATGATAAACTTCATCTTTGTCCTCCACAAGATGCATGTGTTGAGTCCAAGATGGCATAGAATCTCCATGTTTTGTTTCAATTGTCTTCAAAAGTAGTCCTTCAAGGTCCAAAACAAGCACTATTTTGATATTCTTGACAACAAGTGGCAGGTGACAAGGAGGTGATTGATATATACAACAAGGCCTTGGATGAGGTTGGTTGGGTGCGTCAAAACCTTACTTCAATCATGCCTACAGATAGTCGATCCACTTTCTTGTAGTGATGACTCTGTAATTGAAAAACAAGAAATTATTATGTTTCAAAGAATACAAACAGTTTCTACATTTTCTACACTATGGTATTATTAGATACCAAAGTCCATCTTCAACTTACTCATTGCTATAAACAAATACCAATTGAAAACCTTACAAAGATTCACCATTTCTCCAAGCTATGCTTCTTTGAATCATGGAGAGAAGTAAGGTCTACCACCTAGCTAGGCTAGGCTCTACTCTGAATGGGAGAAAAGTAAGATCTACCATAGGTCCAAGACGGGTCTCTTGTTTCAAGTTCTACCACTTGTCCAAGCTACACTTCATAGCATATAATGGTGGATAGCTAGACTCGATTGGGAATGGGAGAAAAGGTGCAAGGTCCACCACCTGTCCAACCTCTTAGGCTCTTTCTTAAATTTTTTCATTCACACTACATGGAGGACTTGTGATATGTGTCCCATGAGGGGCTTTGCCAAAAGGTCCACCACCTGTGCAAGCTTGCTCCATGGAATATCTAGAAATATTTTTTTTGAGATCTGCAAGAAGACACAGAAAGAAAAATTTGATACCATGCACATGTATAGTCAAGTATGTGAAACACGGTTCAAGTCATAAAAGGTACCTTAGGAGTGTGTTTTATTTAGCCTTAGAAGATTGTTCTCAGCTTTGACCTTGTTTATATAATCCTTTGCGATGGTTGCCTTCAATGGCCCCTTTGTAGTACATCCCAATTGCCTAGCTAGATTGATCAATTGTGGTTCCTTCATGCTTTCAACAATTGTACCTTCCTTTTCCAGTATCTCTTGTATTTGGGCTCATCTGATGTCATTGTTGTTGGTTTTTTCACTTGCTCAATTGTGTTTGCCTTCAAGGATAGCTTCACCTTTGTCATATTTTGCAGAAGTTATCCTTCTTGTAAAGAACACCTTGGCTGACCAACCATCATTTTTTTGCTTCTAATTCTCTTTGATTTATTTATATTCACTCTCATTTGTCAATGTTGGTTGTCCGTGACAATTAGAGTCAATGAAATTCCGCACATCCATTTTCTCATCCAGCTCAAACAAGTAGGGAAGAAATTCCTCCAAGAGCATATTGTCAACCAGTTTATCACCATCAAATTGCGATGGGAAAATACAATTGTTTGCAGGGGAAATGCATCCCTTGTAAGGAGAGTCATCAATAAACATTGTTCTTTGTGGGTCACATTCATACCCCATGGCAATTTTAGCTAGAGGCTTGAACATTTCCTCAACAGTTGGATTGTTACGCCTAAAATTTATTGCTTTGACAAGTGTAGCAACCATCTTGATTCCAAATTGTAAAGAAAGACAATGTACCTTTTGCTAAGCTCTCTAGTGCTTTAAGAATTTGAAGCACATTGTTCCTAGTAGTTGTCGACCAAATTGCAACATTAAACCTCTGTAATATAGTCTTCAAGAATTGGATGCAGCCGGGCTTGAGTATAATATATCTTTTTGGATTTACCTGCACTGACTGGTGGTGTGATGACGGCTGAGTGGAACGTTTCAATAGGAGACCATTTAAGTCCAAAATAATTGTGAGTATGTATTTATCAACATCTGCACTAGATGAAGTAGCAATAAATGGAAATGGCTCTTGAGCAGACATTTCAATCTCTTTTGAAGTAGGTTGTATTGTTGGAGTAGGTTTCTTTATTCTCACTGTTGCAAGCTTGCTCAAGGTGCACATCACCAGACTTTGTTATAGACATATCATCCACCTTGGGCATGTCAAAAATAATAGAATCAAGGGTTCAACAATTTCGAACTCAACCTAAGGGGCTTTATCTATCCCAATTTGCAAATCTAAAAAACACAAATAACATTGGTTTCTCAAAAATCACTAGAATTTAAATCACCAATTTTAAACATGTGGAAGTCAAACTTAGGAGTTTATTTAAGGTAAAATCAATATTATAATCCTTACAACTATTGGTACACAAGGAAACACTAGTCTAGACTACAATCTTTTTGTGACAAACTTGTACACCTTACACTTTAATAAAAATTAGTACTTAAGTGAATATTGAAGTCCACATAAATTTAACAACAACCATGATTTACTTGATTGAGATTTGATCCATTAAAAGTCATATTAACACATGTAATTAAGACTTCTATCCATATAAATACTTGAAAACATCAAATAAAGTCATAGTCAACAAACTATGTGTCTCGTCATTCAAGTCAACCAGTAGTCTCAACACATGCATAGCCATAACCTCTTGATTTAATGTCTAAAGATAAGCCTTTATCAAAGGTGTTAATTTTGGATGAAATATATAGCTACATTTTGGACACTCGTACAATGAGAGCTATTTTTGTAATCCAACACGTTTCCCTTTTCTACAAATTTACAAACCTATGCCTAGTTAATCTCTCTCTTCTTAATATTCAATTCTTCTTTCAATAGAGACCTTAATAGAAGCAAGGTCTACCACTTATCCAAGAGACACTGCAAGAAAATGGCTATTGTTTTAAGTCTACCACAATTAGACTCCACAGAAGGTTCACCACCACACTTGTTTGAATTAACCTGCATGGAAGGTCCACCACTTGTCCAAGCTATATGGGTTGTTTGAAGGTCTAACACACTTCTTGAGATTGGGATCTATGTATGGTTCACCTACCCATGCTAGCCTTGAAAGTATAAAGAGGATAGTAGGAGGTCTAAAACTCATCAATTCAAGCTCTTAAGTTTAGTTTAGTGTTTTTTTTTAAATCTAAGGGTTCATCACTCAAAAATTATAAGATTATTCTCTACATTTAAACCTTTAATTCTTGAAAATGAAAAAGATGGACTCAAAAAATACTACATAAAACAAAACCTAACATTAAGAGTATCAAATCAACAAGAATAGATGTTAACATATACAAGAAGTTCAAAACATACGTCCTTTCATTTCCAAGTAGGCCTCCGTTGACAAAGGAGGTTGGTCTTCTTCTCCTTCTTCTTCTTGCAGAGAAATCTCTTCTCTGATGGGCACATCGTCAGTTGATTGCAAAGTAGGTTGGTGATTTTGAAAGCCAGCCCACTTTTCTATATTGGCATGGGCCTTAGAAAATTTGACAAGCCTGGTTGCTAAGGTTCCTTGCTCTTGCACGCTCTCAACTAAGCACATGACGTCTTTTTTTGTTGTAATCCTTCTTGTGAAATCAGAGAACTGTCACTAAGAGATCTACAAGCTTACGATCTTCAAAACAGTATGTATGAATGTGATGCTTGACCAAAACTCTTTTTTTGGCTTCCAAATATTGCAAATCTGACATGCCTTCATTTTCTACTTGAAGCAAAGAACAATCAATTGGCATGGGATGTTGTTATCATCTCCTTCTTATGTCTTCAAATGCATTACCTTGTCCCATGAAGGCAATAACCACAAGGAATTGAATTTCTCCTTTGCAAGGTGCTAATGGAAAGTGATGCAAGGCACCACAACAATGGTAGCTCACAACAATTGGCATGGGATGTTGTTCTCATCTCCTTCTTATGTCTTCAAATGCAGTGCATTACCTTGTTCCATGAAGGCAATAACCACAAGGAATTGAATTTCTCCTTTGCAAGGTGCTAATGGAAAGTGATGCAAGGCACCACAACAATGGTAGCTCACATTATCTCCCATACTCTGGAATGCACATTGCAATTTTGTGAGTTTAGAGAAATCTATAAATGCAAGAAACACAAATCCAGGATCAATTGAGACTCCAAAAATATCCAATATCCCATCCAAAGCATTGCTAAATATCTCCTCACTCCACTGCAAGTTGTCCCCATAGTGTTTTGTCAAGTCTAAAATGCATAAGCCAATAGGAATTTGGTCGTTGGAGTGGTGCTTCAAGTAGAGATTTCCTTCCATCTGTAGGTTCACCACATAGATGGACCATGGCAAATCAAGAGACTCAATTTTCTCCTTGTGAAGGTGAATTTCCCATTGCATGTATTTTATAGCTTCATTCAAAAAAATCCATTTTCTTTGTTCCACGCTTAAAGCTATTTTTTAGCCGTTTCTCACATAGCATTAGAATAGTTTTATAAAATGCATCATTCATTGATTTTATACATGTTGACTATTTCCTCCCAATCTTTACATGGTGATGACTCATTCAAAGCATTGAAGCCTTCAAGAACTGCGTCTTGAATGAGTTTGTCTTGTTTGAGTTGCTTGATTCGATCATACATATCAATACATCACCATCTTTTGCACTCTTTGACAATAAAATCTTTTCATCTTTAATTTCTTCTTGAATAATCTTTACCTTTGATTCCTCAAGACCGCAAAGAAATATGAATATCGTTGTTGGGGGTTTCTTGTTCTCCTCCTCAAGCCTTTTAATAATTTCTAGCCAACAATCATAAACCAACTTTCTCATGCACTCATTCTTGCCAATCAAAGAAAAGTCTAGAAAGAAATATAACACCAATGAGAAGATTGAACTCAAGTGTCCAATTAAATACAATAAGAAAGAAGAAGAAAGACACTTAAATCCCATCCAGCACGAGATTTATGTCCCTCTGCAAGTCCAGTTGCTGCCCTTGATGGTCGTCCTGAATAGATCTATTAACTTGGCAAATGCCACAATATTTGATTGTAAGGGGGGATTTAACATTTGCGAGTTTTTCATTTCAAGTTTTTTTGACAATTTTAGCAATCTTTAGAGTTTTTTTAAGCAAATATGTGTCATAGCATAAAGTATCTATTTAATGTAATTTTCAATCATCATAAGACTCCATATATGTGTGGTTGACGGAGAGAGAAAGTATAAATTCTAGAGAGATAGTATTTATGCGCATTACCATTGGAAGAAGAGATCATAAATCCGAGAGAGAGAGAGAGAGAGAGCGACTTCTCTTCTAGAGAGAGAAAGTAAAATCATAGAGTTGTATATCACTACGTAAAGAGAGAGAGAGAGACCGAGAGGGCATAACGACGTGAAAATGTAAACAAATAAAATCACCATTTCACAACTCATGCTATTAGAGTCAAATATGCTCGCAGTGCATGTGATCAGAGTCAAATAATCCACAGCATATAAACATGCGATAAAGTAAAAAATCATGCAAAATAGAGACAACACTATTTTCAAAGTTAAATAATCCACAGCATATATAAATGTGATGAATTCAAAAATCATGCCAGATAGAGACAATACTATTTTTCCCAAGCTTGAGCTTTTTGAAACAATGTAAGTTTGAGGATGTAAGTACATTTGCTAAACTACCACAGGATAAGATCAAAATTAGAGTACAAAAAAGGATAGTCTCCATAAATGTAATGGTCACTCTAAAAGGCAAGTAATTTGCTCCCAAATAGCTTGCAAGTTGCTTCAAGTCTTTTGCTTGAAGTTTGAAATCCTTTGCTACATAAACAATGTTTTTTCAAGATAAATAATCACAAGTATAATAAACCAAAATAAATACAGAAAAACACTTTAATATCATAGATCAATATTCTAGTTGAGTGAAAGATGCATACCAAACTTGCTATAATTAAATGGAGGGAGAAATCCTCCTTGGTTGTCCAAGAATAAAGGTGATGTCCATTGGTGAGAGGGTTGGCTAATGAATAATCATGTGCTCCTTAGGTTCAAGTCCGAGCACTTTTGTGTACACATAGTACATATGTTTGCATGCCAAAAAGGATTTGTTAGTATTCTCTTGTTTTTGAAAATCCGGACACGTGCATGTTGGACTCTGTTTTATATGAATCTCATAACTTTTTTCAGTGAGAACTCGGAAAACTACATGCTCTTGAGACCTTTTCACTTCATCCAAAAATATAATTGTCATACTATTACATGCTTCCAATTTCTTCATGGCCTCTTTAGAGATTCCATGCCTCCACTTTTTCTTCCTCAAGCTGCCACCACCTTCTTTGCAGTCGCCAACAAGAGGTTGTGGATTTACCATTGAATTCTCTGTCTGAAATCCACTCTGATGCAGCACGGCAAGTTCCTATGTGGAGATATCTGTCCCTCTTGCTATACTGGCCAAACATTTGGAGCAGGAGGTTAATCTTAGACTTGTCTTTTGATTGATTGAGTATGCAAAATATCATGATTACAAAACCATAACCATTGCTTAATTGTTTTACCCTTGAACATTCTTTCGGACCATATACATGGAGCAACAAGACCAATTGAGCAACTATGCAAGATATTGTCACAATTTTTTATCACTACTATTCCAAAACATTTTCTTTGACTTTGAATGGGCATTCTCCTGAGGGCCCACTAAGTGCGTGGCACATCACTCTCAAACACATTATTTCTTTGAGATGACAAAGGTGTGGTTGTTTCTTTTTGAGATCCAATATCATCATCACTGTCACTAATTTGTATCGGAATGTTAGAAATACCTGGTCCTTGGGTATCAAACTTGATTTTTTTGGGTCGACCGCGATGGTTTGTTGCTTAGATTCCATGACATATTCGAGACGATGGGAGCTACTTGTTCCTGTTCTGCCCCTCTTTTTGCGTTGTACTGTTTCTTTGATTCCATGCAAAATTGGTTGCGCATACATGGGAGTCCCTTCAACAGCCTCGTGTAATAGATGGGCCACGTTGTTTGGAGTTGGAGTTTGCTGAGATTCAACTCGAGAAAGCAAGGTCTCCATTGTGGGACCCGTTCCAATATAACACCCAGTAGTATATCCCAAACGCTTTGCACATTGAATATATGAGTTTATAGCATCTGTTACACATGCATCATACAAGGATATTTTTCTCTTTCCACCTTCACCCGCCAACCACAACTGGCATGTACACTTTCTGATAAATTAACATTGGGAATTTGTGCCCCCTCCCACGGACTTAGACCACCCTATGAAATTCAAAAAACATGAATTAAAATTTACAAATTTCATGTATGAAATTTATAAATTTATAAGCTTTTCATGTATGAAAAGTTTATAAATTTTTCTAAAAATATAAATTGTCATAAAGGTACTTATATCTGTTCCAATTCCTCCCCATTGTGAAATTCGTTGCTCCCACCATTTAAACCATCTGCTCACTCTTGTGATGCTCTCTATAGATAGATGTTACCTCCACCATTTTTGAATTGAAAGTGCCTTTTGAGATGCAAGGACAATGGTCTTACAAGCTCTCCATTCCTCACACATATCAATGTGTTGATTTGTTAGATGTTGAGGTATCCACTTTTTAGCATATTTGTGGAGACTCTGGTCCCAATGAAGTAGGCATGACCGTTCACGTCCCTCCATGATATTATATGGCCCGCCATTGAAGACTGTTCAAATAGCATTCCAATTTGCACGAGCCTCATCAGACATAAAACCTGCAAAGTCAGTTGCACCATGTCCGTACTTTTCCATTGTTGAATTAAGGTTCTCCCAAAAAAGTAACTTGAGTCTTTGCATCCTCCTCTTTAGTTTCACATATAGCAATTATTTGTAGTGATCGTATGCTGCAAGATATTCAACATAAACATTTTCACACATCTTCTTTTCTTTAATGATTAAAAAATATGAGATATTTAAATACTTAAAGATTACCTTGGATCATAAACTGAGCATAACATTGTTGCCCATCCATCTATTCTATGGGTAAAATCAAAATGTACCCACGCATTTCTTAAGTCACCAGTTTCAGTTCTTTTCATCCAATTTACTAGATCAATCCCAGAACCTGGTCCTTTAGTGGACATTTTAAATAGGAAGCACTTGTCATCCTCTTCACCCTGTCCAGGAAATCTACTCCCATGGAAAAAAGGAAACATGCACTTTTTTTGAAGCAATAAAATATTATCATATCCATCCCCAATAACAACACCTTGACTCTTCCTCTCCTTTGAAACAATTGAAGAAAACCTACACAATGCATCACAAGAAAGCTAAATTTATAATAGTTAAAAAATTAACAAATTTAAGGAACAAAATTGAGTTTCTCTTACCCTTTGGTTTGAACCAGTGGCATCATTTCTTCCAAAAAATCATTGAATTGTACATCGGATGTAACTTCAGCTTCCTCACCAATCAAGGAGTGAAGCACAAGTTGTTGAGCCACCAACATTTGAATTTTTCTTGGGCCACCCTTTTCTATTTTTAGTACTGCACCTAGCAGTTTCCGCACTCTTGAAATAGCAGCCCTAGAGGTTCCTGCCTTAACATTATGACAATGTTTACCAACATGTATTGCCAGTCGCGACATTGTACCATCTCTAGGCAAAACATAATAGATTTTGCAGGGACAAGCAACAACACAAGTAACAACCTTCTGACAATAATGACAAGTTATTGTTGTATTATCTTCCATTGCAAGGTAGTCCTTTTTGACCTGTCTGTCCAAATATCCATGAAAATCTCTACTATTAAATTCTTGTTCCTTAATATAATGAGGACATGTTGAATAATTTCACTGCATGCATCCCAAACAGTGGCTTAGACGAATTGTGCATGCTATTGCCATGGTTGTCACAGATGGGCGAGTCCACAAGTGACCATCAAAGCGTTGTTCCATCCCTGTCATTCGTTTTGTTTTATCCTGCGTCGCACGTAACTCAAAACACAAATTTCGATCATAATGTTGTGGAAGTTTAGCAACTTGCAAAGGAGCTCCACATAATGTTAACAGATCATTTAACTTTTTTGCCCCTGGATTTTGTTGAATCCAAATGACGATTTACTGAGTTTTGAGCTGTCCTATATCGTCACCCACTACTTTCAAGATGCACAATGCTTAAAACATCTTCAGATATCTCTTTGTCATTTCCTTTCTCATTGTCAGATACCTGTATAAATGTGTCTAAATGAAGCAGCTCAAACAAGCTCGAAAAAGATCCATCTATTAAGAAATGCTGATGACCTTCAATATCCCATTGTGGTTGCAGTAAGACTTTTGTTAGGCCACAATCACTTTCAATAAGAGTAGATAGTGATTGAAAATGGCAAGATGGAGGCAGCAAACTCTGCAAATAGTATTCACTAAGCAACAATGAGTTTCCCTTCAACTGAACGTCGTGGTTGACTATCGACCACCAACCTTCCAAGTTATTGTTACTTTCATGTTGGACATATTCTCTCAAGCAAAAGATTACAAGGTGGAGATGCGACAAAACTGTGGTGGATTAAGTGAAGGTGGTGAAGGTTAATGAAAGTTAAAGATAAAGTGAAGGTTAATGAAACTGGTGAAGGTTAATGAAAGATGTGAAGGTTAATGAAAGTGAAATATTGGTAGGTAGATGAAAAGACAGTTGCATAAGATCTTGTGACGGCTCAAAGAATAATGAAAATCATAATTGAAGAAGTGCATTTAATATATGATGGTTGTGAATGTATGTGCAGTGGAATATGTCATCAAATTTGAGGGGCCATTTAATTTCTAAATGGTGGTTCAAGGACTGCATTTAATGCAATCTAATAGTGTCTCCATTTTGTGTGTGTGTGTGTGTGTGTGTGTGTGTGTGTGTGTGTGTGTGTGTGTGTGTATATATATATATATATATATGATTGTGTGACTTTGTATATATATATATATAAAAAGCGTAGCATTCTATATGACTGACTTTGTATAAAAAAACGTAGCAATTTTTTTAGTTAAGTTATATATATGCCTCCATCTTGCCATTTTATATATATATGTGTGTGAGTGTTTTTGGTAGTGTGTATATATAATTTTTTTAGTTAAGTTATATACATTACTGTGCGTGTGTATAAATGATTTTGTGGGTGTGTGTAAACCACGTAGCATTTTTTTAAGTTAAGATATATATAATTATCTCTAGAGAGTGTATATATGACTCTGCACATAGTTTTTCCATCTTGTGTGTGCGTGTGTGTGTGTGTGTATATAACTTAACTTTAAGAATGCTACGTTTTTTATATACACAAACACATACAATCATTTTTTTAAATATATGGCTGTGTGTGTGTGTGTGTGTAAAAAACGTACTATTTTTTTAGTAAAATTATATATATGAATTCATTTTGTGTATATCTTTGTGTGTGTATATACATATATATATATATATATATATATATATATATATATATATATATATATATAAATGAATGTGTGTGTGTGAGTGTTTATACCACAATATCATTTTTTGTAATATATGGTGTGTGTGAAAAAAGTAGTAATTGAGATGAAAGTGGAGTGAAGTTTAAGTGGAGTTTTAATTGAGATGAAAGTGGAGTGAAGTGAAAGTGGATTTTTGCTGTGAAGAAGGAGATGAAAGTGGAGTGAAGTGAAAGTGGAGTTTTGTTGTGAAGAAGAAGGAGTAAAGAAGACAAGGTACTGTGTGTGTGTGTGTGTGTGTGATTTTATACTCACGTGTGTGTGTGTGTGTGTGTGTGTGTGTGTGTGTGTGTGTGTGTGTGTGTGTGAGAGAGAGTGTGAGTGTGTGTGAGTGTGTGTGTGCTTACCTGCGCACGCTCGCCCGATCCACCGGAGGAGCTCCATTAGGAGCTCCTCCATGCCTTGAAAGGCATGGTGAGAGTGCAGCGCGCGAGGCATGGGGGAGCTCCAATGGAGCTCCTATTGGACCTCCTTCAGTGGATTGGGCGAGCTTGCGCAGGTAAGCACACACACTCACACTCACACAGTGATACACACTTGCATTCACACACATCAAAACACTTGCACACATAGCACAAACACACACACAATCATGCATACGCACACACATACATACATACACACACACACACATATATAAACACTTGCATTCACAACATCAACACACTTGCATACACACACACACATATATAAACACTTGCATTCACAACATCAACACACTTGCATACATAGCACAAACACACACACAATCATGCATACAGACACACACATATTACACTTGCATTCACACACACACAATCATGCATCCATCCACACACACACACACACATAAACACTTGCATTCACACACATCAACACGCTTGCATACAAGACACCATGCATACACACATACTACACACACTTACAATAACAATTACAATGATGTAAGAACAGGTCGCTGTAGAGAAGAGGTATACAAATGTCAAAGTGGATTTGTATTTTTCCTTTCCATGAGCAAGTTGAGAATGGTTTTTTTTTTAATTTGCATTTTACGTCGTTATGCTATCAAAATTTAGAAGTTTATATTTGTATTGTCATTGCTAAGAAGATTTTTGTTGTTTGTGGTTGATAGATTATGGCTCATACACCATCTAAACGTGGCAGGATAGGTATCTCTCAAAGTAAGTTCAAATACAATAAGCTATTTGTGTTCTTTTTATTTGTCTCCACATACTCACTAAACTAGTTGTGTTCTTATTGTTTTTTTCTTGTAGGAGTAGGATACACATTAAGGTCTGGCACTACAGGGCATAGGGCCAATATTGCACGATCTTCCATTGCTTCTTCCAATGTCCGTCGAAAGGAGGATATTTTGGGTGATGTGCATGAAGAAGAGGATATATTGAGTGATGTGCATGAAGAAGAGGTGTTCATAGATATTCATGCTACACAAGGTGAATTGATGGCTCACAGCGTGTCTGAAGCAACGACAATTGTTGCTAAACCTCCCGATCATCCAACAGTATTTGGAAAGGATGTTCATGGTCGAATATTGGAGGATATTGTAGAGGGTTTTATTGTAAAGAGAGTGTTGGGGTATAAAGCCCAATGTGGTCGCCCAGGTAAGTGGGCGGGCCGCCAGATATGTACACATATTCTTTTGTAAAAACCTAATAAGAACTCACTATGCTCTACACATTACAGTAGAGCGAGTTCACCATATTGTCGTGCTCTTCTTCTCGCACTCTCTCTCGCGTCTCACTTCCGCTCGTACTCCTTCAACTGGTATCAGAGCTCAGATCGAGGCTCGGGGCAGCACTGCAGGAGGCTAGAGTCACCAGCTCATATTGGAGTGAAATTCGACAGGCAAAGACACGGCCCCAAATCTTGTGGGCCAGACCGAAGGGCTTCGTGTGCTCAGAATTTCATTCTGAGGTCATCTCCGCCACTGTTCGGCTTCGACAAAGTTCTGCGCATGCCATTTTCGACTACGTGGTCTCAGCGGGTGCAGGTCCGACTCTGCAAATTTGGGGTTTTCGACCTACGGCTGCAGGTGCTGAGGATATCAACACTTCCATAGTGTTGATTTGTGGCTATCTACACATCGAAGGACAGCTCACAGTTCTTGGAGGCGTGTCACATACGACACGGGCGCATCTACACACAGACTGTAGGCGACATCCACTAGTTCATCAGGTAGCTTGTGTTTGCTGCTTGATATTCCAGATTTCATCCTGACATTGCAGGTACTTCCACATGGGATGTATTGTCAGAGATGATGTATGTCTGTTAAGGGTTTGCTGGCTGTGAGTCACGCAGTAAACAACCGCCGTAGCGGTTCATACAGTGGGAAATTTGTGGATGTATGACTTTGTGGGAAGTCTATGTACTGTCAGATTTACTGCAGCCTTTGTTGAGGGTCGAGTGAGGTTTTATTGAGCTGGGGGATTCTAGAATGTTGAGATCCTTTCGGTGATACAGGTCTTGGAGCGATCCCTCGAGCACCCTTAGATAGGCAGCTAGGATGTATTGACTGTGAGTTAGACAGTTGGGATTGCATCTTTGCTTTACTGCCGTTGAGGCATTGTCGCAGTCTATGCTTATAGGACAGTGACAGGACAGTGCAGGACAGTAAGAGCTACAGGACAGGTTTACCCACAGCTTACAGTGTTAGAGAGATAGTGGTTTTTTGAGCTGTTTTTGGTCTGTTTTTTAGTACACCAGAGCCATTTTACAAAGGAGACTCTGCCAAAATTTATGCAGAATCTGAAGCTTTCTTGGTTCATTTGACAGGTTGATATTGGTTCAGAGGTCAGTTTACAGGGGAAACTCTGCCAAAATTTTCCCAGGAAAGTAAACTACTGTGAAGCGTAGCTATGGCTGGATCACAGGACACTGCTCTTTACAATATCAAGAAGCTGGATGGAACCAATTTCCCATTGTGGAAGAAGCAGATTTGGCACGTGTTGGTACAAAAGAAGCAGATAAAACCTATAAAGCTAAAGGGGATAAAACCAGAAGATATGGACGAAGATGAATGGAGCGAAATGGATGAATTGGCACTTTCTACCATTATGCTGACTTTGGTAGAAAGCGTTTACTTCAATGTAGCAGACGAGATGTCTGCTTATCAAGCATGGTTAAAGCTGAGTGATCTTTATGAGAAGCAGAGTGCAACTTCACAGGTATACTGGCTTAAGAATCTTGTTGACTTGAAGATGAAAGAAGGGACACCTATGTCCAATCATCTGAATGAATTCAACACAATCTATAGTCATTTGTCAGCTCAAGGTGTCAAGTTTGATGAACCTGTTAGAGCTATGTTCCTGTTGATCACATTGCCGGAAAGTTGGGAAACTTTTCGCACAGCTTTGAGTAATTCTGCACCTCCAGATGGTTTGAACATAGCAGGTGTAGAAGGAAGTCTGCTTACTGAAGAAACCAATAGAAAGACAATGGACAAAGGCAAAGGAACAACCTTAGTTGTCAGCAGAAGGACCAAAGAAAAGTACAAAGGTGGAAAGATGAATCAGTCTCGTAGCAAGTCCCGCAGTGCTAAAGGCAAGAGTGACATAGAATGCTATCATTGTGGCAAGAAGGGTCACATGAAAAGAGACTACAGAGAATGGAAAGCAGAAAAAGGCAAAGAGAAAGCTGAAGACCATGGTGAGAAGAACAAGTCCTCAGTGAAGATTCAAGAAATAAATGTGACAAACATTGTTGCAGAGGATGACAGTCTAGTGTCAGGAGACATCTACTTTTTGAAGAATACAATGGACTCAGCTCTTCTTACAGCATCTGATGGAAATGCACTGAGTGACTGGATTATAGACTCAGGGGCATCACTTCATGTGTCTCCAAACAAGGAGTGGTTTACCTCTTATGTGACCACTAAAGATCATGTTCGGCTAGGCAATGGGCAGACATGTGAGATCTTAGGTGTTGGAGATGTTCAATTGAAGTTTCAGAATGGCTCTTCTTTCACGCTGAAGAATGTGAGACATGTTCCCGCAATTACAAAGAGCTTGATCAGCACAGGTTTACTTGATGATGCTGGCTACGTCACCACTTTTGGACAGAACATGTGGAAGATATCCAAGGGTTCCATGACAGTAGCACATGGAGTAAATTCTGGAGGACTTTACATGATTTATGTATCAAATGTCTCTAAAAATGTAATCAATGTAACCGAGAAGCCGAACGTTTCTTTGTGGCATAGCCGGTTAGGACATATGTCCAAGAAGGGAATGGAAATCTTGTCTCGTTCTGGTTATTTGCCTGGCTTTTCATTTAATGATTTTGAATTGTGTGAACATTGTCTGTATGGTAAGCAAACACAGCATCCACATAAGCATAGAAGCAGTAGAAGAGATACAGAGTTGGCACTTGTTCATAGTGATTTGTGTGGACCTATGCCTAACCTATCTCTAGGGGAGCTTCTTACTTTATGACATTTATAGATGATTACTCAAGGAAAGTATGGGTTTACTTTCTCAAGCACAAGGATGAAGCGTTTAGTGTTTTCAAAACGTTTGTGACACTTGTGGAGAATCAGAGTGGCAAGAATCTTAAATGCTTACGCACTGACAATGATGGAGAGTATGTTTCAAAGGCCTTTCAGAACTTTTGTGAGTCAAAAGGTATAAAACGTGAACTTACTGCTCCTTACAATCCTCCTCAAAATGGTGTTGCTGAGAGGATGAATAGGACCATACAAGAGAAGGTCAAAAGTATGTTGTCTAATGCACAACTGCCAAATGGGTTTTGGGCTGAAGCTGTATCAACAGCTGTTCATCTTATAAATAGATCTCCTAGCAAGGTTTTGCAGAAGGATTTAGTGGCAGAGATGGTATGGTCAGGCAAGGTGCCCTCATACAAGCATCTCAGAGTCTTTGGCCGTGAGGCATATACTCACGTTGCAAAGGAATTTAGGAACAAACTTGAGCCAAAGAGTAGAAAGTGCATCTTTCTAGGCTATGGTAATTCTGGTGAGATGGGGTACAGACTTTGGGATCCCGAATCCAGAAAGGTTATCCGCAACAATGATGTTCACTTTAATGAAGCCAAATATCATTCTAAACCAGAGAGGGTTGAGGAGATTAGAAGAGTTGTCTTCCAAGAAGATGGACCTGCACGTGCAAGACAAAATGTCAGGGCTCAAGAGGAGCAAGGACAAGATAGAGTGGAACCACAGGTTGTGGCTGAGCCTGAGCCACCTATTGTGCGTAGATCTGGATGTGTCACGCGACCTCCTGATAGGTTTGTTCCATCTATGAACTATGTCATGTTGACTGATTGCAATGAGCCTTCATGTTACAAGGAAGCAGTGCAAATGAAGGACTCCGGGAATTGGCAATTGGCCATGCAGTCACAGATGACAACTCTGCATAAAAACAAGACATGGAAGCTAGTTAAATTACCACAGGGAAAAAAGGCTCTACCTTGTAAATGGGTTTACAGGTATAAGATCACCGCTCATGATAGTCAGCCAAAGTACAAAGCAAGGCTTGTTGCCAAGGGCTTTAAGCAAGAACAAGGCATTGACTTTGATGAAGTCTTCTCTCCGGTGGTCAAGATGACTACATTGAGATGCTTTCTTGCATTGGTTTCCATATTAGATTTGGTGTTGCACCAAATGGATGTCAAGACAGCGTTCTTGCATGGTGATTTAGATGTGGAAATTTACATGCAGCAGCCAGAAGGGTTTGTTGAGAAAGGCAAGGAAGATTGGGTATGCCAGTTGTTAAAGAGTCTTTATGGCTTAAAACAATCACCGAGGGCATGGTACCATAAATTCCACAGGTTTATGCTTTCTCAAGGCTACAAACGTAGTGAGTTCGATCACTGTCTATATACAAAGAAGGCTAAGGATGGTAGTTGTCTCATCCTTATTTTGTATGTGGATGACATGTTGATTGCTGGAAAGCACTTGGAAGAAATTCCAGCTTTGAAGTCAAAGATGGCAAAATCGTTTGACATGAAAGACATGGGTGAGGCAAGTCATATACTTGGTATGCGCATTGAAAGAGACAGATCAAAGAATTTGATTTGGTTGTCTCAAACAGAGTATATTGACAAGGTTTTGCAACGTTTCAATATGGAGAAGGGAAAGGCATTGAGTGTTCCATTGCCACCATATGTGAAACTTAGCAAACAAGATTGTCCTGTGTCTGAGGAAGAACAGGCTGAAATGGATAAGATTCCATATGCATCTACATTGGGTAGTTTGATGTATGCAATGATTGCTACTCGCCCAAACATTGCATTTGCAGTGGGAGTGGTAAGTCGATACATGTCAAACCCAGGCAAGAAACATTGGGATAAAGTGAAAGGAATATTGAGATACCTAAAAGCTACAAAGAGTATGCGTATATGCTATGGGAGTCAGGAGCTAAGTGTAAAGGGTTTTACAAACTCAGATTATGCAGGTGACTTAGACAACCGAAGGTCTACGTCAGGGTATGTCTTTACATTGGTTGGTGGAGCAGTATCATGGCGTTCTAGATTACAAGATTGTGTTACTCAGTCTACTACAGAGGCTGAATATGTTGCAGCATCAGAGGCATGCAAAGAATCAATTTGTCTTAATCGACTAGTAACAAATTTGGGAATCAAAGAAGAGATGCCTGTGTTATATTGTGATAGTCAAAGTGCTATACAATTGGCTCGCAATCCAGTTTATCACTCAAAGACAAAGCATGTGGATGTGAAGTATCATTTCATCAGGGAAATGCTCGAGGATAAGTAACTTCAGCTTGTCAAAGTTCACACCACAAAAAATCCTGGTGATCTACTTACAAAAGGACTTCCCTCAAAGAGCTTTGCGCATTTTCGCAAGCAGTTAGGTGTAGGATAGTACATCACTTCTCTACATCTCTTGTATATTAGCTTGTATAGTAGCTTCTCTCACACTTAAAGTACCACATTGTACTTTAAGTGGGAGGTTGTTGGGGTATAAATCCCAATGTGGTCGCCCAGGTAAGTGGGCAGGCCGCCAGGTATGTACACATATTCTTTTGTAAAAACCTAATAAGAACTCACTATGCTCTACACATTAGAGTAGAGCAAGTTCACCATATCGTCGTGCTCTTCTTCTCGCACTCTCTCTCGCGTCTCACTTCCGCTCATACTCCTTCAGAGAGATGGGGAACCTCCTCTCATTCCTCTCTGCAGATTGATGGAAAATGAAGCCATTAGAGCGGTGGGTCCAGGCACTGAGGGCTTGGTGAAAGGTTTGAGATGTCTGGATACAGTGTTCTTGGAGCTCCATTTCTTTTGTCATTTAAGAAGCCAGGCCATGATCAACATTATGTTTCCGACTTAGACAAAGATGAATGGGGGCCTATTTGGCGAGAAATAAGCTATGATTTTGATAATTCCCTTCCCCTTGAGTGGGAAGACTTAAGGGGAAAAAAATTTATTGTAATCACCGTTTGAAAACTTGGATGCGCTTAATAAAAACACATAACTGATTTCTTTTTTGTGTAATGTAAAGTTGTCTTGTATTACTCTATGCTTTCTAATTTTCTTTTTTGTTATTGTAGAATTTTCAATGATAAAGTGGAGACATTGTTCTGTCAAGTGTCAATTTGTCTATGTTGATAGAAGTGCAGAGGGGGAGCTTATGCTAGCTTTGCGCTCTCAAAATGAGTAGGCACATTTGTTGTTTTGAAACTTATTGCTATTACTTGGGCAGGAGATCTTCTTGTTCCAAAAATTGGTTGTGGCAAGCAAAGATTCTTTAATGAAAGACTTTCCCCAAGATTGGGTTCGATGGATAGAGGTAGAGCTTGCTTGTGAGAAGAAGGCATCTAAAGGGAGTTGGTACAACGTTCCTACTCTTTTATTAGCAATGCTCATATGGAAGGTATATTTTTTTGCCTTAAAGTACACTTTTTATGTAATTTCTAAAGCTTGACATTATTTTGTAAAATCTTACTTTTTTTTCATTTGCTCTACAAAAGGAAGACTTTGACTTGTCTCTTATCAAAGAGATGCAAGAGATCAATGATCCCTCGATTTCACTGCCAGAAAAGGAAATGGTTGCTCGAGGAAGAGTAGAAAAAATATTCAAAGAAAGAGCTTATAAGGTAAACACTTTCTCTTCTCACCATTCATGTTTGAATTTCTACAAAATTGTAAGTTGACATGTCATTTGAATTTGATTTATTTGATTGAAAAATTGATTTGATTTAATCTCGTGCTAATGCAACATAGATGTTGGCCATTGCCAACCCCGCCAATGGCCAGGGGTTCTTCTCTTTGTTATTTAACTTCAATTGGATAAGAGAAAAGGATCAAGTGGGCCTTACAAGAGACAAGGTCCACTCTTTGGCAACTTCTAAAATATCACCAGAGAGGTAATAATTTTTGGATTAAAAATACACATGAAATCATCAAATGAATCAATGCATTTATGGTTTGTTTATTTTTTTCTCTATAGGAAAAAGGAAATATTGCACTCTTTGATGCATTGCCGTGTAGATGATGTTACTTCTGAGCGTTATATTAGTGCAATGAAATTTAGAATGTACTTGCATAAAGAGTGGTATTGGGGAAGTATCTTGAAGCAATGCTTGAGGATCAAAGGGAAAATGATTGAAGAAATGCCGGAGGGATTTGAATCATGGTTTCATCACCAATTGAGGGATCACATAAAAGCTTTTATGGAGATTTGGAGTAAGCTCAACACAAAAGAGTCGGATGAAAAAATTCCAGAGCTTATGGAATCTTCGAGGAGAGTATTATTCAGGGAATACAATTGATATCTTTATTGTTGTTATTCTATTTTTTACTTAGAGTTTGTATAATAAATAAGTCACTCAGGAAAGGAGCTCAAAAAAGTTAACTGCATTTTATGTAGATGGCTAATTCAGCTTTACGATCAAACTTTGTTGGAGAAGTTGCCTGTTGCTGTTGAAAGTTGGAGGGACCTCTCTTGTGAGGAGTGTATGTATCCACTATGGATGAGAGATTATGGTTTGATTGCTTGGGAAATTGAGTATTGCCCTTGGTGGCTAGATTACACTCGAGGCACCTACCCACGTGATGAAGGAAACTTATATAAAGGTTATTTTTGGCATTTATAAAAACTACAAAATTGTTAAAGTGCTCATACTATTTAGATTATGTTTGTGAGAAATATATTTTTTTGTTTGCTTTAGAGCACGTTCTTGAAAGAAATGAAAATGGTATTGAGGAGATTGGCTCAACTTCCAAGAAAGCCGCCTCTTCGAAAAGAGTAAACAATAGTACAATCTCCTCTATAAAGAAACGATTGGATTTTGTTAGATCCAAGAAGCCCAAGAAGTCTCCCAAAAAGAACAAAAAAGGTGCTCAAGGCTCCACAGGTAAACTTGCTTGTAAAGATATCTAGCTGTCACTTTCTTTCTACTCAACAATTCTTGATGAAATATTTTATTTTCACAATCTATGCTAGATGTTTACAAAATTTCTCTCGATGATGAGAAATGGTAAACACATGTGAAAAGAAATACTAACTATGTGTGGTGTGTGTTGTGAATGTTTGAAATACATGTATTTGATCGTATGCAGGATCTTGGATTTTCTTCATTCAGCCCATGTTGATGGGGAAAAGAGCAATGAAGTGGCCTCTCTTTTGTTTGCAGATTTTCCAACAAATTTTAAAGTTGAAAATTTTCGGAGAACGAGGTATGCATCCTTCAAAACCACAATGGACAGTCTATGATAGTTTTGGAACTTTAATTAAATTAACAATGCGTATTATGCAAGTCCCTCAATGGAATCAATTCTCACAAAAATTAAGTAAGAAAGTGTCCATAATAGCTTCAAAGTATGTGGCAGACAATGGGTGGTACATCACCTTAAGCTCCACTGATCACTTTGGCATTGTGTCTAGCCATGCTATCGAGATGGGATTCAAAATGATGCACACCATCCTTATTTTGATCCCCGATGGTTATGTGCGAAAGACCATTGAGATTGAGAGAGTACGTAAATTTATTTGTTGATTGAAAAGCATGCTCGTAGTTTTCTTCAATTAGATCACATGCTAATTGTAATTTGTAGGTGGAAACACTATTGCTAGGATTGTTTTATCATAAGGGTCAACGTCCTATCTATGATCGACGAGATGGAGAGAGCGTGGACAACAACTCTTTTGATGCCAAGTCCGGAATACTGGTGGAGCGCACCGACAGAGAGAACATTGGAGGACACGCTCTTAGAGGTGCCGCCAAGCGTAGCCTTGACTTCTTTCGGTAATAATATATGCTTCCTGCTATGCGTTATTGGACTATGTTACATAAAGTAATGCGCATATTTTTTTCTTTTTTTAGTTGGCTTGTGCGGACATTTACTGCGGAGCACACCTACATTGTTGATATGTTTTCTGGATGTGGTGGCTTGGGCAATGTTTACGTTGAGTTGTTTAGACATTGTCTCTGCATAGATAGTGATCCAGAGGTCTTCCATCAACATCTTTCACGCTTCAAGGCTCCATGTGTACGTGCTATTTCAACAATTGATGCAGATAGCGATGAGGAGACTGATTGGCAACAATATGAGCCCGGATCACATTGCCCTTGATTGACATCAACATTGGTATATCTATCGTTTTTTCTAGTTTGTGATTTTTATGGAACGACGTGTGACCATGGTGTTTGGGTGCCACTTTTTTGGTATTACTAAAGACATGTTGTTGGTGTTGATCGTTCTTATCAATTCAGCCATGATTTCATATTTTATTATGCTAGATAGAAGTTAGTTGAGAGCTTTGGATTTACCAAAGTATTATACGAACACATGCTTTTTTGCGTATGTAATTTCTTCTTCCCTTGAGCATTGGCTGCTGCACGGAAGCAAGTATGGAATGGGGATTTTTTTTGTTTGAATTTTCATGCCGTTATGCTCCCAAAATTTTGATTGCTTGTCAATATAATCATGCTTTTTGTTCATGTTTGGAAACATAATCATGGTTTCATGTATACAAAAAAGTTAGGCAAGCTTCACAGAAGCAAGTATGGAATGGGAAATTTTTTTGTTTTAATTTTCGCACCGTTATGCTGCCAAAATTTTGATTGCTTGTGAATATAATCATGCTTTTTGTTCATGTTTAGAAACATAATCATGGTTTCATGTATACACAAAAGTTAAGCAAGCTTCACGGAAGCAAGTATAGAATGGGAAAGCTTAAGGAAAGTTAGGCAAGCTTTCACGGAAGCAAGTATGGAATGGGTTTTTTTTTATTTTTCACGTTGTTATGCTGTCAAAATTTTGATTGCTTGTCAGTATTTCTTTACACTGTCGGTCTAAGAATATATATAGTTTTATATATAATATTTATATGTGTGTGTTTATGTACGTAAGCAGTTCTTCAACTCGATAAAGTGTTTTTAAGTACCTGTTTATACAATATATATAGTTATTTATATGTGTGTGTTTATGTACGTATGCAGTTCTTCAACTCAGTAAAGTGTTCTTAATTACTATTTTATATGCAAGAGTCTATGCGTGTATCATTACTTTGAGGTCTCTGCCCAAACAAGTACAACCATCAATATTTTTTAGATTCCTAGTTTCAAATTGGCTTATTAGGCATTCATCCTTCTTTGCAACAACACCTACATGGACAGGAAACAACATTCTACTAAAAGTAGCGTAAATACTAAAGACATGCTCATCTTTTTCTTGCATTATATAAAAAACTCACGTAGATTTTCTTTACATTTGGCTTTCAAACAGCTTGTAGTTACATTTGGCGGTTCAGTTTAGCTACAAGATATCAACAATACCCTAAGCTATGACAGATCTTGAAGATGTGTTAGTAGACCAGGCCAATTAAAAGTATCACAGCTACTTCAATAATAATATGTCAGACAGAGGGAGGGGACGGTCCCAAACCTTGACATATGAATTATTCTCGCCAAGGCACTGAAGAGTGGAACACCATCATATAGTTAAAATAAGAATCATATAATTAAAATAAGTTGTTTACATGATTAGGTAGGGAATCAAACCTACACACACACACACACACACAGTACAACTTGCATCACACTAGTACAATTTATCATGTGCTAGTGCATATTTATTTAAATATATAAAGTAGTGCATAATTATTTAAATCTTGCCTCAATCTTCTACCACATTAGAGCCAGAGATATCAACCAGGTTGATTGTGCGTTTGCAGACAAGCAAATGGTCAATCTCCGCCTATAAAGCGGCCCTTCGAGAGCTTTCTATGTACCCCCATGTCTCCCACTTGCCCAAAGCTTCTCGCATTGTCTCAAATCCATCATTGAGTTCCTGGTCTCTGGTGTTGCGAGCGCGATTAAGGTGGTTGAACATCCGGATCGCCTTGTTTGTGTCACGCTCTCTCTGTGTAAACATCTTCTTTTCTTCAAGGGGTCGTTGGGGGGGAGTTTGTGAAGCTCTTCATGGATTTTTCCAACTACCTCATTACCAGTAGTTGCATATCCTATAGGCATTGTATAAGTACAGGGAAAATGAAAAATCTCTCTTGATTAGCACCTCCGATTCACTTGTGCAGCATATGCTGCTTGCCTTGTAACATTTATATAGGCTAAAGCAGCATGCTCTCAAAAAGCATTGATAGTGATGGAAGAGTGGCATGTGTTAGTGACATGAGGGGTCCCACGCAGCATATGCTAACTGCTAAATTGGAGCATGCAATAATATATGCATGATTTGTCAATATGAATATTATAATCGTCTACTAGTCCACCACTAACTTTTAAAGTGGGGCGTGCAATAAAATATGCATGATTTGTCACTACGATTATTATTCCCCTATAAAATTTATAAGCATCTAATAGTGCAATGAGTAGACACCACTAACTGCCTCTCTAAGGGCTCGGGAAACACTATGATTATTATTCCCCTATGAATACTATAAGCATATAATAGTGCAATGAGTAACCACCACTCACTGCCTCTCTAAGGGCTCGGAAAACATTATTTGTGGACCCGGCTTTGGAACCTTTTCACACGCATATGAACAGGCAAACTCTCTCTCTCTCTCTCTCTCTCTCTCTCTCTCTCTCTCTCTCTCTCTCACACACACACACACACACACACACACACACACACACACACACACACGTGAGTAGAAAACGTGCACACAACCTCCTCCTTCACAACAAAACTCCACTTTCATCTCAATTAAAATGTGGGATATTTATAAAATATATACATTAAACCAACACATAAAAAATTCTATACCAAGTTACTAAATGAAATAATTTGAACCGGCTTGAGAATCTTCTTGCCCAAACTTGAGCCGGACTTTTGTCATTTTGAACCTATCTTTTCTCTAGCACCCTCTCTCCCCCTCATCTCCCACTCTCTCTCTCTCTCTCTCTCTCTCTCTCTCTCTCTCTCTCTCTCTCGTTGTCGGTACTCTCACACCCCGATCCTATCTCTATTTCACAAGTATGTTTTTCTCTCTCTGTCTAATCCTTCTTCTCTCTCCTTCCCTTGGTAATTATTTGACATACCATAACGCCACCTTAGAGAGCATACATATGAGTGAAATACATGCTTCTATAAACTCGAAAAACGTCACCTTTAGCAAAAAAAAAACACAAATTGATTAACTCGCAAATAAAATTAACTCATTGTAAAGTTGCTTGACATACAATACTTTAGCCTCATCATTTGCAATGGCAGATATAGCAATTGCAACCATTGGAGGAGCACTTACAACAATACGGGCCTTTCAAAATTTATATACGTCAATCAATCTTTGAAATATCTCGTTGTTTCTTTGTTCATTTTTGTGAAGCAAAACTTTTGTAGCATAAATTGAATGTTGGCCATTAAGAATCCAATAGTGATAACCTTGTAGTTTGCCCTCTTGTACCTCTTCTGCTTCCATAGGTGTACCCTACTTCCATAGGTGTACCCTACTTTTCCTTTTCATTTTGAAGTGGCATTAAATATGCACACGCTGCAGGTCTAGTTTTACTCCGGGAAAATTTGAATAGCATGCTTTCAGCATGTTTTCCATTTATCCTAGGAAGACCATGGCTAATGAAAAGCGAGCTTTGCATGATTGGGAAAGTGGAAAGTTAATCTACAAGAATGACAATCATAAGAAGGTTGTCTTTGACATGAAGGAGCAACGTCAAGAGGAGCTCCATGAAGAATCATCTCAAAGTGAGACGGAGGACGACTGGATTGATAACACTTCATTAGAAGAAGGTAGTGGTAGCACTACGGAAGAGGGGTCTTCCATTGAAGTCATGGGGGTAAGGTTTAAGCCAAGCAACCAATAAACCTCTTGCCTAGGCTTGGAGGAGGTAGGCCCTCAAGAGAACCAAAATGTGGAAGATGAAGGAATGGTAGAAAGTATGCTGTCCACCACACTTACAAAGGATGAAAGAGAGGAGTTCAAATGTGTGCTAAAAAATTTTCCTAAGCTTTTTGCTAAAGACTACACTGACGTGCGTAGAGTAGACGATGTTCAGCACAAAATCGAGCTAAAGCCAGAGGCCACACCTAAGGCTCAAAAGCTACAAAGGCTAGGAGTCATCAAGGAGTAGGCTTTACTCAAGGAGGTAAGAAAGCTTCTAGCAGCAGGTTTCATTTATCCAATGGAAAATTCAAAGTGGGTCTCTCTTGTTGTTGTCACTTCTAAGAAAAACAGCAAGTGGAGGGTGTGTGTGGATTACCGTCCACTGAATGAGGCAACAAAAAGAGATCACTTTCCCCTCCCATTTTAGGATGAGATACTAAATGAGGTAGCTGATCATGAGAAGTACACTATGTGTGATGGCTACTCGGGCTACTTTCAAATAGGTATCGCATTAGAGGATCAATTGAAAACAACCTTCATCACTCCGTGGGGTTGTTATGCTTTCAGAGTCATGCCATTTGGCCTGACGAATGCTCCTACAACTTTCCAACACTTCATTAACATGGTGTTTCAAGCATTCTTTGGAAAGTCCATTAGGGTTTTTATTGATGATTTTTGCATTTATAGCTCAAAATCATTACATCTACAAAGGGTAGAAGAAGGTTTGAAGAAACTCTATGACTACTAATCATTGTGCTATGGAGGTTTCAGCCCAAGGTTGTTTGAAGGTCCACCACCTGTCCAACCTAGCTCTATTGAAGGTCCACCACCTACAAAGGGTAGAAGAAGGTTTGAAGAAACTCTATGACTACTAACCATTGTGTTATGGAGGTTTCAGCCCAAGGTTGTTTGAAGGTCCACCACCTGTCCAACCTAGCTCTATTGAAAGAAGCTATCTCTATTGTTTGAAGGTCAAAGTATGAATGGAGTGTATCTACTATGTTTACTACCATGGAGGGTTTGGGATAGAGGTCCATCACTTGTCCAACCTACTAACCATTGTGTTTTAGAGGTTTTAGCCCAAGGTGGTTTGAAGGTCCACCTCATGTCCAAGCTAGCTCTATTGAATAGTCCTATCTCTACTCTGATAGTGTGGATGGTTTTGGGTAGAGGTCCAACCTATTATCCATTGTGTTATGGAGGTTTTAGCCCAAGGTGGTTTGAAGGTCCACCACCTATCCAAGCTAGATCTATTGAGGTAGAGGTCGTGCACTTGTCCAACCTACTATCCCATGTGTTATAAAGGTTTTAGCCCAAGGTGGTTTGAAGGTCCACCGCATGTCCAAGCTAGATCTATTGAAAGAAGCTATCTCTATTGTTTGAAGGTCATTGTGTCAATTGAGTGTCTACTATGTTTACTACCATGGATGGTTAGGGCAGAGGTCCACCACTTGGCCAACCTACTAGCCATTGTGTTATGGAGGTTTTAGCTCAAGGTGGTTTGAAGGTCCACCACTTGTCCAAGCTAGCTCTATTTAAAGAATCATACTCTATTGTTTGAAGATCGATGTGTGAATGGAGTGTAACTACTATGTTTACTACTATGAATGGTTTGGGGAAGAGGTCCATCACTTGTCCAACTTACTAACCATTGTGTTATGGAGATTTTAGCCTTAGGTGGTTTCAAGGTCCACCACTATCCAAGCTAGCTCTATTGAATAGTCCTATCTTTACTCTTATAGCATGGATGGTTTGGGGTAGAGGTCCAACCTCTGTCCAACCCACTATCCATTGTTTTATCAAGGTTTTAGCCCAAGGTGATTTAGAGGTCCACCGCCAGTCCAAGCTTAAAGAAGCTATCTCTATTGTTTGAAGGTCAATTTGTGAAAAAAGTGTAGATACTATGTTTAATACCATGGATGGTTTGGGGCAAAGGTCCACCACTTGTCCAACCTACTAACCACTGTGTTATGGAGGTTTTAGCCCAAGGTTGTTTGAATGTCCACCACTTGTCCAAGCTAGCTCTATTGAAAGAATCTATCTCTATTGTGTGAAGGTCAATGTGTGAATGGAGTATAACTACCATGTTTACTACCATGGATGGTTTAAGGTAGATGTCCATCACTTGTCCAACCTACTAACCATTGTGCTATGGATGTTTTAGCCCAAGGTGGTTTGAAGGTCCACCACCTGTCCAACCTAGCTCTATTGAATAGTCTTATCTCTACTTTGATAGCATGGATGGTTTCGGGTAGAGGTCCAACACTTGTCCAACCTACTATCCATTGTGTTATGGAGGTTATAGCCCAAAGTGGTTTGAAGGTCCACCACCTATCCAAGCAAGCTCTATTCATTAGTCCCATCTCTATTGTTTGAAGTTTAATGTGTGAATGGAGTGTAGCTACTATGTCTACTACCATGGATGGTCTAGGGCATAGGTCCACCACTTGTCCAGCCTACTTACCCTTGTGTTATAAAGGTTTCAGCCCAAGGTGGTTCGAAGGTACACCATGTGTCCTAGCTAGATCTATTGAAAGAAGCTATCTCTATTGTTTGAAGGTCAATGTGTGAATGGAGTTTCTACTATGTTTACTTCCAGGGATGGTTTGGGGAAGAGGTCCACCACTTGTCCAACCTACTAGCCATTATGTTATGGAGGTTTTAGCCCACAGTTGTTTGAAGGTCCACCATCTATCCAAGCTAGCTCTATTTAAATAATCTATCTCTACTATTTGAAGATCAATGTGTGAATGGAATGTACCTACTATGTTTTCTACCATGGATGGTTTGGGGCAGATGTCCATCACTTGTCCATCCTACTAACCATTGTGTTATGGAGGTTTTAGCCCAAGATGGTTTGAAGGTCCACCAATTGTCCAAGCTAGCTCTATTGAATAGTCCTATCTCTATCCTGGTAGCGTGGATGGTTTGGGGTAAAGGTCCACCACTTGTCCAACCTACTAACCATTGTGTTATGGAGGTTTTAGCCCATCGTGGTTTGAAGGTCCACCATCTATCCAAGCTAGCTCTATTGAATAGTCCTATCTCTATTGTTTGAAGGTTGTCCAACCTACTAACCATTGTGTATGGATGTTTTAGCCCAAGGTGGTTTGAATGTCAACCACCTCTCCAAGCTAGCTCTATTGAATAGTCCTATCTCTACTGTGATAGCATGGATGGTTTTGCGTAGAGGTCCAACACTTTTCCAACCTACTATCCATTGTGTCATGGAGGTTTTAGCCCAAGGTGGTTTGAAGGTCCACCACCTGTCCAAGCTAGCTCTATTTAATAGTCCTATCTCTATTTTTTGAAGGTCAATGTGTGAATGGAGTATAGCTACTATTTTTACTATCATTGATAGTCTGGGGCAGAGGTCCACCACTTGCCCAACCTACTATCCCTTGTCTTATAAAGGTTTTTGCCCAAGGTGTTTTGAAGGTCCACCACATGTCCAAGCTAGCTCTATTGAAAGAAGCTATCTCTATTTTTTGAAGGTCAATGTGTGAATGGAGTGTAGCTACCATATTTGCCCCCATGGATGGTTTGGGGTAGAGGTCCACCAACCTATTATCCATTGTGTTTTGTTTTAAGGTTCACCACTTGTCCAAGCTAGCTCATTTTAAATGAAATTGCTTAAATTTAAATAATCCCGCCTAAATTTAAATTAAACCGCCCAAATTTAAATAATCCCACCTAAATTCAAATCAAGCTGCCCAAATTTAGATAATCCCACCTAAATCAACTTCACCGTCCCTCTTAAATTCAAATTTTCCCATCCAGATTCAAGTTTAAAAGTAAGTTCAGTTAAAAGGATGTCTTTGTCCCGCCTCAATTTAAATCCACCCTTGTTGAATCACATTTTTTGCATCTATAGTCAAACAAGGTCCACCACTTGTCCAACCAGTAACACCAAGAAAAACCCCAACATTATACATCCACCAAAATTCTAGCTCACATATTTCATATTTTATCCATTTCAAAAACAATAGACAAAGAAAGTAGCCATCAAGCAACTCAACAAAGATCAACCATTTGGCCAAACCAAGATTTAAGCAATTGACACAAGTAAGTCGTCTTGTCATCACGTTTATTGTTAATACACTATGTATTTAATATTACACAAACATTATATTTGCATATCTTTGTATGTTTGAAATGCGTGTATTTGCATACTAATACAATATGTGTATTTTCATAATAACAATACTAAACCCTAAAACCTAAAAACGTAAATTATGTCTCGGTGAAAAAAGAATGACAGAGAATTGATGAGAGAGAGTGTGAGAGTGGGAGAGAGACAGGGGGGGGAGAGAGAGAGAGACAGAGAGAAAGAGGTGCCTATTCTGTTGTGTTGACCTGTTTTGCTGTGTCAATGTGTTTCGCAATAGTGACTTGCTCTGCAATAACGACCTTCTTTGCAATAGCGACCTGCTCTGTGATGGTGCAACCTGCTGAACGATGGCAATAGCGACCTGATTTTCTCAGATGGCGATGGCAAACTATTCTGCGATTTCTGCGATGGCGATACCACTTTCTCTGTAATAGCGACCTGCTTTGCAATAGCGACCTGCTCGGCGATGGCAATAGTGACCTCTTCCTCTGATGACAACCTCTACACCAATACCTATTTCATGTTGTGCATGAAAGCCACCCTAGGTTTGTGTTTTTTGTGTGTGAATGCCACATAAGCAACGAGCACGACCTTTAAGATTAGAAAGATAATGACCTAAATCATGGTTTGTGCCTCATGGCACATATGGGACCTAAACTTCAAATATAGCCTGTTTTGAGTTTTATTATCCTGTTTCAAGTCCAAGTTGCTTATAGCAAAGGGCTAGCATGAAAGCTTGCAAGGCATTTCTTAATATTTGTTCTTTTGGGTACCCAACTTAAGCATCCTAACCCTAAAAATTCTAGAGAGACACAAGTTTCATATCAGTTTCAAAGGCCACCTGCATAGAATTAAAGCACAAAAAGCGACAATTACGTTGTTCATATTCCCAAAAGCTATCACATGGCTTCACTTGAAAACCAATATAGTGACGATGTGATGAAAGGACGAATGGTCACGGAATTGGTGGAAGCAGAACCGCTGTTAGACCTTCCTATAGCATATAACTTCTTGGCCAAAAGTGTAATCAAAACAAAGACGAGTCATGCTATTAAACCGTTCTTAGACTCTTACATGATTGCTTCTGTTGCTTTCCGAGCCCTTCACATCAAGAAGCAAGATCTTAGCCTAGAATCTCTAACATAGTAGGCCTAGTCCAATATCTGCCACTGGGACCCACTGTCAATTGTCCAAACAATTTGTTATTGTATTAGTATTTCACCTTTAGCATTGGCCATTAAAACTAAGTCCACCACTTCTCCAAGCTATATTGTGGAAATGCCTTATCCACTGCCGCCACTTGTTCCGCCTGCCAACCACTTTGTTTTTGCATTAGTAGTTCACCTTAGTCATGGACCATTAAAACTAGATCCACCACTTGTCCAAGTTGTACTACTTCAACATAGCACTATCCGGCCGCCACTGTGTCCCACGACCAGTTGTCCACCCACTTTGTTCTTGCATTAGTATTCCACCTTCGGCATTGGCCATTAAAATCAGGTTCACCACTTGTCCAAGTTGTACTCTAACATAGTAAGCCGGCCCACTATCCACCAGTGGGACCTACCATCAATTGTCCAACCTCTTTGTTCTTGCATTTGTATTTCACCTTCTATCTTGGCCATTAAAACTACGTCCACCACTTGTCCAAGCTATACTTCTAGTAGGCCTTGTCCACTTTCACCGCTTATTTTGCTCGCCAACCACTTTTTTGGCATTAGTAGTTTACTTTAGTCATGGGCCATTAAAACTAGGTCCACCACTTGTCCATGTTGTACTACTCTAACATAACACTATCCGCCATTGGGTTCCACCGCCAATTGTTCAACCTCTTTGTTCTTGTAGATAGTATTTCACCTTCGACATTGGCCATTAAAATCAGGTCCACCTATACTTCTAGTAGGCCTCGTCCACTTCTACCACTTGTTCTGCTCGCCAACCACTTTGTCTTTGCATTAGTAGTTCACCTTAGTCATGGGCCATCAAAACTAGGTCCACCACTTGTCCAAGTTGTACTACTCTAACATAGCACTATCAGCCACTAGGTTCCACAACCAATTGTCCAACCATTTTGTTCTTGCATTAATATTTCACCTTTAGCATTGGCCATAAAAGTCAGGTCCAACACTTTTCCAAGCTATACTTCTAGTAGGCCTCGTCCAACTCCATCACTTGTTCTGCTTGCCAACCACTTTGTTTTTGCATTAGTAGTTTACCTTAGTCATGGGCAATTAAAACTAGTTCCACCACTTGTCCAAGTTGTACTGCTCTAACATAGCACTATCCGCGACTTGGTTCCACCGCCAATTGTCCAACCACTTTTTTCTTGCATTAATATTTCACCTTTGGCATTGGCCATTGAAACTAGATAGTAAACCTAGTCCACTATCCACCACTTGGTCCACCAACCAACTCCTTGTTGCATTTGTAGTTCACCGTTGGCATTGGCCATTAAACTAGTCCACCACTTGTCCAGACTATCCTCTTAGTAGGCCTCATCCACTTTCCACCACTTGGTCTTCCCGCCAACCATTTCGCGTTTGCATTAATATTTCACCTTAGTCATTGGCCATTATAACTAGGTCCACCACTTGTCCAACCTATGCTTGAACATACTCTAGCCTTTCTTGCTATCAAAGCAGTGCTTGCTTGGTTGGTAACCATGGTCCACTATCCACCACCAACCACTTTGTTCTTGCATTAGTAGTTTAGCTTCAACAAGGGCTACTTGGGGATTGGAAATTGAAATTGGTCATTAAAAGTAGGTCCACCACTTGTCCAACCTTGCTTACATTGTCAGCAGCAATGACTACTTGGACACTAGGAAGTAGGGTCTTGCACTAGTTCACCTTGGACACTGAGCTTTAAAACTAGGTCCACCACTTGTCCAAGCTATGTCACTAGAATAGGGAGGGAGTTCTTGAGCCAATATCCACCACTTCTCGAACCTTGCTTCCATTGAAAGAATTAAGGCCTACTTGGACATTGAGATGCAAGTTCTATGGTAGTTTAGTGATGACATTAGAGCTAGGTCCACCACTTGTCCAACCTACTATCCGTTATCTTATGGAGGCTTTAGCCCTAGGTGGTTTTAAGGTACACCACCTCTCCAAGCTAGTTCTATTGAAAGAAGCTATCTCTATTGTTTCAAGGTCAATGTGTCAATGGAGTGTAGCTACTATGTTTACTACCATGGATGGTTTGGGGCAGAGGTCCACCACTTGTCCAACCTACTATCCATTGTGTCGTGGAGGTTTAGCACAAGGTGGTTTGAAGTTCCAACACCTATCCAAGCTAGCTCTACTGAAACAAGCTATCTCTATTGTTTCAAGGTCAATGTGTGAATGGAGTGTACCTACTATGTTTACTACCATGGATGTATTCAGATTTTCTGTAAAAACGTTTTAGTGTCCAGAAATACTTATATGTAAGGTTTCTAACGACCCTAATTCTTTATTTAGACTTTAAATAGATAATAACATTTATTTTGACAATAAATTATCCACCCCTTTTGAACCAAGTATCTTAATCTTTAGAACTTATCATCACTCATTACAATTCTACTTTGCCAGATTTGTCAAGCTTCAATTCTTCTAGCTTTTCTTAAGTACCATGAATCCATAAAGTAACCTAATTCAAAAAAGCTTTAGATACCACTTAAAAATATTCCAATAGTTCGTTTAAGGGTGCCAAAATTGGCTAAATTTTTAAGCAAAATTAAGTTATACACACCCGCTTGGGCTTACTGAATCTATCTTTCCTTAGTTTGCATATCAAATGAGAAAAAAACTACAGTTAACTTGGTTTTGACAAAGTTCAAATATTTGTTGTTCCTCAATGCTTAGCCTAAAAAATGGCACCCTTTAATTATGTCAGTACCTGTCACAGTGAAGGCTACTCCAAGGTAGTAATCAGTCCAGAAAATGTATAATGACCGGTCGCCCATTGGGGCTAAACTTTATACCATAAACGATTTTCTTAATTGTGAGTGCCAGGAGTGCAAAGTAACATCCCATCATTTCTCAAAAAACCTTATATATGCAATTTTTTATGAGTTTTATCAAGCATATAGAAATAACCAGTAAAAAAAACAATGCCACATTTGTTGTTCAAGTACCAGTTATTATCGTAACCTGTTTGTGCAATTGTCTCATAATACATCAACCCAAGGGGCAAAACATTTTTACCAGAACCCATACACTTATGGTGATCATTTTTGAAAGTGCCAGTTTATAGTACCTATGTGCTACCTGTGTCGAGTTTAGAGGAAAACTCCCACCATGCACATGTATTCTGTTTATATTAGTATCATTAACCCAAACCATGATTATCAATCATTCCTAAGCACAGTATGCAATCACAGCAATGTACCCACCCATTTTTCAAAACCCAGGTCAAGCTAGACGGTAGCTGCTTTAAAAAATCAATCCAATAACTTTCCAGAATGTAATGTAATGTTTATATACAGCAGAAAAAACTTAACCAGTTATAGTACCAAGATGATTTCTATCATGCATAATGTAGAACCTTCACAGTATGTCATCAAGTTTCCATAAAAAAGGAGAACACTGACTTGAGATGGTAGTTCAACCACCTCCGTGACTACACAGTGTCAAAGCCCTCACACCTCACTTTAAAAACACACGCAAAGAGAGATACACCAAAGACTAAGTGAGGGGCCAAAGCACCCTCGCCTTTTATAGTTTATCTAGCTTGCTCAAAATTAAAAAATTCCCACTATCATAGTACTCAGTAGCTACAGGTTCCCAAGCAACAGCTATGGTCGCCCCTGCTCGCGTAGTGGGAGGTTGAGAGGGAGAGAGAGTGTGTAAGAATTAGCGCTAGATTTCTCTGAGTATGCAATAAGCTATAGACGGGGGGGGGGGGGGGGGGGGGGGGGGGGAGAGAGGGGGGGGAGAGAGAGAGAGAGAGAGAGAGAGAGAGAGAGAGAGAGAGAGAGAGAGAGAGAGAGAGAGAGAGAGAGAGAGAGAGAGAGAGAGTCCTTAGGCATCATAGACCAACCCCGAGGGGGGGAGGGTGGGGAGGGGGGGCTTTCCTTGGGTGCCTCAGTGGGCGTGTTGAGGACGTCAATGGGTGCAGTATGCCTAGCGTTTTTGGCCATCGGCTCCTCTAGCCTTTTTGGTAAGCCTTGTGGGTGTTGCACATCTCGAATGCCAGTAGGTCTTCCCACATCTTACGAGGTCACCAGGAGGCTTCATCCCCAATTATTTCCTTAAGGCACAGCAGTGGAGGGCATGGAAACGAGAGATCCTCTGGAGCCCACCCTCTGGAGCCCAACCCCATCCTTATGGTTGCCTTGAGACCTATCTTTCTCCCTCCATTCAGATTTTCCTTCGAGTCAGGAGGGGTTGCAAATAGCTTTGTTCTCATAGCTTCTTGGGGTGCTGGCGATTGTGATGGTCGAGGCAGTGGTCTCGTGTGTAGGAGCAGTTGGCAGTGTCAATAGCAGTCGCAACTGTGTGCACCTTGGTCTATCCATAGGGCATGTCAGTTCTATGTTGGACCACCCTCGGTCACTGGTACGAGCAGATTGTTATCAACATGGAGGGATCTCTCTCTCTCTCTCTCTCTCTCTCTCTCTCTCTCTCTCTCTCTCTCTCTCTCTCTCTCTCTCTCTCTCTCTCTCTCTCTCTCTCTCTCTCTCTCTCTAAAAGAAACCGTCACACCACAAATCTAAAAGACTAGGAAATCACCAAAATGGCTAAAGTAAACATACGCCAAGATATTTCCTGCACTATAAGCTAAAACACACTATCCAAATCCACAAGAAATTAGTAAGGAAACCAAGGACTAGAAGCCACCATGTATGGTACTCTGCTAAATGGGGCATCGAAAGTCGATTAAAGATAATAACTCGGTAGCCCCTTTGAAAGAGAAGTATCCTCAAAAGTACGCTTTGAGCTAACAACCAACTCAAACCCACGTCAAAACAGAGCAAAGATTGTCACTAAAAGCTTCATAGCTAAAGCTGAGAACTTCCAAGAAAAGGAAGCCCCCCTCCTGCTCAATCCCGGGAAAAGAGAATGAGTACCACTAGAAAGAAATATGAGACAACCTGGAGTAAAATCGTTGCCTCTATAACTAAATAGAAAAACCTAAATCTCATGGAACTCGAGACTCAAGGAGAATCACGCCATCGGTAAACTCGGACTGCTAAGAATAGGAAGACCTGAAAGGTCATCACTTGAGGATCATATTTTCCAAAGCAGTCGTTGAGGTCCAACAAGACCTAGCTACTCAAGCAGACTCCATGGGATCAAACAAATGTCAGCCACTTCTCTGCATCTGCCAAGAGCAACCCTGTAGACACAGTCCGATACAATATGCCAAACTGTATATATACTCGAAAGAGCACATATACTCCTACTATTGTAACTTGCTTCCTTAAAAACTTCAGCAAAATTGTCCT